>NC_053517.1:33184264-33784264 GCF_016920715.1 Anopheles arabiensis
GCATGAGTGATGCCTTAAATATCAAAGAAGTGTCATCGTTATGAAGCCCTTTTTTCAGTAAAAAATACTGTACAGTTCTACATACCTTGCATAAACTCGAACGGCAGCACCCACCACGGGTTCTTCAGGTAGGAGATGTACAGGAAGCGAAGAATGTTACCGACCAGCCCAAGGCACAGCACCTTCACGTGTCCGATCTGGGTGATCAGTCGGAAGCTGAAGAAGTAGGCAAAGATTTCCGAGATGTGGTTGATGACGGATGCAACGCCGAACAGCGTCGGTGAGCCACCGTAGTCCTGCAGATGCCAGAACAGGAAAGTAAAGATGAGCCCGATGCCGAAGCCCATGAACCACGCCACGAACAGGAACGAGGCACACTTGAGATTCTTGAACTGCTTCAGCACCGTGACCCATTCCGGCATTTCGCGTGTAGTTTGGGCGAACATTTTCGTCTGGTAATGAGAGAGGAGGGGAGTCGTTAGACAAGGAGCTTTGCTCTACAGACGACCACGACATACCTGCGCTCCAAGTGCTGCTGGTGGTGGTGCAGCACTGGCCATCCCTGTACCGGTGGCTGCCAGTGAAGGCAACTGCAATTGCTGTGCCAACTGTGCCTGCATCTGCTCTTCGTGGGTTAACTCTTGGGGTACCTTCTCCACCTGGACGGGTTCTTGTGGTTCCTGGAAAACGAATGGAAGCAATGGGATGAGTAATGCTGTGACAGGCACTTGTACCACCTGCATCGACGTACCGAGTAGTCATACTTGAACTGAATCTGTGTAGCGGAAATCAGTGCCGCACCCATCAGCACGGAGAATGTCGCGAAGCAGATGGTGTAGTTCTTTTCCTGCTTTTCCGGCCCGCAAGGATGGTCGGGGAAGGCGGTCGAGTGATCTAGCGCAATGCCGACGAAAAACATTGCCAAACCCCAGCCGAGCGAACCGAACATTCGCTGATGCCCGTACCGGTCGGCGTCTTCGCCGAGGATCGTAATGACGGCCGAATCTGCAAGCGTGATTGCCGGTGCGCTAAAGAACTCACCAATGATGACGAGCAGCAGCAGCAGAAAGAAGGCTTTTTGAATGTCCTGGAAGAAGGAAAGGCGTTAAGTTATGGCCAGCTAGTTTGTTGTTCACCATCTGCTGATGGCAGATCTTGGCAGTACCGCTGTACGATAAACGATCGAGGAAAACAATGGCGAGACCCAATCGCGGTGCAGCTTCTCGTTGAAGTTGTTCGCGTAGCTTACGTCGAGCGGTGATACACCGGCCGCTGCCACGGGACGTGCCGCACGTTCCACCCTAAAGGCATCAAAAGGATATAGTGTAAGGGGCAACGTTCCACATGGCAGACGTCACTGGTTGAAACGCACCTGGTAAAGGAACTGCCACTATCGGTCGCATACTTGCCGAAGCTCAGCTCCTCCAGCATGCTCTCGTCGATGGAGCGCTTCAGGATGCGCGGAACCTGGGGCGTGCGGAGCTCGAAATCGGTGGCATTCTTGCGCTCGATACAGCTCGTGGCCGGTGGTTGAATGAAGCCGAGGGGCAGCGTAAAGATGATCCACGCGGCAAGCGAGGCCAGCAGCAACATTTTGCCCTTTTTACAGCTGCAGAAAGAGGGAACTTTTCAGTCGCAAACATGCTCCTCCCCTCGCTGTGCAACGTGTGCTTACCGATCCGCGTAACTGCCCCAGAACGGTGCCGACAGGAACTCGACGAACGGGCGCGTACCGATCAGCAGCCCACACTGGCCCGGGTTCATGCCCATCTGCTTGAAGTACACTCCCATCAGCGGAAACAGTGAGCCAAACGCGGAGTAGAAGAAGAAGTAAAACGTCTTCACGGGCAGCAGCTCCTGGTCGACGGAACCGAACAGCATCTCCAGTATGTCCGACTTGCCCCGGATCTTGTGTGTCGATTCCTTCGCCTGCGGGTAGCTATAGAAACGAGAAATACGGGATGCACCTGCTTAGATGGAGTTTCGTTGTACTACGAAAGGACTTAGGGCAGACGTACAGTGTTGGGTCCACCTCGCCCATGGCCTCCGGGTCAACCATCGGCCGGGCGACACCCTGCGTACGCATCGGGATCTCTTGCTGGGGCTGCTGCTCCTCGTACCCATTACCACCGCCATACCCTCCACCGTAGTCGTTCGAAAAGGGTTGCATGGTTGTGTTGTTTTGTCACTCGATGAGGGCAATCAATAATTTATTCCACGTTGGAAATCAACCTTGGACCACCACCAAATTCAGCACGAACCCACGGGATTTGGTTGTTTTTGTTTGTTCGCTTCGCGAGAGAGAGAGGGCACGCTGGCTCCTGCTGCTGTGCCCACAACGGATTAAAGCCCACACCTACCGGACCGAACTTTCCACAAGGGCATCGATTTCTTTTCCCGTTCCGAACCGTTCATTCATTTACATGAATGACATAACGTAAGTGAAAACTGACACCGAGCTCCGTCCGTCCGACCTGAGACCTGGTTCAAGTGGGGTTTTACTTTGCTGTGCCACCCCTCTCGCTAGAGCTAGTTTTGCTATAAGCAGGACCGCGTAGGGAACAGTGAAGTATCCAGCTTTGCACTTTCGATCCTGATGAATGGCCTCGTGAACGCTGGTTTTGGCGAGAGCACACACTACCAGTAAGATTACACACACATATACACTCACACGTACACTCTATACCCGATATGCAATCGAGAATACGGGAAATCTTAAACTATGCTTCAAAGGATATACTCCTTTTTGAAGTGAAAAACAACCACCAAAAAGATCAGACGCACACACGAGCCCTTAAAATCCTGCCCACAATACGGCGGAGGCACACCAATTTTTCCGCAACGCTCACGACAGCAACCACCACGACGACGAAGGCGACGGGACCACAGCTCTATGGTTGGCGAGAGATGCCAGAGATAATCGATATCTTGCAAGAAAACAGTACGAGCAAAGCTTGCTCCGTACCGAGGACCGAGAGACGGTGGCTCCGTTACGCGGCGAGCCTGCGCACAATGGTGCGGGTCCGTGCTGTGCGTGAAATTCCGTCACACGCGGAAGCTTTTGGGCTTACGCGCTCGTGTGTGTGTGTGTATGACAAACGCCTGCTAGGACGGGGGTTTGTATCGACCGTTACATTCTGTGGAGCGTTAATCGACGAACAGAAAGTAGATTTTGAAACTCCCGATGTCCCATTAATATGGTGCAATCCAAACGAAATGGTTACGGTCGTGGCGGAAATCGTTTTGATAACGGGAACGTGGTTGCATCATTTCTTTCGTTGGTTCATTTCGTCACAGGGTTCTTTCATTTCGTAGACGAAAAAGGCTCACACAGAAGGCAGGAACATAAAATGTACAAATTCCAGACAATTCTTATTTATTTCAATCTTAACGGTACGCGTTGTATTGCTTAAAAGCTACTGCTATGTGTGTGGTGGTTGGATGTAAGAATGGATGTTACTGATGTTGGCTTTAATAATCTTCCTAGGCTTGGTGGGGCGGGAAGAACTAACAGTCGTCCCCCGGTGCACACCGTACAGGAGGAGGCGACTGTATCTTATAGAAATTGGAAACGTAAGAACGGTGTTGATGTGTTTTGTTGTGGGGCTGCGGGTCGCACACGATCGAACCCCACCCCGTCCGTCCGTGTGATGTCTGCGGATTATATCAACAACATATTATAAAGATAGCTCATATGTATATGCTGATATCACAGATAATTTATTCACGTATTGGGGTGCTATTGACTTCCAACTTGCTGTTGGGGGATTGGCTTGGCTTTGCTGTACACGTGTGTACGCACATACACACACCCTGGCTTTCACGGCCGGAAGACGGAGAAGGGCAGACACTTTATTGCACAGGGAATTCCGAAACACAAGAAGGAGGTGTGAAGAAGTCCGTTAATGAGGTGTGTAAAATTACAAATTCAAATAATAATTAATGGGTTCCGTTTTCTCTAGACGGCGTCTGCAGTGAAACAGCATCTCGGCATCGGGGCTTGACAGTGGTTTTCAGTTGTATGGCAAAGGTAGGAACTACGGCTGCTATTTGTCTAACGTTTTCTTTTTGTTCTATTGTAGAGTGAAACCGTGTGGTTTTATTTTTGTTTGAGTGTGTGTGTGTGTACTCTTGCACTTTTGGGATCGGTTGCTGGAGCCAATTTGTTTGTGTTTGTTCCTATTGTATGTGTGTTTAGCAAATGGTTTTAGTGTACTTTTTAACACCCTCGCGCTCTCTCTGTCTCTCTCTGTATTTGCGGTCACACTTAATGCTGACCGTTGGTCAGTCTCCGTAAACGTACAACATTGTGGAACTGCATTTAATTTCTATAACAAAAAGCGTTACATCCATAAAGGCCTGTGTGTATGTATATATGTAATAGCCTTAAATATGCAAACAAAAGCGAATTGGATCGTTGTGTTCGTAGCTGTTAATGTTATCATGTTTAAAAACCTTAAAAAATGACAAGTAAATGGGGATGAATGTTGGCTCAACACAGTACACTCGTTAACTCGTTAACTAAAGCTATTACTATCGTTAAGCTTATTTGCTTGGAAGCACGTACAGTATTGCAAATTTAGTTCCTGCTTATTCCACTAGCTGGCGTTTGATGATGTGTTCTAGCGTAAGCTTTAAGCTCCTGTGCGGAAACGATCCTTTCCATCGTTCGCAACATCGCTTTAGAACCGCACCGGGTGTAAGCAAATGATCATCGGCAACTTCCGGGCCCAGATTTAGCAATATGCTATTGGATGAGCAAATCATTCAAACACTACCTTACTACTACTACTACTACTAGCTTACTTAATTCAGTTGCTTCCGACCCGGGGTGGCCATGATTGTTGACTGTGTCAACAGTAAGAGCCGTATGTGAGAGCCTATCAATGATAAATAGCACCGAATTGCGTTCCTTACAGAGCCCTACCATCGGTAGCATTGTCGCATGATGACATCATCGTGTACGGTTGGCGATATCTTGCTTCCTCGATATCGTACATTAAACCAACACCGGCTCCTTCATTAAAACCCTCCGGCTCGGAAGTGTTCACTGTCTAGTTGGCAGCAGTGTTTACACCTTCTGTGAGTCTTTTTTAGCAGCGCGTTGCTTTTCCCATCGATTGACAAAGGCTAGCGGGTAGCAGAGAACGGCCGAGAGCGTAATTAGTGCACCGGAAATGTAGAACGACGCATCATAGGTACCGGTCATCTCGGTAAAGTATCCTGCAAGAGGGAGTATAGAGAGCATCGTGTTTAGTTGCGGGAACGTATCACAGGAACCGTGTATGTACTGAAGGGCCAATACTAACCAGCAATCGGTGCACCAAGGAAAGCGGCGATACCCTGGAACAGGCACAGTATACCGAAGGCGTTGGTCAGTTTTTCCAGTCCCATCAGGTCGACGACCAGAATTGAACGGAGTGCCGAGAAGCATGCTGCAAGATAGGAAGTGTAGTGTAGGTAATGTTAGTTCGTTAGTTGAGGAAGTTCAATGCTGGGATATGAATACGTACCGATGGCAAGTCCGAAAATGGCTGCATACGTAAACTGATAGACCTCGGTAATATACATGCCACTCATCATGGTCGCTATTCCTCCGAGCGTGATCGCTACGTTGTTCAGGTGCAGTGCGTTAATGTTCTTGAATGACGTCAACACTCCACAAACCACCCTAGCAATCGTGTTGGAAATGCCTGTACAATGGAAGCAGGTCATTAATGTCTGGAAAGGATGCTAACATGAAGACGTCCAATACTCACCAATAGCCGATACAATGAACGTCGACACTTCATCCGCCATACCACCGGCCACCGCCCGTTGCTTGACGTACAGGAACGGCACGAAGAAGCCCATCATCGTGAGGAACCCGCTGAACGCTAGCATCATGAACGAGATGGACTTCAGCAGCGACATGTCCAGCATAGTGACCAGCGTGCGGCGGACCGCCTCCGGGCACACCATGCACTGTTCCGTCTCCGTCTCCTCCACGTCGGCCTGGGTAGGCAACCGGGTGACGGACATGTGGTAGCCGAGCGATGTCTGCGACTTGTACTGGGGAATGCGTGCCAGCGATCCGGTGAAGAAGATATCATCACGATACATTGGACGTGCGCCATCGTTCAGGGTGCGCCTAGAGCCGTGTCTTGAGCTGGCCGGTTCGTTGGGCCGTCTGCCCGACACGGTGTGTCGGCGACCGGCCGCCGTCGTAATGGTGACAGACTGTTGCTCTGGCGCGGCCAGCAGCGTGCCATTCTCCGTCTCCTCCTCGTCCGCCTCACCGACTGGATTGAGCTCGTGGTGTGCCGTCGGGTAGCCGTGCGCATGGATCGTATCGTCCGGAGTCATCTGCCCGGCGAGCCGCTTCTGGATCTTTTCCAGCTTCTTCGTAGTGCTCTGAAGGTTGTGGCTCACCAGCTGGCCCGAGGTGTGCGACGGACGACGATCGAGGTTGTGCCCACTGCCCTGACGGAAGATCTCGGCCGCCGTCGGGTACTGGTAGTTCGGGTTCGCTCCCATCCACGTGTTGTGTGAGCTGTTCGGCATCGAGTACGCGTACCGGCCCTCGGGCAGCGGGCGCGTGTAGACGACCGGCAGACCCTCGCCCAGCAGAATGCCCTTGTCGGCCGGTGTGTCTGCCGCCTTGGTGGCCGTCACCTCGGTCGGTTGGATCGGGCGGAAGATGGCACCGCAAGCAATGCACAGCAGTATGATGGCGGCCTGTGCTACCAGCGCACTGCGCCAGCCGAGCGACTCGATCAGCATCGCGTTGACGGGCGAGAAGATGAACGTACCGACGCCCGAACCGCACAGCGCAATGCCCGTCGCCACGGCACGCCACTTCTCGAAGTAGTACCCGACGGTAATGACCGACGGGACGTAGATGAAGCAAAAGCCCACCCCGCCAATGAAACCGAACGTCACGTACAGGAACACGATACTGGTCGCGTACTGGGAAACGAAGAAGCCGACGGCGGCCACCACCGAACCGATGATGGTGACGATCCGGAATCCCCAACGGTTAGCAAGCGCACTGACGAACGGACCGGTCAGCAGGTAGAACCCGCTCAGCAGCGAGCTGACCAGTGCCACTTCGGCCTCGCTTACGCCAAACTCGTCGCGGATTGGGCCCAGGAAGCTGCCGACGTTCATCACAATACCGTCGACGATCACGTTGCAGAAGAAGGATGCAACCATCACCAGCCAGCCCCAGCCACCGTCCGGCGGTACGATCAGCGTCGTGGTGGGTGGATCCTCCTTTGCTTTCTCCGTGTCGCCGTTACCGTTACCGTTGGCGAGCAGCTTGCCCGTGGCGCCATTCTCCGCCTCCGGTTTGGTCGTCAGCTCGATCGAGTTCTGGGGCGGCATCTGTAGAGAGGGAAGAAAGTAGGGCACAATCAGTAGGGAATAGTAATTAATTAGCATGTTTCATCGTTTGTTTCATTTAAAACTTGTGTAAAACGATGAAACTGTGTAAAAATCATTTTTAGTACAATTTTAGTACAAGTCAGTGTTTCTCAAATCAAAATACCATTTATAGTTAGCCGAATGTGACAGAATCGCCGTATGACATCTTGTTATGCTTTTCAATCAATTTTGTAGTGATTTCACTCCCTCCTAAAAACCTATCCAGCCCCTTATCTCGCCAGATGTATTAGATGAATCATATCAGATCGGTTTCAAAACTTAGAGCCCAAACGTCACGTGTGCAAAAACCCAACCAACCATCGAACATCCACTTCCTCGAAGTTTGGTTGCTCGTTCATGACTAATCGAAACCTGCTGGCACCGGTGGGGTGGGTTTGTCCGCCCTATTGCGTTCCAGTCCTCTTAAATCACCCCCCCCCCCCCCAAAACTCGTGATCGTTCGGTTAGCCCACACAATTCCGGTGCGCCATAAATTCGACCGTTTCACGTGACGGTGTTATTTCGCGTGAGACAAACAACATTGATTGGTATCTGAAGATGGGGTTGCTTTTACGTAGTCCGTGCGATATAACCCATACACGAACCGTGCAAGCGCGCAGAGTATTGAAGTACCAGGAAAGGCTGGAACGTAACCCACCAACCAGGCCATCGACTGTTCGTGTGCATGTGTGTGAGTGTGTGTTCAATCGTTCAAATTCGGTAACGTTTCGGCAAACACGTTTTTGGTCATCCCCTTTCCCCATTCCACCAGCGCCAGACCGTAGAAGGTGGTACACAGCATGGCTGTACATACATTTTTTTTATCTTATCGTCCAATGCGGCGCTGCTCGAGCCAAAGAAACGCACATGCTACATGCGGTAGCCATGTCTGGGGAAGGCGCGAGGATGGGATGAAGGGTGGAAGTTCCTTAATATATATAATTTTAAAGATAAAAAAACCTCGAACCCCACCTGCCCGGTGTACGGCGAAGGGGTTGCAGCACTGTGAACTTTATTTGCCCCGGTGTGTAGCAGCGCGGTCGTGGCGCGCTAGCAGTGGCGGTTTTGCGCCGTTAAATGGCGTCACACGGAAGTCGTGCGTAACCGATATGCCAAGCGGCTACCGGTATCGTTTTGTCCTCTGTTTCGGTGGAAGACGCCACCAATGAGTAGCCATCTAAGACGAAGCAGTTGGATCTTGAGATGATCTTCCACGTGACTGTTGGGCGATCATCAAACATTCTGCTAATGAATGCCATTTAGGAGCCGCTGAGAGAAGAATGGCAATGGTGAATTTTCAAATGCGCGAATAATGGTTGGTATTGGATGGTCAAAGATGGATGAATATGCAAATCCAGCCGCAACCAGACTGTTCAGTTTTTTTTTGATCAACCGAGTCGACAGATGCATTGCAGGTCGCCCGCTGGGGGCTTTCCTTGCGACCATGAAGATCTTGTTGCTCTTGAGGCAACGATCGTAGCAAAATTTCCAAAGAAATAAGGTCGAAGCTGCAACTTTCAACCACTGCAAAGCAATTCGTCATCGTACCAAAAAGAATATATACAACTTTTTACACTGTCGGTGTACGCTTTTGAAGGTAGCAAACAATGAAATGAAAGAGTTACAAGAGTTGCAGCACTTAAAAAAAATGGCGCTCGGCTGACTCCGCAGCCGGACATTCGGGTTTGCCAAATATGGTTAGCACATGTTCAGTTTTTGGTCCACGCCTTTTTCCTTAAAAAAGCAGACAAACACGTACATGCCATGACGGTCTGCCGTTCGGCAGACGTTGTGTGGGTGCGATCGTTGAGGCCAGCAAAGCAGAAACTGTGGAAGGAACGAACTGTACAGGTTCGACGTTCTGGGTCGATAGATTCGCGCGTAGCAAAGATTTTGGTTGTCGCTCGCGAGAAGAACACGATCGTATGATGCACACCCACGTGAAGCTTACCGGTCGAAAAAGCACCAAACAAGCACCAGTAAACACCGCCCCAAGGGACCATGAACAGTTTGGGGAGCGTACCGTTTTCACCGTACCATTAGCAGCACAGTTTGATACGATTTTTTTAACGAACCTTCCGGTCGCTTTTAATTCGACACGATCACTAACGATCAACCGTGGGCAGCCAAGTATGGCGCAGTGCCAGGGAGGTGGCAATGTGGGTAACGAGGCTTGTTTTGGCTGGCGTTGGTGAAGTGGAACCGAGAGGGATGGAGCAGTACGAGAAAGCACAGTGGCACAGTGTTTGCCACTGACCAAGCCCTTTTCCCAAAAATGCTGCAAACATGCTATGCACGTAAGCGCCGAAGTAAAGCAGCGTTCGATCGACGCTGGATGACGATCGTTCGTGGACCGAACCAACACCATCCAGCAAACGGTTACCGAACGATTGTGCGAATTACACACGTTTGGAGCCGTGGAGGACTTGTTCGACCACTTTTCTACCACGCCGCGCAACAAACCTCTTCAGACGGTTGTTATTTCGTGCGGCATAGACGGCCGTCTCAAAGTCAAGGTCATACCTTTGGGGGCCATGCACGGGCGCCGTATGTACAACATAAGAAAGCTTTGCAGCAGGTGGAATGTGGTTGTACTACACCGTACAAAGTAGCGATGGAGCTCGGCTAGGCGCAGTGTAGGTCATCGGCACTCCGCACTCCGGCCGATCGCACGAGGAATTAGACGAGAAGGATAAGATCGGCACAACCGATTGTGCCGAGTTTAGCAACGGAACCGGTCCCAGAAGGTTGCTAGTCCGACGAAGTTATTAATGAGGAACGCTTAACCAGCGGACGCATCTCAGCGATTGCTGGCGTGCTGAAAAGTGGAGCGTGGAGCGACGAACCCCGATGAGGGACCTGTTTGGGGTTAAAGTAGGGAAGTGGTAAACCCACCCCACGAGGATCGACGTTTTCTAATCCATTCAGTCGGGCCTATGCGAAGGATTGCAGGTGAGCTTTCTGGAATGTGTCAGACGAAGATTAATCATCAATGTACAAACATCAATATCCAAGCGTTAGCGTTGCACTAAATGTAGCAAAATTTCGATCACGCTCATGATTACTGCAGCCAAAAAGAAGGGGGAATGCGGGATATGCGTGCAGGGCCAAACACATCATTATCTGGGACCGTTTTTTTAAACATCATTTCATGCCGTTTATCCGTAGCGCTTATCTTCCCAATATATATATCGATGCCGAGACGGAAAACGTGCCTGGTAGCACTACCGCTCGCACTGGTCGGTGGCCTCCTGACCCCTGGTGTGATACGGGCAGCACAGATGTAATCGCCAGCACCCCCCCAGTGAAGGGAAAGTGAACTTCACGGTCTAGGTCTCGCGTGTGCCGGGGGAAGGCGCCAGCCACTCGGTGTCCCAGAAGGCCAGCCGAAGGTGTAGTGTGTGCTGCACGCGAGGGAACTATTATTCAAGACCGTTTCGCCAATTGTGGCGCGGGTGGCGATTTTCCGCCGCTTCTACCTCTCGTCGATCAAGAAAGAGAAGCATCGTGGGAGCCGGAGCAGTTCGTACAGCGGTCATCCCAATTGTAAAAAGCTCGTCTATGATTTCAACCCCTTAGCTGGCACGAACTGGGTAAGGCAGCGTGCAGTTCGCATGTTCAAAGATTTAACTAGAATATGACAAAACCCGTTCAAAAGCGTTCCAAAATGTCTTAGACGGTTTCCAAGTACACGGGACTTTGTACAGCTGCTTACGCTCTACAAATTTTGAGCGTTTTGCGTCATCCAATGTGTCTTCGTTGTTCTTTTCTCTCTTTGCTTTTGTGGCAAACAAGAACGCGAGCTCAAACAGAACCAGATGACACTTTTTGGATGATAAAGTGCGCCCAAGTTGGGTTATGCTACAACGAATGTACCGCTCACAATGCGCCCCATTGTACACAGTGACTAGTGACTGTTTGATTCACAATTTTGAGGTTTTTTTTTGTACATTAAAACTCTGCTCTCTGTTTCATGGTTGTGCAAAGATCCATGTCTAGACACAGCACAACGCGTCTTCAATTAGGCACGAGATCGATCGAACGCACGTGGTTCGCACAAATCGTGCACTATGCGCGCGCCGTTGGTCCAACTTGTAAAATCTACACCCCCCTTTTTCGTCGAACAACAACATATGGCATCCCGAAACTTACCACACTGCTGTATCAGCGGAATCCAGCGCCAGGTCGTCGCGCAGTTCGTACGCGAAGAGTGTGTGGCGCGTACGCGCGTTTTTGTTTTTCGGTATCGTTTCTTTTCGTCGTATTGATCGGACTCGCCGAAGTCGTCGAACTTTCTGGAGGTTGAACTTTCGCTTTAATAAAAAAATCGACACTGTCACCAGAAACCGAAAAGGTGATTGCGTAGGCTTTCCGATCAATCGACGCGGCACTGTAATTAGCGCGGATCGGTGGTCAGATCACTGTGGGATAGGAAAATATGTATGACGTTGAAATACATTCAGGTGCTGAAGATCGTTCAAGATGTTTTTTAGAACAAAACTAAAGAAACAATTCCTAAAAAAATAGTCACTAACGATCGTTGTCTAAACTATCAACATTACTGGTTGGCTCGTTAGCGCCAGCCAGTTTTTGTTCAAGCGGAAGTTGATGTACTGTTAACCTCCTCAAAACACGTTCTGAGCCGAGGTTTCTACGCTCGATTTTGTTTTCGACATGATTACGCTGCACGAATCGTGGTGACGATTTATGTGCTCCGTACTACACTGATGACACCAACACTAGTACCTTTTTTAAATAAATTAGTTTTATACACGCGGCCAAATGGTATAAATTGAACATTTTAAACAAACTAAAAAAGAACGGTAAACCAAATATTTGTTTGGGTAACATATCATAACTCATCCTAAAACGCACTGCACTGGTGTTCTCCCTTTCTTTTGACAAAAAAGATTGATTCGTTTAACTGATAAGCCCTCGGCCCCAAACCGGAAGACCACGAAACGCGCCGTTCAAGTACGATAAGTTGAAAGTAAATTTGTTCTTTTTAAATTTTAAATTTATACACAACCAAAACCAGACATTTGAGAAAGAGAGAGAGAGAGAGAGAGCCCGCCCAAAACCACTTCCACTTCATCACATCCAACCGCGCCCCGAACGTTCGGAATTTTAATGTTCGTTCACTCTCTTTTTGCCCCAAAATAAAAGGGGCTCACACGATCACGCACACGAGGCACAGAATACTGTTTTTAATGTTGCCACAGGGGCTCGCGTGGTGGATGAAACTCATTCACACTGTGTAAAACAACTCTCGCTTTGATGTTCATTGGCACACTACTTAATGGTTTATTTTTGTATTAAATTTTGGAAAAAAAACAATAACACGCACAGAAACAAGAGCACTATAAACATATTATTACCGCTGGGTGACTGTGAAACCGCGTGATCACGATCGCGACGTGCCGACGACCCAAAACTACCGAAAGCTCTGAAACAATTGCGTGACGCGCGCGCGCGTGGCAAAAGCGGCGCTAAAAGACGTGTGTTGCCTCGCTGGCGGCCAAAACCGAAGTGTGGGCTCGGCGTGATCGGCCAGTTCTAAACTGCCACAGATTAACTGAATTCCACGGACATTCGTTCGGGGTGCGAGAGCATACGTGCCCACACACACATGCACGCCAGCGCAGAAGTCGTTGTTGATTGGGTGCCGTTGCGGTTGAGCATATCCATCCACCACCGTGTGGTTTGATAGTAAGCGTGTTGCCCCGATGGGGAGGCTTCTTGCGAATGTGCGATATGTATGTTTAATTAATGTGCAATTTTACATGCTGTTTTCGTTTTCGTTTCTACGGATCTGCTTCTTCTTCTTCTTCGTCTTCTTCTTCTGTGGTTTAGCGATGATTACGATCGGTGTTTATTTGAGAGTCGGTTTTTCTTTTTCTGTTGTTGCTGATCTTTTTTGTTGTGCATCTTTGGAACGGTTGGAGGAAGGGAGTACATTGAACAGTAACACATTTGTATTGAATTTATAAAATATTGATTCACTCGTTAAAGATTCGTTCAAACTCTTTAACGTATCGTTGCAGGGTTTCCCGCTTCATTGGAAACAGTTGGTCAATTTTATCGAGCACCTCTTATTTTTCTTCTTTGCCACAACAACCGTTGTCGGTCACGGCCTGCCTGTCTGTACCACTAATGGGATTGACTTTTAGTGACAGTTACCATAGGCATAGTCGGTGCTACGTATGGGAGCACGGTCCATTCGATGACGACTGTATCATCTCATGATACGATCGAGAATCTCATGGTGCTATTTTCCAATGAGTTTATTCATGAATCGGAAAAATATATTAAAAATCGTTGAATTTTATGATACGTACATGATTTTTGGAGTGTTGCAATCAGTCCTGCAAAATGTCATGAGAATCATGTAATAATCACCACCGAAAATACTGAACATATCCGTAGTAGCTTGATTTTCTTTGCTGATACTCATTGAAAGTGTGTCATGACATGGCGAACACGATATGCGAGTGCTTGAGTCAACCGCGATACTTTAACTCACAAGCGTAGCTTAATGCCTTTTTGTGGCTGTGAATAGTGCTACCAAATGCCACTATTTTAGCCACCAACACTCATGACTGAAACTAAGCTCACGTACACAACTGTGATGATCAGAGGAGAGACTCAAACAGTTGGCGGATCAATCACATGCTTGGTGACATTTTGTTTAGCACCCAACCCTTGGTCACTCACTTGGTCACGACATTTTGTGACGGTGATAATCACGACATTCTTGTAATATACTTGGCGTGTGGTCCCAAGCTACAAAATCAGCATTCATTTTCGCTCTGACTGCTTTGATGGTCTGTCGGGTCAAACAGAGCGAGAAAACATGCTCATTTTGTTGTTTGGAACCACTCGCAAGCACCGCATATTTCTCATGAGTATCGTGATAATCACCGACACAAAATGTCACAAGGGTTGGTTGCACAAAATGTCTCCAAGCATGTGATGGTCGCAGCAACTGTTTGAGTCTTACATCTGATCCTCACAGTAGAGCTCGTGACGATGACATTATTTTGTTTCAGTCGGAATTTGTCATGTCAGTGACATTTTGCAGAACTGATCACATTTAAAAAAGGCATGACAGAGCGATTGATCATACGTTGGTTGCTAAAATATCACCAAGCATGTATTGGTCACACCAACTGTTTGAGCATCAACTCTGATTATCGCTATTGAGTACGTGACGCTGATTTTGTTTCAGTTAGAAATGTTTATGAGAGTGACAGTGACATTTTGTAGCACTGGTTGCAAAGCAAACTGTCAAATAATGACTCTGGATAGTCGACGTCTTAAAATGAGAAATTAAGCCTCTAAATATGGGAGTTGCAATCATCGGTTTGAACGAACGTAAGAGGATACTCCCTTTCTCGCCAAAATAGAAGAAGAAACTGTCAAATACAAAAATACCTACAATAGATTGAAAACCCCTGTAATATATATGATGGACTGGTTATTAAACAGAATTTCTTTGGCTTATTTATTAACGAGTGTAACAAATTAATAGCAATTGCATACCCATAAATTAATCACCATAAAACGACTAATCTACCGTTCTTCCCCCACACGCACAATTATTCACCCAAAACCCAATAAACTCCCGAAATTATGTACCATCAACCTATAAACCATTTAAGTAGGGGTGCAAATTGTGGGTTGCAAAACTGTTTACATCGTGGGCAGTAGTGGCGCGTCTTTTTGTAGCCAAATTTTAGAGGCAGGCACCCAAGAACGCTGGTCCGAACGTGCCGCAACGGCGGGCAACGGCGTCTCCGCTTGCAGCACGGACCCGGCGACCTTAGAGGAATGCGAACCGGTCGCGGAGCCGTTTGGAAACTGCAACCCAAGTAAACAAGAAACAGGCATACAGAGGAAAGCGGGGTGGAAAATAAATGAACGAATAGGACGCGTTTTGATGGCAAAAGTGAAGAACAGATTGGTAGAACGGCAAAAGATCGCACGGATGTGTGCGAAACGACGGTGCGTGTGTGTGTGTGTGCGAATGGCAAGCAAAGTGAAGCGAGAATGTTACAAGACCTGTTGTCAATATGCTCATGCTTCGACTTCCTCCATACGGGAATGCCGGAGGATGTTTGTAAGAAGATGCGTGCTTTGAATGGAATAAATTGAGCGCCACAGTTCCTGGAAAAAGGGAAAAGGGCACAGAGCTGGTGGTGGTCGTGGTGAAATAGAACGAAGAAAAGAAAACTGCAAAAGAATGCCAACGAAAAGCGAAACGAACGTAGGAGAGACAACGACAACATCAACAAAAAATAACAAGTATCTCAAGAAGATATAAGCGATAACAAAAAGCTTTAGCGAAAACGCATTCCCGCACCAACACGGATGATCATAACACAGAGAAGAGATGAGCGGAGAGAAATCGACACGAACAAAATGCTACACCTATAGGTTCGGTTGCGGTTGCGACTCTTTCGTTCTTTGCGCTGTTGAGCGACTAACCAACTTGTTGCGTTCATTCAATATTCTTGTTGCGTAAGGTTCCACACATTCGATTGTTGCGTGTTTTGTATTTCATGTTTCACACATTATAAACGCATTTTTTGCTCTGCTCTTTTCTTCTAGATTAATTATAGTATATTCGTTTCGTTTTTATTTCTTTTGTTACGTTCTATTGTTTTCTTTCTATTGATTTTTGTAACTGTGTTATCTTCTTATCTATTAGTATGTTTTTTGTTGTTCTCTTCCACAAATGATTAACAAATTTTATGTTTTATTTTTATTACCAAAACGTTTTACTTTTTTGTGTGCTGATACTGATTGACAGTTCTTTTACCACATAAGCATGACTAAAATTTGTCAAAAAATGCAGATTAAAATGAAAATGTCTGCAAAGAAAGAGAACTATATCTAACATTCTCCATTTTCAACAAAACCTGTGCCGAAAACCCCTGCACAACTTGTCGGAATGTGTCATCGTTTTTTGCTTCTTTTGAATAGCTTAAAAGAACACATTTATCCTTCCGGAAAACGTGGCGAACAAAGCAAAACAAAACCCCTCATATAATCTTTCCCAGCAGGAGATCTGCCGGGGCGCCTAGATCCGTCATTCATACGTATCTTGTGCAAATTGTGTTGTTTTTTTCGCCCTCTTTGCTCTTGCACTCTTGTATTGTGCTCTTGCCTGTTCCCAAAAAAAAAATCATGATCCCTTTTTTTGTTACGACGATGTTAGATCCGCCACCCCGAATACAATACCCGGAATCGGAACTCATCTATTTTGGGCAAGTGTTCCCTTTTTAGGTTTATTTTTTCGTTCTCTGCTTCTTTCTCCCTCGCCACCATTGCTTTGTGCTGGCGTTCTTATGGAAAAGTACTCGGATACATTCCGATACGGCAGGATCGCCCGATCGTCCGCTGGCGGTGGTAAACGAAGTCTTAAACAAAATTCGATCCCATCTCCTCGCAGACCCTTCCGTAGCATTTGCAGTTGTTGTTTTTTGTTTTTTTTTTTTGTTACATGTTGCTGTTTTGTGCCATTTCATTGCTGTCCTTTGCGTCGGCTTTGCGTTCACGCCACATGTGCCCTGTTTGCCGCACACGGTTTCCTGCAAACCACTGTCGGCGATCAGTGCGGAGGTGCAGGATCGTCCGTCTACCTCGGCCCATTGCATGTACGCCGAAAACCGGTCAAAGTGCGAGAAGATTCTGTCAGACCAGAGAGACAGAACGGGAGAGAGAGTGAGAGAGAGAGAAGGAGACAGAGAGAGAAGGAGACAGAGAGACGAAGAGAACGGATGGACGGTGCAAGTGCAACTGCAGCGCTGCAGACGGTTTGTTTTCCGCGTGGTCTCCGCGTGTGGCTGTCGACGCAGCAATGCTATTTTCGTTTGCATCGTTGGAAGCTGCGAAGGGGAATGCGTTTGTGGTGCATTTGGTGTTTGCACTATATTTAGAAAAATGTGCCTCGGGGGAAGAATCTGATGCGCACAAAAAAGGGAAAGTAAAAGTGCAGTGCGTGTTACCGTGGGCGCCGAATCCGTGGGATGATCTGATAAGCGCCTCAACGTGTTTGGTAGTATAATTGTAGAAGATCTCACCAATGTATATGGTACTTTGTTAAACACTCATTAAACAGCCTTTAAAAGGGCAACCTACAACTCAATCTAAACATAAAGTTTGACTCCGCTGCTGACGATGGTGGCACCAACCTGGTACCTGGTAGTTAGCAATCAGGGTTGATGCTGGAATGAGCTGAAATGAGCGTATGTTTATGAGGTGTTTGTAAGTACCTATTAATACGCCCAAAAAAGGAACGCTTTGAACAACATTACTTTTACCACCTGGGATGGTTTTTGGTATCGCAAACCGATGTCATTAAATTCCTGCCATTAATCCTCTGTTGTACATATGGTCTCTGCAAACTAATTGACCATGAAAGTGCTCTCAGCTTTTGGTTGGACAGTTTTGGAAGGTTTGGAAGCTCGTTTAACTGCACAATTAATCAATCAACCTGCAGTATACGGAACACTCGACAACCTTACCCCTGAGCCTATTAAATCTCGAACTAAAGCTCTCGATTGGGATTTTTTTAAATGGTGCTAGTTTTTCACTTCCCTTTAGTCGTAATCCCAAACCTTGACCACAAAGCACAATTCGTCACTAATTCAACCTATTGCACATTTACATAGAGTGCTACACGCATGAGGTAAGAATGGTCAAAACCGACGGCAGCGGAAGCACAAATTCCTTCCACAATTAACCGGAAGCTGTGAGACACGCCGCTGAGCCATTTTTGTGCGAATGCGAATAGTAAAACAAATGTAGCCAAGTCGTCGTTACCACCGGTCGCGTCTGGATGGAAAGAAGAGGGGTGGTGTTGTTGGTGTTTTTTGTGCTGATTTGCGCGTACTAATTTGACAACCAAACATACGTGTCGTACATGTGTAACCGCGCGGGTAGCACGGTGCGACGGCTTTGGGCTTCGCTTGCCCCGCCATGTGCAAACGATAAAGAAATGTGGCTGAGAGTTTTGCTGTACTAAAACCTGACACCATGCGTAGTTCTAAAAAGATAATTGTATTCGCGTTTTATCGTGTGAACAATCCGTTGGGGGGTGCCACTTTGGGCCATTGAGCTAGTTTAAATCTCAATTAATTCCGAGTGTAATTTCATTAAAAATATGCTCATGATAAAGCTTATTGTATTGTAAAATATACTATCTGATCGATCGCATTCTTCATGATCGTCATGCTAAGAGGTACAGCACGAAATCTAATCAAATAATTAGTTGTCAATAACAATATCACAGTAATTCCATAATTCATACGCAATTACTAAAGCAATTACTATTACATGATCAAGTTTGACAGACATTCACTTGCTTTAATCGAGATAACAAAACTGTGCTAAACACACTAATTCAAGAGATTTTATACTTGTATTCCAGACATTGTACATGATATTTGTCCAACGTTTCCCTGTTACTTGGTCAAAGATTCAGTAATTAAGTTAGAAGCATCTGTTTTTTGGGCAATAAGTATAATATTGATGATACAATATAGCAGTGTTCACCAACCTTTTTAGGATCGCGGACCACTTGGCTTAGAAAATATATTTATCGCGGCCCACATCGATTGAGGGCATACATTTTGTTGACTTAGTTCGAAGTTTTTGATCAAAAATATGTTTAAATCTTATTCTAGACGTGCCTGTTGAAAATTGAAGCTTAAATATTGGGCATTTTTATCCCACAATTAAGCTTCAAGTAGTAATAAGCTTATCATTTCCAAAAATACATTCTTTCGCGGACCACATCTGTTAATGGCACGGACCACAGGTTGGAGACCACTGCAATATAGGGATTTTTATATTCTATAGTATTATCGAATCGCATGATCATATGTTGCACACGAAATTTTGTTTTTTTACGTATTATTCTTAATTTATAATTCCTCACAGCATGCCCGTCTTGGGTCATTGAAATAGATCGCGCATCCTGTTGCGCAGAACCGACTGCCCTACTATGGATTTACCAATTAATCAAAGATCATTCTCATCACCAGCTAAGACTGGCCTTGGCCGACTACATCGTTATAGCTCATGCTTCGCTCGTAACAAAGGACTGGGAGCAAAAACGAAGAAAATGATTCCGCACTACTAACAGACGTAGTACTAAAAGCTCTTCATACAATCGCACACCCTGCCAAAGGCGTGTGACAACGAGTCGCGCCAGTTAAACTGCAACTAATTAGCGGGCGAGATTGCGGGACACAAAGATCTTGATCTCCACAACTTTGCCAACCGTCTATGTCAAGTTCATAAAAGCAGCCTGCTGATAGCAGGTACGGGCCCGTACGTCACTAGCGCCACCCTGTGGCCGTCCTGCATCTCCTGCACCACCTGTGTTATGATTTATGGGCAGGGAAAGCAAACAAAAATGAAAGTAAAATACCCAGCGACCGGCCAAGGAAATACACCCGCGGCTTGTAGGCTTCATCGTGACCGTCCGCTCAGGGGGAGGTCTCATCATCATCAACATCAGCAGCTCAGTTGCACAAACAAACGGAACGGACAACGCTGCCAGTGCGCGGTTACTGTGGCACACACGCTAGATCATCCACCCATTGCATTGTCAAACGACCAACACTACTCCTGTGGGGTGATAACGGGCACTTTGCCTAACGCCGTCCGATTCGGAACTATCTGCCCATTATCACTAACCGGGGCGATCTTTCCGCATCGACGAATCGGGTCAGCTGACCAGCACCACCAGCTTTTCTTATGCGTTCTGTGCTGGCATCCTGGCGGCATTATCTTCCCTCCGGCGCGAGATGCCGCAATGTGCACGATCGTTCTAATAAATTCGGTCCAAGCTTCCCGTTCGAATCGGACCGTGGCGGAAGTGAACCGGTGAAGACCAAGTCCGAGTCCAAAAATGAAGCGCTGAGGCGCTTAAACGTTGGATGGAATCATTCCGCGCGGCCTAATAACGAGTGGACACTAGTAGGTTAGCCGTCTCTGCCTGCCAGCAATCTTATCACCAGTCCGGGGATGCTCGGTGATGGAAGGAAATCATAAATAAACAACAACGATCGGCACCATACAAACACAGGCTGGGGATGATCATTGTACGGTGTATTAGAACGGACAGATAAGAAGCCGCACGAACGGCAAAATATGTTTACCACGCTGATCGTTCGTCGATTACTAATCTGTGGCGATGTCAGCTCGAAGCACACGGACAGAGCGAGATGATTCTTTTGGGAGGAATTTAGTCTTCCTTCAAGAAACATGTAATTTGTGGGAGGCTTGTTCGTGGTACAATCGCTTTGGTTCGGATTTGCGGCTCTGTGTTATATTTGGTCTCTGATTTCACTTATCAATCACTGCTAAATTGCTTGGAGTGGTCTTCGTTTGCCAATTGATTATGCGAGCATTATTATTTAGTCTGCCAATGTGAGCTATCGTCTGGCAAACAGTCTAGATTTACTATCTGCAAGTTTGTTTTTACCAAATTCAGTTAGATTTTTTTTTTGCCTGTTCCTTGAATAAACAAATATGCACTAACACTGATTTGTAATTATTTGATTTATGAAAAGAATTTTTACTGGAAGTTTATTTCAATAGTATACATGGCAATTGTTTTGATTTTGGTAGTATGTACTAAAACAAGTATATTTTTGAACATTTTTCACTAGCTGATAATACTTGTTCTAAAAACTCGAATTGATTTGATTTGATCTGATTTTGTTCTAAAACTTTTTTTTTTAGAACAAAGAGATCGCCGACTATTTTTCTTCGTACAAAAGTTGGTCGTCTAGAAGCAGTGTTATGATAAAAAAGTGTTTTAAAAATGTAATTTCTAACCATAAGTTGGACCATTTTCTAGTCCTCGAGTGAAGATCGCAAAACTTTCAGTCTAATCTACGACTTTTCTTTGGAAGAATATATAAAATATATTTAGTATTTGTTAGTACAAGTTATTTGAAGATTCTTACTTGAGTATTTGGAAACCTTGTGACAAATGAATTGCTTAAAATAAAAAGCAGTTTAACACATCAACGTCTAAACAGAAAAATAATACGAATACAATTGTCCCTGCACTTCTTGTAGTTGTAGTAAAATGTACTAAATATTATATTGTTAATTCATTTAGTTAGATTCTTAAATAAATTTCAATCAATTTGCGTGAAAGACCTGCTGGAATATGCTTCTATAAATGATTTAACACAATTGAACTGCATTGAGTTATTGACATGTCATGATCACGCTCTACGACACTCTCTACGTTCACTTTACTTCTTCTAATTAACCTGCACATTCGTTACTCGCTCAACGCGGCCCAAAAAAAAGCAAAAGTCGAGCCCGGTCGTAGGCTCAACGTCATCGCTTAAATTTGGTGAAGGTGTGCCAAAATGTGTACGTCCTCGTCAAGGTAATGCGCCTCAGTTTGCAACAGTTATTAGCGGTTATCCTCGTTTGCTTGCACGCCGCAGCGTGCACCTCCAATCAAAGGGGCGCAGCAGATCGGCACCACCATCATGGATCAGGTTGGGAACGAGTGCGGTGGATCGATCGGAAAAGGCCGAACCAATTCGCCAATCGCCCCAATCCACCACCGGTCATTAGGTTTGCGATGTTCGTTCCGGCCCATTCCAAAAACCTGTGCAAGGTTGGTGGTATTTTTTTGTAGCAAAAGTAAATCAATAGTAAAACAATCTCTACCTCCAGAGTGTATGTGTGTGTGTGTGGCTGTGTGTAGTGAACTCCCAAAGCTTGAATTGGCCCGGTTGGTGTTACGTAACGCCGCCATGACAGTGTCCGTTCATGACCGGCCATGACTTGGGACCGGTACGCGAAAAGCGGTTTATTTTTTGCAAACCGTTTTGATCTACGACTGTGGTGGAGCAGTTCCGTCGTGTAATGGAAGGCGAAGAGGAAGGCGATAGTTTTTTTTTGCTGTTGCCTGTTCACTTTTATCTCCTGTTTTGAAGCAACTTCATCTCACGCGAAGGAAACGCTCGCTAAGATGGGGAGGTAGGGCGATGTGTAGAGGGCTGGCAGGGTTCAGCAGGAGTCAGATTTTAAAGGATTTTTTGTTGGTTAGTTTCGTTTCTGCTTTCAACAAACAACTTACCTAGGTCGTAAGAAGGGTTGGTTTAGCCGCCAGTGATGGAGCAATAAAAATTCGACGCAATAAATTTCGACACGTTCACTTTGCGCTTCTCAGTCCGTTACGTTTTTGTTGTTGTTGTTACGGTTGTGTTCGTGTTGTTATTTGTCTGCTTTGCCATCGCTGGTGTGGCTTTCGGCCAGCCGTAGCTACTCTAGAGTAGCTTTGAGTTGTTCCTTTTTTGCTTCCCGGCGCCCGATTCAATCCTGGAAAGTCCGTACGTCACCTACGCTACCTGAAGCCGATGCGTTCGATGCGCGACCAGCAAATGTGCGATCGTCATCATCTCCGGCCACAGTTTCGTGGCCGGCTTCGACCTGCTTGGTGCTGCACTTTCACGCTCAGCTAGAGTAGCGAGCCGTTCCAGCGACAACAAGTTGGCCATGAGTGGAGTGGAGTGGATTCAAGGGAAAAGAAAAATAGCAAATAGCAAAAACAACGCATGTGCGCATAATCGAATCCAAGTGTTGGGAAGAAAAGGTCAAAGCCCTCCAGTTCCCGGGTTACAGTAAATAAAAAAAAAGCGTCAACAAAGTTCGGAAACTGTCGACGCCGGGGACATTTTACACAACGGTCTGTTTCTATTATGTTCCCAGCGAGAACTAGGTTAATTCTACCGTATGGCTCGCCGGCGGGTGGCAAAACATGATCATAAAACACTTTGCACGTCCGAAGCAGAACGCAAAATACCTCGAACCTGCACCAACTGGCGACAGCTTGCACACTAGTGATGGGTAAAATAGAGTAGTCTGCGGAAATCGAAACGATTCGATACTTTCTTTTCAGTTGGAATCGGTGTCGAAGTCCCTGTGGGTGATGTGAGCGTGCAGAAGGAGAGGTTGAGGGTTGAGTTTAAGAAAATCCATACTCGTACCCATGTCTCACGACACCGCTCCGGATTACCACCTATCACTAACGCACACACAAGAATAAAATATCTTGTGTGGCGCATTATCTTATCGCGAAAGGTTAAAAGATCCTGCCGTGCCTTACATACAGCCACGATCAGCTGTGTGTTGTGGGGTGTGTAAACATTACACCCAAAAGTGCTTGCACCCTATTTACTGACCTTTCCGAGCAGGTCTATCGCCGGGGCAAACGAACGAAATGATCACGAGCGATTGCCGCGTGTAATCGGTTGTCATTCCATTGAGCCAGTATTGGAATTTTGAAAATTTGTTTTACTCTTTGTATGCAAAATTAGCTGATATTTTGTATTATTTTGATTCACAGCAATCATTTTACTCAAACATCACAGGTTTTCATTTCCTAAACCGAATTGATCGTGATTTTGAACTTTCAAAACTCATGCACGCTGAAAACGCCTAAAAGTATGCAATCGTGCTGTCACGTGTGTTGTCGGATAATTTAAACTTTCCGTTAACCCTACTGTGATGAAATTCAACAGACAACAGTGAATAATGTTGCGGTTTTTTTGGTATAATATCAGCGTTTATTAGATATTGTTTTAACTTTCTTTTCTTTCACATCATTTAACACAACACACCAAACTCGAGCGATTATTTTGACCGCTTGGCATTTGCATTTATAATCAACTTTATTTCAAATAACATTGTTTGTCTGTTCTCCTGCGTTCGCCATGGCGTACCACAACACCTGGCAGACACTGTGTAATGTGTCCTCCTTCCTTTATATCCGTTTAGTTAACACTGTTTTGTTTGTTTTGTTGTGTTGCTTTCCCGCCCCCATACTTGTACTGGCTTCACCGGTAAAGCCTCGGCGAGGAAAATAGGCTTGTAATTTACTATTAAACGACAGAGAAGAAGTCGACTGATCTCATGCTTCAGGTTGTTTGGTGTGTTTGGTTTGAGCATCAATCTTTTGTGACGGCGAGAAAATGGAAAGGTTTTTTTTTTTAATTTTTGAAACAGTTTGATAAAACATACAAAACCGAATCGAAACATTATGCTTGCTGTCGCTGCTACCACACACACCAGGCGGGTAAAAGTGATCTGGGGAGTAGGATCACCTTAACGTTACATACTTATCAATTATAAAAAATTGGGTAGAGAAACCCCATTACTAGGGCGTACAAAAATGACATCCTCACTGTTTGGTGTAAACACCTCTTCCAAAATGATGTGTGAGCATTTTACCAACCATGTTATTATTCTGATATGTTTCAAGTTTTGAAGTGTTAACGATTTTCGTTTGAAACGTTGAAAACCATTTAATCGTGGGAATTGTTACAAGATTTAAAGATGAATCGAAGCCCTCAATACCACAGTTCGAACGATTTGCAGTAAAGATTATGTTAAAATATGTAACTCTAGCTTAAACAGTGGCACACACATACTGTTGTTTTGATATTTTCGACAGGAGAAAGCTCCCAATAAAAGAAATTTTGGCGCACGTTTCATACAGCGTGGCCACGAAAGAGTTTTTTTTCCTTAATCATAGGTCTTAGTTCTAGTGGTGATAAGTAACAAAAAATAGTCAAAAAAGTTTAAAACGCTACCGCTGATTTGATTTCCACGATCACGATCACTCACAAAAGATTGCTGCTCAAACCCCTTTAACCATCGGGATCTTTCCTTCGGCTCTAAGCGCGCCACAATAAACAAAACATATCCCTTCCTCATTCTAGCCGTGCCACGCTGGTTAGCGTTCGGGGGGTTTCCCGTTTGCGTTTGTGTATATATAGAATGCAACAGCAGTTTGTTCGTGAAGCAAAAGCTCGTTTTTTTAATGTATCGGCCGGCGGTTACGTGTGATGGAGTGTTGCAGTACATAGTAGAATAGTGTGTCTGTGTCTTTGTGTGTGAGAGAGACAAAGAGAGAAAAGAAACCGGCTTTATTGAGGAAAGGATGCAATGCCTTCCTTTTTGTTAGCAGCTAAGCAACCATTGGTTCTATTATATGTGTATATCAGCCTACAAACAACTGGTTCGGTTGGCCCACTCTTTCCATTTTCACCATTTTCACCACTAGTGCGCACATTCACCTTCGATTTGTAAGTCTCCTGTTATTGATTCCTAGAGTACACAGTGTGTATGTATAGTTTGTTTGCTCATTTGTTTTTTTCTTCCTCTCCTTCTTTCGTCTAATATATGCTAGCGTGCTAGCCTTCTTCCCCCTTTTCCCTTCTCCCTGCAGCCTTGTGTAAGCTAATATGGCCATCGTATCGTACGCAACAACAGGCAGGACTCATCATTGCGCCCTGTTACGACTAGACTTAAACATAAAACACCCGGGCGGCACACCACCACTGAGCGCGCGAGATGCTACGATTCTTTCCACCATTTCCGTGTTCATCCCTATGTATGTACAACTCATAAGAAGCTAATACTCTTTCGTATGTGTGTGAGTGTTGTTTTTTTTGTATGCTTTTTGTTTTATTACACATTTTGCAACGCTACCTCATTAGGACTTTGTTTAGGAGTTGTGGCTGGCTGTGGCTGGCGTTTTCATTTTACTTACATTTTCCTCATTGTAGTACAATCTCTTAGTTTACTTTCCATCTTTTTCCCTTTCCATTGTGCCTGTGCCCGCACTCCTGTCATCTACAACATATATATATCTCTCTCTCTCTCTCTCTGCATGTTTGTATGGTGTATGGTGAGCTTCATTAGTAAATAGAGGTTGGCTGGCGTTCGTCTTCCTTAAACTTCCCCCTAAGCGTACACTACCTACCGGCGTACCTGCTGCTAACGGTTTTAGCGGGCTTTCCACTAACTGGGAAAAGCAAAGTGTGGTAGTGGATTTGTTCAACATCGGCTTGTGGGTGTGTACATGAGCTATTATCATTTATTTACGCTTCTTAAAGCGTACGTACAAACGCCTAAGTACTGAGTACCGGATGGTTTGTTTGCAGCATTAAGCAAAATGGCTTGGATATGACTTTGAAACCTTAAAAGAACAGATCCTAACTGAGAACTACGTACGACGATCGCGCAAACACTTACACGCACGCAGTGATCGTGTAGTGGCTTGCGCGCGTAATAAAAGTAACAAAAGTTCAACTAATAAAGTGAAGAGTGGGGCAGAGTAAGTTTGGTGGGGGGGGGAGAGGGAATAACAAAACAAACGTTTAAACAACGGGAAAATAAAATAGTCATACGGCCGTCCTACTGGCGTCATACCACACTAACACATGTGGCTCTTTGTCGCGTTTTTCCTCTTTTGTTTTTGTTACACCTATATATGCTTTGCACACGACGCACACATTCTAACACATTCATTCGCTTCTTTCGTTCTCTTCTTACTATGACACTAAAGGTTTCATCTTTGTTTTTTGTATTGTTCTCGATTATGTTCCTAGCATACCTAGTATTTCACGTTTCTCTCTTTGTTTCTCTCTCTCTCTCGCTTTTTCTTGTCGTGTTTTTACACCATGTTTTTCTTTGCACTGCAAATTCCGTTCCGTTGCGCTCTAACTCTGCTTTCTTTTTGTTTTGTTTTTTTGCTTCACACTTCCGCGTTGCGATAAAAACTCGTTTTGTTTCAATTAAAAATAACATAATCAAAACAAATCTTTCCACGATACGATATAACTAGATAAGCCTAACACACTAGCTAGTTGAAACATTGGAGCTGATAACGGTTACACTCTTCGCTCTAAAACACTCGCTCTTTCTTGTCCCACCGTCGCTTTTGGTGTAAGCAGGTGGAGCAACTGGCTGAGGGTGAGTCAGCGTACCGACTACCGACGAATGGTAAATATGATCCTTCTCGGGGATATTATCGTCGCCCAACCAACGACAGTCTCCATCGCGCGCTCTGTTTGTTCCAACCTGCAACATTCACCCCCTTTCGCTGTGTCCTTTGCCGGAAACCCCGGTCCAGGTTACAGAACGGACTCCATCTGGCTCACTTCCTTGTCCGTGTCCTTTGCGCTACCGTTCGACTGCGGCTGCTTGCGATCGTCGTTGATGGTGGTCGTGGAGGTGATATTCGACGTGACGGGCTGCTCCGTGGACGGGCTGGGGGCGGTTTGAATGATCTTTGGTACCATCGTGATCGGTTGATCATCGTCCGCCAAATCTTCGGACGGTTCCTCGTCGATCGGCGTCAGCACCTCGACGTGCACGGGTGCTTCCGATGGCTTGCGGAATCTAAAACATTCCGAAAGAAAAAAAAGGGTCAATTAATGTGACTCTTGCTCCCTCTGCTACATTATCGCTGCACTTACCTCTTCATGGCGGGTGCCGCAAAGCTAGTTATGGCCGACAGGGCAAACAGACCGCCGGCAACGAAGAACGGTATGGAGTAGGACTGGGTGGCATCGTACAGGGCTCCGGCCAGCGGTGATCCGACGATCGTGGCGGCACCACGGAACAGAATCAGCAAACCGAACGCATTCGTAAGCTTGTCCAGCCCGAGCAGATCGACCAGAATAATTGACGTCAGTGAAATGTAGCCAGCTGAAGCGAGATAAACAAACACAAGGGTCAATGCAAGTGCACTTTTTTGCATTGCTGGGCCCAAATCGTCGAGCAAAAACCGCTCCACGACGATACCTACCGATGGCAATGCCGAACGCGATCGCCATCGCCACGTACGCGGCGTAACTGTGGCAGAAAGGCGTCAGTGCGACCGCTACGGTGGAGATGACTAGACAGATGTTGTTCAGAAACAGGGCGTCCACTTGCGGGAAGTCAGCAACGTAACCGCACACGATACGGCCCACCGTGTTCGTAATACCAATGATCGAGATAAGGAAGGAGGCAGAGTTTTGTTCAATTCCCTACACACAGAGAAAGAGAGAGCAAGAGGTTAGTTTGCTGAAGATCATTGTAACCAATCCGCGAAGAACCAGCTTACATCCAGAACAGCCGCATCGACCAGGTACACGAAGGGGACGTACAGACCGGCCATGCCGAAGATGTTCGATACGCCAATCATCATAAAGACGGGATCGCGCAGCAAGCTCACATCCATCATGGCACCGATCGCATTCTTGAACGATTCCGGCAGCGCCAGGCACGGGCAAAGATCGTACTCTATACCGCGCGATGGGTTGTGGGTTGTCGGAAAGCAGAGAGAAGTTAAATTAGACATGTAACACTCACGCACTGTAGCACTTGTACAACTCACGCTCTTCCCGCCCCTTCTCCACATCGTCCCGCACATCGTTCCGGTGCTCCTTCTCGAACTTGGTCAGCGAGACGACGGAATTGCGATAGTTCGTTAGCGACTTTTGCGACTGGAACTCTTTCAGGTTCGTGACGGAGCCGGAGTAAAAGATGTCCTTACGCGACAGCGGACGCACCATTGCCGGCCGGTCCGCCTTCAGTGAGGCTTTTGAGGTAAACATGCTGCCATCATCCTGTGTGTGCGCGATCGGGTGTGTAAGCAATGTGTGAGTGGTGGCAAAAAGGATCGTTAGAACATTTCACTTTAAATGTAATGATATGTGAAGGGGAAAAGTGTATGAAATGTGTGTGTGTGTGTGGATGCAAGGCAGGAGCAGGACTAAGGCGATAAGCGAAAAATGAGCAGCTGCCAACTAATGAAGCTTTGCTAGGATAGCTACAACCAACAACTATTGCAAAAAATATAAATGTGCGAAAAAAATAAGCCAATTAAGCTACTTGCTTGCCAAAATGATGCAATTTTTGCGTGTGCTATCCTAATAAACTAACAAGTTACTAACAAATGAGCTAAAAGCAACAAATAACAGCGATCGCATACAGGGGTTTTTAGGAGTTCTCATTGCTGTGGGTCACTTTATTGACCCTATCTTACGTGAAAAGAACTTATTGCAATGGGAATTGGACTCTAAGTACTATTGTTGGACAAACCTAATAGGAATGTCCAAGGATCCTGTTCGAAAAGAGTGCCATAGAGTCCAATTTCCATCATACAGGGTTTCGAATCATAAAAGGGAATAGTTCAATCACTTAGCGGAACGTTGCAAGCATGCTGCGGAAGTTTGCAATCACTTAGGGGAGTTTTGCAATCGATTAGGGGACTTTTGTAAGCATACTGTGGAGCTGTCATCAGACTGTGGGTGCCGCTGTAAAAAGCTTCGAATTGATACCGATGATGTTTTTTTTTTAAACATCATTCGGAGTTGTTTTTGAGTGGGATTCAGCTGTACACATGATAAACTAAATAAATCGTGCTGCAACTCCACAACTAAACATGATAAAGCAGTAAAATTAACGAAAATATTTTGGAGTATTTACAGCGGCACACACAGTCTGATGACAGCTCCATAGCTCCATATGCTTGCAAAATTCCCCTAGTCGATTGCAACATTCCCCTATATGATTACAAACTTCCATTCCAGTATGCTTGTAACATTTCTCCTACCGATTTGAAACAAATCCCCCAAGTGATTATATATGGTTCGAAACCCTGTGCTAAGTTCACTTCCCATAAGAAAGAGTCAAGGAAGTGTCCCACAACTATGAGAACCCCTGGTGGCAAACCCTGTAAATGAATGGAAGACCCATCGAAATGCTCTACGCCATGGACCGGCTATTCCCTCTGCGCAATGCGTGCAAAATGATGTGCAGTTCAGGTGCAATGCAATGCGAGGAAATGAATGACGATAGCTCTCCCCACGTGGCCAAGTTAATGTGAGCTCTGATAATAGCGCTGAATAATGCCTTTTTGTTGTTTTCTCTACTTGCTACACCTTTGGTCCTCAAATCGCAGTGTATACGTTTTGGCGGTTTTGTTTTTAGCATCCAGAGCCCCAGACAGCGCCGCTAGCTAGCCAGCCAAACACAGAGTGAGAACCATTTCACACACGTACGCGAGAAAGCTTAGGCGGCATCCTTTCTAGCAGGCCTGCTAGTCTTTTGGTTGCCGTCCAAGAGTGGTTCTAAATTTAACGTCGTCCATTCTCCAAGGAGCTTACACAGAACGGGTTATTAGCGAGTGGTGTTAAAAAAAACTTAATACACCCTACCGTCTTTTTTCCATGCTATCGTTAATTTTAGGCAATTACTTCACACACAGGCGCACGCGCCGCCAATTTGCACATACATTGTAGAGCAACGGTTGGTTTTTAGTGGGAGGAGGACGGGTTTACGGGTTTTGGTTGTTTGAAAGAAATATCGCTACTGGGTGTTAATGGGGTGGGGTATCAATATGGGAAAATAGAAATAGATCGCCTACTAGGAAACAGATTAAAAGTGTTACAGCTCTCTAAATACATAGTACATAGTAGGATAAGAGTTTTAGAAGCGATAGTCCACACCGTGTTAAGTAGATTAAAACCAAAAACTAAAACCGCGCCGTGTACGGCAGCATCATACCGAACCTAGTTTACACAACTGCTAAACAGTAAGAGAGAGAGAGAGAAAGGGCACACAAAACCAAATGGAGAACTTGTAGGGGTTCCGGACCCCAATCGTGGTGTTTTTTGTAGTTGGAAAAGAGTAAAGAGAAAAAACAAAAAGAAGTGGACAGAAAAATTGGCTACTAACGAATTCTTCAGCGTTATTATTTTTGCTGCCATTGACTGAGCCGCGCGAGAGTCTGAGATGCATGGATTTACGTACGTCACCGTTGCTACCGACATCGCCCCGCGAGCTAGCCTTAATGGCGGCGAGCGACGGTTTGAACCGCTCCCCGGTCGAGTGTTTGCGGACGCGATCGAACGTCGGTACGGAACCATTCTTCGGCATGCCTACAAAAAACAGATAAACCAAAAAAAACCAAAATTCATCCCCCATTAGTGTTTCCTGCTGTCCGGCCGGCGAAGGGGAAAAGGCGAATCAGCCGAACCACCCGAACCCGACTCACCCGACTGATGGCTGGTAAAGGCAGGCTGTGAGGCATTGCGGGGCATATTGTCCGCCCCGTAGTCGGCGGCATCGGACTCCGAGTTGGTGTTGCGCTTCTTGTTCAGCGGTTTCTTCATCTCGATCTGGCTCGACTCGGACGACGAGCCGCTGCTACCGTTCTGCTCCTGCGCCTTAAACTCGGAAATGGTGGGCAGGGTGGCCACCGGATGCATGCCGCCCTGCTGGGCGGCCAGCTGGTCCAGCGCCAGGCTCGAGTGTACGCCCGGGTCCGCGTTCAGCGGCGCCTTCAGTCTTTTCTCCATTGTGCCGTCCGGTAGCTGAACCATAAAGTACGACCCACCGATCGAGCCGCGCTCCATCTGCAGCCGCTTTTCCTCGTACATGCGCTGCATCAGTGGCTTCACCTTGTCCTCCTTCGGGTAGGTGAGCGGTCGCATCATCGCCCCAAACACGGCACAGTTCAGTATCAGCCCGGCCAGGATGAGGTTGGAGTTTTTCCAGTCAAAGTTTTCCAGCAGCATGTTCGCGAGCGGTGCGAACGCGAACGTGCCGAACCCGGACCCGCACACGGCAATGCCGGTGGCGAGCGAGCGCTTCGTTTCGAAGTAGTACCCGACGGCCACGACCGCGGGCAGATAGATCAGTCCGAACCCGATGCCGCCCATCACACCGTACGTGAGCATCAGCATCGTCACGGAGGTGCTGAGCGTGCTGAGCGCAAACGCCGCGCAGGAGATGATGCTGCCCGCGATACACACCGCCCGGCAGCCGTACTTGTTGGCCAGCGCGGACACAACCGGACCGGCGCTCAGGTACATACCGCTGAGCAAGCTGCCCACCCAGGCCACCGTACCCTTGCCCTCGCCGAAGTACACCACGAACTCGTTCAGGAACACGCCAAACGTGTACGCGATGCCGTCCACGATCATGTTGCACATAAACGAGGCGAATACGATCACCCAGCCATATCTGGAAAAGGAAGCATTATCGAGCGATTAGCGGGGGGTTTTTCTGCGACGATCTGCGACTGGTATACACTTACCCACCGTCCGGTGGGGGCGGCATATCGTGGTACTCGCACCCTCCATCGTCATCGTCCGGCGATGTATATTCCTGTGTGTCGGCCGTCAATCGTGCCGCCTCCTCGCACGCAATTTCACTGTCCGTCTGGAATGGGGGGAAAAGAAAATGGAAAAATGTGGTTAGCACACACCGTATTGGACGACACAAAAACGGCTCATTATGTTAATGCATTTTCGATTGCCCACCCAACCATGCGACCCATATTTCGACAGCGCAAACCTAAGTTTTGGGTGAGGTTGTCCACTGTTTGCTCTATCTCCCGATGATTAAAAAAACTACAGCCAACACCCGAAAAAACACCCGAAAAGGTATTGATCGAAAAAGCGTATCGAGTAACGTTTGTTTTAAAAATCCATCCATCATCCAACACTGACACATGGCGGCGGCGGGAGGATCGGAAGCGCACTCGAACCGCGTGCCTAGTAACGCAAGAACCTTCAGCAACACAACAGGCGCTTTTCTTTCGCTATTAATCAACCACTTGCCGCCGCCATCCAAATCGATGACAAAATAGCATCGCATCCACCTCCTCCCAACTGCAATGAAATTCTTTCTGGCTGATGTGAGTTGAGTTGCTTCGGCAAGGAACACGAGGCCGTAAACAATCGCTCGAAGTCGGTCCAAGCTTTGTCGGCCCTCTCCTCTTTGCGCGTTGGTAGATTTAGAAGCCACACAAATTAGAGAAATGGTATACATGTTAACTTCTGCGTTCCATATTTTGGTCGACCGGAGGGCAATCTCCAGGCAGACGGTGAACCCAGTACGACGCCCCACCCCCCTCCGCGTTCGTGCATCATCGTTCTGGGCCGACGTGACCGACATGCTGCTGGTGGACCGTTCCGTTGCGTTGCGTAACTGGATGGCGCACATTTTATCGTGTTGCATCGTTAGCGCGTTAAACGGTTTCGTCACCAGGCACAGTTTAATTAAGGGAATAATATTGTTTACGGACGCGAAATGTGCAGCGCTCTGAGATGGCGCGCGTTCGTTTAGAACGATTCGGAGTCGGAGTAGCTGGAGTGGCGCCTTTTGTGGCGCTTTTAAATGGAAGTTAAACGCTATATTGGGACAACGGTTATTTACCACTCAAGAGGAGATTATATGATTTCAATGTGTACCCATATCATACAAGCCATTTCTCCCAACCGAGAAGAAAAGGACATAAAAACTTCGCCGGAGGATGTGGTTTGTTCAACATACACTCTCCACCCCAAACCGTACGGCTGTAGACTGAATCTACCCAATTGGGTATTGTTTAAGATCGTCTTACTTCTAAAGCAAGACAAACACATCACATTGAAACTTAGTTCTATCTAGATCGCGTAGTTTGTGACTCTTAATGCAGTAGCTTATGAGAAAGTGTAAAAAAAGGAAGTCGCATCTAGGACATGGAGGCAACAAGTAACACGCCAAGTAATGATTCAAATCAAATAAGATGGCTATTGTTATACAAAAGCATCTATTGACTGGTCGGTCAACTCGGTACAGTACCGCGGTACAGTCCCGTGGTACAGTCGTCAACTCGTAAGACTCAATAACATGCCCGTCATGGGTTCAAACCTAGAATGGACCGTCTCCCCGTAGCAAGGATTGATTATCTATCCGGCTGTGTGGTAATGAATTAAGTCTTGAAAGCCTGTATAGGACGGCATGTCCGCGTAGGATGTTACGCCAAATAGAAGAAGAAGATCTATTGACTGGTCGCTGCTTTGAAAAAAGGCAAACATATTTTTTAAAAAAGTCAACTGATGATACTGATGTGATACGAAAAGCTCTTTTCGCCAAAGCGTCCCATGCCATGCTTACAACGGATATTGCAGGATTTCTTTATTGGGTTCAAAATTGTATCATCCATCCCTTACAATCGATTATCTATCCATTTTCCATCCAATGATTTATGATTCGCAGTACAATTGATATTGTTCAAATGTATTTGAAGAGTATACAACCCTTCCTTATAACAAGGGTCTTTGATCTTCTCAGAATGCGGATCTCAGAACGTGGGAGCATTGATTTTAGATTACATTATTGCATCATTTTTTCTTTTTTTATAGTGAATGTAGAAATCATGGTTTGTATAGAAAGCAAAAACTAGAAATATACAATATTTACATAAATTTTCTAGTATTGAAATATAAACCTTTTCTAAAAAAAAGTAAAATTATATAAATTTTGATTGAAATAGCTCCGCGTGAGTTAATTTGGAGACTCCTTGCCTGGCACCCCTGACTTGGCTCGAAGTTTTCGAATGTTTTTTTTTAAAATATCATGGCCAATTTCCATGCTACACTCACATTGCTTATGCCATTCGATAGACAATTTGGCTGAGCGTCAGTTAAGTTTTAAAACAGGCAGATTATCATACTTTGCCTATCATATTTTAGCCTAAATGTACAAAAGCACCATCATTTGATATCAAACAGTTGAAGGTATATCTATGGTTATATGGACGCATGTGCCACATTTCAGGTCCCGCATAAGCTAAAAGGATCCAACATAAGGTTACATAGGTTACATAAAAGTAATGAAAAAAGACGATTTTTGTCACTAAGAGTTCCGCAAAAGTCAATAGAAATTAGTTATAAATGTTGCGTATAGTAAAAAAAAACTTGGGTTAGTGAGCCACCGTATTACATTGCGCACGAAAAGCTTCCCAACAACTGTCACCGATTTTAATTCCGTCACTATCTCATCATCTTTTTCGATCAAATGATTTTCCACCCATCGCAACGCCGCACTGATGTGTGAGACAAGAGCCATAACAAACTCTCGTCTCTCGTTCGGTTCTGCAAACCTATCCAATTAAAAAACCTAAGCCATATTAGTCTATTTTCCTACTACCTTTCCAGCTCCGCCGTCCCAAACCGATAAGCGCGTACCGTAAACAACACCTGCATAAAATAACCATCCCGTGTATAGCACAGATTTCTACCAATTCCCATTCCTTTTTTTATCCTTTCCCTAGATCCCAGATGAGGATCCATTGAAGCGTAACGTCAATTTGTCAATCGCTTCACAGAGAGAGAGAAAAAATCAATGCCTCAGGATAAAAAGCCGACCCGGGAACGGGCACGAAACGGAAACAAACCACCCCGTTGCCACATTGTCTACCGTGTGTGTGCGCCGGCGGAAGTGAAGGCCGTACACTACCAGACAACCAACAAGGGAGCGAGGGAAGGGGGAAGAGTAGACCCTTCCGCTGTGTACCGCACAGCCATTGACGACCGTTTGCAGGAAGCCGGCACGCGACACTCACTGTCCCCCTGCGGATGACGGACAGACGACAGGACATGACGCGCGCGGGCGGTTTTGTGTGTGCTCGTTCTTTCTTTCTTTCCTTCTCTCTCGTTCGATGGCACAGCTTTATTTTTAGACACAAAAAACCCATCCTCGAAACCAGAAAGACTGGCGACTGCAATAACAGTAACACACAGTACAAGGGGGGGGGGGGGGAGGAGTTGGGCTGTCCTAGGGATAAGGAAGCTCGGGTGGAGAAAGACGTCAGTTGAAAGAAACGAACCCCTGTCGTTACTAGCAAATGCGGGGTGGGGTTTGTGCACTGGCAAATATTGCTACCATTCCACCACACACTACCTTTGGTCACACTACTTTCCGCAGCCTCTTGCCCACCACTTCGCTTGCCAAAAACAGTCAACAGGTGGGTTTTTTTTGGGGGACAGGGTATGAGAACGCTGGGTTCCCACAGTACAGATATCTGAAGTATTGAGACACACTCAAACAGCTATAGAAACGACAATCGCAGTAGGACGGAAATATGCCCACCACACTTCAATGGCACGTCTAGTGCAGACGGCCAGGCCAGGGAGGTGTAGCTCTGGTGGAGTACGCGAAGGTAGATGAAGGTGATCGACCACTAACAAGCAGTCGTCGCAGTAGTCTGCACTCCACCATCTTTCGAGCGTATCGCCAGTGACAAATCGTTCCTTTTTTATGTGACAGATCGATAACAATATCTGCTCATTCAAAATAGACGCAACTCCATTCGGAGGTTATTTGTTTGAAGTAGTAAATGACGATCCTCCGTTACTATTAGACTATTGCATTGGCTAGTGCACTTGCACTGGGGTACACGTATGGTTGCGTTTTGTACATTCAACTCAAACCAGACGCTTGGCTGGAAACATGAAGCGCGATTTATCGCTATTACAGTATCATTCGCTACAGCTCCACAGCCAAAGCAAGTTGGCAGCGGACTGTAAACAGCTAGCCAACAGCCGCAACCCACCATTCGCTTTGTTAGGGGGATGGAGTTTCGCTCCAAAACGACTCACTGTCGCTAGGAGGGGAATAAACTGTGGATGCCTCTTCCGGCGTATAGCAAGCATGCCATGGGCGCTTTTTTATACTACTTTTACTACTCTTTATTCCTAAGAGACTAAGAACGAGCGACGAAACAACAAGAACGCCCCACAACCGCTAGGAAAGAGCAGTTGCACAAATAACAGCAAACGCGCATGCAGTTGTTAGTGTGGCGGTTGTGCCGGTTGTGCCGCTTGTGTTGTGGAGTACTGAGTGACGCCCTTTCTTCGCAAGACTTCGCAACAACAAAAGGAGGTCAGTTGATAGCTGGGCGATGCGTTCCGTTTGGTGAGTCATCGGGACGGCCACATTCGCCGTCTACTAAATGGTTGAATGATTAAACTTACATGCCAGCGCTACATGCATGGAGTCATCTGCGACACAAACACACCAGCGACAGTATTTTAATTATTCAATCTTGTAATTCCACATGAAAATATAAACCGGGAAGGACGGCCTCTAGGGTGGTGCAACAATGTTGCAGCCATCGTGGGACAATATTCCCCCGTGGTACCCCCCGGGAAGCAGCAATCTCCATCATCAATGGCACCCAGGCAGCAGCGGTCCGCACAAACATCGTGTTTTTTTCTAGTTTCCCAACTGTCCACTAGAATGCGCACGTCCGAAGGGATTTACCACTACCGGACATGCGACGTTCCCTCTCTACCCCCCCCCCCTGCCACACGTCACTCATCATGATGATCGTGATGAAAAATGGAACGTAATCAAACGTCAGATCATATCGTGGCGGAGGGAGGTTTGCTACATTATTGTTCACTGGGGAGGAAAAGATTGAAAACTCCCGGGCACAAAATAAATTGTCATTCCGCCTGGGCACGCATTGCTACAGGTATTCCTCGGTCAGTGCTGTGTGTGTGTGTGTGTGATCCCCTTTGGTGAGGGTAAGGGCATATGTCACGTGTTAACAATTATTATCGTTCGGAAGAGCGCGGCTGCGCACCACTCGTCCGTTAGATTCCCCTCCTGCCCCAGTGGTCAATCATAAGGATGGCTCGAGAGTTAAGCTTCAATGACACTCATCGAGGGGGCATGGAATTCCAGAGACACACTCCAAAATACATCCCTTCCTTCTTGGCCCCCTCTTGGCAACACACAGATACCCCCCCCCCCGCTCCCTTCACGATCAGTGCCCCATTACGGTAACAGATTATCGTGGGGACAAGTGGGGCTAGTAGTAAAGGAGTGAACAACACACGCAACACGGTCACAACCGCTGCGATAAGATACACAAGCAGCGAGATGAATGGTCGAATAATGTCCGATCCATTTTCCACCACCATTGCTGTCATGGCAGGTATTGGTTAGCCGGGGCGACCCAGCAACCCGTCATTGGTCCGCCGCCAGCAGTTTGAAGGGTAGTGCTTGTGTACTCCGGCTATTATTGCCATTATCGAGTTATCATTATCAATCCCTGTGCATTACAAAGCAATGAGGGAGAGAGGGGGATCGATGCGATCTGAAGTGCTCCTATTATTACGTATCTCTGCTTGTCAAGCCACACGCGGTCATCCATCTAAGCGAAGGGCAGCCCAGGGCACTCCAGCGACACACGGTAGATTTATTGGCCATTGCATTGTATTGAATTGGGACGTATTTATTGGGGGCCTGGGGGTATTGTTGTGATGAACGAAATCTTCATCACCAGCCATCACTTTAGCCCATCACGTTGTTACAAGCGATGTTGCATTCTTCAGAGGTTTCAACAAGTGCGCTTCTGAACTCCTGAAACGGACTACATTTGAACATACACTCAAACACACATACACACGCATCTTCCATCGACTTATAGAACATTTCAAAATTGCTGAGATATTGTCGATTATTCTAATAAAACATCATCGCCACATTGTCACTCCACTGATCTTACATAATCGAAAAGTGAATGTGGTTCTACTGGGTCCAGACGACCCGTTCCTCACTCCGCCTGGACAACACACACCCGTGGTTTTCAAATTTCAGTTTGGATGCATCAAAACAGCTCAATTAATGCCAATTAAAGAATGTACGATTGACGATCACTTTCGCCCAGCAACTGGTCGATTCGCTCCCCCCCAGCGATCGTGGTGACTACATGGTTCTGGTACTGGTCGGGTTGTCAGCTCACCGTGGTTTTGCTCGCTTTACTGGTCATGGTTGGCACTGGACACACTGTTGCACGCTGCTACACGAACTTATAATCCAAGGTATATGAAGAGGAAACGGAACGCTAGCACCACTATTTCAATTTCACACCTTATTGAACCTCACACATCACTAAGAGCAACCTCGAATGCTCGGGGAATCGCTTGATCAATGTTTCCCAAAACCCCAATCCACACCACACTGATCGCACATGCGAAAGTGAACTTGGAAGTCACCCACACCCGGCCGGGCCGAACGCACAGTATGCGGATGCGTTCGCAGGGCGGTTACACCGTATTACTAGCAGAGCAGAGACCGGGAGACACCAAACCCGACTCCTCGCGTATTGTACTGTACAGTATGGTGTATCGGTACGCAACTAACACCGAGCGCGGAATGACGCGATTTGGGTGCGGGAAATTGTTTAAAAGCCAATTAAACGAACGGCTGGCCCTCTATCTCGGTGGAGAAGTGTGCAGCAGATCGTGTGTCTCTATCCCTCTATCTCGCCGCACGTCAGTGTTGGTGGCTGAACCGGGTGCTCGAACCGATACCACCAACACCCCCAACGACGGAGCACATAGGCATAGCATCATGCATATAGCGACGGTCGGCCAATGCACACGACCACCAATGTGTGGCCGCCGGCAGCAGGGGTGGACTCATTCGGTGTGGAGATATCGTACCAGACGGCGGATTGCCAAACGACCTCCGACCGACTACCAGGCGCTCTGTCTAACGTATCTTCACACTGTCGGGCATCCAAGGAGCCAAGGAGTGTTTATTGTCCAGCGTATATTGAGCAACATCACATTGCGAGTCATCAAGACAGAGTGTGGTTGGGTTGTCTATCACGATCTTGCTGTTTTCCACTGCCTGCTGTTTGCGTTAGACGCGTGGACCCGTTACAATCTTTGTATGAACAGTGATATTGGAATCAGGCATGCAAGTATGCCGAGATGCGTTGACCATCGAGGGCTTTAGGAAGCGTGCTGGTACTGAGTGGCTTGGTGATTCTTTTGAATTGTCCTCTAACATTGAAAATCCATTAGATGGATTCGCAAACAGGGTACGTTACGCCACCAAGCTGCTCATTTTAAATGCTTATCGATTCATCCCATTTTCCCCACACTTTCCGGACCGGACATCCGGAACCATTCGATCCTTTACACACACGCACACAGACCCATAAACATCTTATTGGTGTTTGTTTTCAATCCCGTCATCTCCCGGCTGGCGCCATCAAAGTATCCCTTCGGACGGCGAAACTCGGTCCACTGAGTCCGCCGTAAACGAAACATAAAACAAACTGTCCTGCTTCCACCACGGACGAGTTGGGAGATGATATCGACGGTTCAGCATTACCAAGGTTGCTGCCTGCAACATGCACATGCACACGCCATGCGACGGCCAGCGGATGCAACGAACGAATTCCGACTCCGATCGTCGTCCCCTATCGAGAGGCGTGACATTGGCGCACCAACGCAATTTACCGCGCTGCGCTGTTGGAACGGTTTGTGTAAAGCAGAGTTGAAACGGCAAAACTGGCGGCCCGAAAATCCAGGTCAATGTTAGCAACGTTGCCCCTTACGCAGGCAGTCTTACACTCTCCTCCAGACGGTTTGGTTAGTACCGGTCGCCGTTTGCAGTAGGGAGACAACCAGACTCGATTGCACCGAACGTCAGGGAAGTGGGGGAGAGAAAAAAAGAAAGGATCCTACGCATGATGGTAATGTAAGAACAAAAAACAGCAAAAGTTATATTTCCCAGCGCACTGAAAGCTTTCCGGAGCCATTCGTCTCTTTTCACAACCTTCCACAACAGTGCATTCTTAGCAGACATTATTCAGACTGATAAATATGCAACGCGGTGCGTACATTATACTGTAACAACAGTCGATGATGATGACGATGATGAGGAGGAGGATGGCCGAATGGTTGCAATCAATTAATGATACAATTTATGACGGCTCACGTGGCTCAGCTATTTTACCGACAGGAGGAAGAGAAGAAGAAACACCTACCCGGCGGGCCTTTTTACTGGCCATGTTGCGCTACTGTCCTGCAGCTGCAGCTGGTAAACTCCGTGGGGGTTGGGAAGGAGGAGAGGGACCCCGTTGCAATACTTCCACAGCGATGGGAACTGTTCTCAACAACCTTCGGCAGGTGAAGAGTGAACGTTTTTGTGCAAGCTTTTCACGCCTCGTACTACAGAGTGCACGGTTGCTCCGATCATTCGGTATGGACGGAAGGAACAGGACCAGAACTTTACGGAATCACTACAAGCACACGCACGCACACGCACACTTACTTAATGGATGTACTAATCGCACAATAATGGAAATGTAACGCTTTTATGAACACTTTAGTTTTAATTTTTAAGAGCTTTTTGGCACTGTTTTTTATATCACGCAAGCTTCAACATACTTTGGAAAAGTGCTTCTTGGAAGATCTTCGTTAAGTACACCTTTTACTTGGACACTAACACGGATCGCCCGAACTCTACTGCAAGATAGGTATAATGAACACCATAAACATTTGAATGTTGAGCCCGTGCTTTCCTTAATCGCTCGCGAAACCAAATGAAGCCCTTATTCCTTTTTCGGAAGCTACCTAAGGACTGCCCATCGGATGCACGATCGTCGTGCAACGGAACGCTAAATAAGTAACACAAGGCTCATCTGCATACTACGTGGCGCGATTTGAAACACTGGAGCTGCCTTCCTTGCCGAATCTACAAAAGGAATCGTTTGCGAGGCAGGTTTCCTTCCCTTGAAATCAAACTCCCCACCCCTTCTTAAATCATGACCCCCAACTCGCGGGAGATTAATCCGGGCGCGCAAAACCTGGTTCCTCCTGTTGGGCCTTTCACGGCAAATTACATCACGATTGTCGTCATCAGCTGGCTGGCTGTGTCTTGGTGTTCAAGTTAGCAGTTTCGGGGCGTTTCGGGGTACGCACATTTTGGAACGGCGCCTTTACAACCCGCTTAATGGCACAATGATTCGCTTCTATCTTATCATCTGCGACCCTCCTTTCCCGCGGGCAAACCCCGTGGCCGCTGCACTGATAAACGGAACAGCGTGGATCCAGCCCGGGGCGGTTCTTACAAATTCCATGTTACCAATTGCGGTAGTAACACACTTAAAGAGCGGGTTTTTGCTTGTTGTTGCTTTCCCCTTCAGCACACCGTACACTCCACACCTGGTTGCACATACGCACCCCGATCGCTGTAGGAGATTAATCTACGATTCCACTCCATTCAACTGTCGCGCACCGTTGAATGATGATGAGCCTTTCTTCCCGCGGTCGGGGAAGTTGTACACAAACCACTCGAGGGGCAAGGAATTGGATTCCAGTGTCCAAGTCAGGTGACCGGTGAGACATCTTCAACACCACACCACACAAACGCGCGACTTGTTTCCATAATGAGCATCCTTTAGACGAGAAAAGGCCTTCGGAAGATACTGAGTATGAAGAGTATCATATCCTTGACACGAAGTTATCAAGAACAAGGTCAAGGTTTGTTTTGATTGCTCCAAAATATCTAATCCCCCCTCTCCCCAACTAAACTCCAGCAAAATCGTACTTTTGTTCTTGGATGCCCGATACGGATGCCAAACACCATCGGAAAGCACAACCGCACTCGACGATCGCGGAATACTGTTTACTATTTCGCTGCTCCGACTCGGCGATCACGCAAAGGCACGATCGCGTGCCCCTGTTGTGTGTGTTTGGTTGTTTGCTGTTTTTGCGCCCATTCATGAAAGCAACACAAACATGACCCTGTCCCTTCCGCTGCTCCACCGTTCGACAGCACACACACACACTCACTCGACACGCGGAAGGTTCACGAATGCCGTGTGGCGTCCCCATACCTAAACAGCCCCAGTCAGTGAGTTTGTCCCCCGTTTGCTGCTGCCTCGCGCATATTTATTAGCATTGGTGCGCAGCAAAAAAAACTCCCCTGGACAAGTGAGTGGTGGTGGGGCGACCGGTTTTGGCGCCATAACCTTCGACAGAGGCACAACACCACCACCGCCCCCAAAACGGGTTACAGAGCTCTCGGCCGATCGATTCAAACGATCGTGTGCACATGGTGCATTTGTGTGTCACGGTATCATCGGTGCGAAGGTACGGGGTTGAAATTCTTGCGACGCCGTGAGAGATGCTGCTGAATGGCCAGCGATCGATACTCAATGCCAATGCAACGGACGAACGGGTGCTTTATGAAGCAAACGCCCTCAACGCCAAGGACGAGTGGAGTGCAGTAGGACACGGCCTGGAGAACGTGTTGGCGTCTTGAGCTCGACAGTGAGAGAAAAAGGAGAAACTGTTCCCCGTCACTAACCAGCAATTCCTTTCAACAGGCAGCAACGTATGCTCGATTTTGTTGCAAATCGTGTGCCGTGCCCACTCCACACAAATACCAAATCCCGACAACCGTGTGTCTAATTAGCGCGCGTTAGTCTGTAATAAAACAAACCTATTCGTGGAACACTCATTAATGCTTGGGACGATCGCAACCGATTCGATCGTGTATACCACCGCCTCCTCCAGTTCCAATCGACACACAAACACGCTAATGCCAAAGGTATGTAATTTACCCCGCTGTTGCCGGCTGTTGATTTATGATGCCCCGGGCGCGACAAACACTTCAAAGGGCCTTCCCCCCTGCTCGGAACGGATTGGTGAAAGATAATCACGTTGCGATGGCGAGACCTTCAGCGGCAGCCCGCCGCATTGGGCTGATCGTCCTCTTTTGGCCTTGCTAGCTAAAACCGCACCAGCCCGCCCGCAGCATCCACACCAGCTGATTCGCTAACACACAAAAGCCAGCTAAACGATTGCCATCGATAGAATCGGAAGCAGCCGTGCACAAACAAACAGCAGGCAGGCAGACAGACCGTGCTGCTATCCAACTGTCACGTACTTTATCTGTCAAACAAGCGGCCGAAGTAAATAAAGGGACCGCACACTACTATCGGCCGCGTTTGGCGCGCTGCTGACAAACGCCACACACACACCAACATCACTGTGGCCCTTATCGCTGCGGCGCTATTGTTCGGCACGTTAGATACTAACCCCGTGGGCAAACACAGTTTCGTTATTGTTCTGCACACACCGACACACACTCACACACCCACACTTTGCAATCGATTACTTATCGATAAGGGGGCGGTGGCGGGTGATAGGGTTTCGGCTTAGATTTAAAAGTGGCCTCAGGGCCTAGAAAGTGAAAACAAGGAACGAGAGAGCGCGTGCATCATTAGCGTCAAACGCCACACACAAAGAACCGATCAGTCGATTCGTCGTAGGCCTCCACAGCACACCGACCGAAACGAGGTCAGTTAGCTCCCCGATGACTAACTCACACACACTCACACATGCAAACAGATTCGGATCGATGCGACTCGATAAATGCATATTGAGCGCACAAGGTTAATACGGTTAATATACACAATGAGCGGGATGGGGTAAGCGTGTATCGATCGGACACAACAGCAGTGCCGCGCACAACAGCGCGACATAGCGTCATACGGCCGAATACTAATGAGGGTAGTGGAGGGAAAAAAAACGCAATCACCCACAGACAAAGAAGACACAATTGCGCCCAATTTTACGACTGCCACTACCACCACCACCAATGGGGAGCGATCCTCCGTAACAGAATCACAACCGAAATCTCTTTTCGAGAGATCGAGCGACGTAATTTGGGCACAATCAGGGCGCGTTCTTAGTAGCGTGTGACGAAAAAGGGTCACTACTTCACCTGATTCTCGGCACACACAAACATACACAGAGCATCCACGAGCACTGCGCGTAATTAGGCCACCCCGGTCTAACACGCCCGCGCCATCTAACGTCGGTGGCGCAGGAGATACACACCTTGACCATGGCTTGTTTTGATGCCGTTTGCGCTTCTATCGCTGGTGTGCGGCGAGTACTACCACCACCACCACCACAGAGCCAGAGAAGCACCACTCAGAAACAGCTGTTTGCTATGGTGGTGTGAGCGACCGACACCGACCGCACACCAGCACAGTAGGCCGAAATGTTTCGGTGTGTGCAAACGCTGCTCCTCGCTCGGCACGTTTGTTTTGGCTTGATTTGTTTGTTTGATGACCCCCGCTAGCTGGCTGCTGCTGCTGAGTTCTCGAGAGCCCTGATGTTTTCTTGTGTGCCGTGTCTCTCGCATCCGGGACAGTAGAGCGACTCTTGGGGCAGCAGAACGCTGCGATATATTGTGCGCACAAAAGCCATTTACTGCGCGGCGTATAAATAATTCAAATTAAAGATTTATTCTTTTGGGGGAGTGTAAAAACAAAGAATGAAATTACAAGATCTGATTTGTTTTGTTCCTTCTTCAGAATGATCAAGCAATTTTTGTACCGAAAATAAAGGGCTCCTCCCTCCCCAGCAGAGGGATCTTTCGTGAGCGAATCACTCAAATCGCGCAAGCGACCGGCGCAGTAGCGAGCAGTGTGTCGATGCTGTCGATGATCGCGGTGGCCACAAGACACCACCACCACACCCTGAGCGTGTATATATAGTTAAGTCGATCGCCGACGATGGCACGCATCACACAAGGGCGGTGTTGCCGATCCCTTCGCGCGTGTCCCATGCCGTGCGCGCATACCTTCAAACACGGGAAGGGGGAGTTTATTCGCTCCGCGTCCCATAGGTCGTGATAACCCGTGCACCGTCGTGTCATGCTCTTGTTTTTTTTTTTGCCCTGCCTTCTCCACCGGAAAGGATTCTTTTTTTATCCGCTTTTTTATTAACGCGATGGCGCTGGTGGCGATGGGGGTTAGGGGTTACGCGCTCTTGTTTGAGGGTCGGGATGAGCCGCCGACCGTGATTCACTGGTCGGTCGTGCGCGCGCTCAGAACAAAATTTTGTGATTTCCCACACACACTCACACACACACACGGTGCTAGACTTTAGGGGTGAAAACCTCTCTGAAGAATTCACACAGTGTAATGGACCACCTGCGTGGAGGATGGTGATCGTTTCGCTTAGTGAGAGAGAGAGAGAGCATCCCAAGCATTTGTCTGGTCCACCATCTCTTCCCCAAGACAGCATAAGGAGTAACAACGCTGTAACAACGGGTGGACAGACATGACTCAAGCATACAAAAAAAAACCGCCGACTGCATTGCTGCGCGTAGAATTCTACCTCACATTGTGACACACGGACGGCGGCTTCGTTACGGAACCCGGACGGCAGTCGGACGGATTAAAACCACCCTCCCAACGACCCCCCCTTCGCGTCGTAATTTGGAGCAAATTACGGTGCCACTCAGCAGCAAGCCAGGCCGATACAGGCACTGGAGCAAGGCGATCGATTTGTTCCAAGACCGTTTCGTACCGGACAGAGAGAGAGAGAGAGAGCTACAACTGGTCTGCTGGTGCTGCTGCGCAAAGCCAAAACACCTTCCGGATAGAAAATTGTCGAGGGCAGGAATAAAACGAACAGATGTCGACTCGCACGCTCTCCCACTCCCAGCTCCTCACTCTTTGTATTAATCACATTCGACCGGTCCCTAGTGCAGCATAACGTTAATGCACCTGACTAGCCAGAACAAAGTCCAGTGCAACAAGCACAGCGCCTTTCTTCGGTGCTAACAGAACAACAGAACACGCGCGCGCATTTCTATGTCTTGACCGCACACTGCTACCAACCGAGAGAAGCACAACACACACACACACACACTGGCCCCCGGCTATGGTGGTTCACCTGAGGGCAGAAACGACTGTCCGACCGTTTTGGTTGGTCCCGAGTAAAACCGCGCAAGGGAGATCCTTCGACACACGACGATCGGTGTGAACGGTGGACGAAAAACTGATTTAGCGGAAAATGCGAACCACCAGCTCTACTACACCACGGTAACGCGGATTCGGTCGCGATCGGGGTTCGCTCGCGAACTACCACCACCACCGTATCCCTTGGCGAGCGCGAGGTTAGAGGGTGCCGTCGTACCGTCCACTACGGACAGGGTAGTAGTATGGGTATGATGTACGGTTGTGTGCCGCTGGGAGCCAGCTACGCGACAGCGGTAGTGGCCGTCTACTACTACTACTACTACTACTACTGCCGGTTTTAGGGTTACAGAAGACACACACTAACAACAGTGGTGTAGGGCGACGAGAGCGTATGGTACCGCACTACAATATGGTCTTCTTTTTGTTTGTTCGTGCTCGGTCCTTTTCACACTTCACGCTCAGCAACCCCCTGCTAGGAGGGCCGGGAGGGGGTTTTTAATGCGGCTTGTCGGGTCGGTCTTGGGTATAAATAACAAAACATCACACCCGCATACAAAACGCAAACATTCAGAGAGAGAGAGAGCGAGAGAGAACAACTGAGTAGCAACGCAATTCAACCCCTACCCTGCGCCTACTAGGGAAAGGTGATAATGCGAACGCACTCATACGCTTGGAGAGGGGGAGTTGGGATTGGGGAGGTAAGACGATGCGAAGGTTTTGTGAGTGGTCGCGCAGAACGCATTGCAACAGTGCGCGGCTTTAGGTCTCTCTCGCTCTAATTGTCTCTCCGTTCGATCTCAGTGGAGGAGTTGCTCCCCTTTTTGGCTTTCCACCCCCAAGTGCACTCTCTCTCTCCCTCTCTAGTTGATCATGACGTCGTAAACGTCGGATGTGTGGAGATCCGTGACAGATTTAGTACACCATGGATTGAAAAGTTAGTGGAATGGCGAAGATAGTGAATGTGGAAACTAAGTACCATCGGAAAAGGGAAACTAACCATGTTAAGGGTTGTAGGAGCTTTCCAATTGTATCACAATACCACATAGCCACTCGCATCATGTTGTGATTTTTTCGAATAAAAGTGAACATGTTTTTTTTCATTTTTTTTTAAATTGAAAGGAAAGAAATGACATGGTTCCTTCTCATGAAAGAAGAAATTAGAATATTTCATTTTGGTAATGGACATAACAATTCCCAAGTTTTCAGAAAAGAAATATAAACCATCACACTAATTTACATTCGTATTCGAACCGGGATAATTACTGTACACATCTTATAAATATTTACTATAAGATGTAATGAATTGTAGATAAGTTAGGAGAAGGAAAAAAAGGCAGCCATTACAATCATCATCATCATGTACGGCGATCTCAACCACTGTCGTGCAGCTTATTAAGCTTATTAAGCCACCGACAAGGACATTGTGGACGTATTTTTAAAGAAAATAAAGATAAAAGTCGATTTTAAAAGGCTTGTGCTAAAACAATCTTCAGGATAAGCACTTTGAGACATCTTAAAGACGAGACTTTAAGGGAATTAGCTTGAAATTTCGAGGGAAAATCAGTGGGAAGTTTCGATGGAAAATGCCACCTAGGAGGTGAAGGCAACAAGATGGCTAAGAAGCATCTTCTCTAAACGACGAAATCAATGACTGGCATATGAAGGGTTGAGACTTTGTGTGGTTTCGAACACACCTGCAAAATGCCAAGAGCGTAAAGCCGGTTGTAGCGCCGGATAAGTAGATAAGTGAGACAGCTGTAAGTGAGCAACCTTGTTTGAAGTAAAAAAATTACAAATCCTCGAATACTTCGATACGTCGAATTTTTTTTCCAGCTTTATCTAGGTAGCTTATCAAGCAATGGATTTGGCCGATTGCGCTAACGATGACGACGCGCCCTTGTGACGCGTTCGAACCAGTGACGCGATGTTCATTCTCCACTTAAAACCAATAGCGACATAGCGACGCAGTCCGCTGGCCGTTTGTAACGCCTATAGTAACGCTTTCGTAACGTAAAACAAATCGTAAGGATTTAGTCAAAACAAATGAAACCACCACCGATTTGATCGTGTACCACATCAAAGTGATAAACTTGAATAAACAAAAAGCTTATATGATCATCATCAGCCACCAGGGTTTGCTAAAAATAGACAATTTCAATTGAAATTACTACGCAGGATCTTTGCTTACGTCGTTATCCGAGGCAGGTATGTCTGTAACTGAGTAGGTAACTCACTAAATAATTTGACTGACGATAACCACCATTGAAAGAATGTTATAAAACATTCGTATTATCCCCTTTTTTTGGTATTGACATAACATACATTCAGAGTACGCCATTTGCCTCGCACGGTGGTAAAATATAAATCAATAAAAATTGCCAACGGCCAACGTAACCCAGCTCTTAGTGAGCCCCATATTCCAAACCGACGTAGGTTGGTCTGATGACAAAACAGAAACGTCACTGGCAGCTAATGATATCAATAAACATCAGAAGAAAAGATGGGCAGGCAAATGAAAATGAAGGCATGTTAGCAAATTTGCACATTCTGTTTGAAAATAAATGCGCCCAGTTACGGTGCTACTTTGTCCATTGCGGAGCGGAGAGAGCGAGGGGTGATGGAACGTCTGAATAAAATGCTAACTACGCCATGCCCATGGCCACAATACCCATGGCCGCAGTGTGTTATATTAGAAACAATAGATTAGAGACAGCTATAGTTAAGCTGCCTACTGTTCCCAAGGAAATCGTTCCACTCGTCGGCGGCTGCAAGGAAACGTTCCAATGTAAGACGTCGCCGAACCGAAGCTGCCCCGAAGGAACAAACGCGGCCGTGCCTTTTGGACGGCTGTGCTCCACTCGTAGCAACAACGAAACAAGTTGATGCAACCATTTAGCACGCTAAATGGATTTTCGCTTCCTTTTTATTCGTTTACCGATCGTCCCAGCTCCACAATCCACAACCAGCGACCCGGCTCGAGGCAGTAACCGATCCCGATGGGCTATTAATTTGCACACTAAACAGCCACACGCTCGCAAGGTTCGGTGGGTTGGTAGGGGAGGGAGGGAGGGGAAAGAAAAAGGATCGGTCTCCTCCCACGGGGCAGTTCGTTTCGTCAGTCGCGAATAAACGGGGCTAGAGCTTTATTGCTGCGGGCAGGAAACGGAGGTATGATATGGTGCTAAACGCACCTCAAATGTTCATCAAGCAACATCCAATTCGTATGTAATCGTGATATGGGGAACGGACTGTTTTTTTTGGCGCACAACAAAAAGGAAGTACAAATTGTAAATGTAAATTAACAGTTTAGCTATCCCCAGGTAATGAGCCAAACGCAATCAAAGATTCAGCATAAGGTGGTAACACGGATGAAACTGGCTCAACTAAAGTGCTGCTGCTGCTGCTGCTGACGTACTGGACGTGTTCGTGCTGGAGGCTCGTTACGAAAGAATAAGGAAGATAAAGCACACGCCACTCCCACACCACTCCCACGCGTCATCACCACCGTCGCAGGCACAAAACGATGCAAATAGATAATTAGTTGAAAAAATAGAAACTTATCACGCTTGGCGCGTCATCGCCGCATCACAAATACGGTAAGAAAAGCCCTCTTGCTTGCCACACAGTGGACACGTGGCGACACGTATTGGTTCTGGGAACTGTTTGATTGGGCCTGGGTCGTAGCAATAGTTACAATTTTTCAAAGTTACAGCCAGCCTCTGCAACAGTGGCACACATTAAAGCCACACATGTGTAGCAGTAGTAGTAGCTTGTTGTTGTTGATTAGCTGGAGTGACCAGGGCCACACAGTCACACAGGCCACGTTTGTTTGGATGTGTAATTTAAGATGAACTTTTTGATAAAAATATTTGCCTTTTGCATTCTCACTGGATCGATACTGGTCACTGGTTTATAGGCAGGTGGCCCCGAATCAGTATGTACCATTTGCGCATGAGAGCATGTTTATTCTTTGTGGACTTTGGTTTTGCATGCAAATGTACAACCATTGAAATAGGTAAAATGATATCTTTGCTAGGGCAAATTTTGCATACATTATAGATCCACTAGCAATCGTTTCAAACCGACTTTCAGGTGTTCTCTTTCCGCAAGGTATATATTTCTATTTGTGTTTTCCAATTAGAATTGTGGTACTCTCTTACTACTTGCTCCTCCTCAATTCCTCATTTTGAAAGCAAATAATATATTCAGATACCTCGGACGTTTGTACATTGGTACAACCTTTATCACACGCCACACTGAGTTTATCCGATGTCTGACTAGGCCACAAGGACGAAAGCAAGGCGTCCAGCGACTACATCTGATTCTCGGTCGAACTGGAAAGGGTTTGTTTTTCATAATTTAAACTAGCTCGTAAAAATGAGTTAGTCAGCATGGTGGTGAAGCCAAGCGTCCATTACTCGACCCGATCCCGGCGAGTTGTCGATTCCCTTGTCCAGAAGCTTTGAAGGCTATCAAATTTCCGCCTAGCCATGCCAACTGGCCGCACTGGCAGGCAGGCAGGGCAGTGTCATAATGCAATGACAAAGAGATGATTCGTTGAAGGCAGCAGTAGTTGGTGTGCCGGTGTCTGTATGCGATGCGACTACAGGCTGTTGTCTAGTCCTTTGTGTCCAGAGTACAGTGAAGGTCCAACATATTACCTCTTTGGTGAAATGTCTCGTATGGCTCGTAAGTTTACCATTCCCGCTGTGTGTTCTTAATTATGACTTCAAGGGTGGCCCAACAGATCAATACTCATTTAGACAGCTTCGGTGGTAAAAGCTGTAACATTTTAGTAACGTAGTTGAAACATAGAAAGCCTTAAGATGAAGTAAGTTGCATAATTGTTACACCAAGAAAAAGGATAATCAATGTTGAGTCACTCTCTTTGTTTGATGCCACAACTAAGAACAAATTGAGTGAAAAAAAAATCGTATTGCAAAATATTTATAAGGAAATAAGCAAAACCTCTACTTCTTTGATACCATGCAACGTGATAGACTTACATATCGACCTATCTATTCTCTTTCAAATGGATGGCTTTCTGTAACTTCTAGTAGGGAATACGAATAATAATTACCTACAATACTTTTACGAAAAGTGAATTACCATAAACATTATATAAATAAAAGAAGAGAAAAAATATTGACAGAAACCATTAGCTTAGCTAGTTTACTTTCATGCCGTAACTAGGAGACTGACTTGTCGATGTTGGGACGTAAATCTTCAAAGTATCAACGGATAGATAGACAAAAATAAAAAGCACCAACTTTGAGCATTGATGGAGCTATCGTATTACCAAAAAACCACACGCATTCCCTATTAGGCAGCCAGAAATATTGAATTACTCTTAAGTTTGTGTTTTTGTTTATTCCGGAAGAATAGTCCAATTATGTTAAAAATAATCTTAATTAAAACATCCATTTCTAACATGGAAAACATTTGATTCGTTGCTGTAACAATGAAATTTGAGATTGAGGTTAAATTAGGACGCAATTTCAACCACAATTCTGCCGCTACGTGCACTGGCTGAGATTTTGTGCACCATTGTACAGGGTTTGCCATATCAGTATCGAATGTCAACATTGTTATTCACCGCGTGCAAGATGTTAATACGCATCAATTAAATGTTTCTTTTCCATCATCATATTTCCATCATTAATTTCTCAATATGATTTTCAACACGCCTCAAGCTGGATTGAGTATGACATTTGTTTGTTATATGTTGAAAATCATGTGTAAAAATTAAAAATTCATTTTGAATCAAATACATTTGACAGTTGTTGAAAAACATCTTTAATGCTGTGAATAATTATAGGGGAAAGCGGGGCAAAATGGGCATGTTAAGCAGTTTACTGAATATTCCTTTGAATATTCCACAAAACACAATTTTTCTTTCATTAATGTATGCCTCAACCATTTATCAATGGATTAAAATTGCCACATAGAATAAAAACAACTTAAAAACATGAAAATAATGTAAAATAAAAGTTGATGTTTTACGAGAAGCTATTTTGACACGCGGGGTAAAATGGGCATAGCCCTGGGGCAAAATGGGCATATGTAAACAAACTGTGAAACGTCAAAACACTGGGGCAATTTGGGCCACAACAACTGCGCTTAGGTAATGGTCTATGCTTTTGCGCACGTTTTGTGAAATGTATTTTTTGTTCTATCTTTTGATTTGCTGGTCAGAAAAGCCCTTAAAATTCTTCCAAAAATATGTTATCAAAATTTAAACAGTTTTTACACGTTTAAATCTACAAAACTGAATCTTTTGAAGCTGTGCCTGTTATCATTATTGAGGCGACAAATACAACACCATAGCCTCACCAAGCGCCGTATGTCAAAAGCATCTGGCCATTTTGCCCCAAGCGTAACTCCCCATTTTGCCCCACGTGAAGCATTTTTGTATTCTTTGTTATATTTAAAAAAATACGCATTCAATCGCCTTGCTTTCTTCAGACAAATTGTAAAGAAATATCATATCTTTAAAAATATATCATGAAAAACGTCAACGCATCCCTGTGACACTAGTTTAAGCTTATTTTCGAAGTGGCAAAAATTACATCAATATGCTGCTAAACCTTATTTTGCATTTTTCTTAGTTATTTGTTATATAAGGGTTATGAAACTTCAATGGTGTTCATAGAACACTCTAATGAATACATTTTGAGCATTGGAAAGTATCTTTGTAGTCAAAAAATGTTTAAATAGAGGGTGCCCATTTTGCCCCACATGCCCATTTTGCCCCGCTTTCCCCTATACATATTCGAAAGGGATTTGAAAAACCGTGTAAATTAACAAAATAAACAAACAAACAAATAGCTTGATGAAATTAGATGACAGAAAACATTACCAACAGGTGGCCATTTAAAATAACATGAATAACAAAACATTGGGTTTATGCTGCATATACTGCCAGCGTATATTGGCTCTATATATTGTTTCAATTCTTGTTGATATTATTTGCTATAAAACTCTCACCGAAATTAAATGCCGTACACCACTGTACATTAGTTCTCGCTAACAAACAGTTAACTGGACCCGCTCCTCTCACCCCACTACCATCCCCCAGAAAGATAACACCCAGTGCGCACACGTGTTGCAGCACCCCCCATTTGCCCTAGGATAGCCACCCCGTCACCCCATTCGCATAATCGCTACATTGTACGGAAAAGGGCGCTTTGAACATCAAAATCCACAGCGACAGCACACTACAGCGAGCCAGCGGAGAACCGCGTCCACACCGCGTTACGGATGGGAGAAGAGAATGAATGGATGGAAATGGAAACACCGACGGTTTGACGAGCGATTCGTAGCGGGACAGAACATGCTCCGCCACACACGCCAAAGCAAAATCGCACGCCCTTCATCAAACTGTTGGCAGCCAGTGCTTGCTACGCTTTTCGCAGGACATTCGACGCACATTCTCACACGACTCATGGCGACGCAGCACAGCACTGCACAATTGGAGCGAGCCAGCGGAGAACACGTGCGCACGCGCAACATGCGATTAACTGGGTGGCTTGGGTGTTGGGTTCAGGTGGGTTCGTCTGAAGCAGAACCAATTGGTCTGAAGGGGTGGGTTTTCTCAACTCTTAAGCAGCCTGACTGTGCCTGAGCATTGTTTGCTGTGCCACCCACTAGCACTGGCACTGGGCAGAAGCAAGAAACGGGATACGCACACACTCGTGTCCTGCGATCCTGGAACGAGGGAGCAGCTACTGGAGTTTGACCGCACACCCAGACATGCACACTCATCCAATCAGACACCTTTATGAAAAGGACTCAAAAGTGCACACACACACACACACACCTGCAATGGGGATATCCAAAACACGGCTCACAATCAATTAGCCTCTCTCGCTCTCTCTCTTTGCGAGTGGTACGGTAGTCTGGCGTGTGAATCCTGTTTATCGCAGCCAACTGTGATTTTTGCATTGAAGCCGCCGCCGTGTACCAACCGTACGCTGTTCTTCCGGGGCGCCTTTTTACCACTGTGTGCCCAGCTGCGTGTGTGTGTGTGTGTTCACATAAAGCTTTTTGAAAAAGGCGTTCGATGGTGCGACCTCCGTCCACTGTCCCGGCCACCCAACTCAAGTCAATCGATTATCCTTCACGCTGGCGTGTATCCTTTTTCACACTGGCCGTTACCGTACAACGGTAGCGCAATACAGGAAGCAGCAGCACACACACACACACACACTTTTATGAACTGATTTGCACGGCTCAACGTACGCAACTACACCGCACACGGGTCGACTGCAACTGCTGCAATACCGCATGGTGGTGGCTGCACCTGAAGGGCAATAAAACAAACCCCTTGGACGGCGTCTCCTTGCTTCCACCCTTCCTTTGCCGGAACCCCCGGAGCCCTCTTCTGGGACCTTCTGCTGGAAACCGAAAACCGACACACGAGATATTCGAGTAGCACGATGAGCACGATATTTTGCTGCTGGTGCGCCCGTACTACACGCGGCAATGGGCTCGTTCGGCTGTGTTTCTGTTTTCTTCTTCTTCCTCTTCTTTTCCTCCTGCTCTTCGCGCTCTCCTCTGCGTTATCACCTGGTACCAGTGCTTTACAGGCCGCCGCGTTGCGATTTCCGTTCCCTTTCGATTTTGGGGGCCGTTCCCCACTTTATTGCGCCCGAGCCACCACTGCCCGATGATACGGCCGTCTCTGATATCGTGCCGTCGCTCGAACGGCCGGGGGGGGGGGGAGGAAGGGATAGGTGGTCGACCCCACCAAACAAAAAAACCCGCGGCGACCCAAGTGTGCGCGCGGGTTGCACCAAAATTTATGAGCGTGGTACGACGGCCCGATTAAAGGATTAACACGACGGCTGGCAAGACACGGCCGCACGCACACACGGCGGTCCGAACGGTCGAAAACGTAGCGCCACCACTCGTGCCATTTTTGCCAAAAATTAGTGTGGGCTCTGCTCCACAAAACATAAACAAGAGAGCGCCGCTGGAGCGCGTGCAGGGAGCGAAAGAGAAGGTGGGAGAAACTGTTGTTTCTGTTTCTTTCTCTCTCCGTTGCAATAATTATGGCAATAGGGCACGGGTTGTGGGTACCTTGGGTTTGGAACTAAATCCACCGCTTGCATGTATGCACCTTGGGCGAATGTCAACCCGCGCGCTCGGTAGGGTTTCGTGCAGTTTGCTCACCTGTTCGAGCAGTGCGCGCTCACCGTGCAGCGAGGTGTAAGTGGATTTGTGTGCTCTTTTGAACAGATTCGTTTGCATTCGTTTTAGTTGTTTTTCTTTCCATTTTTGCAACCACTTTTGCACAATTGTGATGAGTGTAGTTGTATTTGTCATCATGAGTGAAACAATAGCTTTCGATTCCGTAGCATTTCTCTTCAGAAGATTCTTTTCTGGAAAAATTAAAAGTTATATTTCTTTTTCACTATTATTAACAGTACTTTTGATTATAGAAAAAAAAAACGTATGTAAAGTATACATTCGAGACGGGGCAGAGATTTATATGAAATTATATGAAAATTAAAATAAAACAAAAAGGTAAAGAAAGAATTATCACATTATGTATATCGAAGTGTTCGGGTTCCATGCAAACTCACGTATGCCCAGCAGCACACGGTGAAAGCAGTTTCACCGGGTACAACATTTATCGGCTAAAAAGGTGTACGATGATCATGATCTGGATGAACGAAACGCTGAATCTGTTTGTAACGAATTGCCTTACCGGATGCCTTTGTTTAGCCTTCTCTGTCCCTCTCTCTCTCTCGTTCTCTTTACAATTCACTCACGAAAATAAAAGTTGTCAATATGAGTCAACCCGGAACGGAACCGTAGTTAAAAGGTGATCTATGCTCTATACGGTTTTTCGTTTTAGTATTCGCATTTTGTCTTACAGGCCAAAGATGAACCAGCAGATGTAAGCAGTGCTGGTGCGGTGCGTCGTATAGGTACGTTCAGTTTTTACATGATAGTTTTAACATTTGTTTTTTTTTTTGTATGAGAGCAATTGTATATCCTTTGCTAACCCGGGTACAATGCGATGCATCTATACCAATTCGCACCTACTCAAAAATTCAGAGATGAGAAAAAAGTTTAAACATAATTAATATTGTAGTTGCATTAAGCCAAACAGTACTGTGCTGTAACGGTCAATAAAGTTATCCATCCGATTCGCTAACAATGCTAAGGTACGAAGAAAAATGCGTTCTGCTTTAAATTTAAAATATCCACGGCCATATCATGTTCCTCCGGGCAGAGAAAAGAGAGACGGAAAGAGTGATAGAGAGAAAGCGAGAGATAGCGAGAGACAAAAGCTGCGCGATTAGAAAAAAAAAACACAAAAGTATGTCGCGCGCAAAAACAAAAGAACACACCTTTATCCGGTATAGCAGGTAGTAGGCGGCAGGCAAGTCAACGGAAGCTTGCACTGCACGCTGCAACGTGACTCACCAGGCGTGTATGAATCGTTCGTTGGTGTAATATGCATAGGAAAGTGGGTTGTGTACAGAGACGATGCAAAATGAGATGTAATCCTATAATAACCTAACTCGTACGTCCGCGCGCCCGAGCGTACACCTGTACCGACGACACTCTGTCGTCTCTGCTCTTTTTGATTAGCGAACGTTTTCTGCGTTTTCTGCCACCGGCACACGGTTCTGAAAACACACACACACATACAAACACACAAACGGCTCTACTAATTCCCTAACGCCTAATCACATTCAAATATTGTTAAACTACCTTAAATGATTCATTCGTGCCATGTCGCCGCCCGCCCCTGTTGCTTGCATTCGATCCCTTCCCGTCACGTTAAACCTAACCACAATCTAAACCTACACTGCTGCTACCGTGCCCGGAAGGTATTTTCCGTGCTGGTCTCGAGTGCTTTCCAGGAAAGGGGGGTGTGTACTAGAAAAAGGGATCTTTGTTCAAGAGTTTTGTTCAATCTCGGCACATCCACACTGCCCACTTATTGACTTTCCCCCCTCCGGCCCGGTACCGTCAGTTGGGCGGTACCAGCATGCGATACGCTATGTACGGTTGCATATAATTGCAGTAGTAGTTATAGTAGTAATCCTTTTCCTAGTACACTACTACGATCGATCGTTCGCCCCGTGTACGTGTGTTTGTGTAGTTAGTTGCACTTAATACTATTTTGCGTACAGAGTTGTGTGTTGCTGTATTGTATTCGCTTCCGTGGAGAGCATGTGATCAGTGTGGTTTATACCTCTAGCTGCTTCGAAGCTTGTTGGATGATGAACGGTTCACTCCACATGCGTCGCAGATCACCCTGACGAAATGGGGAATGAAAATTTGAAAAAAGAAAAAGAAAGGGATTAGCATATTCATGTCGCCCGCGGTAACGCGCCAGTCCAGATTTACCTTCAGATATGCCATCGTAAGCAGAGGTAGCAGTGTAAACGGTACGAGATACAGCAGCGCAGGCTGTGCTGCTTTGAATACTTCAGAACTGACAGTCGCGGTTAACAATCCAAGGAAGTAACTGTGGCGATGAAAAGAAGACCAATCATTAGAACGTAACGACCTGCACCCGGCCACCCGCACTCACCCTAATAAGGAACAATGAAAATAAGTAAGCTTCGAGCCAACTCCTTTCGGTGGTGGAACGCCGGCCTCTGCCGTCTGGGTAGACTGGGACTTTTTGTAAGCGTCGTAGCGCAGCACAAAGCACAGCAGCAGCCCCGGCATCACGATATCGCCCAGACCGAGCATCGAAAAGTGGCCGCTGTTGTGGATGCTCGGAAACACCAGCTTGCCGGGCAGGTTCAGCTTAGGCGGTTCCTTCACGATGCCCCCCAGGTTCAGCTTGCGCGCCACAATGCCGACCGGATTGTCGGCCGGCCGGGTCGCCACCTTCACCATCACGTTCGTGCTGAAGATGTACGAGGAAAAGAACACCCAAAACACGTCGTAGATGAGCAGCCCGGTCAGCAGCAGCGTCGACACCTTCAGGCTCGGCAGTCGCACAAACGCGATGAACGCGACGCACAGCCCCATGCCCATGGCGTCCATCAGCAGCCAGTGCCCGGTCAGCACCCAAATGCACACGATCGATACGGCGAGCGAAAAGCTAAACAGTTCCGCCGCCGTGAAGCGTCCACACACGCCGAACGATATCCGATTGCCGTCCGTGCACGGCCGGATAATGTACTGGCACATCGGGAGCAGCAGAAAGGCTAGGGCAACGGTGGCGATTACTGTGGCGATTGGAGGAGAGAAAAAGAGAGCATTAGAAGGGTCACTATTCCGGATATGGACGGGTTTGCTCGATACATACTTGCTGTGCAGACCGCAAACAGCATCTGCATTGAGTCGAAGAAGAAAAACATCACTAGCAGCGAGATCGATGCGCCGAGAGGTAAGCACAGCGCGTGCATCGTGTCCAATGTGGCGAATTTGTCTGCAAACAAAAGGAAAACAGTTCATCAGGCGTCTGAAAGGGGGGGGGTCCACAACTCGTTGTCTTACTCTGTTCCTGCTGGACCGGTTCACCGGTCAGTAGGTTGTTCATGCTTTCGCTCTGTCGTTTCTTTTCCTTCTCCCGCTGTTCCTGCTCCATGTTCAGGCTCCGGAAGCTGCCGTACACGATCAGCAGCATCGAGATGAGACAGGTCGAGACGCGGGACGAGTCCATGATCGTGCCGTACGCCCACTGGTATTCGTTGCCGTCACCAGCACCACCAGCACCACCAGCACCACCGCCGTGTCCGAGAAGGTTGTCGTCCACCACTAGCTGTCCTGCTGCGGCAGCTGCTGCCGCTGCCGCTGCTGCTGCTGCTGCTGCTGCTGCTCCTTCCTGTTGGCCGTTGCCAAATCCTTCCGACATGGCGGTACGGCCGAGCCAGGTAAAGGAGCTGGTGATACGCGGCGGGGCGTCGTCCGTGTGTGTGTTCGCTTTTGAGGCAGCTGTCCAACTATTACCGACACACAAACACACACAGGAAAATGAAACGAAAAAGCTGATTGTCGCACCGCACCCACACGCCCACCCCGTTCTGCTCGCTATGCTCGCCTTCCGGTGCCCGTCGCGGAGCCGGAGCACAGTACCGGACAACGAGGAATTATAATGACAGCGTCATCGTGGGGCCCATTGGTGGTGGTTTCGGTGGACCTTTCGCTAACCTGATGGCAGATGTTTGACCGGCGCACCTTCTAATTCGGGGCTCTTATCTGTACCGAAAGGGTGAGGCAGGAAAAAAGAGAGAGAAAAAAAGATAAGTAAAAGCATAAATATATGCATGTTTGCATGCAGGAATGGTACCACCAGCGGGAAGTTGTGTCTGTCGTACCGAAACCCAGCTAAACCAAGTGGATGATCACAACATTGCCCTCAAATGTACACAAACACACACGGTACAGCCGATTGACTATATCGAACGCCTTTTATCATTATGCAAACAATATCAGCGTAAATAGAAGGGTGGCCATCGGTACACTTCAGTGAGGAAAGCTTTTTTTCCTCACACAAACAATCCAGCTGATGGATGAGAAAACATCAATTCTGCGCTGTCAACAAATGGTTACGAACATTGGTGCAATGTATTGAAAGATTGAGTTTAGATATTTAGATTTATTTGTTAACATTGTAAAAAATTCAAGAATAATAATGCAAATCACAGTAAACAAAAAGTTGCACAAACATTAGTAACTAACAATTATGCAAATGCATTGATTTTTCATAGTTTCTTCAAGGTGGCAATTCATTTTAAATTTAATTGTATAGTTTTTTAGACACTTAAAACCAATTAATATTTTTTAAACCATCATAAAAAAGGGACAAACAGCATAAAAAACGGACGGAAAACAAATTATGCACCTCGACCACAGTGCATTCAAAACATTTTTGCATCGTAATTGCTATAAAAATTATAGCAACCACATTGCCATAAAATTTTGACAGCTTCGCACAGCGTGAAAGAGAGACGGCGAGGCAAACCACCTGTTTTCTCTTTCTCTCACGACGTCAGCTGTCACATTGATTGTTTTTTTCCTGCATCATTTGCAACACACAGAGACACGAGAAGTTTTCTCCCTCGCCTCGAATGTGATTTCGAGAAAAAGACGGACTTTTTGGTGCAAATATCAGCAATACACTCCTTCGTCTACGCACAATGGATAACGGCAACCGGCGGTGGCACCACAAATCGACGGAACAGGCGACTTTCTAGCCGCTAAAACCGTGTGCCGTGTTGGACCGATTGGTGGCTGGGCAGATAGCTTTCGATAGGACCGTTCCATGCCATGAAGGACACTGGAGAACGGGGAAGGCGTTGCAGTGCAAAACGAAGGTGAGTGGGTTTTGGGATGTGACTTCCGGAAGGCACTTGTGGTCGAGCGTGCTGTGGAAATGCACTTTTGACCAACGTAGTGAAGCGAGAGGGACTGCGTATGTGTGCTGTCGGTTGCGACCGTGTGAAGGAGTGAAAGAGCAGCTACCGTGTCGAAAGAACACCATCGCTACACAACATTACATAAACAGTGGCTGAGAGACGTACCCATCGTTCCCATTGTGATGATGATGATGATGATGACGGTGGTGATAGTGTGCCTGATAATACAACACGAAAAGGGAAAACGCTCCTGATTGCACTAACTGACGTTCGCTTTCTTTCCGGCAGGATTATTGGCTCCGGTAGTAGTGGTCGACTAAAGCAACGGTGAACCACAAACGCACAACGAACCTAGGAAGGAAAGCTGCTAACACAACCAGTTGACCTGTGCTGACCCTAGGCACGGCCACACTGCCATACATCATCAAGGTCACAGCCACATCCGGCAGCAGGTTGCTTTTAGGTTCGTGATGAAGTACATGCAACATATTTCGCCATCAGTTCAGCAGCTTCTGGTCTGACGTCACTCTCGCCGAAAGGAATTTACATCATATAAATCAGTGCAAACATCAGCACGCACAAAAACACATACACAGTGACTGCCAAACCGGCGATTATCAGCAAGATAAGTCACTGGAGGCACCGTCGTGCCATCAGCTGTTGATAGCGTGCGCATTTGGTTATTTAACAACCAAAGGTAAAGAAGGCAGTTCCGCATAGGAAAAAAAAAACAACACACACTCTGTTACCCGCTAGTGAGAAAGATGGCAGACCCTGCAACGAACGGCAAGTTTCTGCGCACCATCGAGTGGGACATGATGGACAAACGCAAATTTTTCCCACTCTCGATGCTGAGCTCGTTTTCGGTCCGCTGTGCCCTGTATCCGCTGACCGTGATCAAAACGCAGCTCCAGGTACAGTTCCGGAACGACATCTACAAGGGCATGATCGATGCCGGCGTTAAAATCTACCGCGCCGAGGGCGTGCCCGGCCTGTACCGGGGATTCTGGATCTCCTCGGTGCAAATCGTGAGCGGAGTGTTTTACATCAGCACGTACGAAGGGGTCCGGCACGTGCTCGGTCAGTACGGGGCAAACCAGCGGGTAAAATCGCTCGCTGCGGGCGGGTGCGCTTCACTCGTCGGCCAAACCATCATCGTACCGTTCGATGTGATTTCGCAGCACGCGATGGTGCTCGGGATGGGTGCGCACGGTGGCAAAAATGGGGCAGTGAACCCGCTCGGTATCAACTTCGACAAAGGCAGCAGCCGATTACGCATTACGCACGACATTGCGCGCGAAATTTTGCGTCGTGACGGTGTGCGCGGTTTCTACCGGGGGTACACCGCCAGCCTGATGGCGTACGTACCGAATTCGGCCATGTGGTGGGCCTTCTATCACCTGTACCAGGACGAGCTGTTAAAGATCGTACCGCCGTGGGTGTCGCACCTGTTCGTGCAGTGTGTGGCCGGTAGCTTTGGTGGGTTCACCACCACGATCATAACGAATCCGCTCGATATTGTACGGGCCCGGTTGCAGGTGCAGCGGCTCGATTCGATGAGTGTCGCGTTCCGGGAGCTGTGGCACGAGGAACACTTTCACATGTTCTTTAAGGGGCTGACGGCGCGGTTAGTGCAATCGGCCGCCTTCTCCTTCAGCATCATTCTCGGGTACGAAACGATCAAACGCGTGTCGGTGAACGAGCAGTACCGTCACATGATCAAATGGTAACGGTCTACACGGTCATGCTTTGAGGTGAAATGTTTCTTTTTGTGTACAGGCAAGCAAGTGCGATCGTTGGTAGCGTGTATCATCGTCGTCATAATGTTCATTCGTTTTGTAGATTCGTTTACACCAGCGTGTATATCTCATCATGGAATGTAGAAGCTAAGGAAAACCAATGTTAAAATGCTAGAACGTGTTCCACAGTATCCGTTGAACAATAATAAGAAGAAGAGAGAAAGTGGGTAAGAAACATAGCAAATAAGCAGGTTACATTAACAAAAAAAAAACACAGTTTATAACAATTCGATTGATGTGCAATAAGTAGGTATCGCAGCTAGTAAAAGGCACGCAACAATGCACGTGTGAAACTTTAAGCTGGACGCAAAAAAAAAGTTGCGCATAAGCATAACCAGAACGAACGATCAGACAATATCTATTGCATCTAGAACCAGTGCTTCGCACACACGCAGGAGAGGGAAGCAGCAGATAGTGCAACTTTTTGTAAACCAACCCGTTCGGGTGCGCATAGACCATTATTTAAGTTGGACTTAGAAGAAATTATGTATATTGTTTTTACCTCGTAGGTTGCTCTCGCAAAAAAGCAAATCCCGACCGGTGGAGCCGATCGACTTCTTGATCACTTTGCCAACTTACACTTACAGTATCACATTTACTTTTATTTCTCCACACACACACACCCGAAAACACGGAGCATGTTTTGTGTTGTCACCTAAACAGAGTTTAGTAATACTTCTGGGAGAAACAGAGAGAAGGAGAGAGAATGCAGGATAGAGAGGGTTGTCTTTATTTATATTGTCATTTGTAAAACAAAACAAAAGCTGACAATAGCAACACAGCACGATATTGAGAGATATACCGAGTGTCTGTAGCGGGTAAAATTAAACCAAAAACTATATACAGAAAACAGCTTTAATAAAGCATAATCAGTTTAAACTGTTACCAAAAAAAAAACTAGGTTGCAAATGGAGGACGTGTCTGTTTTACATCCGAAGATATTTGATTAGTGTTTCTATTTGTAAATGAAACAAAACGGGAAGCTTTAATGTCTTTTAAAACAGCTGTTGAAACATGGTGTCAGCAGCGTGGACGAGGCATATTCAAACTGGATGCTGGAGAAGAGAATTCGTTTGTATACACAGTTGCCCATCCTAACGAGGCAATCGGCTAGAGCCATTGAACACTTGCGTACAAAAGCGTCGCGATTTGTTGTAGCTATTTATGTTAAACTGCTGCTTGCGATGCATTTCTCCCACGTTCCAGCAACAGGATGGTGGCGCTGGTTAATTAAACAATGAAAAGCTGAGAAGAAGCTGAAAGAAGCAGCCTCTTGAAACAAAAGCGTGGAAACAACGGGTAAAGTATGCCACCGCGGTGTCTAGGGCGCGTTGCGTTCGTGCCTACCGAATTGTTGGTGCAATCAATGGCGAAAGAGCTGTACAAACAATCTAAAAGAGATGTGCATTCTTCCCTCCCTTCGACCATTCTCGGGAGAGTACCGCAAGCCCCCCATCCTCCCCGCCCAGGTGCCCATTGTAATGCACGCCCGCTGTCCTCCACGGTGGTGTGGTAAGATTCTTAACCCAATATTTGAACGTTCTGCTGCGGCCCTTCGCGCGATCGTGATGAAAACATTTGGACATGGATTGCGTTGCGCCCCGCTTTAGCATTTAATTGTCTGCTGCACCAACGTGAGGAAACCAACGGGAATAGCGAAGGCACTCGGAACTACAGATACTGGGGCGGATACTGCTGCTGCTGCTGCTGGTACTGCGCCCATTGCTTAGTAGTATGAAGATACCATGGCGCGATCGCTCTTAGCCAAGGGATGGAGTGCCAGCAGTATCGGTTGCATGCTCGTAACAAAATCATAAATGGGAGCACCCGGTACCTGCAACATAAAACATGGGGCGGCGAGAAAAAGCATGACACTCACAATGCAATAAAGCCAAACCCGGCAACAGCAACAACAAAAGCAACCAAATAGAAAGGCAAGAACGGCGGGGCTACACGGCAACCCCAGTGGATGAAAAACAGAAGATTAGCCTTAAATGGATCAACCCCAGAGCCCGGAGCCCGGCTTGCGATTGGAGACAAACTGAATTCTCACGATGATGATTTTCCTTCCTTGCCCCTGCCCGTGCGATCATCACGAAACGATCTTGGGTTTCTTTCGCTTCTTTGCAGCAATTTGGGTTCGGTTTGGGTCACGGGGCCACGCAAGGGCGGATTGAATCTGGTGCGCGGGTATAACAGGGTGGTACCGGGAGGAATAAAAACTAGGTGTATATGTTTTTTTTTTTGTTGCTTTGCCAGTAAGCTCGTCCCCAAAACAAGATCATACCATTGAAATGAAAGGGTCTATAGGTAATGGGTTGCGGCTTATTCTCAGGAGGAGTGGAAATGGGATAAAGGGGGATTGTTTTCTCTCCAGTTTTTTTAGGGAAACGAAGCTAAAGCTTTCATAGCACAACTGATAAGATCATACTATCCCTTACTGAAGAGATCGAAAGGATTGACATTGTGATAGCTTTTTAATGATTTATGATATGATTTTTAATGATAATTTAGAAATTGTTTAGACCAGCGTTTCAGTGATAATGAAAGACGTGATCATCTAGCCTTTAACCGTATCGACAAATCGTAATAAAGTTATTACTAAATAAACCTTATTGTTATATTTTAATATTATTCCTATCGGGAGACCCAAAACAACGAACCCCAGAGCTGAAACCCAGCTGAGGCAACAAATTAATAGATAATTTGACGATATTTCCTTGTAGTTATGTTGTGATTTCTTGTGTACGTTCCTGGGGAACGTACACTTGCTTAATTAATTAAGATCCTATAAAGTTATCCATAAAATCTCCTTTCTGTTGTATAACTACACACGAATAACACACCATCGGAAGATACCATTTTAAAACCAATAAAGCGCGTGAAAACCAACGCCACTGCACAGCGTTTCAGCCATACATTAATGCCGTTCGTACATTTGGGACTAAAAGATTAACAAAAACCGAACCGTACAATCGTGCCAGGGGGGTTGGTGCAACCCCTTGCTGGCAAATCGCTTGCGGGGCTCGTCTGTGCAAACTCATTTATCACCATTAAAGCAAATGTCTAGTGGCGTCACCTTTAAAGGCTGGAGCTTCCGAGAGACCGGGCGGGCCAGTTAGCGCTCCCAATGCTCCTCCCCCCCCCCCCTTGCGCCAATGGCACCCAAGAGAGGTTATAGGTTGTGTGCAGAAGTTAAAAGGTTAGGAAAGATGTTGCTGCCACCAAACTCACTGGACGTGCGCACCCCGCCAGTTGTGTGTTTGTGTGCCGGCTGGCCGGCTGGCTGGCTCTGGCTGACTGCCTGTTGCAGCAATTGCGCTCTCGCGTGCGACCCTGTTATAAAAACAAACACAATTGTGGCTTCATTTTCGCCGCCATCGTGCCAGTTTCTTTCTTGCGCGCTCTTTGTCTCTCTATCGCGGACTCTTTTTTTTATTAGCTGGAAATCTATGCCACCTACCACTATTGCTACCACTTTTCCGCCCGCCCGTTCACCGGCGTAGTTTGAAACAATGGAGTCACATTCATAAATACACGTGTCCTGTCCTGGGCAAGCCCACGGATTGCATTCGTCAGTATCAACAACCGGCGCCATGGTTGTGCAGCAAATAGCAGGGGCCGCCGACGTCGTCATCCTACACCACAGCCACCCACAATCGGGCGAGAAAAAATGGCCAACACAACCGTGCCCAGCACCAGGAGGAGCAGTGAAACAATAGGCCAATGCCGCTTGCTGCCTGCACAAGGGAGCGTAGAAGAGGTAAGGAAATGTTATGAAAGATTTTAAGTGCTTTGTTGGCTGGAAACACACAAAGCAATTGGCCAAGGGGGAAGAGGGAGCATAGCGTGTCTTTCTCCTTCCCATTCCCCAAACTTAAGGGTTCACGATCGTGCAATCTTCACAATTCGCTCACAACAACAATCTAGAGCGAGAGAGAGAGAGAGAGAGAGAGAGAGAGAGAGAGAGAGAGAGTGAGAGAGAGGCACACTTACAATGCAAACGTACGAAATGAAAGAAGCACTAAAACACAGCCGCCTTGGCGATGCCCGCGGATGAGGAAATAGTAATTCCCCACCGCTCATCGATCATCGGGCGAGCAGGAAAAGCGAGAAATGGCGACCCGACAGAGTATGACATAGTTTTTTGCTTAGTTTTCATGTTGTTTTCCCCCCTTTCTTTCCACTCGCCACCTTCGCAGCAACTTCCGCCTCTTCCTTCCCGCGCGCCGGTCGGTATACACACCGGGGTGAAGGAAAAAGTTCCACCGGGCAGTGTTCGATGATGGAGGGGTGCATGACGGGGAGCGAAGGAAAATTGCTCGCCAACGTGGAATGAGGAAAATGGAACGGTAGAGCGAAAACTCACTCCACAGACGTTGGGGACTTGGAGCGGATGGAGTGTGGCAGTGTGGAAATTGTCTGCGATTGCATTCGTTTCTATTGCTTCACATACCGACGGCTCAGCGCCTGTGCACGACGGGACTAGGGGGGGGGGGGGGGGAAGATTAGAGTAGACATTATTAGCACACGCCTTTTGCAGCAATACGCCGTCGATGTTGAGGCCGTTCCTGCACGGGGAGCGGAGTAAATGGTATAATAAATATTGATTGATTTTCTACCCTTCCTCGTGGGCGGCGATAATTTACGGTAAGGAATAAGTTGTACAAACTAGTGATGGATAAATTTGGCATAAATCCGGAGTCGACTCCGATCCGACTCCGATAAATTCGAAATCGACTCCGGAAGGTAGGTCTAGCCTGCATCATCCAGAGCCGTCCGGAGTCGTTCGGAGTCGTTCGGAATCGCCCGGAGTCGTCCGGAGTCGTTCGGATTCGTTCGGATTCGTTCGGAGTCGGAGTCGTTAGGAGTCGTTCGAAGTCGTCCGGAGTCATTCGGATTCAGAGTCGTCCGGAGTTGTTCGGAATCGTTCGGAGTCTTTCGAAGTCGTTAGGAGTCGCCCGGAGTCGTCTGAATTCATCTGGAATTGGCTATAGATGGAGTCATCCGGAGTCGTCTGGAGTCGTCTGGAGTTTGGATGTCGGCCTTTGAAACAAAGGCCTGTATAAGAAGTGCACGCGCAAAGTAAAAGACAAAAAAACACAACGAAAGGAAATGCCTGATCAGAAGCACAAAGGCTCCTGTTGACTCCGACCAACTCCGATTCCGGTCGACTCCGAACGATTCCGGACGACTCCGACTCCGAACGATTCCGGACTACTCCGACTCCGACGACTCCGGACGACTCTGAACTACCCCGGACGACTCCGACTTCGAACGACTCCGACGACTTCGGACGACTCCGGACGACTCTGAACTACTCCGGACGACTCCGGACGACTCCGACTCCGAACGACTCCGACCGACTCCGGACGTCTCCGACTCCAGACGACTCCGGATGACTCCGGACGACTCCGATGGACTCCGGACGACTCCGACTCCGATCGACTCCGACTCCGATCGACTCCAAACGACTCCAAACGACTCCGACTCCGAACGACTCCGAACGACTCCGAACGACTCCGGACGACTCCGGACGACTCCGGAGGACTCCGGAGGACTCCGACTCCGAACGACTCCGACGACTCCGGACGACTCCGACGACTCCGGACGACTCCGGACGATTCTAAACTACTCCAGACAAATCCAGACGACTCCGACTCCGAACGACTCCGGACGACTCCGACTCCGATCGACTCCGAACGACTCCAAACGACTCCGACTCCGAACGACTCCGGACGACTCTGACTCCGATCGACTCCGAACGACTCCAAACGACTCCGACTCCGAACGACTCCGAACGACTCCGAACGACTCCGAACGACTCCAAATGACTCCGAACGACTCTGGACGACTCCGGACGACTCCGAACGACTCCGGACGACTCTGGAAGGCTCCGGACGACTCCGGTTCCATTTTTCCATTTTAATCTAGTGGTTCCATTTTACCGTAGTCGTAATCGGACTAACAATAGTTGGAGTCGGATCGGAGTCGTGGGTGCGCTCCAGAGCGCACATCACTAGTACACACCATCGGAAAACTTGCCATTCCATTGCTAGGAAAGAGCTTTTCCCCCTTCTGCAAGGGTTGTTAAAATGACGCGTAAATAGACCGCCAAATGCCAGCGAGGGATCAAGTTTACACTTCACGGTAAGCAAATCAGTAGAAAAATTGAAATTGAAATTCAAACAATTAGCTGCATTTCAGTGGTTGCGTTTTTTCTTCTCTCTTCTGCGTGTTTGTTATGCACTCACAGGCTCACAAATTATGTCACACTTCTTGTTATGCTGGGCGGGAAGGAGGCCTCTGTCTGGCGGGTGCGCTAACTTTTACGCTTCGCCAAGCGCGGTTCTACGGTTTCCGTTCGATTGTGCGATTGTTTTAAGCGCATTGTTTGTGCGGGCAACGGTGTCGTCCCCCGTGCGCAGCGTGACAAACCAACCCGCCCGGCAGGTGGAACAATAATTGTTACAGCGAGGCGAAGAAACCGAGTAGAAAATTTAATTTCACACTTGTGAGCATCAATTATAGCAGGAGGTTTAGAATTGCAGGGTTTATTGACTTTAACACACGATGACGGTGGAAGCATCTCAACCCAGTGCCTATTATCGTACTGATTTGCGTTGTTGCTATTGTGATTCTTAATTGATCGCAAAATTGCAAGATGATTTTTAAAATTCAAAATGATTGTTGTTTAAACTCATACCCATACAGATATTGGGGATGTATATATTCCGTGTACTTGCTTGAGCGGCGGAGGGAACACAATTAACGCGTCCACAATTAACCAATTTTTAACGAACAACAATCCCAAAAACTCAATCACCTTCTTGAGTGCGCTCGTCGCTGCTGTGTCTGTTAATTGTGGTTTCCTCCTTTTGGGTAAACGGGCAAGCCGCTATTACCCATACCGCTGCTCGTTCGGTTCGTTCGGTTTGGTTTTGAACGCGAGCCGCCGTCAGACAGCCAGTCTATGTTGGTGGTAGTACACTTCCTGATGGTAGCCTGATGCAACGTAATACTACACACGCTACCAGTATGATGCACCACCGCACTCACACACACACACACGCGTTAAATGGCGTCCCAAAAAAGGGGGCCAAACTAATGTTTCCTGGTGAGAGGGGCTTGCTTCCTGTCGATTGCTCGCTTATGTCATCAACACGCCGCCATGGAACGCCGTTGGTGGTGGTGGTAGAAATGGTGTAAATGTTTCTGTTTTTGGTAGCGGCTTTTTAAAACCATTTCTCCAAATTTACCCTGCATCTCCAGGCACCTTAAAGTGCAAAATACTTTCACAGCGAAACATTCAACGTAACTGGCTCATGTGGGGAGCGAACAGGATTTTTTCGCTTGTTACTGTACTTCATGTTTCATCTAAAAAAAACCCTTCAAAAGCGTGAGATTCAAAACGACCTCGCGCGCAACCTTCAACACGCAGCCGAAAACGTCCGCAAACACACACACACACTGGCTATTCAATTTGTTTAATGTGAAATTTAGATCCATATTCAGATTTCCGTGGCGTTGGCGGTCGGTAGCGCTTCCTGATGATTAAATTAGCCATTTCTATTCGCGTCACTTCCCACTTCCCAAACACAGTCACCAACAAAAGCCACCGCCATCATGTCCAAGCTGGTGGGAAGCTTTATTCAATCAAGCAGTGCTTTAGCAGAGGTTATGTTACGATGACCTAGAATGAATGGAAACAGTACGAGATCGCTGGTTTGTTATTGCTTTGCTCTAAACTATTATTTTCAATTTGTCAAACAACTTGTTTTGCCTCGAAATAAGATACAAACAATTAAATTCGCCATTATTCTAATGTACCACCAGCATGTGAACATCGCACTATGTGGCCAGCTGCCCGTCAGATACAACCAGAAGCATCCCCCAATCAACCCCGATGGTGGAAGTGAAAGAGCTTTAACGCTGGCAAATGCCTGAAGAGCACCGAGCAAATGCTCATGTGAACTTTTTCATTTTCCCCACCGTTGTGCTGACCGCTCTACAATTACTTAATCCCCCCTCCTGCCGTCATACCCACATCCTCCGATTTCTTTTCTCCCCCCGCGTCCGTGGCCACCGCTAACCAGTTCGAAATGAAAACGGAACCGGGTTTTTTACTGCCCGACCGGGTCCGAGAGCGCGAGTATGGCCGCGTGCACTCGGTACGCCGGCAGCATACGCAGCATACAGTGCCCGGACGACGACGACGACGAACATGACTACTTTCTCTTTCAACTGCGCTCTCACCACTTTGTGTGGTCAGTTTGTGCAGAAATGGGGTTTTACTGGCACTGGCTGGGTTAACTTTCTGGGGCGAAAGCACTACCGAGCGTTGATGATCGTGTTTGTTTCGCATTTGACCCCGCGCGCGCGCAAGCTCTGTGCGACTGTGGTAACATTAACATATGCAAAGTGATCTGATTTAAGCGTCATTAAGTGTATTGTCCGAACAAAAAAGAAACACTGTACAGCGAGGGGTTTCACTGTGGTTCGTTCCACATAAAGCATAACCGCTGGTTAACATCGTCCCTCGACGAAAGTGTTATATTGTGAGCTTATTAAATCAAAGTTTTGAAATACAATTATCTTAATTGCATGGACTTAAAGGTGCCTAAAATGTACATGTTTTACGGACTATTTAGCAGTTTTCATACAATTTTAGAGACCGATTATTAAAAAAACAGTTGTTTAATTTAATTTTCTGAAGCATATGAAAATACTTTTTTAAAGACATAAAAATAAAACATGAAAGAATTAAAAAACGGACCAATAATATAGAAAATTTATCCAAAATCCATGTAAAATTTATGATTTTCTGAGCAAAGACAGCGACTTGTTTTTTTTTAAAGTTCCTTTTAAACCATTTTCCACGCGTTTTTTTTTTAATTTTTACGTTATCAACAGTTTATGCCACCAAATACTGTTCTAAAGAATTTGAATAGACCTAAATTTTCCACTACAAACAATTTGCTTCATTTCCGCGAATTCAACATGCGCTTCGTACTGTGAGGTGATCTCCACATACTATTACAAACTGACTCTGCACCAACAAACTTAATTATTTCATTTTTCATCACACGTTCATCACAATGCATTCAAAGCCCTAATTGGCAAATCCTAAACCAAGACATTTGTATTTTCGCAGCAAACCGTCACGTGCATACAGATCAGCAGCCAGCAACCAGGGCAGGTCTTACAACACCCATAACACAACGCACAGTAACATATTACTCAACAAGGATCTTAAATTCCTTCAAACTTTGCATTCATCTGAGCGTGCGAGTACGAGTACGAGAAGTTCCACCACTTCACTCGCATTCAACGCACAGCAAACGTTTGCGCGGGAACCGTTTAGCAGGCATGTGAGTGTGTGCGGTAGGAGGAAAAAACGTGATACGGTTTCCCCGTTCGCGGCGACGCTACCGATTACGTCGTCGTGCATGAGCTGCGGCGATGCCCTTCTCCTTGGAGGTGTGTTACTGGTGATCGAATTTCACCACCATCGCAGGATCACGGGCAAGGCGAGACAAAGAGAGAGAGCGGACTGAGGGCCGCGAGTGAATTTCCGTACACCTACTCCGCACGGCCAACGACACAGCGAAGTCGACAGGCGAAGCCGGAAGGGACCACCACCACCACCACCATCACACCCGGCGAATGAAGGCGGTGCAAGAAGACGAAGAAGACAAAATGTAGCCGATCCGCCAAACACACTCCACAGCACCCCCTGCCGCGCGCTTTTGTCGCTGGTAGCAATTTGACTCCGACGTTACAACAAAAAAAAAGAAGCTTTCCAATCCGTTGATGGGATTGTGTGTTTGCCTTTTTGCAGTGGAGAGACACATTCATGGCAGAAAAGAGCAATAGAAGGACGTGTGCTTACGTGCTGCCGGTTGGTTGGTTGGTGCTAGCAGACGGAAATGATGGTCTAAATATTTGGAGCATAGGTTGCATAATGGTACGCTACAGCTGGTCATGGAAGTTGGGGCTGGCCGCACAAAAGCCCTGCGAAGCCGTGGGGCACTGTCATGGCTTGGAATTTGAGCGTGGTAGAAATTGTGATTAATATTGCAATAGTAAAATAGTGTCTCGTAGATTGTTGTACATCGTCTAATTTTCTTAACAGTGTTCTTAACAAACAAACAGTTTATTTAAAAAAAACTATTTTCAGCACTGGCTTGTTCCCAACACTTTTCATCGTACTACATCTTCTCTATGTCACTCCTGCATTAGTGACATTTCCCTCAGCTTACACTACCTAAATGGCTTCCCTGCAATGGATTGCAATACCCTTGCGACCACTACTACCATCGCGAAAGAGGAAAGCCATGGCACAGGCCAATCGGCCACTACAAAACTAGAAAAAAATCCGCCACCTTCGTCGATTCCCACCGTTTCAACATCGTGTATCCCCCAAACCATCCAAATGCGTGCAACAACCCGCTGGCTGGCCACTCAGCAAGGGACTGGGAAAGCCACCGGACTCGCACTGGCCAGCAATTTGACAGTGATTGATTGTGGAACGACAGAGAGCAGATTTGGCAGATTCGTTTCGGCGACAAACTGGCCACACTCAAAACGCGACCGAACGAACACGTTTTGGGCTGAAAATGCAAAACGAAACTACATTACTACACACAAGTGTGAGTGTGTCGTTGTTTTTCCCTTTTTGGGGTGTAAGTTACACTGGTTCACTTTCGCTGTTTTTGGATGGGGTGGGTGGGTTTTGTTTGTTTTTGACGAACAATTAATGCTGCAGGGAAGGAAGGAACGAACACAAAACAGCTCCACCGGGGTATGGGAAATTAAAGCCAACCTCTCCCGCTAATGGTCCTGCCCACCCGACTGCCTGCCTGGAATGAAATGTGAAACCAAAAGGGGTAGAGAAAAAGGGGAAGGCAACAAAAAAAAAACCCGGCGTTTGGAGACGGGAGGCATCGGTGGTCATGACATGTGGCCGTCGTTTGATGACCTGATTGATATAATGCTAGCGCGCGGTGTGATGGCTAACCCACGCCTTGGGGAATGTTTACAATTACCATCATTAACATTAATTCTTCCACCGTTTTTGTGCTGAACTCGCGGTGGAATTTGTTTTTTGTTCCATCACGAACCGATCGATTTTTCCCGTTCCGTTTCGGCGGACGAAGGGGAATCAATTTATGACACCGAACACCTCACCAAAGACAAGGAACAAATTGATAGTAAGTTTCATCGCCAGCGATCAAATGATAGGGAAAGTAAACTCTACCAAAGAACGTAAAGCTTAATGCGGGTTTTTTTTAGTATCGATTGGATCTAGAAATAAACGGTTGATTAGAACAGCAATTAACGTTCGTGGAAAATAATTTTCAAAAATAATAGACACAACAAATTCTTTTATATTACGTCACTATATGTTTTCACTTAACCTTCACACCTTACTCTTTAAGTGCCTTTAGGTGAAACAATGCTTTGAAGAAAATCTTTCCCCTACCATCACTAAAGGATGGTGAATTGATCCGGAATCGGCTCCGGAATCGGAATCCGTTCTGGAATCGACTCCGGAATCAGAATCGGTTCCGGCTTCTAAATCGGCTCTAGAATCGGAATTGGCTCCTAAATTAGAATCGGCTTCCAAACGGAGTCAGTTTTGGCATCGCGTTTGGGTCCAATCATACTACGTATGATCCAATCATACTCCGGAATCAGCTCTATAATTGGCTCCGGAATTGGCTCCGAAATCGACTCCGGAATCGTAATCGGATCCGGAAATGATTCAGAACACGGAACCGGAATCGGGTAGGTACAATTCCGAGTTCCCACCACTAGTTTACATGGGACAAATCTTTCGTGGATTCGCAAATGGCAAATGTATAATCTTAAAGCGAAAGGCCACGGGAGTGACAAAATGCTGACAAATTTTTCAAAATGTGAGCTTTTGTCACTTTTTTGAGCTTTTGTCAAAATTTTGTGACCTGGAGCAGCCAGGAAAAAAAGTTGACAAAAGTAGACAAACTTTGACATTCGTGAAAAAGCGTAAACAAACAGCTATTTGGCGCAGTTGTGACCCATTGTTATGATAATAATGCTAAAATGCATGATTCTAATTGATTTATGTACCTAGTTAGTGCTTCTTAAACAAAATATCGATGATATTCAGATGTTGGAGCTTTTTGTCGCTCTTGTGTATGTTTTTGGTGCGGCCACGAGAAAAGCTCTTTTTTGCAGTTGACAAGCAATTTTGACAAAGTTGAAAAAATTTTCAACATTTTTTCAGCTCCGTGGCCACGCGCTATTACATGTATTGCACTTTGTCGAAATCCGTTGACATCCATCCTCTTGTTCTTGACCTTCACTTACTAAAAGCAAATGACTTTGGATAATCATGGAAAACACAGGAGGATAAATACTTTCTATCTAAATAAGAAAAAGAAGAAGTAGCTCTTGGTCTTCAATGGCCAACACAAGTCTTTAAAAATCAATTTTAAATTTAGTTGATTCAGAGAATTCATTTGGTTTTTACGATTAACATATATACAATAACGTTTGCATTAAAAAAATGGACTTTTTTCAGTTGGCTATAGACTAAGCTTATTTCCATGTACATCCTTTGAAAAGTAATTAGTTAGGCTCATTTGCAAAAATAAAACTACGACCTTGCAAACTTCTTGCCGTGAGATATTTATAATTTTCATCATATCGGACGAAAACATGTGCGGAGGCATGTTTTAAGGTCTACCTTCGATTTTTATCAATTCTTCCTAGGTATTCACATCAAAATAGTTGAAGTAGAGCGTTTGCATCATGGAAATTTTCGTTGGGACACAGCTAGGGGATGTTGGACCAGTTCGCGGACTAGGGTGTCATATAAAAATCCCCAAAATTTAAAAAGGTCGCATTGTGTTTTGGCGTTATTGGTTGCCGCTTCGAAGCCAGTGGGCGCAATTTCTGCTTCCTGATATGTTTGTTCATGTTCCCCAGGTACTAATTCACTGTTTGGCCGGTTGCATTAAACTCCCGGCTAAGCTAACGCAGCAATGTAGCCACATATCCCTCGGTCTTCATTTTCAGCTTCCTTTGGAATCTCTCAAGTCGCTCAGAATCGTCGGCCATTCAGAACTGGGCTTTCTTTCGATGCTCTGACTGTTGTCTAATAGTGCCAAGATGTTGTAGATACCGGAACAGGCTTATACGACGTCCAAAAACTGGCACACGGAGTCTGTTTTAGACGCTACAGGGTGTCGTTCTATGTTCGCACACGCTTTTAAACGAAGTTGCTTCACTTTTTTGGCAACCACTAGTTAGAGTTCGACTGATAGAGGTGTCAAATTTTGTCTACTGTCTCATAGGATACTATACAAAAATATCATAAAATTAGTTATAAAATGTTGCACAAATTGCCTAGCCTTACAGACATGTTTCGAAAAATAAAGAATTTAGCTAATGTTTGCCGTGTAATGTTCAAAATACAATTGACATCTAAAATAAAAATTTAACCATCCGAACACCGTCTGAACGAAAGTTCTACATTTCAGGATTGCTTGAGCTGAAGTGATTGCGGGCATAACACAATCCAAAATAGAATAACATCACAACTTTCATCTAACTTGACCTACATATACTACCAACAACAAATGGCTCTATTTATTTACACGAGTTTTTGCCACTCGCCTACACCACTGTGTTCGTTGTCGCTAATCAGAATTTCATCACAAGCGCACGCGTCGCTTTAAAAACCTCAACGCTCAATTCCGTTTCGATGTTTTCCTTCGGCATTTACGAACCAATCTAATTCCATTGCCACCTCAATGCCCCTTTCACCTGATACCGTCGTATCGTCATTTCCTTCCACTCACTCGGTGCACACGCGTTGTAGGGGGGGGCAAAGGTTTCTTATCTTATCATGGTCAAGCCAGTGCGGGCACCACACAAGGATTAACGCGAGTTCGATTGTAACAGCAAAGAAAAATGTGGAAAAAAGTGCGCACTCCAAACAACGACCAACGCTAAAGCGTCCATCACTTAATCGACGACGTGCGGGACGTACGGTTGTGGACGTCTGTACACATTCGAAAAGTTAGTAAACATTCAGTGAAGGACGCGGAAGGTGTGCTCGACATTCTCTCTCTGTGTTTTGCTGCTGCTTGCAGTCGGCCGGCATTGAAAATGGAGTTGAACGTTACAAACCCTGGCTATCTACAGCAACGGTGGGATGCATTCCTGGATGTGGTCGGTAAGGAAGAGGGTGCAGCATCTTCGTGCAAATCCGTTCTGCTACACGATGTGACAGACCGATAGTGATCGATTTGTTTGCAAGTGACTTTAGTCGCTGTTTCCCCACTGTGCACTAATCAACGAACTTTCTGCTCTTTTCTCTCGCATCTAACATCAATCCAATCAATTAATGATGCAAATTAACGACCCCAGGCGATGATCCGGAACGGTTGTACGTGTGGGGCCTGTCCTTCTACATACACACCCTTTACTGGGTGCTCGGATCGTTCTTCGTCTTTATGGACGTGTTCCAGTGGCCGCCGGCGCTCAGGAAGTTCAAAAACCAACCCGGACTCAACGAACCACTCAGGTGGGCCGACCTGCGAAAGGTATACGGCGTAACACCACGGGGAGAAAGTGCTACACATACATACACACTAACGCAATCAATTCTTCCAGATCGTTCGCACCGTACTGATCAACCAGCTGTTGATCAGCGTTCCGATAACGTTCTTCGGGTTCCGGGCCCTGCTGGCCAGCGGTGTCGCAGTGAACGTGCGTACCCTCCCGTCACTGTACGAGGTGGTGCGGGATCTGCTCGTCAGTGCCGCCGGCTGGGAGCTCGGGTTCTACTACAGCCACCGGCTGCTTCACTCGAAGCATCTGTACAAGCTGATCCACAAGCAGCACCACGAGTTCACCGCACCGGTGGCCTGGGCCGCCATCTACGCGCATCCGATCGAGCACATCTTCAGCAATCTGCTGCCACCGCTGATCGGCATTCAGCTGATGCGCAGCCACGTGCTGACGTCGGCGCTCTGGCTAACGTTTGTCATCCAGGACACGATCACCGGACATTCGGGGTACCACGTGCCGTTTCTGAGCAGCAACGAGGCGCACGACTACCACCACATGAAGTAAGTGCAGACAAAAGAGGGTATTATCGAATCATACGATCGTACATAATTCTGCCCCCTTTCTTCGACAGATTCAACCAATGCTACGGTGTGTTCGGTTGGCTCGACTGGCTACACGGTTCCGATGCTCAGTTCCGGGCATCGCGGTACTACAAGCGGCACCAGATGCTGCTCGGCACCAAATCGGCCCGGGAGCTGATACCGGATGACAAGAAACAGCACAAAAAGTGAAGTTTGTAGAGTATTTTGTATAATAAAACGAGAAGGCTGTATCAAAAGATGATTCCTATGGTGTTTGGTACTACATCGTTCGTTTTCTTAGAGTGGTCTTTGCTGACGGTTGGTATTAGAACTTGGAAGTTAAGTGTTCCTTATAGACTTCTTACGAACACTTAACTTGGGAATCAATAGATGTTGGTTAGAGTTAAAAGCTTATCTATGGCCTTCTATATCCTAAGTCGAAATGCTTGGACTTCGCATTAGTATTCCTCTGTAGTATTCCCATAAATCTTGAGGCTTGATCGTTAGTACTTCTTTACGATTTTGATGCTTCAATCTGCTATTGGAATTGTATTTGGAAATTGTCATTGTATTAATCCTATCATGGTTTTAAAATAAATTTACCTTTAAATAGTTTCTTGAATTGGTTTTAGTACATTAAATTAAATGAAAATCTTGTAAAACACACTACTGCACATGCAACGGTGCATCCTTATCCTACCAGAAACAGTGTGTCATTGCCCTAATCAATTCGTTGTCTTATCGTTGCCCGGTCGATAAGAATCAATCCACTTACAGCACAAATTCTGCTGTTTCATCGTCTTCGAAGGGCTTTAAAAATCACCCCCCAAACGGCAGTGTCGCTCAGGCTTATCAGATGCGAGCACAAGCGAGCGAACGCGCTGTGTATGTGATGGTGGTAGTAGCGCGTACGATAGGCAGATAAGTAAATTAGAATAGAGCATCCTCTATGGTTCTAAGCGCCTAGTATCCGAGCGTACTAGGTAGTGCATGCGGAAGGAATGCGGTACACTATTAAAAAGGATCGCGTTCGATCCTCGAATAAATATTTTCCCTTCGTCCTCATCAGGACATTTTTCGAGTAAGGCCAGGAATTTCCTAATAAAAACCTAGTATGCACTACACAGAATTAGAAACATAATTTAGCGTTAGAGATAGGTGTCCAGGGCGCGGTAGTAGAGGATCGCGTTCGATCCTAATATATTTTTCGCCTCACCTAAGGAAGAATATTTTTCCTAGAAAAGGATGTTATCCATCGCTAGAAAAACACGCTGTAAAATCATCCCTTTCCTAACTGAAAATAAACAAAATGAGCTAAGCAAGAGAAACGAAACGCAATATATTATTTCACTCCCGAAGCGATATAATCTTCGAAAGCTTATTGATCCGCTATTGGACCCCTCCAGTGGTAATCCTCGGCGGACACCAGTAGGCAGAAAGGCGAAGTCGAATCCGATCTCTGCTCGCTCACTCTCTACTCCTTGAGCTTCTCCTCTTGAGAGTTTCTGCGGTAAAGGTTCCCCTTCCATCTGCATAGCCCCCCGAAAGCCTGGGGAAACTAGCTGGAAGGCAGTCGCTGTGAGGCGCGAACTTTTGCCAAAGGGATCTCGAAGGCGGAGTTCCTGGCGGTGTTAGTGAAGCGGGGCTTAGTTCGAATTGCTGCTCGTCTCCACGGCGGACCCAGGCACCAGCTACCTTCGCGGCTGGTCGGTGCGGCGGAGAGGTCGGGCAACATTGGTGGCTCCAGAGAGGAACTAGCATCCGTTAGTTCCCAAACGCTTAGACGACTCTAGGCGTGCGGATACGTACCGCGAACCAAGGAGGTTCGTACGAGACCCGATAGCGTGATCGGACCGGTGGAGGAATAGGAGCTGGTGGATGATCGTATCCTGAACACAGACAGTGTTACAACGGACGGCGCTGCCAGACCATCGCATTTCATCGAGAATTCCGGCAGACGACATCAGCGGTACTCGGCAACCCCGCAACGAAGCAGGTGAAATGGCTACGAAGCAAGATACCAGCCAGACGGCCACGACGGTATCTAAAAGGGCGACCACGACGGCGCCCATAAAAACGACCACGAGGAAGGAATTTTTTGTGGACAACAAGAAAGGGGCATGTAGATTATGCCACGACCCGGACGAAGAAAAGGAACATATGGTCCAGTGTGACGACTGTGACCGGTGGTTCCACCTGGAGTGCGCGAAGCTTAGCGTACCCCCAACGCCGGATGAACCTTTTTGTGTATCAAGTGCGTTCTACGTCCGAGCACTTCGAAAATGGAAGAACCGGCCATGGCTGGCAACAACGATCGGTCGCTTATACAGGAGCTCGTAAAAGCTCTAAAGAATGCAGCGATTGAGCCCAACCATGGTGAAAAGGCGCTTGAGGTGCTCATAAAGAGGGAGAGCATTCTCTCACTACCCAGTTTTGATGGGAAGCCTAAGGATTGGCCGCTGTTTAAAAAAAACGCTGCTGGATACATCAAAACATGGAAATTTCTCGCAGCTAGAGAATTTGCACAGAATTCAGCGCTCCCTACGAGGGGAAGCGGAGAAAAGCGTGAAACCTTTGATGCTTGATCCGCAGAACGTTCCAGCAATCATCGATAGATTAGAAGAGTCCTTTGGCAGGCCAGAATTGGTGTATCGCGATCTGGTTAAAGACGTGCTGAAGGTGCGTATTGATAATACGTCCAAAATACCAGAACTTTCAGACGCCATAGACAATTTGGTAACCAACATAACGGCTCTGAATTGCACTCACTATTTGAACGATGCAAGACTCATCGATGACATTGTGGCAAAACTGCCGATGTCGTACCAGCTTCAGTGGTTCGACGTGGCAGAGTCGGAAAGAGATGCCACGATCAATGAAGTGAATGAATGGCTAAAAATCGCTGCTCGAAAGATTCGACGCGTAATAAAACCAGCGGGACGAGATCATGTTTGCATCCACGAAGGTGAGTTGGAACGCAAGCAACCTCAAGCAATCCCAAAACGAAATAACAAGTCAAAGCTGCGCTGTGTGGAATGCGCGAACGACCATTCGTTACCACAGTGTGAGACGTTCAAGGCGAAGACGATCAGCGAAAGATGGAAGACAATAGTAAGGGCTGGTCTGTGTCACGGCTGTTTACGCTTCACGAACCATAAGCTTACTGATTGCAGAATCTGGAAGGGCTGTGGTGTGAACGGGTGTACGGGACCGCACCACCCCTTAATGCATAACGAAAATAGAGCACAATCGGTAAATCAACACCACGAAGTTGTAAGGGAGCACCATCCTATCACATATAGTGAAAGCAACGCCCAAACATCATATCATCATCTGCAACATGACGAAGTTTCAAGGGCGAAACAAAAAATATATTATCAGATAGTGCCAGTTACCCTACGAAACGGGACTTTAGCCGTCAGTACATACGCATTCCTTGACCCAGGTTCCTCATTAACACTTTTAGAGGAAAGTATAGCCAAAAAACTGGATCTAAAGGGAGATTGCGATCCCCTTAAACTGAAGTGGACTGGCAATATAGAAAATTTTGATTCGAAGAGTCGTAGAGTAAAGTTCAACGTAACTGGAAGCAACAACGTAGAACACTTCATAGATGATGCAAGAACGCTCATGAACTTGAACCTTCCTATGCAGACCATTAATGCAGAAAGACTTAAAAAAGAATATCCTCATCTTTCAAGCATTCCACTGAAGAGCTTTGCAGATGTGAGACCAACCTTGCTAATCGGCCTTAACCACAGCCAACTAATCCTTCCGCTTGATCGGAAAACAGGGTTAGACAACCAGCCCATCGGGATAAAGACTAAACTTGGCTGGTTAGTATTCGGAAAAGAAAACGTACTCAGTGACGATCCAGAACGAGTAATGATCATGCAAGAAGAAGAAAGCATGAACACAATGTTAAAAAACTACTTCTCTACGGAAGATTTTGGGGTAAAGCTTGAAGCTAAACAAGTATGCAGCGAAGAACATGAAAGAGCTTGCAATATCATCAAACAAACGATGAAGTACGAGAACGGGAGGTACGAGATTGGGCTTTTATGGAGAACGAATGAAGTTCAATTCCCCGACAGCTATAGGAACGCTCTAGGCAGATTACAGAGCCTAGAAGGGCAACTGCAAAAACAACCCAAACTAAAGGAATGGGCGTTGCGCACATTCAAGGAGTATATCTCAAAGGGTTATTTGCGAAAGCTAACGGCAGCAGAACTATTGAAACCACCTACCCGAGTGTACTATTTGCCACACTTTATTGTGACAAACTCGAACAAACAAGAACCAAAACCTCGCATAGTCTTCGACGCAGCATCGAAAGTGCAGGGAATATCTCTTAATTCGCAACTGTTGGCAGGACCCGATGCAACGACATCACTCTTCGGAGTATTATTGAGATTTCGGGAAGGCAACACGGCAGTTGCTGGTGACATCAAAGAGATGTTTCACCAGGTGAAGGTGCGTTCGGAGGACCAATACGCACAAAGCATACTATGGCGAGAATGCAACGAGCAGAAAACACCAGAAATATTTGTTATGCAAGTAATGACGTTTGGCGCTACCTGTTCTCCAGCGTGTGCTCAGGCCGTAAAAAACGAAAACGCTTCACGTCACAAGGCGTCCCACCCCTTGGCATACGACGCCATCGTGAGCCCGCACTACGTGGATGACTACATCGATAGTTTTACCTCTGACGCTATTGCCCAAGAAACAACCAATCAAGTGATTAATGTTCACGAACATGCCGGGTTTTATATCCGCAACTTCATAAGTAATTCGGATACGCTTCTACAGTCAATTCCAGCAGACAGAAGGCAGGTCGGTGAAACCATTGTTTCGTTTGAGGAAAAGAACGGACCCTATGAAAAGATTCTCGGGGTATATTGGAACACCAAGTCAGACGTTTTCGGCTACAACCTCAACAAACTGCATGTACGAAACGATTTGCTGCGTTCACAACGAAACCCAACAAAGAGAGAAGCAGTAAGTTTGGTAATGAGCGTCTACGACCCAGCAGGCTTGATAAGCCATATCACCATTCAAGGACGAATACAGTTACGTGGAATACACATCGCAGTAAAAGATTGGGACCAGCAAATACCGTCAGACCTAGCTGACGCCTGGCGTAGTTGGTTGAAGCAGTTAAACAACATCGGTGACTTCGTCGTACCACGGTGCATCAGACCAGCAGCAGCCTTGTTTACGGAGATCCATACGTTCGTCGATGCATCTAAAGACGCCTTCGCCGCGTGCGTTTACGCAAGAAGCTATGATGGCAACATCTTCACAAATCATCTACTTGCGGCAAAGGCGCGAGTGGCACCCATTAAACAGCTGTCAATTCCTCGTCTTGAGCTACAGGCAGCGCTACTAGGAACTCGACTAGCGAAGACAGTGATAGCGGAACTTCGCATTGAGATTAACCGGTCCGTATTTTGGAGTGATTCCCAAACTGTCCTCGGGTGGATCAAAAATAGAAAACGGAAGTACCAACAATTTGTAACCCATCGTGTGAGTGAAATTCTAGAAACAACGACAATGGACCAGTGGCGTTGGGTGCCAAGTAAGGAAAATCCTGCAGACGCGGCAACCAAAATCACGAACAACGAGAATCTGTGGAAGTATGGACCCGAGTTCTTATTGAAACCAGAGTTTGATTGGCCTACGTCAAAGCGAGAGTATGAGACCCAAGAAGAGATGGTATTGACCATGTCAGAATCAGGCGAATTAATATCCGTAGAAAACTATTCTAGCTGGACAAGACTGGTTCGCCACACGATATTTCTTCGAAAATTTGTCCAGTACATAATCAACAAAAGGTCATTTGATCCGACGATCAAGATGTCGGATGCAGAAGCAGCACGATCATATCTTTATAAAATGGCGCAATCACATGGCTTTCCTGAAGAGATCAAGGCTTTAGGAAATGGTCAAAATGTGAAAAGGGAAAGTGCGCTAAACAAGTTAGTTCCTTTTATGGATGAAAGAGGTGTCATCCGTTCCAGAAGCAGATTGGAGAAAATCCAGGCCATGCCGTCATCAGCAAGAACTCCAATCATCTTGCCTCAGAAACATCGAATCACCAAACTTGTTGTTCGTGATTATCATGAGAGGACATTACATCAGGCGGACAATGTTGTGATCGGCGAATTACGACAAGAGTTCTGGATAATCAATGTGAGAGCAGTCCTAAACAACGTAAAACGATGCTGCCAGTGGTGCATCCTGCACTCTGCGAAACCAGTTTCTCCGATGATGGCCCCGCTTCCAGAATATCGCGCTACGCCATACAACCCACCATTCCTGCACACCGGCGTAGACTACTTTGGACCGTTAGAAGTAGCTGTAAAACGTTCGACGGAGAAGCGTTGGGGTGTACTATTCATGTGCATGTCAACGCGAGCTGTACACCTTGAGCTGGCAAAGAAGCTGGATACAGACAGCTTCCTAGTCTGTCTAAAGAACTTTCAGCACCGACGAGGAAAAGTCAGCCACCTTTACAGCGACAACGGGACGAATTTCGTCGGAGCAGAACGAGAACTACGTCAACTACTGATGGATATAGATGCCTGGATGGGCAAGGAAGCAGCGTTGCAGTTCAAAATTGAGTGGCATTTCAACCCGCCATCGGCTCCACACTTTGGCGGAATCTGGGAACGGCAGATCCAGACTATAAAGAAGGGACTTCGACAGATGATGGAAGAATACAGGCTGAGGAAACCCTCACCAGAAACGTTAATGGCTACGTTACTTCAGATTGAATTCATTTTTAATTCACGGCCATTAACACACATACCCACCACTAGAGACGAAGAGGAGATCTTAACCCCTTTTCATTTTTTGATAGGTAGGAGTGGTACTGCAATTCCACCTATGGCGCTGACTACCTCTAGCATCGAACGTCAGCAATACAAATTAGTCCAACACCACTCTAAAATCTTCTGGGACAAATGGAAAAAGGAGTATTTACCAACGCTTCTTAAGAGAGACAAATGGACGAGCAAAGTGGTACCCTTGAAGGTGGATGACATCGTGGTACTATCGGACGACAACGCGCCTCCGGGAAAATGGCTAAAGGGGCGGATAGTTGAAGTGCATCGAGCTGCAGACGACCAAGTACGATCGGTAGCAGTGCAGACCGCCAGCGGTATAATCAAACGTCCAGCGGTAAAGGTAGCGTTGCTGGATGTCACTGCGAAGGAACACATATTAAACTTACATAGCAGGAAAAGAAAAGGGTTTAATAATGGAACAACTAGCGTTGCTAAATCAAAAAGGTGTAATCAATAGAATTGAAAGCCATTCACTAAGGTACAGGTAATCCAACCAACGGGTTGTATTACGAGGGGAAGGATGTCGCTCAGGCTTATCAGATGCGAGCACAAGCGAGCGAACGCGCTGTGTATGTGATGGTGGTAGTAGCGCGTACGATAGGCAGATAAGTAAATTAGAATAGAGCATCCTCTATGGTTCTAAGCGCCTAGTATCCGAGCGTACTAGGTAGTGCATGCGGAAGGAATGCGGTACACTATTAAAAAGGATCGCGTTCGATCCTCGAATAAATATTTTCCCTTCGTCCTCATCAGGACATTTTTCGAGTAAGGCCAGGAATTTCCTAATAAAAACCTAGTATGCACTACACAGAATTAGAAACATAATTTAGCGTTAGAGATAGGTGTCCAGGGCGCGGTAGTAGAGGATCGCGTTCGATCCTAATATATTTTTCGCCTCACCTAAGGAAGAATATTTTTCCTAGAAAAGGATGTTATCCATCGCTAGAAAAACACGCTGTAAAATCATCCCTTTCCTAACTGAAAATAAACAAAATGAGCTAAGCAAGAGAAACGAAACGCAATATATTATTTCACTCCCGAAACGATATAATCTTCGAAAGCTTATTGATCCGCTATTGGACCCCTCCAGTGGTAATCCTCGGCGGACACCAGTAGGCAGAAAGGCGAAGTCGAATCCGATCTCTGCTCGCTCACTCTCTACTCCTTGAGCTTCTCCTCTTGAGAGTTTCTGCGGTAAAGGTTCCCCTTCCATCTGCATAGCCCCCCGAAAGCCTGGGGAAACTAGCTGGAAGGCAGTCGCTGTGAGGCGCGAACTTTTGCCAAAGGGATCTCGAAGGCGGAGTTCCTGGCGGTGTTAGTGAAGCGGGGCTTAGTTCGAATTGCTGCTCGTCTCCACGGCGGACCCAGGCACCAGCTACCTTCGCGGCTGGTCGGTGCGGCGGAGAGGTCGGGCAACAGGCAGTAACATAACATTCAAAACAAATACCATACCACCACAATCCACTTAAATAACACTTGATTCAACGTTAGCCGTGGAATTCAATAAGCAATCGGTTACGAGTCGAGTCTGGGCCTAGTAATGGAAATACAATATTTACAAAACCACGCGCTGCCCTTTTCCATGCAAAGTAGGAAAGTGGGAAATGAAGAAAAATCCAAAAACCTCCAGTTGCACTCAGCAAACCGTATTGCAACCACACGAGCAACCACAACATTCAGCAAACTGCACGCACGAAACGGTTGGCCCGATGCAACGCAGCATATCCGTGCAATCGATAGGGTTGATCTGATTACCATACACCCGCATGGTTCCGCTTACAAAGCGCCACCGGAATGAAGATGTAAATAAAGGAAAGCAACTGATCGCGAAGCAAATCTCCGTTCCACGATCGACGTCACGCCAAATTTGTTCCATAAATTCACGCAACGAACTACATTGAACCGGGAAGTGTTTTCGTGATGTTCTCTTTTTCCCCCTCCGATTCTTCTCCGAGCCCTAAGGAGAGTGGCGATTGGGCCCAGGGGATACCATTTTCCATGCAGCCGGCCACTTCCTCCAATGAAGAATGCCGCCTCGAATGAGTGTATGCAAATGGTTCGCCAACATCCGGTCCACCCCGGCCCTTTTTCTTCGTGCGAGTGCGTGGTCGTACGTAATTCCAGCTTTAATGCACATACACACTCATTATCGGTTATGTAGCCGGCACGGGACGGGAGAGGCAAGCGAGCGAAAGAAAGGTCGATCCTCGCTCGATCCTCGTCAAGGTGTATGTGTACTTTTCTTTTCCATCAGAAATTGATCTACATTTTAGCACACAGCCATTTCACCACGAGCGTACGTAGTACGTGCCAGGATGGCCGTGTATGCTTGGCCGTGCCATGGCAACTTTCCAAATTCGATCCGACCGCGCCGCGTATCGTTAAACGTTTTAGCTTCAAAACGTAGGGACGACGCAAGAGTAGCTTCATTGAAAACGTGCAGAAAAGTGAATTTGCAATGCAAACAAGTCGCAGGAACGAGATGCAAACATGCACGCTGGAGGGAAAATGCAACGCTACCTTCTCGCCCAATCTCTACTCAGGTATCTAGTGCCGGTTGTGCAAAGTGTGCGGCGAAGGCAAATGAGCGTGGCGGGCACATCGGGACAGGGTACACTATTTCCCTGCTGTACACTTTCGATCACATTTCCCATCAATTCGCACCTAATTTAAGGGAACTTGCCAAGCTACAGTGGACAGGGCGCTTTACGAAAGCGCTGGCGAATCTTTGACTGGGCGTAACGTAATGGCCCTAGGACTGTTGAATCGATCCAAGCGATGGCCATATTTACATGCCGTTTTTTCGCCTCCAACGACCAACGTTTGATGATGCGAGCAGCTAAATTGCATTCAATTTTGCTCAATGATTGAAAATTAGCACTTGCACTGCAAAAACGTGTGCGCAAAGTGGTTAAATGGTCGCGTGAAATTTGATTGGATTGGGTGGTGCAAGGCACAGGGTATTAGATTGATTGAGCATGCATTTTGTCTGCACAGGCGTCAATAGACGCATTATGATGATAATTAATCTGCGAGCATGATTAAGTTATATTAAATTATCATTTCAAGCGCAGGAAAGCTCCTGCGGAGATGATTAGTTTTTCCCTAATAGGTGAAAAGTGAGGTCATTGTACATGTCTCGAAAGGGTTGCAAAGGCTTTCAAATTAAAGCGGCTAGGGCTCAATTAAAGCGGCTTCATATTCCACATGAACCTGGCAGGAGGTTTAAAAGACTTTCTTGTGCTTTCATCTCCATACATGAATATGAACATAAACTGAAGATCATATAATTTAATTCACTTGAACCTTTTTTACGTATTAAAAACAGCAACTTTAACAAAATATAATTAAAATGCAGTGAAAATGGTGTGCGAATTTTACTTTTGATTGTAAACTACTACTACCGGAACTACTACATTCAATTCGTTCTTAGACCGATTTTTGTTTTATCGTTCTGCTCTAAACTATTAACGATTACGACCCATTGAAGAAATTCTTGATTTGTTAATTACATAATTGATTTTTTCATTACTTTTGTTGGCATTCATAAAAAAATGGGAAATCACAATACACAATACTACAATAGTATTCGGTACCACGTTATATCATATGTTTATATCAGTGTTATTTCAAAGATCTTTTAAATCGTTAAGTTAACATATATATAAGACCTTAACAGCAGCACTCAAGAGCATAATGTTAGTTTGTTGCACCATCGAAATGACCTTGGAAAATTAGCAAACAGAAAAACAAACATCCTTCCAAACTTCGTCCCAAATACATCCTAAGCGAACGGAGCAGATTCGAACTAAATTTAGCATAAATATTGAACGCTTACCATCCAAACCGCTAAACTGGTTCCAGCCCGATCCACTTGCGCCTGTGCAGCCCGGTGAATGTCGTCCACTTCGGATCGCCGCCGTTGTCGTCGTCGAGGTCAAGCACAAGATTCAACTCGTACAATCATTTGATCATCGGCGAGCGTAGCTGCAGCAACCCCACCAACAACGTCCGACAAGATCCTCGGGCCCGATGGATTATCGGCACCCACACACAGCCACGCGCAAACGATGCGGATAAAGCGATGTATTTGAAGCTTTACTTAAATTTTTGCATCCAGCACCAACAGCGGGGCACCGGGAGAGAAGGATGTTCCAGTGTTCCAACGAGCGTACGATCTGGGCCCACTACAACCGATTCCGCAACGTGAATTGGGAACAGACTGGCGGGACGGCTTCTCTTTCCACCCCCGCCGCTTCGATCGGGAAGACTGGTGCTGGTGATTTTGGTTTGGCGCAAAAGGTCAAACACGACGCAGCGCTACTACGCTCAGCTCAAAACAAACGCACACGTACGCACACACCGAACACAGCTTGCTTCTATTGGGCAATCGCGCACACTTTCTCACGCTCACACACACACTCGCTCACGCACGACACAACACGACACAGGGAGAGGGCGGATGAATGGACGCCGTCTGCTGTCAATAGCGCGCTGACACAGCTGATTGGGTAATAATTGAAGCAAAATTAAATTTCTTCTACCATTAGAAACCTTTCCCCGTTCTTCCCACATTCGCTTCGTTCGGGAAGGGTTTTGTGACGTACGTTTTGTAGTTATTAATGGAAGCTTTTGGGACAAGCGAAGGAATCCCTCCAATGTGTACCGTATGTTTGTTTATTCATAATGCTGATGGCGATGAATGAACGGTGGAAACGTTCATTTTCGTGCTGGGCAAAAGGATGGAAAAAGGGGGTTAGAAAAACGCGGTGAGAGCAGAGGAAGGTTTACCGACAGCAAACAGTAAACAAACAATGATGTCACATTTATGGAGAATGATTTCCCTCTAGCCAGGCGAAAAGAGAACACAACCCCATGATGTTTGACGTCCCTTCCCCTGTCGGTATGTGAAAAAAGAAAAGCCAAATCTGTTCAGGTGACAACCGTGCTGTTGCACCGCTGTCGACAGTCTTCGTTCCCCACAGAACTCCTCCTGCTTTCTATTTTCGGGGAGGAATCGTACAAGGTGTGAAAATGCTGTACATCGAAGCAGCCCGGTTACCGCTGTAACCCAGTTACCATGCCAGTTCACTGTCGCTGTACTGTAGCGACGCGTACAGCCCTTGTACCTCGGTACAGCCGCGTGAGGCGATGGATTACGTTCGCTTCTCGTGCGCCCTGCTCACTTACGCCCAGGTGAGCCAGCACAGCACAACACGGCACCGAGCCGTGCCTTTCACTTGTCTGCTAACTGAGCGGTGCTCACTGCTGTTCACTCTTTTCCACCCATCTGGCTGTGTTTGTTTTCCCTTTGGAAGGCATCTCAATTTTCCCCATGCAGCTTCAGGCCGACCAGAATCACTACCCACGCAGGAACACTTTTTTGTTTACACTGTGTACAGAGCAGCACTGCACAAGGACATCGGTTGAATGGGGTTATTACTTCTTCTCGGCAGCACATACACCGTCCCGGTCGGTCACAAACGTTTCTTGAAACTGTATGCAAATTGAACTGAATCCCACGCAATTTTCCATCGTTTTTTTTTCACCTTTCTTATTTTTGCATTTACGAAAATATTAATCGCACGCGTACGCAAACGAAAAAAAAAACTACCGGAAACTGAATTTTACAGGGCAGGGGGTTTCTTCACGCTTCTTGTTCCACTCCGCGGCTCGAAAGGAAAACCGCACAACTCGCTGGCCACTGGCACGGACGGACTGGGCGACACAACACAACGGCAGCCACACAACGACTACCATCACCATCACCACCACCACCGACGAGAAGTTGGTTGTACGGTGAGCGTTGCGGGTGCTTCCCTTACGCGTTCCGTTTCTGGGCCAGAGGAGCATAGCTTTCATTCAGGGTCCACCACTACTTGCCACACGGCGCATTCGCTTTTCGCCCCTCTACCACCCCTTCCCCTATCAACCATTCGCCTACTGACAATGGTTGTGCTTTTTTCGAGACCTCTCCTATACACATCTACACAGAAAACACTCACACACACACAACATACACAACTAGACGTGCAACGCACACTTCTATGCGCAAGCATACACACGCATACACACAATGACAGGGGGTATCTTTCCCACCCCACCAGCAGGCTGAGGTGTGAAAACTCTACCCCTGGAGATGCACGAGCTGCATTTTGGAGCAAATGTTGCTCTGCACTCCACGGCATCGGGGATTGTTTTTACACGCTCAATGTGCCCTTTTCCCATAAGTGCGTTACTACAGTGTAGCGATGGAGAAGAATGCATGCTTCCACCAAAATGTGTGGAGAACGGTCCCGTTTCTCTTTTCCTTTGCTGTTTTCATTTTTCCCCCACAGCTGTCAATTGCTGTATTCGCTCGAAGTTTGGTATCCAACAACGCGTTTAGGTTGATGATTTGTTTTAATGTTACTGCTCGCAAGTACATTCAGCTCAACCAATCTGTTTTGCGTTCTCGTTGTTCACGTTCTCATTGCTCCAGCACCGATGCCCTCTGGCATTCTGTTAACTTTGTCACTCTTCCCAAGATCCAGCACCAACAGCTCCTGCACAAACCTGCCCTTGGTGTGGATAACAAAACAAAAAACCTGCCACCATAGCTGTATGTTGCCTTTTCCTTTCCGGCGTTTATTCCGTCCGTTCAACACTTACTTCGCCACAACACACCAACCGAAAATGGGTAACAATTGTGTAAAGCAAACCAATCGAAGAACTTGACCCACCGTAATTCATCCGCAACAGCGTGCGTTCGGAACGATATTCCTAGGCTAATTCTTCACAACCGAACGCAAAGCCTGCGAGTGTTTGTTTATGGTTCGTCTGACATTTGGTGAAGTGGCCTCTCCACCTGCGCAGCTTTTGTCACGCGAGAACTGTGCCGAGAACATTGTTCACAATCTGTTTTTGCTTGATTTACCTTCTGTTTTGGTTAAAATTTCCATTATTCTTCATTTTACATTTCACTTAACATATTCCACGCAAATATTCGACGCAGGTAACGAACATTTTGTTTTTATTAGGAATAGTACAGCGAGCAAATACTTTATGAGAAATCTGACAGTTTGCAGGGTTCGCTCTGCCGTACGCTTGCAGTGCTACTCAACCAGTTGCTCTTTTTATTGCTGAGTGTTGTAAATGGTCTGCTCTAAAGAAATTTGAAATTGTTTATGTTTTACAATATGTCTGCTATTTCATTGCGATTTTTGAAAAATTTCAACAATAGTTTATAAATGATGGTGCGTGGAAATATTTAAAATCTATTTTATAATCATCCTGTCATGCTTTCCATATCGTGTCGCATATGCAGTACAGGTTGACTCCGAGTTCTCGGATTTTCGCGTATGTCGAATCACGCGGTTCAGGAATCACAAATCACCAGCCGAAATATAGCTACTTTTCGTGTAATTTGTAATGGGTTTTTTTTCCAGATAGACCGGAATCAGCCATGGAACTTCATGCTGCGGTACCACTTTCTTGGAAAGTTGATCCGGCTGTTAGATCCGGCGACCCCATCATTAATGGGGTGCAATGCAAGGTGAGAGTATCGAAAATGACGTCGGAATCGTTCGAATCTCACAGGGGTCTGAGGCAAGGTGACGGACTCTCCTGTCTGCTCATCCACATTGCTCTGGACGGTGTCATTCGCAGCACGTGGCTAGACAACGACATCCGTGGCATCCAGAAGACTAAAGCCCGCACGAAATGTGAGATATATCCCAGTGGCTCGCTATGCACAAGAGTCGTGAATCATCCGAGCGGAGGATTCAAACGCTCTGGGCGTGTATGAGCGACTCATTCTCCGGACCATCTTTGGCGGTGTGTTGTACGTTGTAAGTTTCCTAACGGAAGCGAAGGATGGCAGGATACGATTACTGGGGCATGTTATGAGGATGCTGGACTCGTGCCTCACCAAGAAGGTGTTCAACAGCAATCCCCAGTTCGGCATAAGGCGCACGGGAGCACAGCGAACTCGATGGCTGGATCAGGTGAAGCGAGATCTGTCGGAGATCGGGTGTCTACATGGATGGCCCAAGCGCCACAGATTAAGCTTAAACGACTGGAAAATTGAATATCCATAGAAAAAATGAAAGCTTCACAGCTTCATTGGTTTGATCAATAGATGGCATATTACAACTCATCATTATATTGCTATCCTTTTCTTGCAATGTGTTTCGACAAGTTTCATCTTATCATGACCTATATAGCCTTCTAACTTTCCGAGCAAAAATCTATATGTGTGGGCCACGCGAAGGATGCGGCCTTGTAAATCAAACCCGCTCGGGTAACAGCGATCTTCTCAACCGTTCAACACCAATAATAAACCTTCCCGCTAGTTGCTCTCTCAAGTAATTTGAGGAGCCTATGCAGAAGGGGTGAAGAGGGATGAGAGATTTCTTTCTTGATCCGAATATGCAAAATTAAAAAAGACGAGGTTTCTAAGAGTTGCAAAATCCGAATGGTTTGTTTATTAAAAGTTCGGTCCCTTTTATACCCCCGGAAGCCCATACAATTTTTAGGGTGTTAGTTTATCCTTTCCGAGGATAATAGTACATAAGTGTACGTACGCGTGAGTGCCGCATGTTAGTGTATGTGACGCATTTTTATTCCGCTTTTACACGTAGCGTTCCCGGTTTCTAGATTAAGGTGATCGCGCACCACGCGAATTTACAATTTGACACGTCCGTTACGAATTTAATAATTGCGAACGTAACAATATGAATGGTCGTGTGGTCAGATACGTGGGTATCAACACCAACTACCATTATTCAAATCTCACTTGCTTCAATGCTGGTGGTTTCTATTGGAGTTTAGTCCATCGTGAGCAGGCCAACAATAGAGAGAGAGAGAGAGAGAGAGAGAGAGAGAGAGAGAGAGAGAAAGAGAGAGGGTGGTCTCATCCACTAAATTAATAATTCGATATAATTCTGACTAAAGACTTCAATTTTGAATATTTTCGAAGAAATTTTAAAATTCGATTGAAAAAATTGCAAAATATTTGCATTTGACAATTGATTTTACTATTCAGAAAACCGTGTATCCCCGCATCTGCGTAAAAGGTACATCTCGGGGATTACCTGTATACGGCATTTGCTAGAGCACTGCATAAGCCATCTGTACGAAGAACGAAATACAGTTTCGCTACTTCCACATAGATGGCGCCACTATGAAGGCCGTGGACAGTGCTTGGCAAACGTGTTTTTCTAATCGATTCGATTAAAATTAAAAACATAGTCAGAATGCTACAATAGCTATAAGCTATAAATTCAAAATTTATACACTCCTCTTGTAACGTGTATTTTGTTTTACATTCTGGTCGTGTTGAAGAGACCTTCAAAATCAACAAAACCACAACTAGAAAATCAACAAAAAGACAAACAATAACAAACCAGTAATAAACCAAGAAACGTTATGTATTTCAACGACATTTTTATTGGAAAAGATTATTTTGAATGACTACATCTACAAGATGATCTTCTTCATGTCGGTCTTTACATGGTTCCTAAACATAAGCACTGCACAACCAGATAGTCGACTGCAACGGGAGGTTGGTCCGGTTGGGATTCGATCGTCTCCTGGATTGTTTGCGCATGTTCTTCTTTTCTTTTTGGTGTAGCAATTTACACGGTCGTGCCTATACAGGCTTTCAGCATTTATTTAATATCACGCATTCGGATAATCAATTCTCAGGATCCTCTGATCCACACCGGCTTCAGACGCTGTTAAGTCGATCGAGTTGACGACTGTATCACGCGCCCGTATTTATTATTGCGTATGTAATATTCTGAAATCTGTTGTGATATTAGGCAAGACAGCGTGCAATATTACAGATGCACATACATCAACACTAAGGTAGATAAGCTATTAGACAACAAAAAACAAGGATACACAATAGTCTTTCATTACTAATCACTTTATTTTCTTCAACTATCTTTCTGTTCAATAAATATTTACAATAATATCCACGTCGCTGATATTTGCAAGGAAGTAGTACCCGCAACTACGCGCTGCTCGATCAACGGATTTCACGAGTTTACAATACACACAACAACACACCCTGTTAACTGCCTGTTTCCACTAGAGTTTTGGCGAGCGAGAAATGGAAATTGAACAAGAAACCAAAACAAAAATGATACACATTCCTAAAAAGAAAACAATCCAGAACACAATTCAACCCTAACCATTACTGCAGCTTCGTGCTTCGTCCTATTGCAAATTTTCAAACTATTTTGCTTTTGTCTGTTTTTTTTTCATCTCCTTCGCGCAAAACTTTTCTCGCCCTCGCGTTACGCGTTCGTGGCCTTTTTCTACGCTTCCTCGGCTCGCACCACACACCACACCTTTGCGCTTTTACACCTTATCTTTTACGGCCCCTTTGCATGGGGAGCAAAACAAAAAAAAACACAAAAAATACTGTTATCAAGCACAATCACCAAAAACTATTCGTACAGTACTGGACCGGAGAGAGGGGGAGTGGATATAGTGACTCCGCAAACGGGCGGTCGATCCATTTTTCGTACTCCTTTTCACTCCAACAGGAATGCTTACATCCTAACCCTATTTCAATTCTACGTATCAAACGTTCGTGCTGCAGTTTGTCGTTGCTGCGGCGTGCCGCCTTGCTTTGCGGCATCCGTTTCTTGTTTGCGTTTGCGCACGGTATAGCGCCAAGCGGAAGCTTCAAGTCATGTCGCGTCTTTAAACACTTGAACCGGTGCACCGAACGTCTCCGTTAAGACTAGGGGCGACATCCAGCAAACGGTCAACTTTTAAAAACTTAACACACTCTAAACCACCTGCTCTCTTTCCATATATATATATTTATATATGTACGGGTAAAATGATGAAGAGGAGGGGAAACAGTTAAGAATGGTACAGGAAAAAGGTGCACCAAGCAAAAGCCAAAACATAAAATATCCAAATAACATAACATAATGAACCGTTTTTGTGCGTGCGTGAAAAACAGCGATGGAAAACAGAAAAGCGTCGCTCACGCAGTATTACACCCCGTAGTTTGCTTGTGTTTGAGGAGGTGTGTGTGTGTGTAATACAGTGTAGTTGTGTGGGTGAAAACAGACCAACGAAAAAATGGAACGTGGTGACTAAGAAAAATAGACAGAAAATTAGGGAGATTAAATAAATACTCTTTTGAAGCAAAGATACACGTCCTTCATAAGATCGAATGTCCGTGTCCGTGAGGATGTCCTCTATCGCCGCGAGAAGGCTGAGAGGACGACCAAATGGAGACGACATTCTCCCCAATGAATAAGCTGATGGGTGATGGTGATAATTACTATAATAAGTGCCTTTACAAACTATCCAGCACATCGTCGAAGAACGAGAGAGAGAAAGGGAAAAGTTGGCCCAAACTCTTCTTCCTAGGGATGTTCTGTTCCCATGTTCTGTTCATCTGTCCAAATTTTGTGTCACTGTGAGATGAGCAAAAGATTTCTCTTCGCTAATGCCCTTGCCCTTGCGGCAGAACTCACTGTCACACACAGCGCGCAAGCAAAAACCTCCGAACAGGTAGCGCTGGAGATGAGGGAAGGGAATGATCGGTTTGGATCGGTTGGGGTGATGTACAGGATGATAGTATCGAGTTTCGAGTTTGGAAGAGGGTGGAGCAAATAAATTAAATGTTGGTGGTATGGTAATACACAATCGTTTGGTATCGTACACTAAGCGCAAGAGAAGCAGCTTGGAAGGACTGCCTGAGGGAGAGGGGCATGATAGAGGGAACTCGTTCGCGATCATATTAACCGATTCGATAATAATAATATAATAATAATAATAATCGTAATAAATTAAGAGGCAATCGTGTTAATGGTGGCGCGGGCACGCACCGGAAAAGGGGACGATGAAATGAGGTTGTTAGATGGTTGCTAGGCTACACGGTTGTCGGAAGGAGGGAGGGTGGATGGATTTTAGCGCATCTTCGCGAACTGTTGGAGCAGCCACGATCGTCACCCGGTTGCGGTGCGATTGCTGCGACAAGTGGTAGTAGATTGCATTTCGTACGATTTCACAACGGTCCCTCGTCCTTGTCTTTCGATCTCCAGTATCGACCTCTCCAGAAGCTTCCTTTCCTTTCCCTGCACTAAACCGCACCGTCGTGACGCGCGAACGAGCAACTGATCTCTAGGATGAGATGGTGCTCAGGTAACAGGAGTGTTCAAGCTGCAGAGTGAGCCCGGTGCCGAAAGATGTTTTCAGATGAAGGATGAAGATGCTCCGGCGAAGGTGCAGAACGGAGGGAGAAACTTTCCCGAGCTTCATGCGGGGTCAAGGGTCGCTCGGGACACGAGGACCGACCCACGGACGGGGTTCGTCGCTTAGTGTCCGGAGAAAGGATTGCCTGTGAGGGTTCAGAATGAGTGCGCAAGTGCGGTGCGTGGAGTGCGACATGGATCCCAGGGTGATGTGTGATGTCCCACAACATGATTGAAGAGTGCAATCCGAAATCCAGGTCCACACGAACCGGGTGGCGTTTGCGTGCGATGAAAGAGAGAAAAGAAAAGATAGATAAGATGAGCTGTTCGCAAAGGGAAAAGGAAGCCGAGACATCTCGCTGCCTGCGCCTTAGGTCCACAGCTCCGACAGTACAAAGTGCGGTCGGCGGCTGGCGGTCGTACCTTTCCGGTCGAAGTGTCGCACGCGCACGAACAGGAAGGCCGCTACCAGGGACGCCACGGCGAGCACGAGCAGCAGCATCACCAGTCCGCCGACGAAGCTCGGCACCGACATGCAGATCGTTTCCGGGTCGACGGTTCGCTGCGACTGGATCACGACCGTCTCGTTGCCGGACGCGTTGTTAAGCGCAAAGTTGACGTCTCCCGGTGCCACCACCTGGATGATGCGCTCGGTGTTGACGTCCGTCATCTCCTGGGCGTCGCGCTTGTAGATGCGCGGCCGGATCACCACCGACATCGTGTCCCGTCGTCGGCGCACACCGCGCAGATCGTCCAGTCCCTCCACCGAGCGGGGCCGTCCGCCCAGGCTCACCAGATTGCCGCTGTTCTCGCCCGACAGTCCATCGTCCTTCTTTTGCTGCTTGGTCACGGTGACGTACGACGTCTGGCCTGGTGGCGGCGGTGGCGGCATGTTGATGTGGTCGTGGATGTCGTTGGACGACGGGTTCGCGGACTGTGGCTGCGATTCGATGCGATCGTTAGCGTTCACTGGGCCGTCCGATTTGTTCTCGGCCGAGTTGGCGGACGTTTGGGCTTGCGGGGCCGGCACCACACTGTCCTGGTTCTCCGAGTACGCGCCGGACGCGTCGGACGGGTGGCGTGGGTCCGGGTAGGCCGCTGGCGGTACACCGTACTCGGACAGGTGCGGTGGTCCGTACTCGCCGCTCAGCGGTCCCGGTGCACCGTACTCGCCCGAGATGCCGTTACCGGTCAGCGCTGGCAGTCCGTAGTCGCCGCCGGCACACTTCGGCTCGGGGCAGTTGTACCGGCACACCTGGATCACGCACTGGAAGTGCACGTTCATCGAGTCGGGGAACTTGAACGCCTGGAAGTAGGCGAACGAAACGACCGACGCGGACGGGCCAAAGTTCTTGATCTTCTGGAACTTGCTCATAATCTTCGGCCGCACCACACAGCCATGCTGGTCGACCAGCTGGATCGGGGCGCGCTTGCCGTCGTGGGCCACGCAGTTGCGCACCAGCATGTCGAACTTGTTCTCGTCGTCCTTGATCGCCAGCACCATCGTCATCGTTTGGCCGATCTTCACGATGCCCGACACCTCGGACGCCCACGGGCCCTTGCCGACCTGGATCTGCATCCAGCACTGGAGGTTGTCGCCCAGGAAGTTGGCCGTGACGGCGTGCAGCATATCGACCTGGAACGGCCGGAAGGTGACCGCCTTCTCGTAGAAGTCGTACCACGTGCAGCGGAGTTTGCGGGCCTGAAAGTGAGATTGTCGTTAGCGCCACGACCCATCAACGCTGCGCGTCCACGCATACATACCTGATCCCAAACCTCCTGCACGTACGGATCGTACTGGATGATGATCGTGTTCTCGACGTAGCTACCGGACGGCGTCGGACCGCCGAAGCTTGCCGCATTGTGGTTGGCCGAGCTGGACATACCGCAGCTGTTCAGGAAGATCTCGAAGGTGGCGCTCAGGTGGCCGGTGCCCGGCTTCAGATGCACGCAGTGCGGATCGCTGTAGAAACCCTTGGAGAAGATCATGCCGTAGAACGGCCGGTCGAACTCGATGTTGACGCGCATGTGCGTCTTTTCGCACTGCACCTGCAGATGCTTGATCTGCGGGCTGTCGTTCGAGGCGGACAGTGGCCACGGGTCGTCTCCGCCGCCGCCACCGCCGCCGCCCCCGATCAGGCCGCCGCTACCTCCGCCGCCACTCAGCAAACCAGGCGTACCGTATACTGGTGAGGGTGCAGGCGGACCGTAGACGGCTCTGTGTTCCAGCGGCAGCGCTGCCGAATCGACCAACGGTGCATCACAGTGGACATTCTGTGAAAAGAAAAGAAGAGCGAAGTAATTAGTAACGTAACGAATTAGTACTTTGCCAGTCGTGTGTGTGTTTGTGTCTTACAATCTCTACGGTGTTTCGTTCATTTTCGTTCAATTGTTTTCGTCCCAAAGCAACAAACGCGAGCGCAGAGCGCGCGTACTTTCTATTTTCCCTTTGCAATTTCCATTTCTATGCGCGAATTAATGCTTGGATTCAATTTATTCCCGTCCGCCCGTCCGTGCGATGTGCGCCGTAGCATTGTGGGGATGCGAAGTTGCAACGGGGCGATGGAAATGGTGCGCACTGCGCTGCGCTTTCATTTGCCAACCGGCCCCGTGAGAGCCGCAACATCGCTTTCCCAAATGTGTGATGCGTAGTTGTGTATGTGTGTGTGTTTTTTGCCGCTTCTCGTCAAAACTCCACCAACCGGGGAAAGATTCATGCTTTTTTCTTGCCTCCTTTCTTGTGCCCTCGTCAACTGGACTGGTACCGTACGTCGTACCGAACCACCCGCCTTAACGATACCGAACACCATTACGGTCCAGCGATCATACCCGGTGTCCAACTGCAGCCGGAGAAGCAGGCCGCTAATAAAACACCGGCCACATTTTCTTTATGAGTCGATGAGTCGTCCCCAAGGGAGGAAGCGGATGGGGGGAGAAAAAAAAGGTAACACAGCGCAGCAGTAATTAAATGAAACCGGTACAGATTTTCCTTGCGCTTTCTTGTTTAGGCGGCAGCCGTATGGAGACCGCAGGCTGTGTGGAGGTGCGCGAACGGCCTTCTGGATGTGTGTGGTAAGCCTGCGTACGTTGTGAGCATTCCAGCGTTGATGTTGGTCTGCTGCAGTACCGTACGGTCGGTCCACACGTGGTTGATGCGCTTTCTCTTCATCGTATCTTAGACGGTACGGCTGAAGATTTGAGGCTCACGAACATCATTGCAAAACTGTTGCCGTACGTGTTCCAAAATCTATTGCTTGAGTAGTGTCATGAGACATTCAAACATTCGTATTGATCATTTACATTTTTTTGTTAAACAGAAAACATGTATCTATTGTAAATCTGATTCTTATATTCAATTGGAATCTTTTAAAACCAAAATAAAACATAAACAAAGATACCAAAACACTTTCTTAGTACATTAGTGTTTGTCTCTATCAAAATCTTCAACGCGATCGCAGCACCATCTAGCGGATTCTTAAGTAAAGCAAATCGACATTTCTCCAGAATCATACATCCACTAACCGTAAGATGCGCTCCGATTCCTCTCCTCTCAGCCGCACAGTGCAACGTTTGCGTCTGTTTGCGCCAAACAATCCGCCAAAGACGCTCGCCACATAATTGGGTCACTCCAGCAGATAAACAAGCTACTGTTCCTCAAAACCGTTCGGTACTTCCCATACGCCCATAGAGAGGGGGAAAAAACAGTCTCCACCCCATTGCTCCTACTTGCTTTTGCTTTAATTCGATTTTGACGAACAGTTTGCGCTGCCCGGCGGCAGATCCACCTCGGGTTTAAAGATGCGTGACTGATAACCCAATTACAGATGGGGCCGGCGTGAAGAAAGTTGACTATCCTGCCATTCAACAACAACAACACACAAAAAAGCATCTAATACCACGTGAGCCCAACGATTTTGCTGAGAAGTTAACACTTGAGCGGTCTGTCGGGCAGGAAAAAACAATCTATCCGCCCACCGAACATGCTTAATGCACACTCACGAACATGGAGGCGTTTGGGAAGAGGCGCTTCGGTCTATTATTATATGTGCCGATTGATTTAATTCCGTTTTGTTTGGCTGATTTCGGAGCGAGGCACATTAGAGCAGCGAACATCATTTATTTGAAGGGTTCTTTGAAGTAGTTCCCTGGTAGAGATGGTAAATCTTACTCTCAACTGTTGTTCTGAGAGTAGTAAAAGATCGTGCATCGACAACATGGGCTCGGCTGGGTTGCGTGCGTGTTTGTGAGCAGTGCATCAAAACATCCGGTGAACCATCGACTGTGGCCGGCTTTCTACTTCCACAGGAAAGGGCAAATTACGATGCAAACATTACCATACACTAGATCATCAGTGTGTGCAAGTCACGGGAGTCTTCCACCCTCCCCTGTTTGCTGCGCTTTACCGAAGTTGTTGCAAAAATTTAGTACAAAAACAGACAACAGAGATTTGTGCGCTACTCACAAGCGTAGTGCAGCAAGCGATTTAGCCTTAGCGCTAAAACCTTAACCTACAGCCAGATTCCTTTTCTACCAAGGCATTTAGCGAACCTTTTCTTTCCCGATGGTTAATTCCACTCAGCAACGCATTATTCAAATCGCTTTCTCCGTCTTTTATCCAACCGTAAAACCGTATCTCTATATCATCCCCTTCAAAGTAGCCAATGTTGCTCCGCACTCTGCGGTGCGTTTGCATCGAACAGGCTGGCTCTGGTTTTACGCAAAAAAAAACTACCCCTCCCCCCCCCCAACCCACCTATGAAAATGCACTCCAAGTGCACCAACGGTGCACCAACGGACAGGTATGGTCATAATTGCGGGCACAGGCTCGACAGTGTGCCCTAGAAAACGCTAGTATCGTCGTCGTCGTTACACTTTCTTCTTCGATTTGCTTCACCATCGCCCCACCGTTCGACGTGTGCCGGGCGAACTGAATCGAATCGATGCCAAACCGATGCCACACGCACGGTGCAGCCAACCGCCTGATGGTGGCTCAGGGTAATGTCCCTGAGGGGGAGGCGGTGTCGCCGGTGTCCGGAATTCCGGAGCGCTTCAAAGTGACAGATAGCTAAATCCCTCCGTGGACGTGGCTTTTGATTGGATTGGAATCGTACCACGCGAGTGTGTGTGTGTGTGTGTTTGAGAGAGAAAGAGACAGATAAAATGGGAGCTAAGAAAAGTAGCCGACACCTTCAGCGAGAGTGAGTGTAAGAAATTCCGAACCTGTCGAGCAAGAGCAGCAAAACGAGTCTACACGCATCAGTATCACTTTAGGCAGGTTTTGCTTTGCGCAGAAGCAAGTTGCATTTGCGGTACAATTTGTGTTGTTTTGCAACAAAAAAAAAGAAGTTATACTTTTTTGGAATCCGTTTTGTGTCCTCTGTGTGGAAAGTATCCTTCAGTCAATTAGCTGAGTGAATCGGAAATAATTAGGGATGCCGTTGCCGTTATTTTTTTCTTCTTTTGCTCCAACCCGCTTGTTTGTAGGGGCGAAAAGTGAGTGAAATGGTTGGTTACGCTCACTAAGTAAACAACCATACCGGCAAGTGATCATTAACCTGTCGACTAATCGATCAGTGATCGAGCGAACGAGTTGTCAATGGATGCGCCCTGAGTGTGCTTGAGCCTGTCAATGGTGCGATTTGTTTGCATTCATTATCGATCAGCCGATCGATAAGCTGTTTCCGAGTTGGATTTACATACTTATTGGCCTACATTAGCAGGAGGAGAAGATAGAGAGCATATGGAGACTGTGCTGGAACTGGTACCGTGATTCAATAACGATGACCAGGAAGTTACATTGTAGAAGAGCCGAGAGAGCAGGAAACATTGAGAAAATGTTATTTATCTTCCTAGTCTATGTATTTGGAGTAGTTCAATTGAGTACTCAGTACTGCGAATTTGAATTTTAACGGTTAGTTCTTTGTATTGAAAGTACTTTTCAAAGATATTTCCAAATAAATTAGAAGCGCGTGAACTACATAAATACGACTATTATTGAGAATTTGATGTTTAACTTAAACAAAAGAGTTATATTATGTGACAGTTGATTTTTATTTTATAAAAAAAGCTTCGCACCATCCCACATTGAGCTAGCATGATTGATGAACAGCTCGTAGGTTGTCACATTCCTGTACTTCCTCTTTCAGTGTTACCTTTTACACACCCAGTTCGTCCTAGAAAGGCGAAGGAGAGAGAGAAAAAAGTTCGCCTCAATCGTGCAAACGATAGGCAGTGGACTCGCAACCCCCCATCTACCCTAATGACAGTGTAAATGACCGAACGATCCTGTTTTCACTGCCAACCCTCATCACATAGATAGCATGATTGAAAGAAAAAGTGATCCATCCATTTCTCCTTCACCGCGGTCAACAGGCGGCGGCGCCCACCGCAGTGAAACCCGCGGCTTGGTTGGAATAATTAATTTCCTGTCCTGATCACCTTCCCAACTGCCTACGGGGTGGCCCGGCCATGGCTTCCCTGCTGAGGGTGTGCATGTGTGTCGTCGTGTGCATGTGCTCTGCCGAAACCACCAAGCATATGGTGAAGATCGTTTCGATAGGAACTGGGTCATTGTATCCAAAATAGCGAAATTCGTTAAAGGGTTGTGCGAAGAACGATCGAAAACGATGATGTAGACGCGTAAGCGGATGGGTGGACCTTTGAATGCTGCCACACCATGACACCGGACTATCGAGCACTCTTCAAGCGCTTTCCTGGGTACGGCCGGCACGATCCAAAAACCGGCCCGCTAATCGAAAATCGATTCCGGACGCTAATTGCTGGTGAATGATTTAATAGTAGTTTATTGCAGATTACTCTTGGGGAGGGTGTTTCCAAAACCAAATCAACACCCATGATTAGGGCTTGTTATGGGTGCGGGATGGTGATTTGACATCATTTTTATCAACCCCAGACCGGAAGGCAAAAGTTGAAGACACAGTACATCACAATGTATTCATCATTTAAAGGGGGAAAATAGTTTCTTGCATTCAATTTGCCCACGAAAGAATGAAAAGAAAGCCTTCAAAATTAGCATTCAACATCAAAATTGCTACAATCGATCATCAATAGGAGTTATTGGAAAATAGAACCCAACCGTTCGTCCTGTTCAGGCTTGCTAGCCATCGAAAGTAAACATCAATCAGGTGCCCATTGATGGTCTATTCAGTAAAACATTGTACACAACACCCTTCGCTAATGACTTTCCAGGCCAATGCCAAAATAAAGGATTATCATAAATCAAAGATCGTCCGCTTGATTTGGTTTGACGCGAGAGAAATGGCCGCAGCGAAAGGCAAAGAATGACAGCTTGCTCACCCGCAATCCTTGCCGACAGGTGTTTGGCGCGCAACCACACGCCACCTCCAACCATATATGCCTGCTAACGGCCACTAACCGTGGCGAGATCTTGTTTGCCGAAAGAAGCTGCGGTTCTAATCCCGCAGTATTGACACTCCCTGTGCCAGTGTGGTGTGGCAACACACACTCATGCAGGCCCCGGCCGATTGCTTCCATTTCGACACGAGCGACAGCCGTGGCCCGTGCCGTGAAGTGGAAAGCAAAGTGAAAGTTTTGTGTGAGTGTCGCAGTACACAAACTCTCGCTGTGCCGGGGCAAAGTTTCTCCCTGGCGCGTACGGCTTTGCGGACACACATTCGCGCGTCCGATGATCGAAATGCCGCCAAAGCGACGAACCCTCCCTGACGAGCAACACGATTCACAAATCATCACAAGCGGCTGGAAAGACGAAAGACGTTTCTCCGTCGTGCACGCTGTGGCGCTACAGAGCCTGCCCGTTTTGTTCACCCGTCTAACAGGGCCTTGTATGTTGTGAAGCTGGTGAACATGGGGTAAATAAATTCACAAAACCCGGCACTCGTCTACTGTTGGCGCTTTTCACCTGGCGCTTTTCACCGGGCCTGCCCAAAGGGGAACTCCGAATGGATGCAATTTTCAAATTTTCTCCTACGGAAGGAAGTAACACAACAGCTCACACGATCGTGTGTTGCATCTTTGCTTTTCCCCTTCGGTGTTGTGGTGTGGAAAGCAATTGTTTGTGGAGCGGAACTGCTCCGATGCGATCGGTTAACAACCGATTTCTAATGCGTTACTGTTACCGCTACCTGTAGTGGTGTGTTTATGTTTGGCAGCTTCATATATGTATATGCGCGTCTTCTAAAGACTGTAAAAGTATAAGCATTTGAGCCTTTTTTTACTAATTCCTTACACCACTCACACTTCATATACATCAAGCCTTTAAACAAGCTATGAGCAAATGTGCTCCTTGAACAAGGATACCGAAAAGCGTCATCTGAAACATTAGCCAAACTTCGAAACCCGATAAAGGCAGCAGATGGTCAAACGGAAATTAAATTAGGTCATGCTGATGTAATCGTATATCATTTATAACGGGTTCAGTCGGGTGCATCGGGGCGTATTGAGTAAGTTGCACTGGGTCGAAGCCCACCAGCAGGTCTTCCCATGGGCAGTGGGCAGGAGCGAGAAAAACGACAACGACAGGGAAGCCAGACAGTGTGCGGGGCTGTTCTGTTTGAGAGCCAGTACACTTTCACTGCAAAGACAAGAGTTGAAGAACTTGCGAAACGGACAACCCGTTTTCCCTTTCAACGAACGCACTTGCGAGTAAAAAAAAAGGGGGATAAGAAGATGTTTTGCAGTTCTAGACTTGAGTATCGCCATATAAGCTTTCTTTGGGGTTTTGGGCAAAACAATTTATGGAGCACAAGCTCTTTGTAAAATCTGGGTAAGATTTATAGCATCAAAACACAGGACCTCGAAGCCGCTCCTCGTTTAGTGCGTGCTACCTTCGATCCCGATTATTTATTGTCACTTTCGAAACTGGTACCATTGTTTCCGCCAGGATTGATATTCCAAAAAAAGGTAAGACTTATTTATCGAATGTTAAGACCATATTAAGGCTATTTTATTGCTTCGATGTTTCGAAAGTTGAAAGCACGATACAAAAATGTAAAAGGAGAAATAATCATATCCGTCGTTTCGGTGCGCATGATCAATTCTTTTTTTCACTTCTTTAAAGATAAATTGAAAGAAAAATCGATGATTTACTTAATCAAGATTGATTAAATGTGATTTATGGTAAAATTGCATCGAATTATCGTAAATTAATGCCAAAGTGAATACAAAAAATGGCTAAAAACAAAGCTTGTCTGTGTTAATCTTGCACTAATTATCTCATTTTCTTTTGATCTATTCCTATATTCCTCCCTCAGATGAATCAGTGGAAAACTGGTAAACCAAATACCGATAGAATTTGCAAACAAGCGATAAAGCAAAGCGAACACGAACCATCGATCCACTTGTCGTGGTATGCTTTTTGGGTTTCATCATGGAGAGAACGCCCGAACAGTTGGGTGAGATTTCCCATAAACCGCTATTTAGCGGTGAAACAAATAATCGACCTCAAGGTAACGAGCAGAACCGGGTAACCGAATACCGGCACGCCGAACAGAAGAATAGAAAATAGGGAAAAGCCTAAACTCTTTCTTCCATACCCGAACGCAGCTAAGCTGGTGGGATGTGTTTTGGCGCTGCGTGTGGTTGCTGCATGAGATAAACATAATGGAGAACTGTGAACGGTGAATAGGCAACATGCAAAGATTCCAGCATAATGCATCATATAAAATTGCCAACTGCTAATCTGCTTCCCGTAACCTAATCGGCCACCGTTCGGCACTGTGCGAGAGGGTAAAAAATGAAAACATTCAAAATTGCACAGGCAGCTAAGAGTGAGACTTCCCGATTGAATGTAATTCAATTAAAAGCAAGTGAAGAAAGTAGCACACAAAACTAAGCGGCGAAAATAATGCAATTGTAGAAGGGAAACCCCACTTTTCCTCTATTTTCGCTCATTCACAGCACACGATCAAACTTCAGTTCATCCCGTCGGCAGGGTCGGCTGGGCCGATTTTCACCCATTTACTGGCGACGATTTAAAGTCCATTTTGAAGAGTTTTCTTTGAGTGCATCTACTGTTGTGGCTGTCGTAGTGAGAGTTTTCCCTTAGATAAGTTGTACTTTTTCGCACGTGCATATCCGCCCGATGGCTGAAAGTGGTGAAAGTGACACAAAATAATGCACAGTGCAGTTTTATATTTTAATGAGTGCCGATTGTCTGTGCACCTTGCCGGGTGCGTGCAGGGTGTGTGCAGTGTGGCCGATCGCTCGGAATGCAGCGATCATTCGGCACCTTCCATTGTTATTACGGCGCGATGGGAACGCGATGGTGAAGGAAAACAGCCCCCCCAGTATGAACGATCGATGTCACACGTAGCGGCAATCTGCATGGAAAACCAAACCGCATAGTGCTGGCGCGATGGATCGCGCACTGGAAAGCGTTTCAGGCGAAGGTGAAAGTTTTGTATGCTGCAGAGTTTGGGTTTTCCCCGGCCTGGCAGGAGCAGCGAAGACCTTGGCGAACGAGCGTTTCCCACCAAAGAGGAGGTTAACCGTTCTTCGCTCGGCGCTCATTATAATTCTTTGTTTTGTCACCGATTTACCACCGATCTGGCGCTGTTGATGAGTTTATGAATTGTTGGAGCTTTTAAGGGGAGGGGAACTCGCTTTTTATGGCCCTGTTGAGGGTTTGAGCAATAAAATGGTACCGAATGGCTTTCGCGCGCTAAGTAAGACGGTAAAGTGTACCAATTACGTGCACCGGATTTCGGTAAAGTTGTATTTGCTTCAAAAGCTCACGGCAGGTAGTAAAACATCGGTGTCGAGTGTTTCGTCAGCAAGGCGATTTTCTAACTAGCTTTATGAGTGCTGTAAGCTTTATGAAAGTCTCATTAAAATATCGGACAGATCATTGTGAGGATCGTTTCTTCAATTCACATTTGTTTGAATTGATGTTTCTACCATAATGTATCTTTTGTTATATAAAACATAAAATCAATTAGTTCGTAAAAAAAAACATTTCATATTCTAGCTGTAAAGTGTTTTCAATTTGTTCGCTATGCATAGAGAAAATACCATCACAAACATACCCTGTTATTACAATACCGCCCAGTCGTTACTCTACTTCTATTTTTTGACTTTGTTACGCGGCTTGATTGCATCGATATGATACGACAGAGTGCGGCACAGAGCCTCGTCAAATCGATAACGATCACATAAGACACATTATGACCTCACGTAATCCTTGTCTAGCTTATCAACGTGATCCGACAGACATTACGAATACATGGGGTACTTTTCGTAGAAACACGAGTGCAAGTGCCGAATTATGTTAGTGTAACACTCTTCACGTACCAACGGCTAATTGTTACTAGGAAACGTACGTACGCGCGTTACGTGATGGTTCCAGCAATCGAACAGAAAGGATCTGCGTACGCTACGCAATGATAGCAACGCAACTGAACGGAATTACCTAAATTTACATCTCACTCCGAATGTGGCACTTTGTTTACGTCTTGCTTTATGATTTGTATGCGCCGCACTTCCTGCTGCGTATAATTGTGAGGATTCCAATAAAAAAATGAAGCCCAACATTACCTACACACGAACCTACGTTTATAAGCGGTTTTAATAAACCTTTTAGATAACCCTTCCTGCTTCATCTTCTTCACTCTTCTTCAATGCAGTAAATCTGTGTAAAACTGGGCCATCTCTACAGAAAGAGAGAATGAAGAGAGAAAGGGAGAAGCGGAGGGATAAAAAAGGCCTCCCGCCTCTCATTGAGTTCGTTCCGCACATTAATGTGCAGCGGCGCAGTTTGAGGCAAGGCCTTGATTGCAGCTAAATGCTAAATCGCCGAAAGGGCAACAGGTAGCACCTTCCAGGCTGTTAAACCAAGGTGCAAGGAGCAAAGAAATGCGAAGAAAAAAACGAAATGTGCTGGAAATAAAAATCGAATTATAAATAACGATTTCCAGCCACGGCTATCGCGGACGCGAGCGGCCGAGTGAGCAAGCGAGCGAGCCACCATAACTGTTGATCGTTCGCCTTTTATCCGGGTGGAAAGCTGCCATGTGTTGTTTTTCGTTTTCATTCCAATCGGCCGAACTGTTTTCCAGCAAGCGTTTTTGCTTTTGGCTTGTCTCGATGGGGAAAAAAGCCAATCGGGAAGGAAATACATCACCAGGAGTATTGTGGTGTGCTCAAACCTTATGATTGCCTTAAGGACATTTCCTCGTTTCGGTCCCATAGCCCGACTTACCTCGAGTACTGTGAATAGTAGCACGAACGTCGCGACCAAGGATCGCATTCGGTTGCCCATCGTTTTTTCGTTCGCTGTTTCGTGTCGCAGAGTTTTTCGTGCTCGCAGTTTGTTGCTGCGTGGTTTTGTTTTTTGGTTGCAAGGGCCGCTTCGTTTGCGGACGTCCTGTTTCGTTCGGTTACTTTTTCGTTCACAATGTTTGCTCCTCAATATCGCACTACAACGGTCTATGGCAGCAGTTGGTACAGTTTATCCGTTATCTGGGAAAGGTAAGAAGAAAAATGGGAAAATTAGGAGAGTTAGTTACTGGTTATATGGATATGAAACATGGAATCGATTCTCTCACACATCGCTAAGCTTGATTTAACAAAACAGCTGAAAATGCTTTTAATCTTATCCGTATACAAACTATTAAGCTAAGCACGGTTAAGCTTTTGCCGTGTTAAACAATCCTTTTTTCAGAAAGTGACAACATCATATCTTAAACGCGCTAAAAGACACACTCAGTTAGCAGAATCGTGTCCCGAAGCTTACGTATCGCAAATCAAGCATTGCAAACGCAAGGGCGCTTAAGCCGTCCTACTTAATCCATCGTTTTCCGCTTGTGCGTCATGATGGTCGCTGCGTACAAAAAACTGATCCCCTTTCCAACGCCACGCAACCTTCACGCTTCTCCTCTTCTCAGGGTGTTTCGTGAAGGCACGGCATCAGACGCTCCGCTACAGAACGGTAAATCTCCGGTGCGTTACTTGCCACCGTGTGGCACGAGCTTTGAACCCGTCCAACGGCGAACACGGTTTGACAGCGACAAATTACGTAATGGGCTCAGGCCATCACACAAATACGCCAAAACGTTACGATGCACACGTCGAAGCCGACACTACAAAACGACTCAGCTGCTGCTTTTGGGCAACCGGGGAATTTACTGCGATGGAATTAGCCCCAGCTGGAACGGGCAACCCAGAGGCCCGAATATTTATTGCACACTTTTTTTTTACCAGTCGCTCTTTAGCGGTTTTCTCCGCTTCTGTTTATGCTACCATTTATGCTACTTTGCAGCAGCTCATTGCACGGTTCTCGGCGAGATTTGGCACGGATAAGAACGAAGAAGCCTTTTTTTATTCCTTCTACCGAATCATGACCGAGTGGTGTAAAACAAGTGCGGACAAGCTAATTGAGCTGTTTGGAGTTTAATTGTGGTGTGCGTGTTTTTTCTTGTTTTCATTTGTATTCCACACAGTGATCGATTTCAACAAGATCGAGATTTTAAACCTCTTTCAACACAAGTATTGGTAATGGAAGTCGCACTCGATGCTGTATTTTAAAAGTCGAAGGCAATGCTTAGCGCTGCTAACCACTGAGCAAAGATAATCGTCCCCGCAGTGTCTACTTTCTCCTTCACGATCGGGACATTGGCAGTGCTGCTCCATTGCTGAGGGAAAAGCACACTCTGCCGGGATGGCGCTCGAAACGTGTGTGTGTGTGTGCGTTTGTGTGTCCCAGGCAGATCCGGTTCCGCTGCACTGCACCTACTGCAAACCAGTTGCCATTCATTCACTTTCACACACATACACACGGTCACGCGGTCACGATCGAACCTTTCTTTCGACACTACGTTTGAATCCTCAATAAAGCGATCGTTCCGGGGTCCGAAGTTTTTCACCGCTTCACCATTTTTCACACATCACACTAATCCATCATATTTCTCAGACGAGGAAAGGTTGCCTTTAACTTTCGATGTTCTACATTTTACAGGTGTTTTGGTCGAAGGGAGAGGATGTTGGTCGTTACACGTTTGCTACCAAACGGAGGACTGATGATTGATCGGTATGAAATTTCGAACAAAAAAAACCCTGCACACACATCCGGAAACGGCACTTTCACGTGGTTGGCTGACGTTTGGTAGCGGACAGGCATGGAAGGCATTTTTTTTCTCGGGTCAGTTATTCCCCATAGTTCACAGCGTTTGACCTCGGGGCCGTACTGTTAAGAAAGTAAAGATCACTCAAGAAAGTACAAGCGTTCGGCGCAATATGATCGAGGATTTTAATTTCATTAAATTTCGTAAAGGCAGGATGATAATATTTCACTTTCACTACTGCTTCGTACGATAGTTGATGTTTAAAGCAACAGAGAACTAAACCACATAGTTTTGTTTGTTGAAATATTTCGTCCTTAGCCATCAGCGTCATATTTAAAACCCTTCAAAATATTCGTTTTAAATATTCACTACACAGATACATATGTACACACAAACACACACAAGTACACAATTTGCTAAATAGGATATCATCAACCATTTTTGAACCAATTCCAATGCATCTGCGCAACTTAATATCCGCTCTTACACTGCGCGTTTTCGAACCGTTTTTTGCCCGTCCCGATTTTCACGCGTGTGCAGGCTACAGGTGTACTACATCCGCAACCGGCTACTCGCAACCGTTTTGGTTCGGGGCTTCGATACGCATCACATGCGCGAACTAGCTGTTGTTTGCCGTTTCTTGCCCGCGGTCCGAATAAAAATATGTAATAAAATTCCGAAAAGCAGCGCTCGACGCCCCGTGCTGCAACTGTTGCGGAAAAACGGTGTGAGAGTTATATCTGGGTCACTGGGAGAATGTAGTATAATTTCACTACATGCGTTCACGATCGATCGTGATTTCTTATGGTGCTTTAAACGGCTGCCAACCGGGGCCCCGCATTAGTGCGAGCGTCTTAAACGGGATTAACGTCAACGGATCAAGCCTAACAATCGCTTCATCGCTTAACTCAACCTTCAAGGCGCGGAGGGACTGTATGCCACAGTGGCGGGGCCCTCTTCCCGGGATCTTCAACTTACACTTTAACATGTAAAAGCACAGGCTCGCTGGTTTGGTGTGGAAATTCGCAACCACTGCGTTGATGCGCTGCTACACGGCACACACTAACCTCGGGCACAATCGTACACAAACACCTCCAGTGCCCCTGCCCCACACGCACCGGTACACAAATCCACACGCACAAAACCCGTACGACCTGTCCACCAAGCGGTAGCACTAAACTAGCACTCCAAACTCAGCAACTGGACCCGATCTCTGTTTCCCTGGATGGACGCCGACGTGATTCCGGACGTCGGTCTCGCGGACTGTGGTACCACCCGTGCTGTTGCTCCGTTTGCGACCGTCGCGTTTCGAAAGTAGCGCTCAACTGAACGCTGGCCGACCGGTGCGCACCGTGCCGAGCGCTTTGCCGCATGCGCTGAGTGCCCGTTACGCCGGCCTGCCCGGAGCTCCCACTTGCTTGCTTTCCAATTTTCCTTCCCTCTGTCTCGCTCTCGTTCGTCGTCGTCGTCGTCGAGACGAGACTTTCTTTTCTCTCCCCCTTGCTAGCAGTCAAGTACTACTACCGCCCGTTCCACCAAGCAACGCACGCGCAGCAAAGCTGTCTGTGGAAAGCTGTGTGCTCGCCGTGCGGCCTTCACTCATCCGTTTTGCGTGCAGCTTCTTTCTCTGCTGGTTGGTGGTGGTGTTGCTGGTGGAGAGCAAAAAAGTAACAACGGGAAGAAAGAAAGGTGCAGCAATATCCCCGTTGCTCCCGCTTTATCTTGAAGCACTAAACTGGGAGGGGAAGGTTCGCAAGCGATGCTGCCGAGGGTGAGCTGTTGTGAGCGGCACCGGGCAGTGAGGGCAACTTTCTCGAAACTCGATCGAGCAGGCTAAGAAGCGGGTGGGGGTTGAGATGTAACGTTCGGTGAGGGGGATCGGGGGGATCGCCCCCAGCACACTCAAACCCTGCCGGGTGATCTCACTTTCATTTTCGTTGCGTGAGTGACCGTGTTGGTGGTGCTCTTTTCTTTTCCTTTTTGCACCATTGGTGCTCCGCCGCAAAGTAACTCCCGTCGCAAGGGAGGGGGAGATCGAGGGGATGGTATCGAATTCCAGAAAACTCCCCAAAAGCCACCTCCTCCACCTTCAGCAAAATGGTCGGGGGATGGTTGTCGCTCTTTTTTTTATACACAGTTTTCTTTTATTAACTGACGAGACTCTCAAATCAACGTGGCGATGATGATGATGATGATGATCGTGATGATGTTTGCGCACTGATAAATCATTCAAACGAGAAAGTTGTGCGTTCGGTCGGATCTACGGCCGATGCTGCGCCCAGGGTGTTTGGCCTAGGAATTTCAAATGGTTTCGCAAATAGATTTGCAGTGAATTGTGTATTCCGCACGAAGGTACAATGCTTTGGCGGAAGAAATTGAGAGCATTTTGTCAACGACAACCTTCAATCAGGATGTATCAACGTGTGAGCATCCGGGATCAGGGATCAACACCAAGCAGACTGGGGTTTTTTGACGTAGTAAGACTTTCTTTTTCTTACCTTCACTGTCGCAGTCGGGTTCGTCGCTTCTGTCCTTGAACGACATGTTTAACTTTCCGTCACTTTTGTGTCCCATAAACTGTTTTTTTTTTGCACACGCTCCCCATCAGGTCAATCGACAAGCGTAGGCCGGTATGGCTTGCATAATTTCACCACGCCTGCACCCGGATACCGTCTAGTGAGCCGGATGTGGGTTATTTGGCGCCTGGATGCATGTTTTACGACCTGCACGTCACTTGTTTGCCTGTTGTTCGACTGTACAAAGCTTGGCCAACCATGGACTGTTTGGATGTAGCGTGCGTTCATTGAACAACGTTTTACCACAATGATCACAACCGGGGCAAAGAAGATCGTGGCGCCGTGGCGTTTACTTTTAATTTCTTCCCTTTCCTATTGGGCTCTTTCTCTCTCTGTCTTCCTTGTGGCCCTCCCTTTGGGGGCGCTCTGGTTACGCGCTTTGGAAAAATCCCTTCACGTGATCGATTACAAGACCGACCACGACCTACTTCCCTTTCCGCAAAAATGCTGTCGATCGCTCGGCAAGGATGGGCCTAGTGGGGCAGTGGCGAAGCTTTGCGTCACTTCCATTACGTGATTATCCGGGGGCGGACGAGCGGTTGGGGATCGATGTGAAGATCCGTTTTGGCTTCCGGTGACTCATCGAAACGTCCTGCTCGTTTGGAAGTGAAATTGCTCAATAGATGTAATGGAATTATGATGGTTCGCCGTGCATGATTTCATCGCCGGGCACTTCACGCTCTCGAAGTTTCGGAACGGCACGGACGCACCACTGAGCAAGCGCTAGCCCATTATTCGGAGAAAGCTTGCACGGTGGATGGTTGTAACATTTTGCTCGCACGTACCGAAAAGGTTAGTGAAATAAATTACTAACGCAGGTAGATGCACAGTTTTAGTGATGATTAGACACTTTTTGTTTTCTTCTCTCGTGCTCCTTGCGGCGGCTTTCCCTCGGCCGTTTGGGGCTGAGTTGTGTTGAATTCGCTTTTGCTCGAAACAGATCGCACCATTTCTAGCAAACGCCCTGTAACCCATATCATATGATGGATAACCCTTTTGTCCCTTTGATCCTTGCTTTCGCGACCCCGTGTGCATCACTTTCCCTTGCGGGTCCCGGTGCGCGTGTTTTCATCGTCGATTTCGTCTACTGATGGTGGCCCGTGCAATCGAGACACCGGTCAACGGCACTTGCACCTTTTCGGTAAAGGCACCGAAGCACACACACCGCAAACATCAACAAGACCACCGGCCTGCGAATGTGGGTCACAAGCGGGCGGCCTGCTGCAAGATAAAAGAACCGATCCGAACCCGACTGAGAGGAGGGGATCCGGGGATCGGGGTAATTATTTCAGCGCCGATCATTACGTATCGTACGCGGTGCGGCGCCCCTTTCGACGCTTGCTGCACGGGTTCGATATTCCGCAGTTTGGTTTGGATCCGGGCAGTGTTCCGGAGCGTTTTTTTTGTGGTTGCTGTTATTGCAGCGGAGTGCGTAATTATTGTTGTTTCGTGCACCTTATCAACGGTGTGGTTATTAAATGGTGGAAACAAAATTTTTACTACAACAAAAAACTGTGTATTCGAAGATGAGAGCTCGCTGGGGTGGAAGGAAGTGACAAGGTGGACAATAATTGGATCTGGTACCTTGGACGGCAGTTTTTTCTTTTTCCCTCTTTCCTGGTTTGTCGCTGTCGCGATCTGGGTGGATTCAGGGATGTGTAATTTTCCAATTACAAATTGAAACAAAGTGAGAAACGTACTGATGGTTTTGTTTTATTTTTATGAAAATGAATAATTATACCAGGATTGGTTTTGTATTTGATACTTGCACATATGTTGCACTACCACATTTCATATGTTTCATACAGCAGAACAGAACAATTATAAGTGATTGATTTTCATGACTTCAAATTCCATCACGTCTTTCATTCACGTTGTGATCGCGAATTGGATACTTTGCTCAGACTTAAATGATTGCAAATAAATAAAAAATGACCACACCAAGCCGGAAAAAGCCCATGCCCTTTTAAATTTTAAAACAGCATAAACGAAAAAACCAAGCTGACCACAGCGCAACAAAGCAACGCCCCGGGTCGGCACCCCAACAACAGCTCGTGGTTATTTGTCAGCATTAATTTAACCCGATAGCATCCCCGCGAACGACGGAAGTGAAGGCAGCCAAAAATTAAACCTGTCATTTAATTATCGACGTTTAGCGGCGATGTTGATGCCGATGGTTCCCTTTTTTTTACTGCTGCTGCTACTGACTCTCGTCTGTTCTGGAGCGGCTCTGCGTATGGGCCGCAAAAATGGACCACACCACCAACCTTGAAACGGGACAAGCCCACAGTGCAACCGGACGAGTTGCTTCTGATCGAGCGCGATCGAGATCGCTTCTCTGGCAGGGGTTTGCCTGCTAATGATGATTGTTCATAATGCAACCGCAAGCCACTCGTGCACCAGAGCGCATTCCAAAACGCTGGGAGTGATCCGTTTGTTTGCGTATGTTTGTCCCGTGCTTCACCGTTGCATTGGTTGTTGGGACGACTCGTATGCGAGAGCTCTTTCTTTCCCGCCCGTTTCGGTTTCTGCGATACTTTCCCCGGTGATTCTTTCTGTCAAAATCACCAGACTCGGCACGTAATGCGCGATTTTGGGGGGTAACGAAAAAGTGAAACTGGCTTGTTTTTATTTTCCCATTTGCAGTGCGAAAGTATTTACGGATTTCTTGTTCGATCATAAAATTGTACCATATTGCAAGCACCAGTTTGCGATACGGCACAGTGTCGAGATCGGAAGAGATCAAGCGCATTCTGAGCGCGGGGTTCCGCGGTACGCCACAGTACAATATATACGGATGTTGTGCGTTGTGAACCAGAAATATTGCTGGAACCACCAATCACTGTTTTTTATTAAACCACGCTGCGCTCAGCGAACACGATTTCGAAAGGAAATTATTTAACGAAATGTTTACGACAGGACGGCATCAATATTGACTTTCTTTGTCGAAAAAGTGCGATGTGATAATGCGAATATAATAATAGCCTTTATTCCCCGTTGCTATTAGAGCACACAGAACCGGGAATCGTTTATAAAAAGAAGTAACATTCATAAAAGAAAACCACATCCCCAATAACAACACCTTTGGAAGAAATGTTACATTCAACCATTCTGGCGATGAACAGTCGGCTTTACTCGGAAGCATAAATATAGCCAAAGCAAAGGGGGGAAACGACACAAACCGATGCATGTCACAGATGGGTCGTTCAATAAATAAGCTTTATTTTGTGCTGTCTGGGTTTCCATCGCAGAAGAAAGCGGTGCTCGACTTTCCTTTGCTTTGGTGGAACTACACTTTATACAGCGAATGGTACCGAAAAAAACGGCAACGATACCATAACAAACGTGTTTGTTTGCAGGTAAAAGGCAGGCTGTACTAAATTTCAGTTCCGCCTTCGAAATATCGATCGTCCATTTAAGTATCGTATTAACGCTCCAAAACGGAAGACAAAAAGGTCGATTTTTTTTAGCGAAATTATATTGACAATCAAGCTCCACGCGATCGGAACGATTCATACTGAATATATAGAAAACACATAAACAACTGAGCAGGTAAGAAACCACGTAACGTTAAATTTTTGGGCTCTCATTTCCTCACCGTTGCATAAAGGAGCATCATCTAATGATTCCAGCAAATTGAACAAATTTCTCACGTATCTGACAAATCTCTCATGTCATATCCATATACACCAACGATCGGACTCTTCATCAGCAGTGCGCCGTAGCAGGTGGGCCCAGTGTGTGCACCCGTGGAGATAAAACCACCCGCAAGGAATCGATCAACACACCATTAACCGTCGCTTCCTCCATCGAGAATCAATCGACCCCAGGCACACGTTCCTTCACACAGACACACACACGCAACCGATACCGGTAGGGTTTCGGAACCCTTTTCTCGAGTGATTGATTTATTGTGCTCACCCACGGTTACGGTATGCGCAAGCGCATCCCAATGCACGCTGGCGCATGACGATGCGCATCGAGTTTCCGTCCCACCGGGTGTAAGGAAGCTGAACAACGCTGAATAAGAAAGACTGACGAGTTTGATTTCTTTTTACTCTTCACCGCCCAACTGGTTGCTTTGATGTGGTGAGCCAAAACGGGGGGCGTTGCCGTGCCGAAAAGGATACAAACAACTTCAATGCGCGGTGTATGTCAAACAAGCGACGAACCCTCCTTGCCTTGTTACTCTCTGCACAGAAATCAGAGTGTTCTTCCCCGCTTCCCGCGTGCTTTTACACTCATTTCCTTTTGTTTTGATATGTTTTTTTCTTTCTCTACTTAGTGGCCGTCATCAATGAGTTCAGCTGATCAGTGAAGAATGGAATTTAAATCAATTTATGCACGTTCCCGCGTGCTTCCTTTTAGTGGCATGAAAATCGATACTCTGTTCTCAGCAAAGCCATCCGATTAGATCAGGCGTGTTTACAATCTTTTATCCCTTTTTCGTCTACAAGAGATCGGGAGCCACAGGTATGGTGCGTAATTAAAAATGTATTAAAAGGATTCACTTTCGTTCCCGCATTAACCAACGCGGCGGCCATCCTGCGGCAGGGCAGCGTGACTGTTTAATGTGTATGGTAGAAAAATAAGGTACAGGAACATTGTGGGCATGCTGTTAAAAGAAAACGTTTCGTTTACGCTCAATTTCACGCTTCATCAAATGGGTAGATTCGTTGCCCTTGCGCAACTGTCCTGATGATTAGAATAAAAATATATAAAGGATCCGCTTTGTATGCAGCACGGTCGATCAATACCGATGCTGATTGGAGGTATCGCTCTCTGTGTACCACCCAAGTAGGACACTACACAATATTGTGGTTATTCAGAAGCATAGCAGTACACATTCGCTCAACCTGCATCCTGCAAGGACGATGATGCGTAAAATATTTCTTTCACCCCGCGTACGCTAATGTGTTTGGGGCGGCATCAATCAAGTTTCCTTTTCGGCCGACCAAGCACTGAAACTAATGAAGGTTAACCGACGCACCAGGCAGTGGAGTGCGTTTCTTTAGCTCGCTACATTACTGCACCGAACAAATGACAAATAGAAGCAGTCAAATTTAAATTAAAAAAAAACAAAGCTTCCCCAAAAAAGGGCAACTCGTTAAAACGGGCATTAGTGTTTGGTGATGGTCTAACAAAATTTGAATCAAGGAAAATGCTTCATCGTACGCTCCATCATAGCCATGAAATCGGTCTGAGTGACTTGAGGAACTCAAGTAAAGTTGAAGCGAAACAAAAAGAGGTAAAACATATAAAAAGTGAAATGCTTGCCGTCAGTTCAAACGCCGGACGGGCTAACGTGAAAGGCATTTAAATTGTGTCTTTATCCATAGTTCACCGCTGCCGGTACCAACACAAAAAAGAGAGGATCTTTATTCTAACGCTTTTTGCCATGCATGAAGTGGGAACCGTATGGTTTAGTCGTTTTTTTCTTTTTAATTTTTTAATGGAACGACCTTTAATGCACTTTCTTGCGCAAACGTCACGGCGACGACTCCGCGAGAATCTTTTGCATGCCCAGTTTCAAAGACAACCAAAGCTCATCGTCAACACCAAAGGTAGTGAAAGAAAAATAACAAAACACACATCAAAACCTGTTCCGAAAACTTGACCCACTGATAATGGGATGCCTGGGATGGCTTGGCAAGGGGTTATCTTTTACACTCTCTTTTTCTCCCTGGCCTGTGTCGGGACACCATATTTGCGTTTCGTTAATTTCGTTGTGTTTGCGAGCCATTCGCTTCGATGCTCGTGTGATGGTGAGAGGGTGCGATAAAACATAGGGAAAGAGAGAGAGAGAAAAAGTTTTATGTACATATGACATCCATTCAGGCCGTGCGCAGATCGCGTAGATCGCATACCCGCGATCTTGATGACGGCACAGTGCCGAGACAGTGCAAAGGAAGGGGACACACCGACCGCACAACAGTTGGGTGAAATTGTAAACAACCATCAGTGGGTAAGCGTGATGAAGAGTGCGGACGTGGTCGTCGCACATCGGCTTAAGCCGAAACCGTTAGCGTCGGCACGTACGGAGATCTGCGCTCACCCACCAGTACGAGACGTTTCGAATCGAGATTTGTTTGTGATTTGTCTTTCTTTCTTCCGCATGAAAGTGTGCTGCTCGGTACGAAGTGGCGTCAACGGAAGCATGACCAGGAAATTGATGCTTTATAGCGAACTTAAGTGAGCAAATTTACAATCGCCACCGCGTTACAAGGCGAATCAACGCGGCAAAACTGTACGATGTGCCTGGAGGAACACATAATGCAACAACTCTGCACAGAGTTTAAAATAAGATCATTTACAAACAATTAGAAAATATATTTTCAAACATTGTTCGAGAAAATTAATGTTGCTCGTGCACTTAAAATACATGAAAAAGCTACATATTTGAGGATAATCAGCCACTATCAAGCATGCACAGCAATGTTCCTGCTTCCCGGCATTCCTCCAAATGAGGATGAAAAATTACCCCACCAACAAATCATCTCCATTGAGCTGAGCATTGAGCGAGAAAAAAAACAACACTTTTGCTATCGTACCACAAACATAGCATCATAACCCAGAAACATCGTTCTCAGCCAATGACACACCATCCGCAACCATCGCTCTTTGCTCTTGAAGGTGATAAATTACGGTGCCGTGCTGAACCACCAAATGAATAGAAAACTATGTGTTTCCCAAAACATGCCACATCACGCATTACCGCTTGAGCGGGGCACGAAGTACTTTCATTCCACTTGTCCGGGCGAACAATTGTGCTGCACCCACAAACCATCACCGAAAGTGTCCATCGCTTCCCCAATCCCCGGGGGCAATTAGAATGAAAGCCACTTGCCTGCCGGCCAGAATGTTGCTGCTTTGCAGCGAATCGTCATCGCCACTTTAAAGCTCACAGGCAACCACTCGCACAAGGTGTTGTAATGGCCCTTCGGCTGGCGGCTAATGCGCGAGACATTTATCACGCCCGTACGTACCGTGTCACGCTTTCGTCGGTGGAAGTTGAAAGATGGTTGCCGTTTAAAATCGGGCCATGGTCACTGTGCTTTGACCGCAGGGAGGGCGAGATAGTGCGAGATAGAGAGAGAAAGAGAGAGAGAGAGAGAGAGAGTGCCAGTTGTGCTGAGGTATGATCCCGATTTGATGGAGTGGCGCGTTTGGGACTGCTCTCGCGCCCTGTTGATTGACAAAGCAACAAGAGCTCTTCTGTTCCTAGCTGCCTTCTGTGAGCGGTTCTATTCGCCCTTTCATACCGGCTGCATGTTAATTAAATTCATCTTTTCACGCTGGAACATAGCATTCCAAGCAAGGCGTAATCCATTTGTGGTCCATCCATTCGGTAGGAAATGTTCTCCCTTGCCGCCAGTCATCCAGGCGCATAAAAAGGGGATCAATGCACCCGATCGACAATTTATGCATTCCCGACGCGTACGCGTTCGATTGTGAACGTGGTCAACGACCCACTTGGCCTGCGTAGCACCAGTTTCTCGCTGCTGTCGCTTGTGCCTGCCAACTGCAGGCCAAACCTGCTTGCATTCCGCTGGGTGCGTGTGGTTGCATTTCCGTGTCCGTGCCAAACCTTGGCACTGCAAATCCAGCATCCAATCGATTCCGCTTCCGCTGCACCATTTCTTGCCCCCCGCCTTGGTGCTCTCCCACTCGATGTTCCCAATCACCTAACGCGATCGGAGAAACGAAAGTCGGGGCACACGTTGCCCGTTTACCACCGCTGCGGTGAAAAACTTTCAGTTTTTATTGACCTTTTACTGCGTTCGGGCGTACCGAGCAATCGAGTGTCGATGATAACACGCCTGCAAATATCGAACTGCGATAAATGGCAATGGGAAACGCGCGTAAAATGAGTCTGTCCAAATGGGAAGAAACAAAAAAAAATCACATACACACACACGCATAATAACTGAAAATGAGCAAACGGTTTAAGCATGGTGAACTGCAGGGAAAGTGAATGATAGCTACAACCTGCTTCAGAAAAAAGTATTTCAGTTTTTAAAACCACTGTTCGCACGATTAGTGCCAAAACAAAATCGCAAAGGTTAGCGTTTGCGATCGTGATTGCAAATGCGGGATTTGCCGCGCACACGGTTTCGCACGATCAACTTTACGCTGATGAGCTTCGTTACAATCTAGCAAGCCAAACGCAGCCATTAATCCATTAGAAAGTGTGCGATTTAGATTTTTGTTTTAAAAGGCTTAGTTAAGCATGGTTTGCAGCATTGCAGCTCTGGTAGGGGTGGTCGGAAAATGTGCTCATCATTTCCACCATGCACAACTTCCTGCACAACAAGAGAGTGAGGAAAAATATGCTAATAGTGGTTCGCTGTTTGGGGTCAAAAGCGTTAATGAACGGCGAAGTGTTTTGTTCATTTAGCATTTGCTAAGCAGCTTCATCAACCCGATTGCTGTGCTGCCAAATCAAGGTACATCAAAAGAAATACATGATGTGTATGCAAAAGAAAGTAGGCAACAAACCTGATGAATTTAAATTTTAAAACAGTTTTTAATATATCACAATCCAGAGGAAGGTAAATGCTTCAAAAACTACCGCAATTAAGACAGCTAGTGTGATTCATGCGCTCTTGTCTGCAGTTGAGTAGGCCATACCTGAAACGAAAAAGAATTCGAATATAAGCATCTTGAAGCTCGGCAGCTCGGTGTGATATCGTCCCAGAATCATTATCGTCCCTTTAAACTGTACACGTTTCTTTGATTGTACCATCAAATACCAACAACTCGTCTAGCACCATCGATGGATATTTCTTAGAATGCTCTTTCAGTAGCTCTGAACACATCTCACGCTGTCCGTAACGCACCAAACTCGTCATGAGGATCTGCTTTTCATACCATAGCGTACATTCTAATCTTGCCTTTGAGATTACAATGCTGCGCCAACCATGTCACAAACTTTAAAATTCCGGGACGAAACTTAGAATCGATTTTCTCAACCACAATTGACCGCAGAACCTTTCTAAAGGGAAGAATATCGGTCAAAGCAAAGCAGAATGAATGGTAGGCGAACAAACGCGCCCTGCGTCTCACTGCGTCAATCAATTATTTATAATTTTGTTTGCCCAAATAGAAAAAGCTGAAGAAGTTGCAACTCGATGTTTTCTCCCCCCGAATGATGCGTTCCAACCACTTTCCGGATGTTTTGTGCCTCTTCTTAGGTGTCTTAGCTTCCAGCCAATCGTTGCAATGATTGACATTTCCGAAGCGACATCCGGACTGATGCATTTTTCGTCTATTTCCTCCGTTGAGTGCATTGCAAAGGGGATTGATAATTGAGAGAAGCACAGGAAGGATGATTACAGAGCGGTAAAAATAGCTAGCCCATCCGAAATCACTCAAATTGTTACATTCTTGCGTCTTTAAACAAGTGTAAATTAAAATAAATACTTTTTTCTGCCATTCGCAACAATCTACGTTTGTTTTACGACCTTTTTACGATTTTCTTAGACTCATTTTGTACTAACTTTATAATAGCCTTAGTTCATAATTCCATTTTCCATCTAGAGACACTTTACCAATCAAAGTGATATGCTCGTTATGTTTCATAAATCAATAATTTGTCACAGCTGGTATAAGTCCTGTTAAAAATTAAATTCGTCTGCTCTCTTTTTGCCTCTTCTACGCCATCGGGCGACTTATTAAAACACATCTTTTACCATGTTTTATTCATGTCACGCGTCTTTCAGCCATGGGATGATGAATCAATTCATTAGTTTTGTTCGAGATCATAAAAAAACAAGTCTTAAGCATCCAACTACCCCAAAGAAAGCTACCGCCTTTCAACCGATGTCATTGACGTCCGATTCAGTTGTCTGTTCCTTATGAGAGAAACTGCAAAACTTGTGCCACGGCCTTCGCACCCATTAACCAAGATCGCTCAAACGGAAGCAGCTTTCGATGGTACTGTTATTTTTTTTCCTCCCTGCTTAGTGTGCTTTGTTTATGGGGAGAGGAAAAAAACAACTCAACAAAAACTACCACATAAACTAAACACACACGCAGCACTTGCTCACACATGAAGCCCATGCTCAGGCCACTCCACTACCGGTAACTACCGGGTGTGTAAATCTCTTTCTCTTTATACCATCAAACGATCATCCAACTCATCCAATTCACGCAACATATCGGCGCGCATCCAAATTAGGCTTTTCTTTTTCGGCACTACACAATTGCGCATGGGGAGGGCAAAAGAAAACAGACAGCCAGCCAGCCAGCCCGCGTACCAAACTGCCCGAAGCCACGTGGATTTTCACTTTCATTTTGCGCACGAGACTGGCGCGACGGGGCGTGTTCGATGCTGCGATGATTAGAAGACGCGGAGAGTAGAAGATGAAAGTTAATGTGCCTTGTTTGGGAAAGGCAGGTAGCGGAGACTGTGCGTTTTTTTTTCTCCACTACGGTTACAGTTTGAGCATGAGTTTTTATTTTGTGCTGCTTTTTGTTCCAACTCTCGTTTGCTTTTTAGTTAGCCATTATTTTTGGAAGCGTTCCGCGCCTTTGCAACCATTGAAATCGTTCGTTCATTGACTCCGCCATCGATTGGAGTCGTTTCGTATTTCTTTTTTTCTTTTTGTTTACTTTTCTTTTCAATGCATCAACCTCACTGATGCTGGGCTTTTGTTTTGGGGAAATTTTTGTTGCATTTTCATTGCACGTCATTATCAGTGAAACGCGTTTTCGTTGGTTTAAAAGGAAAAGATGATAACCGATTAGATGGAAATGGATGCTACATGTGGGGTACAATCGGTACGTTGATAATTTGTTTTTTTTTCAACGGTTTTTGTAATTGTCTGCCATTTTGCTTTCGACCTAAAGTTGCTTTCCTCTAGAAATAGTTTTAAACAAACGATCTCCCATGCCTAACATGATTCATTATAAGTAACCAAGAATAGAAGTATTTATGCAGCGAGGCGTGTACCAGCAGCATACTTCAAACAGCATGCGACAGCACGAAAAGACTCCCCGGAAGGATTTGCCCTCCGAAACAGCATTCCATTTTCGAGCAGTTCATTAGTGGTACGGTTTGTGTCGTGCACGGTACACGGTGAACAGTAGGACAAACCGGAAAACGGAAACACACCGTTCGGTGTAGGTTGATTGATTGATCCTAGATGCGAAACGTCTGGATAAGGAACGTCGAGAACGGACCAGCCAAGCCTAAGTCTCCCTCCGTCCCAAAAAGTGATAGTAGTAACTTCAGCGGCCTCGGTGGCGTCTAGAGAGTGAAACTTTTCCCACTTTTGTCCCACGTAGGTCCCACAGCACGAACGGGTTTGCCCAGATGCATTCCATCTTGCCACGAGACCGCTCGTCGACCGCACATTTCTTAGCGTGGTCCACCTTCTCGTTAAGCCGCTGCGTTAACCACTGACATTTAAAGGAAAACATGATCTCAAGGTGATACACAACCCCGGCGCACGCTAATGCCGACTAATTCGGTTAATTTTTATCCCCATCTTGCTGCTCCCTCGGGGAGGGTAGAGAATGGCGCTGTTGGGTTTACGGTGCTTTCTTCACTCACACTTTTGTTTCACATTTCGGAACCTCAAATCTCGTGGGACGATTTCCGTAGCGCCATTCGTGAGCGAAACTGGAGCAGGACTCAGTGGGAGCGGCGAGCCTGCTGTGAAAATTGGAACTTTCTAAACCGATTCCGCTCAGCTACCCACCGATCGGGACGTGACGAAAGCGATGCTTATTCCAAATGAACTTACTTAAATATACATTGATTTCGTTTTCAGGGTCCTTAGCGATGCTATAATCTATAATCAAAAGTTTACAATCAAAAAACGGCGCAAGCTGCATAATAAATACCAAATTTATTTATTTGCGTAAGAGGGTAAGCTGGCATGTTACACGGTCACGCAATTCACAACAATTTGGCGCAAAATCTGGTTCTGCTATGGTCTAGCGCACGTGATGCAACCGCAACGCAGAGCTGCGTATTACACAAATTTGAAACGCGCGCCCTGTGACCCGAAAAATCCACCTGACAGTTACATCCATTGGCGCAACTCTAACCGCTATCGCGTAAAACAATAGCGAAAGCAAACAAGACGACTTAAACCACGATGAATCAAACACAAATACGGATGCGCTACGCTGACAGCAAACAATGTGTGTTTGTCACCGCGGCGCCACACGCGATCGCAACGGGTGGCAGCAACACGCGCGTGCGCAGTGGACGATCAATTTGGTTCGCTTCTGTACGATCGAATTTTGGATTGCATAAATTTTACGGAAACTCTGCACCAGCGCCAGCTAGGTTCGACACCTTTTGGTGTGATAAATGGGCCCACGTTAGTAAGCCCAACGCTGCAACACTGCGGGTGACAACCATGGGCCATTCACCTATTGTTCAACGCGGGTGTTGAGTAGGTTGCCACCCGGTACGCTTCCTGTCCCGCACAATTTGTGACTACCTTTGCCTAAGGGACAGGGTAATCGGTGCCTGCAGCGTGTGACGATATATAGCGAAAGTGGTTCATCGCTTGGTGGCGACACCAAATTCACTTTCATTCTGCAATAAAGCCATTCTGATAGTGGCAGGCAAGTTTGTGTTATCTTTAAGCACTTTGTAGCTTCTAGTATATTGTTTTAGGAGGTTTTACTTTAGGAGGCAATTTATGATAAAACAGATGTACAGGTGTTGGAGAAAGACAATTTTGAACAACTTTTTAAAATATTGTTTATACACATACGCAACACCTTCTGCTTCGTGTTCTTTTTCGTGTAGAAACGATAATGATGATTTGTTTTCTCCTTGTTTTTGATACACAATGGAACAAGAAAACAATTAACAAGCCTCGAACCTTTTACGGTGGCAGCAGAAAAGGGCAATAGAAATGCAATTTCCTTTGCCTTTTTATCACACGCAGCAATTCATCAAACAATTGTCAATGGTCGCATTGGTAATGGTACAGCAATAACAACAACAGAAGAGTTAATCCGTATCCATAGAAATGATTAATCATCGTGCCGACTTTGGAAATCGATGTTTCTTTCTCTTTGAATCAGTTTTTTTTTTCTTATGTTATGTATTACCACCGCTCGTTGGTAGGTTAGTAATAGTGGGGGGCAGAGAAAAATGCTACCCATTTCACCTGATCTACGCCGCGCGTATTGGTGCGGAAGACGCGAAAAGCGATCACGGTGAAGGTGCAAGGTGGATGATAAGGTAAGCGGGGCAAGGTTTCGTCCACGTTCCACCACTCCGAACTAGGAAGTTTCCTACCTATCTGGTTCACCTAGTTTCCTCGCATGAACGATCCGGTAGCATGCGAGTCAAACACACACACACACACACACAGAGCCGGTCGTTCCATGGGCTGTGTCCATTCGTACCACTGAGCCATTCGAACCGTGGATATTGATAGGGTAAAACGTTTTTTTCCTCCCTTTGCACTTTACGGCTGTCGCAGTGGGTTAGTTTTTCCTAGTGCTACACGCTAATAGGACCGGGCTAGTTGATATGAAGCATGTCCATTCGCAGCCGTATCTCGTTATCACGCCTTCTGGGTGAGTTTCATGATTTCTACTCATCCACCAAAGGGTGTGGAAAGATGTGGTTGAAAGTATAAAAAAATGCTCTTTTCCAATAAGATTGAGGTTTTTCCCTAGGGATCAATAGCAACGTAAGGAATTTGTTTAATCTTTGATCTTTTCAAAAACAAAAAAACATTCGTTACGTTGCGTATAATTTGCAAACAAGAGGCGTAAACCGTGTCAGATTTAATCAATCAAAAGACAGCAATGCTTAACAAGCGATGAACCTTTGTTTAATTGGAAGTTAAAAGTGCTGCTTTTTTTTTTTGGTTGGCAACCTTGCTCAAACCTCTCTAAACTCTCACTTTATTTCAACTTGCCGCTTAGGGGCAAGCTTTACCATTTCTACGGAGTTGCATTTTTCCACCGTTTTGTGACAGTACAGAAGGCCCCCCTCCCCCGTTCACGTTCGCTCGTTTTCAATTGGTAATTGGGTGGCCGCACTGCTCGCCGTGCTAATTAAATTAGGTCCCGTGAAAAGTTTCACATATATTATTGATGCGCTCCAAAAGCCGGCCAGAAACGCCAGCCACTGGTGGCAAACAGCGATCTGTGGCAAAAGGTGGCGCCCAGCCACTCGTGGTCGCTGTTGTGCTGCGAGAAAGTTGGGAGAAGAAAGCGTCGATAAACCGGGTGCGCAATTAGTGCGCGGCGTGTTCGTTCGCTCGTTTGAGCGATTTACGATAGGGGGCGCTCTCTTGCCACATACACACACACACACACACACACACAAAACGCGATGCGTGCGGAAACGATCCAGCGGAAAAGTGACGGAAATGGGATGGGAAAGGTTTCGGTTTTGGTGATTGAATTTCAATGCCATGTGCTATGCTCCATCGACGGCAGTAATGATGAGGCTGGCACGATGGCTATCGGTGTGAGAGCCGTGTTGTGAGCGAAAAGCTACCAAGCTGCCACCTTTCCCCCCGATGCCGCTGATTAGGCAAGTGCAGTGCAGAAAAATATCAATAACACATGTGGCGGGGTAGAAATGTTGACCCGTACGCCCGTTTAAAGTGCAGCTCAAAGAGGGTGCGTGATGTCGATCGGTACGATCAGTCATTACCATCTCGAAGTGTACAATAGCGGGGATGGCTTGACGGGGAAGAAAAGAAGAAGAAGAAAAAACCCGATAGTCCCGCTGACGCCATGACAAGTGTATCCAGCCCACTTAAATGAGAGATTCCTCAACCCACTCGATCGGGGAGAAAGAAATCGCTTTTTGACACATTGGATTATGTTTGCCCATTAGAGGCCCGCCGTATGCCCAAATGCATTCACCCGACCTTCGACATCATCATCATCGTTTGAAGCTGGCCAACAGACGCCAGCGCTCGAGATAGTTGGCTCGAACGATCAATTTTCAGTGTTGGGCTAGTAACAGCAACAAAAATCTGCTGTCCAACAAACACGCTTCGCGCTCACTTTCTTTCCGCCACGAGCTGCCACAAACCCATTACGGCTAAGTACCCACGGTCCACGGGGAGCACCAGGGTGGACACCAGCCAGCCCCGCTTGGCTTCAAGTTGACTCGTGACTCGCCAAAACGACCCACAGTGAAGCAACGGCCCCGTGTCCCTGTTCTGTCACTTCTAACACGAAAGCTACAACAAACAGCTGCTGCACCTCGGTGTTTTGGTACGTTGTTTTTTTTTTTTTTTGCTCGGTCAGTTGAGTTCCGTGCTCTCTCGCTCGTTCGCTTCGAATGAATGGCATTTGGTCTCGTGCCTGCTTAGTCCTCTCGCTCTGGGATGATGGACCGGGCTATAGGGACCCGCTGGCACACTGACGTGTACCTTGCCGGTGGGGACCTGTTTGCCCGAACCAACAGCACAGCGAATGGCAATGCGCAAAAGAGAAAACGCTTTTCCAGTCCGACGGTTCAATGAACCGAGAAAGAGAACGTGACTTCAATTCCGGGAGTTAACTATGCGCTATCTGGAAGTGCTGGAATCCGGACGGCTTGTAAGCCATGCAGACGGGACGCGGTACAATTTGTTGGCGAGGTTTTGTCATCTATTGATAATTGGAGAATGTCTTTGGTTTTGAAAGAATTGCTACAATGTAGCGGCCATCCTAGCGTGCATTCTAAACGGTAATATCGATCAGTGTAAGAAGGCTGGATGAATCGTTTAAAAAGCGGATGCTTTTGAGTCTGAAGCTAGATTTATGCAAGCTTATTGCTCCATTTTGCGTATTTGGGTAGCATAAACTAAAAAAAACTCTTCTTTTTCACAGTTCACAAGTTGATCGTGGTTTGATCTTTACACCAAAAATCTCAATCCCATTTTTCCTGAGTTGTAGTTGAACGAAGATCTCTCTTGAAATCCGAAATCTCGATCTATCTTTTCATTGTACAAAAGCCTTTTAAAAACTATCGATAAAAGCTGTCAATATATCAAGTGTGTTCCATTGGAACCAGTATTAGAACCGACCCCTACCTACCCAATCATCTAAGCTGACAAAACAAAACGTCCCCTTTGTTCGTGGTCATGGACGCACTCTAACAGCTGAAAGCAAGCCGACGTTTATCAATCCCTATACTTGTCATCCCAAGATCAATGCTCTCCTTACCCTTGTCCTTTCTTTATTCCAACTGGCTGGCATCAGAATGGCTTTCCCAAAAAGTGAGAGTTAATAAAATAATTGCCAGATTAAGCGGGTGTGAAACTGATACGCGGCATTCTAATGAAGATATTCGTTCCGATGCGTGCCCGGTCGTGATTTGCTTTTCTGATTCCACTTTATGGCTCCCTGTCACATTCCATTCGGGTGTACGGAAGGGCACCGAAGCGTTCGTTTACGTTAAACATCCAACTACCGAATGCGAGAGAATGATATCAGGCAACAGATATGACCACAATGGACGGCTTCAAAAACGGCTCGAACCCTTCCAAAAGCATCTGGCTTTGTTGCATAGAATCGGGATTTGTTTCTCTTGTTTCTCTTGAAAATGGTCAATAATTTGTTGCATACTGTTTTAATCTTCTTTCCTAATCCATTTTAGGCAATGCTACTAAAATGAATAAATTGCGTTTAGTTGTACAATCTTGTGTGGAATTTCATTTCAAATCTTATCGCTCATCAACCGGTCAATGCTCCAGCATTAGCGACCCGCCGTAGGATGATAGCTCGTTCTCCGTTGCGGATGTGACTGACCTTTCTTAACACAAAATACAAACCCTTCCGTACACTCACTGCCCTAGTTAATCCTCATACTTTCAACACCTCAACCCAACGAAGGTGAAAAATTAACCAAATCGAATGAGAAATGAGAAGCAATTTCAAGGCACGATTGCTTTATTGCATTGGCCTTCAGAGGAACAACCTTCTTTGACGATCACAAATCGCCGTTGTTTGCGGTTCGAGAGATGGAGTAAACTAAGGACAATAACTCCCAAACGCCCTTGCTATGTTTCAAGGGTTTCTTTTTTTGTATTCTTTCTGTTCTATGGCACCATCCTCTGTGGAACGCAACGATAGAGATAGTTTGGAGAGCACCGTCAGATGAACAAATTGGTAAATAGGATAGTAAGTTACTCGGTAATGCGCTTTAATCACATACTTCACCTTGAACCTGAGAGATTAACGTCCATGGAATGGGATTTGGTATCTCGAGACTGTTCTCCGGCTCGGGGAAAGCTGAGCGTAGAAGCGTTGTAATTATGCGCGAGTTTATTAGTTTCTCCAAGCGGCACTGTTAATGATAGACTTCAATCGTTCATTGTACCGCTGAGAAATGCGCTGAGCTTCAACATTATTCAACTATTATTCTAGTAGAACGCAATGAGTGGTTTTGTTTCAAGTTAAAAAGAATCATTGGTGTGTTAAAATGTTAACATTTTAAATTTGTTAAATGACAATGCAGAAAAATATTGTATTCAATTAATTTCTATAAAGACAACTGCCGCCAACAAATGACGGGTTAGGAAATAATTTCATACATCCTCTATCATTAATTTGTTCTGATATCAGTGCTCTTTAATTTATCATTCATTCCACACCCTGCAGAAGCTCTGACCCTGGCAAGGAACCTGCCTAATTTAATCCCAGTGCAATAGGAAACGTTCTACCGTATCTCGAGAAAAAATGAATTTCTCCTGCCGAGAAAAGTAAACAACTTTCGTTTTCTACACCCATCTGTCTCTCACCATGGGACCAGATGCTTTTAGTGACCGCTGGCATATCAGGGTGCTGCTCCCTCTTGCTTCCCACTGGACAGGTGAAGTGATGCTGTTCTAACTCTAATTTGTTGCGTTTTACCCCTTAGTTCCTTTCCATTGCATCTGGTAGGCCAAATCAAACGGCCTCTCTCTCGATTGATTGATTTACGATTGTGTTCCGTTTTCGATCTCTGAGTTGAAGGGCCTTCGGAATGCAATCAAAAGTGGATCCCACCCTCCGTGCATTTAATCGAGCTCACCGCTCTATCGATTGGGTCTGATTTTATTCTGATTGATCAGTTGCTAGCGTGCATTTCAGCAACAGAGTGCCAAGAAGATAAGATTTCAAACAAATACTTCCAACGTTATCTAATCGATCTAGTAACGGATGACGTTTGGCTTCGGTCCTGGTTTATCAATTTGAGCTATTACAGTCAAGAACAAAGTCTCCTGCTACGATTCGATTTCAGCCGTCTGAGATTTATGACTCCTACAAAGAAGCTCCCACCAATTACCTCAACCAGAATGTGCACTCCCGTTTGTGGTCCAGCAGTTTTGTTTTACCACGGGCTCTCCCCTTCAACCCAACCGTCTTCTTCAGTTTATTACCTAGAACGAGTAAAAAGAAAATACCAATAAGAATCATGTACAAGGCAGGGAAAGTAAGCAGTTACGCTTTCGCTTTCGTTCGAGTAGTTCAGCGAAAGAGGGGGCAGCAAATGAGCGGAATCGAGTTTTGGTTTTTACGATCCACAGTACGGCATTGTTTTTTATGGCTCTACCCCAATAGTCAAATATTATGCTAAACGTAAGCTGAAAACATGCTTGCTGGGTATTTGTGGGTGTGCAATAAAACCATTCAATACTTGAATTTTCATGGCACGATTTTATTGGCTTTGATATGGAATCAAACATAACAAGCATTCGCTGCCGTTAAGATGATTTCTACTGAGAGATGCTCATGTGACGTTGCTATTTACAACTATATTATGCAGAGACTAGTTTCAATCGGTTTGGTTAGTGTGAATAATCGAAATAGCTGTCAACTTTCGTTTTCATTGAATTTATTTCTGTATTGTAGTGTCTTCTTACTTCCCTCACTTCTATGCATCCCGATGGTATTTAGTCATCCATTAGTCTTGCCAATCAAATTGTTGTAAATTGATGAGTAATGTTCACATGCAATCGAACGATTGCGGTCGACAGAAACACTAGGCGGGAAAGAAGTGGTAAGCAAAGGAAATGACGTTCTCCATTCTCAAGCGATTTAAATTCACACCACTTTAGCGGAGCATTTGTACCAAGGGTGTCAAGTACAGGGAGTGAACTTTCACTGCCAAACGAAGCAGGTGAACAGGAACACGAACGCTCCTACACTTTCAAATCGATCGTCCAATGCAAGCAAACTGGATCATCTCACCGCACTCGATTGAGTGGAAAATTATATCAATAACCCCGGTGAGGATCACGCAGTCATCACTCCACTCTAATGGTCGCCCGTCACGCGCTTCCTCATGGGGCGAACGTTTGGCACATTCGCTGTCACATGGATGAGGCTGCGCATTTTCCGAAACGCGAAACGCTTTCTCCGCACGTGTCACGACCAGCGTTCGATTTGGCGCCTACAACACCGTCCCGCTATGTTTCTGCATTCTTCTTTTTTTCTATGAGTGGTGTGACAATTTGTTTCGTCACCTGATTTAAGTATCCATCGAAAAAGTGGCACGAAATGCACAAGCAAAAGTGACATCACAATGGGTTTCTTTATAGCCAAATGAAATCGAGGGATAGAAACACTCACAACAAAGCGGTTCTCTTTAAACCGCAAAATCCAAAGACATCGATGAACAAGACAACCTGATCATTGTACAAAATCGAACAATCGAAAGATTTCAATGCTAGCGACGAACCTTGCCTTGCCGTATACCCCAAAACATGTATGTATACCCCAAAACATGATCGCACATGGCTCTAATAACTGGTTTCGATTTGAACGAAAGTAAAAATTGCTAAACACTGAGATCATTGCCGCGCGTTTGCAGTTTTCGATCCTTAATGGCTGATGTGTCTCGCTGAGCAGCAGGATCATTTACAGCATTTTGTGAAAGCTATGATAATTGTTATTCGAAAACAAAATTTCATTTCAAGTCGTTAGCATAATTGACCATTTGTAGCCGGTAAGAAGCTTGGTAGATTATCATATGAAAAGAGCTGGTGTAATTTGTCCGCTGAAAGTGAATTTTCGATCGATTTCGTTGAGATGAAACACGATCATTACAAATATTTTTTTTCTTTCTTTTTTTACTTTCTCCAATATGTTCGATTCGCTAGCATTAAATTTCATATATTGAGGCAAGTAATCAACACCAACGTGTGATGCAGTATCGTTGGAATAATAAATACTCGGACAGTAGCAAATCCATGAACCAAATTATGTTTGTGTGTTTCCCCTCATAGACGAACAAAAGGCGGCGCAAAACAATCGATTGATTAATTTGTTCTTTCGAACCGTGCCTCCCGGTAGATTGTTGCCCGGTTGCTTCGGAAGGTATTGAAAATGGAGCAATTTGTAAACGTGCTACCGGTACGCCGGATGGGAAGTGAGCAATTATAGCCAATCGGTTATGAATTGAATTGTAACGAAGATTAATGTTTGTACCACCCAAGAGAACAGTAAAGAAAATGAATCTGTTTTTGGCCCGTTTAGGCGTAACACATCCTTAAAGTCTTAAAAATATCATGATTTGTTTCAAATAGATTTAAGCTAGTTTTATTTATTAGAAACTAACACATGAAGCTATGAAAAAGAAAAACAAAACCTTATCCATACTATCTGTTTATGATTACTACACCGCACAAACAAATCACCAACTGCTAAATCACTCTGCTGCAATGTGTTATCACCCTCCAAACCATCGGCGCCAAGCATCAAAAGTAATGGACTTCACGGAAAACCCATCCAAAAACGGTACCCGCACACAATTCAGGGCGCTTTCTCACTATCATCAGTGATCGCGCTGTTTCGGCTCTGGTTGCACCGCGGATCGCGTCTGCCATTAGCCAGTTAGTCGATTGAATTGCCGATTCAACGAATGTGTGCGTTAGTTCCACCACGTGCACACGCTCAAGTGCAGTTATATAAAGCATCACGAGAGAATAGAGACCGGTGGTCCGGCCACTAATCTGCAGGGTTTGCTGTGGCAAACCATTACTGTTTTGTTAATTAAGTTTAATAAATAGAGGGTAGAGCATCATCGAAAAAAATACCGAGCAAGCAAAAGCCATTAGAGTGAACAGCTTAAGGCAACGGCCCACAGACGATAAACGTTACGGAGCAGAGTGTCGGATGATACTACTGACCCGGTTTATCAATCGTGAAGTCTGTAATAGAACATTCCAAAATTAAACAATTGATTTTAAAAACAGTTGCTTATCCGTCAACTGAGACATGTTTTCACATCAAATGGCAATTTATTTGGATGCACGAATAACATAAAATAACCATCAATAAACTGTTAAATGAGTTGTTTTATTATTATTATGTTTTGTGTTAAGTAAAGAGAACAAGAATCATTAATTTTAGGAATTATTCAATTATCATTGTCATTATCATTTATCAGGAATTATCATTGTATTTTAGGAATTTATTACATTTAAAAAAAATCTATATACTTCTGCTATTTTCTTTATAAAAAAACTTCTCAACTTGCTGTACTACAAGTCTAACCGAATAGGTGAGTTTATTATCCACACCCCTGACCACAAACCTTCAATTATTCACTTTGAGCATATGATTTTCCCTACGTTTCTACGAGCCCTCACTCTACGCTGTCGACCCTACTACCGTGAACAATGATTTCTTTTTGTGTGCCTCGTTCACTTTTAAACCGCCCCCATACGACACGATCTGCTCTGGTTGCAAAAAAGTGCAATACAGTACAATCGTATACTCGGGCTGTTTGCTTCATCCCCGCACGGGGTACGGTCGTGCCAGGTAAAGTGAAAGTTATTTTGCATTCCCCTCAATGCTCCACATTGCCCGCCCAGCACACAGCTTCCCGTCGGTCTACGGTCGACTTCGTTTAGCTTCGTTCCTGCTACCCTCTCTCTCTCTCTCGCGCTGCAGTAACGGAACAAAACCCAGTGCCCAGTGCCGGTTATTAGTAGGCGGAGGGAAAAGAAAACTCTCCGAACCGGAACTTGCCAGTTAAGGCAACAGAAACAGAATCAAAAACACCAGCACATGGATGTTTATTAAAGGAACACGAATCATGCATCAAGCAATCGATGGCGTCACTCGGCCCGATGGAAGTGGTGCTGCTTCCTCACGCGGCATTTTGTGACTAAGTTGCAACTGGAGTCGACGTGCGGAAACATCAACCTTCAGCAGCAACAATAACAATATCGTGGGTGCTAAGTATTACACTTTCTCCCGTACGGAAGCCCATACACAGACGTTCCGGTAGTACTACTCCATGTAGCACGATGAATGTCAAACGTTCGACCAGTGTTTGCAGAGAATTATTAGCCGACCAAGCAAATATGACCGTTTCTTTTTGACGCTTTTCAAGGGTCAATCGTTGCTCACGATCGCCATCAACGTCTAGCCCCAGCATCGACCTTTCCGGTGGATATGTTGCAATTTTATTACAGCCTGCTCCTCGGATTTTCTTGTTCGCTTCAAACCACAAACTATTCCTGCTGGTGCCTGGTAGCGAGTACACCGTGTACCAGAAAGCGAAAGTACCATAAAAATACACCCCACAACCGAACCGGATGCATGCCATGGGTGATGGATCTACAGCAGTTGCCAGAACACGAAACGAATCTCGAAACCGTGCGGTGGAAACCCGAGAAGAGCGTGTGAGGTCGGTTTGCTCTCGCCCCTCCTTTCTTTTGCTTTGCTTCTTTCGTTGGGGTTCGTTGCTTAGCTGCTAGAATACAGTTTCACTTTCCACCCGGCCGGGGAGCCGTGTTTGGCTATGCTGTGGTGTTTGGCTGTGGCTGTGTAGGTGTGCAACTGGTAGTACTTTTCTTTGCCGTTTTATTTTTGCGTTTCGTCTCGTTTACGGGGTCCCGGATTTCCTTTCTTTGCTGTTTCATCGTTCCTCCAGACCGACGTAATATTTGGTTGCGTTTTCTTTCTCGCTTGTTGGTTTTCTGAGGTCTAGCAAAGGGTTGCTGCTTTGCTGCCGAAGAACAGTAGTGGTGAGAACTACCAGTGGTTGTAAAGCATGGAACGAGTAGCCTTGATGGTAAGGGAAAAGTGAAAGCTTCGCACCACAAACGATTGACATGGTAAGAACATAAAGATAACGTTGGTACAGAAATAGCTTCGGTGAGCCAAATGTTGGTTGCGATACTAAAGTTTTTAAAACTGCAGTATCTATCTCAAATAGTGTTAAATCGTATGTCAATCCTATCATTGCCAGCCCTAACGCAAAAGGCCCTCATCGTTGACTACCACTCAAAGCAAGTGGTGTAGTTTCTTTTCTTATTTTGCTTTCTTTTTTCTCACCACCTGACCACAACACTACCATTCATTTGGAAACGAAGCGGAAGATAAGAATTTATTAGAGTGCATCAGCCTTCCGGGCACTGTTAGCACGTTGCGTACGGGAAAGTCAAGGCACGTCGGCGTTCAGCCCTTCGGGGTCTATAAGTATCGAACAATTTTCTAACCAACGGTAAGAATTGATTGAAACAATCGAATCAAACCATGCCACCGTGAACCGAATCCCGACCACGATCGCATTTCCTATTAACACGTAGGTGTGGAAATTAACTCCTCTGTTGTACTGTTGGTCAACGTTGAGTTTTCTTTTTTTTGGTGGCTACATTTTTAACCCATTTCCTTCATTCTCGGGCTCGAATATCGAAAGGTCACGAGAAAGGTTTCGTTTTGACGCGAAGGGAATTGTTACATGGTAAGGTAAAGGAACGAATCAACACCAATATGGCTGAATGGTGTTTTGTTAGTATTGCCAGAAATGGAAGTGAATGAACATTAAACTCACAACCGACAAATGAACCACAAAATCGGTAACCATTTGGATGAGCAAAAGAACAAAAAACCAGTTTTACCAAAAAGTTTCAATGAAGATTGGAAAATGACATCGCTGGTATAAAATTTAAAACATGTGTATTCTGCCAGAAGTAAACAAAGCTATAAGTTTTAATTGCAAATACCAATCGCTAAATATTGAGATGGTTGTAAACATTGGCAAAAAATGTAATATGAATAAAAAAGGGGCTTGTAAACTCATTATTACGAACGATTAAAAATGCTACGTTTCGTCTTCTTCATAGCTGAAGGTCTTCGATTCATTAAATTTTACGAGCTGGAAACCATGCGCTGGTTTGGATGCGCACAGTAAAAAGATGAAATAAATGATGTACAAGAAATTGTGCACAGTAGGTAATGTGGAGAGTGTTTATCAAGGTCAGTTTGTGCGTAATTAAAACGTTTTAACCATTTCTTTTTTTGGCAGTGTGGAATAAAATGAAATTGTTATCTACCTATAGTCTCTACCACACCCCTAGAGTCAATTTAAATCGCGATAAATTGAACACATTTTATGAAATAGTTTGGTGAGATATGAAATTTAGTTTTATCTTTCACTTCCTCAACCCTTTCGAACAAGGAAATCATTATGAATGAAATTTTCTCTTCAACAATACTTGGGCATTGGAGAAAACAGTGTCATATTCATCATCCATCATGCACCGTTGGCACATGGGAACAAACGAGTATTGTCAAGGTACCCTTGTTGAAAATGTTAAACAGAGAAGAGGAAAAAACAATCTAAATGCCATAAACGATCATGATTCATTAGCATAGATATTTTTTCCCTCCTTCCCCCAATAATAATCTATTTTTGTGTTGTTTTTCCTCCGCTCAAATGGACCTGCAAGCGCTATTTGAAAATGCTTCTGTTTCCGTAAATCAAATACACTACAAAAGACTTCAATGCTGTTGATCGACTTTCAAGTGACGAACCTTCGGGCGGAAGATAAATGACCATCAACCGGTGGTTCCCTGTTGCTTATCCGTTATATTTTCCCTCCATTCAGTCACGATGTGGTAGGATAGGTTTTCCAAATGAAATTGACACTACTTAATCGTTTGCCCAGGCTAAGGGCCACCTAAATCTATGTATCCAGCAGCTTCAAAGATTGTAAAAACTAGGCCAAAGGTGAAGGTTTTTGTTGATCGTATTGGTTCCGCATGTTATGCAGTTGTTGTTTTCGTTTCTCTTGTAAATACATGACAAAGCTGTCATACCTCGTAGTTGTAGAATTTCTGTAAGCGAAATACTACTTTGTTTTTTGACATCGCATACCACTTTTCCAAACCGTTTGAAAAACCATTCAAAACACTATTAATCATCGAAACGGGTTGTACTTGATATAATTCAATCCGATCTTTACAAACATTTCTCTTCAGCTATAGTATGAGGACAGTCAGTATTGTGTTAATTGAATGTAGTCCCTTTGCTTTCTTAATCATACGCTTCGTATTAAATATATCGCAACAGACGGCACGACATCACCAGGAACAGAAAATAATGATTGCAAAAGAAACTCTATACCAATACCAAGGCAAGTAAACATAGTGCCTTTTTAATGGATTTAATTAGCACGCCTTTGCTGCCTCATTGGGCAAATTATTTATTTCACTTTCTTTTTACTTGACTATCATTCATTTGTCATTAAAATCAGAACCACAATCAGCTGATTGGTGCCCATGTGTTTCTCACTGAACCACCCATTACATGCGATAAGTCGGCAATGCGCAAGACATCGCGCAAAAGAAAAATAATAAACCAACCAACCGTCTTGTTCACTTAATTAAACGCTTTCCTCGCCCAGCTTATCGAAAGTGACACGGAACCGCAACACGCCCCAAACCCGGAATCATAAACTGCGCTAAATTATGTTATTGTAATTTTGGCCTACTTCGATGCGGTTGGAGCCTTTGCAAAAATTGCAACGCAAATTGCAATGACAAACGCATGCACACGGGCTGTTGCACATTGTTGCAAGTGCGTTGTTTTTTTTTTCGTTCAACCAGCTTGCTGAGTTTTTTTTTCATTCGTTTTGCTATCTACCTCCTCGATCGTCGTTTAAACGAGACGCAGCGTCCGGTTCGTACGTTGCGGTTGGAATGGCAGGTAATTGGAGAAGAAAGGGGTTGCAAAATGAGTGTGGAAAATTTTACGTACTTTCTTCTCGCTTTGGCTACGAGCACCAACCAGCGGTGGGGTTCGTCTCTTCAACCACAAACAAAAGACACTACTCGCAAGATGCAAAGAATGCGGCAGCGTTAGTGTAGCTCCGAGCAAAGAGAAACAGAAAGTGAATCTAGATCGTTGGCTCGTTTGCACCAAAGTACCGATCGCAAAGCAAGCTCTCAAGCACTGTCACGATGCATCATCAAGTGCCGAGGTGTAGGGGAGGAGATGCGACTTGACGGCGTAGACAATACCCAGCTGAAGGGTGAGGATGCGGTTGTAATTTAATCCAATCTCTCTCGCTCCCCGCTGAAAGAACCGCTGGGAACGGAGCGAAGACAGGCAAACGGGATTAAAACTCCCGCTCGGGTGACGTGTGGCGTTGACTTTTCTCACCCAAGCGTCGGGCAACGGAGAGAAGAAGAAAAGGTTCCGCACACGCTCTTGTTCCGTCAAAATCCTTCGAAACAAAAGTCAATCATCGTCGGCCGGTGCGCAATGAGTGGGAGCAAAACAAAGCCGCCCAATTCGCCGTACTGGTGCATTTCCCAATCCCGTCACCACCAGTGGCAGTGCGTGATCTGCATCCGACACGAGCGTTATTAGTTTGGATAGCTTTATTTCGGAGGGGGGTAAAGGGGGCGCGTATGCAGAGCAACTCGGCAGTGAAAGTAGCGCCATGCGACGATGCTGTGTTAAAATCGTGCAACCATTACTGTTGCACCTTGTTCCCAGCGGTGGAAATGCGAAACGGTGATTCAACGAAATGGGTAGGTTTCCTTTCGATCGCTTTGCATCGCCGTAGCCCACAGCCCACATAATTGGAGCACCTTGATAGCACGCATAAACGCAACACCAACACAATCACGCACACACTAGCACATGTAAAGCAATTGCACTTTTTTAATGTAGGCATTAATTTCCGGCTGTATCAGGGTGGAGTGGGATCGCTGGCCCGTCAGATTAAAATCACACGAACTGATCAGACAGTTTCATTTTCGCTCAATCCTCCAATCACGTGGCTTTCGATCGATCCGATAATCAGATTAACTTTCTTGCGTCTTGGATTTTAATTATGAAGCATGCTTTTTTGTTTGTTTTAAAACTAAACTAGACGCCAGTTCAGCTTCCTACACCTCCAGGCAGTCTTCCCTTACCTGTTGTTAGCTGCCAACAGGCTTGCAAGCTGCCGGATATTGATTCACGTTTGCAGATTTGTCTCCGATCACTCAATCACACATACACACACACGCGAGCACACAGCCCAGCTCACTCAGCGGAAAAGTGTATTCTTACGAATTCGTACACTAATAATACGCGATAGCTTTCACTTTCGGGTTTCAGATCAGTTTGAACCCCTTTTTGCATTCGCACTGCAGGGTCACTTCTTCACTTCGGTTCACCAATGTCGAAACCAATCTCGAACGAAATGCACCAGTTTCTTTTATTTTGTGATCAATCTTTCTCCACTGCTTATCACACTATCACACCGTCTTCGCATCCACTAGCTCAACGCACCAGCGTGCTGCATTCAGAATGAATGAAAAACAAAAGCAGTTCGCTCCTATCCAGCGGGAGCCGTACGGTGTGCACTCGCATAGACGCTCGGTATGGCAATAACGCCGGCAAACGGTCTGCCCGGCGATTTTATATGACGTGAAAGTTGTGGCCCTGCGCCACCGCGACTCACCTCTAAGCGAGCGCCCTCTAGCGGCAATGCAGGCGAAAGAGAGAAGCACACTACGCAGGGGATAGTCGATTGCGCACGCTCGGGATTTTTTTTCGTTGGTTTTGGTTCGGTGGTGCGTGTCGTGCTGCAACTACTGTCTATTGCTGTTACTGGTGGTGGTGCTGGTGCTGCTGCTTCTTCTTTCATAGAGTGTGCGTCACTCACTCAACTGACACACTGAACCGACGCTCCTGCTCTGCACACTTCGCCAAAGATAGCGGGTTGAACGACGGCTGCTTTCGCTTTCATGCCATGCGCGTTTGTGCTCACGTTTGTTGTTGTCTTGTGTCCACGAATCATCGCCCCCCCTCCCCCCTGAAATGACGTCAGAGGGCTGGCGTCGGGGGTGTATACCGGGTCAATCTGCTGCCCACCAGTGGTCGGTGAATCAACTGGCCATCGCCGCTCGCGTCCTTGAGTGTTGGGGCCTGCCCAGCCTGAAGGATTTCCGTTTTCCAGCCAGCGCTAATACGCGTCAGTGGACCAAATGCAGATGTAGTTTCTTAATTTCACTCGGCCGTATCACTGCCACGCAATGCTTATGGCAAGGGGAATAATTGAAGGCGGATTCGCACAGCACGTCAGCACAAATCCGGGTTATGTAATGCGGCTGTACCGTGGGGCATGTTTGTGCATTCCATGCCGGTAGTGGGTCGATGACTAAGCGGGAACAACGGTGTCCTGAAAGCACAACACCGCCGCTTTCGCAACACGCCGCTGTGAGTAATTTCGATGTGTGATCAAATAGATTATTTGACTGCTGGTACTGTGTCACGTTCACGCTTAAAGAAATTTGTTTTAAACATCAAATCCTATCCCATTAATGCATATCTTCGCAATTATCTGCTCAAAACTGAAAGTATCGAGGAACACTATGTTTTATATTTTACAATCTGTCCTCAATTTCTGAGTTTTGAAAAAAAACATTAATTAGTCACTGGACGAGACAACATTCGGAGCGATTGTGATAAATATGTAACGTTTTGTGATATGCTCGCCGTTACGCCCCGTTACGCCCCCCAAAGGCGCAGGCGGATAATATACACTCGAGCCCACTGGAACGTGAGGTGACATATCATTATATCACACACCATTATCAGACGGTAGCACAATCGTTACACCCAGATCATTGGACCAGAAGTTTCGCAAAGCGAAAGACATCACCAACTAGGAAAACACCGTGAAAATGGCTGCTAAATGGCCAAATGTTGCAATGCAATATGGCTTTGCTCATCGTTTTTAAAGCTGATTTTATTAATAACTTGTAGACGGTGGGTGCTTTAACAATATCAAGGATTGGGAAATGCGCGTTTGATGGTGGAAATTTAAAAGCTGTTTTCCTTATCTTACCTTACAGGGGTTTTCAGCGGTTCTTATAGTTGTGGGACACTTTATTGATTATTTCTTACGGATTCTTACGGAAAATGAAATGCATGTGATGGGAATTGGATTTCACAGCACCATTTCACCAGAAATTCAATGAGAATTTCTAAGGAACCTGTCCAAAAAAGGTGTCATCGAGTCCAATTCCCAACATATAAAGTTCACTGTCCATAACAAAATGTCAAGGAGGTGTCAAACAACTATGGGAACTCTTGAAAACCCCTTCATTTGAGATAATTAACTGAAATTTCTTGCATTGAAAATCTGAACAATTATTTTGTGGTTGAAATTTTTAAGTTTTATCGTTTAAATAATAGTTGGGAAATATGATTAAGCAATAACAGAAAATTTACGTTAATTTACGTTAATTTACTAAACAAACCATGTGCATTTATTCAATATTGTACAAATGTCTCGTGTGAACAGTTTCATTTTCCACCGACTATTTTTCACTTTCTCACTCTACTGTACGCTTCATTCTTCAAACAGACCGCAAAATGAAAGTGATGACCTAATTCTGGTTCCTGTCAGAGCGACGCATGCGACGGTGCGGGAACCAGGCAGCTACCGTCGGGTCGTTCGATCGTACGGAAAGCAGCAGTGAACAAAAAACAACAACGGTGAGCCCCCCCACACACAGGTGGCTGATGGCAGAATTCATTTGCATATTTGTTTACGTTCGACCGGCCTTCGGCCTCCTGCAGGCTTTTGCATATCAGTGGCGGTATTTAATTTTCCTTTGTTTTTGCTGCCTTTTTCGCTGCCGATTCAAGCTTCGCTGCGGCGCGGAAGATTCAAACATGCGAGCCGAAACGGAAACGGGACCGTCCAATTACATGGTTTTCTGCCATTTGCTTTCCATGCTTGCGTATCCTTGCGGTGAGTTGATCGCGAACATCGCTTTTGGCAGTGACAGCACTCGGGAAGGACGTTTCTGGGCAAATGCAGACAGGGGGTGAGGGGACTTAGCTTTTCCGTTCAATAAATCGCTGCAGGCTAACGCAGGGAGAGCGAGAGCGTTGAAGAAGATTTTTCGATGGCGATCAGAGGTGAAGATAGTCCACATGATCGATGGACGTTTAAAAGAGGTTGTTTGTATTTTTGTTGATGAAAATTGAGGCGATTTAAAAATCATGTAAAATAAGGTTGTTGTTTTTTTTCCTTTTACATCATCACGTGTGGTCTCTTTTACTGTTATTTTTGTCTTCACTTAAATTTTTCTTCCTTCCCTCCCATTTTCTGTGTTTTATGTATTATCCTATGTGTGAATTTAAAACATCACATCTTAGCAGATAGTGCAACACAAAAATCCAAAAGTTCAATCAACTGCTGGGATGTGACATTTTTCATGCACTCAAACTACATTTCAAACACACAAGATGAAAACATAAGCTGACAGAGAAAACGCCACTGCTATCGTTTGGGCTTATGGGCTTGTGCAGTGCCATCTTCTCACCGCGCCTCCAACCCCCTCAATAACGTACTTGGACATGCTCATTGCATCCCGGCCACAACGATACAGCCCGGTTCCATATCGCTCCATAAGTGCAAGTACATTGGCACACTACAGCCAATTCCGGCTGCATCCGTTGGTCGATGGCCGATAGGGAACGTTAATGAACCGGTTGCTCGTTTTCCGATACATTGGACGACATGCCAAGATTGCTATTATTATTAATATTATTATTATTATTATTATTGCCCGTCAACAAAAATGCATACATGCGATGGGAAGAAAAAGGGAAGAAAGGAAGCAATGGCGCTTTTCAAGCATTTCATAAAATGCCGAGGAAAGTTTCATTTTTGGTGCTTGGTGTAGGTTTGCGATTTTTTCCCCGCTTTAAGGAGATAATAGATTTCCTATTAGCTACAGATCTATAGCTCAATGGGAAGCAGTTGGATGGATCGATAACAAGGAATGCTTAAAAAATCGGGACTTTTAATTAAAATATGCCAGTTTAATAATGATATAGAGCCTTTACTGGTTCAAAGATTCTGTATTTGTACTGTAAAAAATATTCCATATATAAATATTCAAATAGCTATACAGCACAAACAACAGCAATAATTAATATTACTCCTTAAGTAAACTTAAAACACACCTTGTCCCGCTTTATCGATCCGCTCAACTGGTAAACATCGCAATAAAGAACGATTAACGGTTGAAGGCGCCACACTCGTCGCGACAATCTTCAATGGTCGTAAAATTTCTTCCCCAAACCGATCAGTTCGATCCTTACCAGTGGCAACGGAGCTTTATGTTTCGGGCAAAATCTCCAATCTACATTTCGAGCCGCTCGAGAAGCTCGACACGATCGCCTAGCTGCTGGACGGTTGCATTCAAACCTGATAAAAACCCGCTGCCGGCAGCCGGCAGTGGAAGCTGTATCAATAAAACCACCGACGCGAAAACGGAGAAAGTGTCTCAAACGGTTATTATTTTTCAAAACCCTCCCCCCCCCCCGCTTTGCCTACCCAGCGATGCGGTTAACTCGGAACGCCGAACGGAATGGGGCACGGAGGAAAACACAAAAATTGCACCAAGTGGTTTGTTAGTGATGCACCAGTTCATGCTCCTCCATCCGCCAGACGCTCGGACAGACGCTCGGTGCATGGCGGGCAACGTCCAGCTCCAGGAAGAACTGCCGCTGCTCCACAAGGCACTACTGCAACTACTGCAGCAGCATTGCAGGGGAAAAGTACACGAGCAGACGGACAGGGGGGCTCAACATATAACGCATCTGAAACTAATGCACTGCGGCTTGCGGTTGTGGGGCCAATTCGTTGCGGCTGCAGAATCACAGCCGAGCGCTAAAACCGTTCGCACGAAAGCGAAACGGAAATGGCAGGCGGACAGGCGGAAGGCCGGACCGCCGGGCACAAGGGATGCACATGCAACACACCCAGCGTCCAGCGTCCAGCGATCGCTGGCACAGTTCATTGGCACAGTTTTGTCTTTTTGGTTTGCTACTTTTCTTTCGCGCTGCTTCACTTCACCTTCATGCTTCGCCCAAGGCTTTTTATTCGTTCATTCAATTCCATGTCGCGGGTGCATGCCGCTTAAAGCAAATAGAACGGGAGAGGGATGGTAGGGGCACCGACGACGCAAACCAGTGCACCAGCCGCACCATGTCAATGACCACGAAACGTGTCGCAAATGGTAAAATGCCATCGGACGTGTGAATGTAACAGACAAGTTCGGCAACGAGTTCGTGTTTTCCTTTCCGGCACGCAACCAACCGATAGGCCGATAGGGAACGGAGATAACAAATCGATCAAAATAATGCCTAGCGGTAAGAGAGCGAAGAAAGAATGGGGATGCATCTAATGCACTTTAGCTGTCGGACGTGTCCACGTGTCTTGAGTTCATCTTAATTCGCACCACTTCAGGAATAAATCAAATGTTGCCCGGCTCCAAACTTACACACCGGTCGGTTCGTCGCTTATACCGGCGCGGAGATTTATAGATTCATTTTTGCTCCCGTTCCGTTTCTCTTTACGTGCAGCCCAGCGAGCGAAGATAAAGCGCGTACGTCATCGTTTAACTGCACGTGATAAAGATCATTGCGCTGGGATTTTGCGAAAGATGAATGGATGGCCAAAAGGTGAATGCATTGCGCATGGTGAATATACGAGCGAAAGACATTGCGATGGACGCTTGTGATAAATGTTGTCTAGCCGTAGCGGGTGAGGTTGATTTACAACCATGACCATTAGGTTCCTTGGCACTCATTGCCGGTGTGACGCTGTGCAAAGAGTGTGTGTGTGTGCCGTTAGCGGAGCTTCTAATCGCTCCATGCAAGCAACACAAGATTTGCTCGGTACTTGATGCCCATCATGTGTTTGGTGTGACCACATGCGGCATATATTTAAGTTGAACTTCAGCATTGATTGGTTGTTACAGTCCCAATCTCTTTCACATTGAACCGGAAATGAAAAATAATATTAAACCACTTTCACACTGATTTTAAACCAATGTGACGCCATCGGCTGACGCGCCGTGTGTCGTTTGGCGACGTTTGTCAGCTGAAAATTATGAATAACCTCAATATCGTTTTACATCCGCTGCGCTCCCAACCACAACAAACGGATCCACCAGTTGACTGTGACACCATTGTGAGTCATTTTATTTCTATTTCACAAAAAAGCGCAAAAGCTGTAACGCCGCTGCGCTGTCAGGTGACGAAAATTGTATTAAAATTTCACTTTTCAAACCTCCCTACCAGCCGCTGAGCTGCTTTGCTTGCTTGCTTGCTGCGAACCAGCTCCTGGCCCTGGCTCCTGTGTGCATTCGTTTTTCGCTTATTATCGCTGCGCCCGTCGTAGAATCGGCAGCAGTTTCCAATTTTCCCATTTCGGCCAAACTCGAGCTCCATCACAAAAAAAACAAACGCAGCGGCAGTGCCGGAGAAAACTGGCCGTCAAAATCGGAGGCCCAAAAAATTGAATTTGAATTTTTCCCCCTTTTCCGAAAGTGCATGAAAGAAAGTGAAATTTGTATCACGCCGCAACACTGCCCGATCCGAACCGGGCGGCTGCTTATCTCCGGCGGACTCCTCCGCCAAAAGGGAAGGAAAAATCTTTCTCGTCGAATCGCTTCCTCGCTTCACACCACACGAATCGTTTCCGTGGCAGTGGCAGTAGGTAATTTCTTCTCCTTGTCACTCTCTCTTGTCGCTGGCTGACCGCCTGTCGGGGTGCGTTGGCTCATTTTCACTAACAAAAACACCCCCGAGGCGGCTTTCATTCTTCGGACCGGTGGTTACGTGGTGCCCGTCGTTGTCGTACGCCCTTGCCCGTGCTGAAGGACGCCCGGTAGTTGGGCGGCTGGAATAGAAATGCTGGCAGTGTAGTAAAATAGCAACAAACAACAGGCACACGGAAATTGATCGAAATTCAATTATCGAACGCTGTTCGGCAGTAGAAAGGTGTGGTTTTTCATTGGAAAACCAAATTCGATATACTAACCAGAGATGTACTAGGAGTTTATCATCTCTTTTTCTTTTAGCCAAGCTAGTTTGTAGAGAAAACATACGGAACCCGGAAGTTTTTTTACAATTTCGATAGTTTTCTGTGTTGAGGTGTGTTGAGATGCCGTACGGAATAAAGTTACGTAAATAAATTGAATTGTTTTTGTAGCTGACTAGCGCATTGATGAAATAATACATGCAGGGAAATGAACTCACGTAGGACTAACACTATCATATATCTTTGAACGACGGTAGTGAATTTCTTTTAGTATCAAATAAATATTATTACAGTTTTAAAAGAGATTAGAATATGATGATCACCGAAGGTAATCCATCGTGAATAAGAAAATTGTAGAAGGAAAGGAGGATCAGAGCATTTTAATAAATCAGGACAAAATTAAAAACATGATTGATTCACTAGCATTCAACAACGATCATTTGCTTTCCTTTCTTGAACCAAAGGCAAGCCTTCTAGACCTTCTACCATGTTAACCTTAGCAAATGCAATTATCGTAAAAATGCATGTGAAAACAAACCTGTTGTTTCCACCCCTACTGCAACGGTCGTTAGAGACGGACGTTTACGATCCACAACACAAAACTTCATCCATTCGAGTGATAAGACACTCCAACCCCCAGCCCATGCTGCCTGCAATTGAAAAAAAAGACGACATACTAGAAATAGTAGCATGAGGAGCAACAGCAACAAACTACACACGCTCGTAAATCAAAGATACGTCGTTAAAAATGTTGAACGACCATTAGTCAAGTTTTTTTTCTCGCTCAAAGCAAGTACAGCCGGTCCCGCGGTCGCATCATTCAACCCACTACACCTGCCGGCAACAACAACAACCACCACAACACCGTTCTGCTATCGGTCGACTCCACCGCCGCCGAGCGCAACCTCTGGGCCGCTTTTTGCAAGTGCACGACGGCTTCAAACGATGGCAGAAAAGGTAAACTCTTCCTATTCGCATCCACAGTGGGCACACCGAGAGTGAGGAGAAAAGGGCAACAACCCCCCATCATTAAGTGGTGTTGATAACACACCGTTTTACTACCGTCCGGGCTGCCGCACGGGAAGATGTTGCACGCTGTGTTGCAAAGTGTTGATAGCAAACGCGCTCGGCAGCGGGTGTTTTCTTTTTCCGCGAACGCCACACACATACACACACCCGCGAGCTGTTTGCAGATGTTGAGGTTTTCGGTTTTCCGCACCGGTTGTACGCCGTCCATGGAACGTCCATGTGCGCGGGAATGTGATCGAGCGTACCCCGGTGGCTTGAAAGCTGGGCCATGGCGGGGCGTGGAAAATGAAGTAGAAATGAAATTTAGTTTTAAACGTTATTGACAACTTATTTATTTATGATCCATTTTAATGGTGAGCCACTGCACGACTCGGTAAATCATGGTTTCAAAATTTTCACTACACTGCCGTTAATAAAAAACATTTGCTTTTCAACACCTGCAAGACGGTGAAACTGATGATGCAGCAACAAAAACAACTACTACAACCGAAAGCATCCGAAGATAACGTTGCGTGTATGACATGAGGAAATATCCTCCTCTTAAACGTGATCATTTCGAGCCGTCTCTCGCGAACATATTTTATGCTCGCGTGCCTACATACGCCGAGGTGACCCTTTCAGCGCGTACGAGCTGCGTTACTGCGGTTACTGGGTTTGTCGTGCAATGGGATTGAAAGTGATAGCCTAGCCTCAGCCTTCCGCTGAAACCCTGCCTCGCCCGTCCGAACCGGTGCCGGTGGAAAGTGAAACATCAATGATAAGCTGCCCAACGGCACTTGTCGAATCGTACCCGGGCCACGTTGTCGCGTTATCAGGTGCCTTATAATGGTGGTGGGCTTACGTAGCTTTCTAGCAGTGTGCGTGCGTGCGTCTGTGTGCGGCACCTGGTACGCATGCCTCGGGTGGTGGTAAACATTGACACATCATCGGCCCTGCTTGTTGAGTAGCGCGGCATCGCTTTCCTCTGTGCTCTCTAATTAACTCTCTCGAGCGACTGCAACGAAATCAGGCGACGAACCCCAGGCCGACTCCAGCGAACCGCGCCGCAATTGTGATCAAACCCGCCCGATCATACCCTGCACACTGCTGCCTGCCTTCCATCGCCCTCGTCAATCCCAGCGCCCGCTGCCCTTTTCTTTCTTTCTTTTCGCACACGCGTGCTTCAACCCCATCTCGCCTGATAAGGTGTCTCGATTGAGTCAGATAAATTAATCGCACTATCGCAGCGGAGATGCGGTGCCAGCACGCAGACAAGGCAGCTGGAAAATTTGGTCCCCTCGCTTCATCCCTCACTCCGCCCGGTTTACCCGATGGCAGTGGAAAGCCGGCAGTAGGTAAAAAACAAAAACAAAATCGAACGACCACCCGAACGCCAGACACCGTACCGGGTGCCCCATTTCTAATTACTCAACCAAAAATGGTAAAATGGAGATCGTACTTTCCCCCAAAATAAAAATGAAATGAATAGCGAAGGAGAGCGAGGGAAGTGTGGAAACAGAGGCACGTAAAAATCACATCCAAAATGCAACCGATCGTAGCTAATGGACGGGGTGAGAAGGGGTGGACACGTTCACACCAAACCAGAGGCTGTTGATTGCTGCACATACGTACACACACACACACACACGCACGCACGCACACTCTTTTTATCTCGGCATCTCTAACAAGCAACATCTGTGGACGACTTGATACGACTTATCACCCGGTAGAGTAGGTGACCCACAACGAAGCCACGTCTCCATGGAAGGAAAGCAACACGATCACGATCAAGCCGGTGCGGTGATCATGCAAGAAAATACCAGACCAGTCGTACAAACGAAAGTGAGCGTTAAGCGCAGCAGAGCAGCTCGTGTAAGAAGAATTTATTTCACAGCATCTGTTCGCGTGTAGTCAGGTATTTCTGGAATGCGACGATTTTTAGCATTTTTGTAAGCAAAATTTCTTTCTTTTCTTTTCTTTCGAAATTTGATTGGTTTGAATTTGTTGTTTTCGTGTAACCTTTACATATTATCCCAGGGATGAAATACAGTCTGTTCCCGAATCACGCAGATCTAGACATGCGCGGATTCGGAGATACACGTTTTTCTAAATTTGACAGATTGGTTTTAAAATCAGTACAATTTGCTTTAAGAATTGTCCAATGCAGTATATTTGCAAACAAACAAACTGCGATTTTAGGGCCAATTATGCGACTTGAGTGTTAGAGAAAATATACAAAAATGCTGATTTTCTATTATAGTGATCCTTTCCGTTTTAAGTTGGTAGGCTGAAATTTCGGCCTGTCAGCTGTTTGCATTGTATAGCAGTTTTCGAGCAGCTATCTAAGTGGGTATAATATACAGGTGGGCTTATCCCAAGGTGAATGAATTTAGAAGGCTGTTTTTTATCGCTTCTGCTTCTTAATGAAGATTTTAAGAGTGTTTTGTGTATTCGTCAAGCCTCCAGAAAGCTTGTTTGAACCAAAATTTTCACCCATCCTATCAAAAAGTGATATTAAAATTTGGTTAAAAACATGCTATGAGACTACCAGGACTACATACACTTTGATTCTGGATTCCATCACCAAATTTCTTTCATGCACCTTGGGATAAAGGTAAACAACACCTTGTTTTGCCATTTTTCGAGCAAGTACTCCAATCTATTTTTAGATTTTAGGCTATAATAATCTAGACTGAAAATTTCAGGCTAGTTTTGTGTGTGGTTTTGTATGGAGTGTTTATATGATTTCAGCCTCCAACTGTCAAATTCCATACAAAAAACTGACTAGAATCGTGAAGGGCCCCATTGTCCGAAAAAATAGAGAAATCACTTACAAGTTTGTATAATACCGATTTTGTTTCCGTTATTGTAGAGTGATTTTGTTTGATATTTTGTTGAGTCAAACGAAAAAGGACTCACTTAATTCGCCCTGATAAATGTTTAAAGATACCAAAATTTATTCAAAAATACTGAGTAATCCAATGTATTTTAGCTGAAAAACGTAAAATTCGATTACACGAGAACGCATAAACCGCAGATTTCGGGAACAGACTGTATACGACACAATCACTTGGAATATCTTATTACTTGTCCTGAGCAAAATGTTTGGTAATTTCTATTTTAATTTCAAATAAAAATTATTATACATACCATACGATTCTATCTGTATTATGACCATAAAACAGTAACATGTGCTTTTTACATTTCGGCTCTCCATGTTAGCCATTCGGTTCTCTCACAATTAAAAGTAATGATTTGATAAAATAATTCACCCTTAACCTAGCTTAAACCGAAGCACAGGTCGGTTTTGTTTCCCAGCCACAAAACGCACCCCGCACGCAGCGATTGTTCTGCTCCTTCCCCACCCAGTGAAAGAAACTCACTTTCATCTCACTTCCCAATCCCGGGGCGATACTGTGGCAATTTCGGCGTGCCTGGCATTGTAGTCCCCCCCCCCTCGGGGGCCGCACACGATAACGATCTCGTGTGCTTAGGGACATTCATGCATGCAGCATGCATGCGTACGGGCACGCATGCCAAGGCGGTACCATGTCACCCGTTTTCCACCTCTCCCCGCTAGCACCCATTCCCGCTGGGAGTTCCCGGAGACCGGGGCGTTTAGGGCTGCACTGAGATTCCGCCCCTGAGGCGGCCGAATGAGTTTGCGGTACTGTTGGGCTTTGCTGGGAAGTGAGTCTACTAGTCGCTAACGAGGAGTGAAACTGAAAGCGAACAAACGTTTGCTGCCGTTGCCGGAGGCTGCAGATCAACCGATCCTCGAACCCATGTAAACTTGACCACTCGACCCTATCCATTCCCGGCTGCCCGGGTTTCGGTGCGGATGTTTTAAGTCAGTTCATTTGTTTTGTCCACTCGCTTGGTGATGGAAATCGGAAGCGGTTGAAAGCAAGCGGGTCAATGGAATGTGCATTTATTGAACTTCCCCTGAGCAAATAGCTCAGGTGGGCGATCCGCTTTTACCGTTCCAAAAGGCCCGGCACTCCAATCATAATCCCTCTGGTGGTAGCCCTAGCCCTACCGTCCTTTCGACAAGCAACACCTCGACAAATTCGTACGCTCGTGAAATGATTAATGCTTCTCCATTGCATCGATGTACGATCGTGGTAGGAGCATAGAAAAGAAAACAACCGCGTGTTACATATTCCATCTTCTTGCTCGCCCGGCTCGCCGTGACCGTTTCTAAATTGCTCGATTGCACATCGCCCTGCCTCCGGTTCGCTTTTGAGGTCAGACCTGGCTAGACCTAAGTCATCGGTACCGAAATATATCGTGTCGGGGGTGAAAACACGAAACAAGATTGATGACGTTTGCATCTGCAGTTACCGCGCTGTGCAATAAGAAATCGAACACTGAGTTCCGGGTGGGTCACGTCCCGTTGTCTGGCATTGCTGTCTGGGGTTGCAGCTTGGGGCTGTCTACCGCTGGAGTAATACGGTACAACGCGCAAACAAATGCCAAAGACAGACAAGTGAAACAACGTAAGAGCTGTTTTCATCAGCTTATTTGCAGTAATTTGTATTATGCGCTAATAACGGCGATCGTATATGTGTATGTGTGTGTGGATTTGGTGCGAAGAGTAACGCGATCGCGATTCAATGAGCGTCATTACATTTAAGAAGGATTGCCGTAGTTTTGTAGCTTATGCAGTCATTGAAGTCTTTTTGTATTCGATATTTCAACTGCAATGTAATGCAATGTAATGTAATTATGCCGTGAATAAAACAAACGTAGAAATACAGTTATCACTACATTGTGTAGATCCTTCTCTTGAAACAGTACCGAAGATGTCATTTGAACTACATACAGCAGCTCTTATAAAGTGAAAGATCTTATTGTATACATCCCCACGACGATCCACGACATACGTACGGCTATAAACCCAATTATGGCGCTGAGATACGAACTCGGCTTTCGCTCTCACATGTGCCCGGTTGAGGGGTGTCGTACCTCAATCAAATCAATTCGCCCTGCAGTACTGGGTGTGAAGCTTTTCACACACACATCGTTTCAAGTGAGAAGGTTTGGGGGTATGCTACCAAAATGCACTTTATTAATAAACCGCCTCGCAAACCTGCAGCCCCGCCTGAAACCTTACAGAAAGAAAATACCACATAAACTGTGCATCACACGTCACGGGCACAACTGTCTCCCAGCGCATGCAGATGCAGCGGGATAAGTGGCTGTGGTGGGATTGAGGAAATGGAACGGATTGTTTGAATTCACACGGTAAGCGTTTGGGATTAACGCCTTCTCGCCTTTTTGCATGATTTTCTCTCACCCTACCGATTTGATGTTACATTTAACATTGAATCGTTTTCGAAAGTGTTTCTGTGATGCCGACTGGGGAAATGGCTGTTCTATTTTTAGGCCCCATTTAAAGGTTACTTGTTTGGCGAGGATCATCATACAACAGCCATGCTGTGCTAGCTGCACTATTATATTGTACCATTACCATTTGTATAGTTTTTTCCGGTTTTATTAAATAAGACGTTCGTCAATTAAACATCGCTACACTTATTAACTCATTAAATGATTCGCCAATGTACTTGAAATATGCCATCGATGCATATTTTTTGGCAATTATGCATAGCATTACAATTGCTCATGCTAATCTTGCCACAAGACTATGATAATTATCGTCATGAATTCCACCCGAGCTAATTATTGCAAACAACTGTGCAGATTCTTCCACTCTTCCACAGGCCGCAGCCAGCGTATCGAATCCACTTTCGCTACTTTCGTATGCATCTTAAGCAATACTGATCGAACCAACGTAAAATGGGACCATGGACACATGTACTCAAACACTGGCCAAACCCCATCCAACATGCATTGTCTTCATTCGGTTGGTTTGTGCGTGTTTTTTTTCATCTTCTTACAATTTACTTTGACTGTCCGTGCGGCAATGCATGCCCTACTTGCAGCCCCAACGCTTTGCGATGCATTTTGCCCACCTACATACGTCCTGCAAGGTTTCTTTATTTTTAAAACAAACATACTCCGGTTGCTTAATACTTCCACCTCCTGCGATCTAGTTTAAATCCACCTCCTAAATTCTGTCCATCTAATGGCTCTATTGCAACAAAAATGGCACCAATCAGCAGCGCATCTGTTGATTCCGGATACGCTGCGGCATCCGGCTATGATCCAGGCACGGTATCTAGGCGAGCTCGAATGGATCGCGAGCAAACATAAACCATCGCACACTTGCCTGCCCAAAGGGGGTACTGTGTTAATCAAACAATCGATTAGCCAGCGCGCGTTAGCATTCGCCGGGCAGCGGGCTCACTTCAGCGAGGCACCAATTGCTAACCGAACCGTGGTACGGCGACACGAGAGAGCTTGCCCGGCCAGCTACCAAGCGGCATCTCTCGCATGCAGTTATGCTGGCCTCCTCCGGCTCCTCCGGTGCATGGTGCGCTTCGTGCATGTATAAACAGCCAACATTCGCATGCACAGCGAGCAGGCACGGTTTCTCATGTGGGGCGTTGGCTGGCGTTTTTATGCTACCAGCTTGGGCGATGTTGCAGGTGCTGATCAAGGTCAGTATGCTGACGCTTTCCTGGCTGGCTCTTCCACACAGGCACGCACACTGTTCGCGCTGTTAAACGGTGTCGTCTTCGAGCCAGCACGCCAACACGATCGTTTGTAGTGGTGGTGGGGTTGTATTCAGAGAGCAAATGGATCGTACTGTTTGTGGAAACAATTTTGAAGCTAACGAGTGATATCGGTTGTGTGTACTTTGTCCGTGTTTGTGGTTTTGCTCAAATAATTGTACATAATTGAGTAAAAGTGGCAAACATAGAGGACACTGAAAGCCATTGAAATAGGTGAAAAAACAAATACGTTCACACGCTAAAGGCGACGAAAAAAGATTTACGGAAAAATACATTCGAGAGCTTTATTTATTCTTGTTGTTACTATTGCTCTTACTTTAACACAACTGACATGAAGCGTAACCTTATGATTTTTCTCCAGGAAGGTGGTAATTTATACACACTTACATCCATGCAAACGGTAGACTTTATATGACGAAATATACAGCCAGAAGGATAAGCGAACAAAAGATTATAGAATAATCGCAACGACATTAACGCATCATCTTGATCACATCGGTCTAGGAAGACTCTGCGGATTATTCAGCCTCGCTCCAACGCTAATCAATCCTACCATATGGTCCGTATGTCGGCTAATACTATTTTGGATTACTTTGGCTTTGGTGTTTGAACCCAGTGCCTCAAAGAAAGGCTCCAGTTTATGCCGCAGTCGCTGTAAATCGCAAGCCTTTTGTCTATTTTCCTGACTACTTAATCCTGTACTCACTGTATAGTTTCTCAATTAGACCGTTTGGTCCGGTTAAGATTAAATAAATAAATAATAATTATAATAATTAGCAAATGGCTACCTAAAATCATATCTTCTAATTCTAAAAGCACAATACATAATAATGGAATGTTGACAAACTACCAACGAACGACGTTTCTCTTTGAATCATTTTTAAACAATTTTAAAGGAACATAGGCTATCTCTATAGAGGGGGAGGTATATCTGGTTAAAACTAGAAAGAAATTTAGATACAATTTAGATAGCAGGTTAACGTTTCATGGTCATTACGAGCTCTGAATTTCCAAAGAAAACCGCTTACTAGCTTTCATTTTACGCGTTTGTAAAGATTTTAAAGACTCTTTCAGCCTGAAATATTTCTCTTGGCTATTCCCCGTCCATTCTTTAACATGTAAACTTTCATTCAACAAGACCATTACTTTGTGCTGATTTTAGAACGAACGAGTTCCAGTGTCCCAGACTCCAGACTCCGGTTTCAAACATGATTCAGGCTTATTCCTCTACGAATTGCACTGTCGCTTTTAGTGTTAGTGTTAACAAATTTAAATCACACCTGCGAAGCTAATTTTGACCATTTTTTTAGCGGTCTCTTGTTACATGTATCTTCTTAAATATTTATTTTATTCCTATCATTCCTACAATTGTGTGATGCAATAAAACGTTTAAAAATAAGTTATGTAGGCCTATAGTGGTTCGATGACTTTTGTTATTAATAAATAAATAAACCAATAAAATCGAGCGATCTTTCTCCAGCTCCAGTGTTCTATAAAAGTTTTCTTCCTCGCTTAAACTGGAATCTGGTGAAATGCATAGACTTTTGAAGATAAAGTATATTTCAATTTGCCCTCGGCATTGGACACGATTTGATAGAATAATCCTATGTACATGGACTATGCATTATCATAACCAAAGTACATTCACCACCCAGCTACATAACACCGGTAACAGAATCGAGGCTAATATGTTTCAAATATTTTCCTGTGTATTCATTTTATTGGCAACCCTCTTGTACCATCAACCATCACGTTACAGCAAAGCCAAATCGCATGTTCAGTGCGCAGGCGCAGCACGCTCACCGTAATCCGTAATCATTTTCTGTTATTACCACCCATGCACTTGCACGAAGCCACGAAGCTGGTGCGTATTATCAGCCGGCAAAGCAAACAAACAAGAGCATATAATCAGCCAAAATTTGTTAATCGATATCTCGTTACCTCGTACTGGGCAATTACACCTCCTAACCGTACACCGTATGTATGAAGGATGGCTTATGGTACGTGCCCCAACAGCAAACTCAATCCTAATCCTTTGATGTAAAACCAAACACCACACACAATGCCAACCAATTTGGCCAACCGAAGACGATCGTGCGCGGTTATGCGATTTGAATGTGAAATCTCTTTCGCTCCCATCCCTCGCTCTTTAATCTACGACTGCCCCTGATATGATGCTCCGAACACAAATAGGCAGCGGGTTGCTTCCTGCTTGCATTTACTGCTTGCCCGTTTCATAGCGCACGTAACAGCTCGCATTCACCACCACCACCACCAAGATACGGGGGAGTGGTAAGAGTTTGCTGTAATAGAAATGCATTTTGCACTGCAAATGTATAAGATGCGGGAAGCCAGTAGTTCGTCCACGTGCCCATCCTGTTGGCAATAGAAATCAAAACACAATGGTCGCTTTGTATGGACAGATAAAACGTTACCACGTTTAACGGTTGCCTCTGTTTCGGTTGGGAATTGTCATCGCACACAAAGCTGATCCATCCTACCGTCAAACGTTTTCCTATTACAAAGACAAGAATAGAGATGCTTCGGAACGTAACAGTCCTTTTTTTGTTGCTGGTCAAATCTTGAACAAACTACTAAGCATGTCTGCTGTTTGTGAATGGTATGGAAGGAGAACGAGATCGCTTTATGCAACCGATAATGGGACATGTAAAACTAAAACAAAAGCAGCATACATAATGGAAACAGCAAACAGACGATAAAGTCTGTTTACCTAACCCGCAAAGCACATAGATTGATGCGATAGTGGTATGCCCATCATCCAAGCCACTATTCGATGGTAGAAAAAAAGTGCTTTACAATGACAATTTCATTCTTCAACAACCACCACTGGCATACAACACTTCCGCAAAGCGGTTGCTTTCCGTTTGTGCTGGTGATCACTTCCCTAACACTTCCTCGTTATGTACTGCACTGCCAACCAGTGAAAGTACATGCCGCCTGAATAGAAAGAGCCTCCGAGTGATCTTCTGTCTAGATGTACGCACACCGCGACCACACAAATAAGTCAAATTCCATTCGAAGGGTAGCGAAGGGTGCCGCAAGGGTTTACTTTCGTGGAAGCGAAGGTGTGAGATTGTGGGAGCTGGCTCTGGACGGATTGGAACAATTGGAACGCATTTCTATGGGTGCATTTCCAGCCGGGTCGGGTTGGAATGAGACGTCTCACAAAATGTTGACAACGATCGTTCGGTAAGATATGTAAAGTGAAACAAATGCTTTAAATTCATTAAGCATTAGCATTTCCTAGCCGTTGGCATGGGGACCGCTTTAGGTAAAAGAAAGTCCATTACTTAAACAGGTAAATTGAATTACTTCTTACGTTTTGTGCGTGACAATTAAGTGATAAATAATAAATGATCATACCTATAACAACTCTTTACATCATCTCGTTGCCTTGTTCAATTATGAATGAATCTAAAGAGCTTCCCCCAACACTTCCTTGCCGCTTTATAACACTACCACGATCAACCCAATAGGAGGCTTGCAACGCTGTAAAACAATCAAAACCCCTTAATAGTCAGTACATCATCAGCCCTTCTCCGGAAGGTTACAGGATTTTCCTTCCATTTGAATTACGTCCCAGCTCGATTGGATTCTCTTGTTTGCCTTACCGTGGCCGGTTTCCGTACTCCGTTCCTAATGAAATAATCAAATCGAAATCGATCATCGCCTCCGAAACACCACCGATCCATGTGCACACGCATCCGGATGTAAGTTTAACGTACGATTTCACTTTAGTTTGCTGACCTAACGCTCCATCTCCGCATTGAGATCGGGCAAATGGTGTTATTGAGCAGAAGGAAAAACACACAAACACGCAGACACAAAAACTCCCACTTATTTGCTTGCTGTTACTCTGTCCAACACATGATGATGATGGACGTAACATACTTTGCTGGATGCTTCGAAGCTGTTCAAACGTCGATTCCAAATTCGGTTACACGCACAGCCACCGCAAACCGGTGAGGAAGAGCATTTGTCACGTGGTGACCACTGTGGCGAAGAATGGTCACACGATAGAACTGCCTTCACTCTTCCTTTCGTTTGGTTGACAAACAGTTTTGCTTTCACGCAAAGCGTTCCCGCTGCATTAGCGCTGATGTCATTGCGGATGATCACCGCCATCATCGGTATGATCACGATGATGCCAGCAGTGATGCGGTGATCCGGTAGGGCCGGATGGAAAAGAGGTCACTTTCGAGGTATACGGCACCGCAATGCTAAATTCGTCCCCATATTCAAATAAGGCGAGACGAGAACGGTAATTGCGAAAGAAATTATCGATACCAAAGTTGGGCTGGGGGCTTGCGTATGTGTTTGCGTTTGGGCGTGGTGGTCTTTCGGTATTAAAAATTTCACCTCAATCAACCGGTATTTATGGGTCAGAGGCTCAGGGGCTTATTTTTAAGAGAATTTCACAAATTTTTATACCATTTCATTAACGTCAAAACAGATGAATCACTAAGGCAAAGGAAGCAAAATCAGCTCAGCGACATCTAGTGGCAATTTCATTTACTATTTGTACCGTATAAGTAGATCATCAATGTAAGTAAGATCAGTGACATTAAGCTTCTATCATCTTCACGAATAAGCCATTTCAAAACATATTTACATCAACTGACCAGTATAATGCTTGTCTGCATCAACTTATCCTACTCTTCTACTTATCTTACCATTTTCCTCCAATAAGCGTGACCTTCGACTATAGTCATTGCGGGCAAAAGTGAAAGAATTCTAATTAAATTAAATTATCTGTTAACCATCCACACTCTTTCCCTCTGCTTCTCCTGTCAGCAAAACTAACCACCTTATTCTGCTGGCATAAGGGAGTAAGCACCCTCACACGACGTGTGTCCAATCCATTCACGACCTGATCATACTAGCCGCTAGGCCGCGCTACATAAGACGGGCACGGTATAGTTTTGCCTTGTTATCAGTGATCATAAAATTAAATCGCTTTGTTTTCACTATTCTTTTTACCCTTTTCTTTCGTCCATTTGCGTGCACTATCGACCGAAAGCGATCATGCTGCTGCTGCATGATGCAAAATTGTGAAAAACACCCAGCATTTTTCCCGTCCCACCGTTCCGCCAAACTCTTAGCTGCATCCAAATTAAGCATGGTTCATTATGGTCAGCATTCGGTCCTTTTTTTTGTTTTTGTTTCGTGCATGTTAAACTTGTCCCAATTATCTTCCGCGTTTTGTCGACCGGTGACTTGGGTGATCGACTGGCAACGAACCTCGAAGTTTCGGTGGTCGCGACGAAACACCAATAAAACAATAATGTTAAATATAATAATAATGCGGCTCCAGCTTTAGCTGAACAATGCCGCTCGCTGAACCAGTGGGACAGAGGTGGTGACAGACATTGTGGCTGATGCAGAGGTTCAACAAAATGACCTTTCTCTCACCGTAAACGACACGATGGTGCATCAGCGCCGTCAGTCGACCAGATCTTGCCAGGTGATTTGTATGTTTATTGCATTTTTTCTGGCCACTTTCTTCGGAAAACTTACTAATAAAGCAACAATGAACCTCACAATGAGTACCATGTGATGAAAGTGAAGCTTGTGTAACTTACTGGATGGAAACATAAAGTCATGCTGAAAATATAACACAGTGCACGAACATAAACTCGATATAAACCTAAACACTGTGTAAACATGTAAAAACAAAGGTCAATAAACGTTCATGTTAAGTACCCGCTGCCTACACAACCTGTTCTTCCCATTCCTCTTCTCGAGGTGTCAAAAATCGGCGATACGGGAATGGCTTTCTCGCCGCGGCTTCATGCACCATACCACGCTTGCCAGAGGCTGGAAGAAGCTGGACTACGGCCTTGACCACCAGTTTTCAGAAAGCTGGCCAGCCCCTGAACACAACTCGACCGAAAGTTGTCACTTGTGAGGTGTGCAACCTTTTTCCATTACCGCCCAACTGAAGGATTTGGCCCACTTTCTTGTTCAAATCCGGTCGGCGAATGTGCCCCAGCATCTTATTTTAGGAGTTTGTGCTGTGGGGAAAAAAAAGAAGGAGTGATCATCATCGATCAATGCAATGACTTTTTCGATGCAAAGTACTTCACTATAAGTTTCTTTTGATAAAATGAACTGCGACTGAAACTTGAACATCCGTGGCGTAGAGAGTGTATACCTAGAGATGTACTAGCTCGTTGAAAACACGTACCTCCATTCCCTACTGACACGCAACAGTGTCGCTCGCCACTTCCACCCAGCTTTTTCGCCCTCGGACATGCCTGTTCCTGAATGATTAGTGAAGATCGGGTTCGATTTTGTCATTCAACCACATGTTCCGCAACACTGTTCCGTACCACCAGCTCAACGTACGCATGCCATTGACCTTACATGGTCTGCCTGTATCCTTCCCAATTGGGTAAACCTAACTGTTTGCCTCCTCATCTCCGGTTCCTCCGGTGGCCCAAACTAACCATTAATACCTTTTACTAGCCTCTTGATGCCACCACTCCTAACTACTTCGTACGCCTCGCCTCGGTAAAGGTATGTCGCCTAATCTCGTTCAAAACGGCTCGAAAAGAGATTCCGTGTGCTTTGGCCGAGGTACCACCATTTTGATAGTGTGTTTGATTGCTTTACTGCTTAAACACACGCGAAATAGGACACGATAGCAACCTGCCCACCTCATGTGAACACGTTCACCAAGGTGTGTGTGTGTGTGTGTGTGTGTCTGCCCTGTTTCTAATATTCCGCGCCCGGGCACACACTCTCTTCCTCCGAAACCCTCCTCCATTCACGATACGTTTGAACCTCAGACAGGCGATCGAAAGTTGAACCACGGCCACCAGACATTAGGGAAGCAAACGAACGAAACGATCAGCATTTGGTCGCATTTGGTGCCGCAGGACATGAAACTTAAATTTACGCACATCGGTTTTAAGGCTAAATATTTGTATGTTTCATTTCCCCTTCTTTCACCGCTTTCGTTCCCGAGCCTGCCCGAGCAAACAGATCGGCATGGAAGCGATCAGATCGGCCCCCCCGGGGCTGCACGGTGCTACTTTTATATTTTGTTTTTCTTGTTTCCGTTTTGAGTTAATGCTTCATTTAGAGAGATTAGAAGGAAGTGGCTGAACGGTATGGCATTTTCGCTGGCGAAAGTGAAAGGAAGCATGCCGTTTAGGAGCACGGCGCACACGAATCTGAGATGCATTTGCAGCAACGGTAAACAGTTCCCTTCTGCTGCTTGTCCAGTTTTTCATACGTTTTGCTTCAAAATTTGTGGGTGTTTAATTTTTGTCCAAAAACAAAAAAAAGAATTGTTTCTTATCGAAATATATACACCCGAAGCAACCCGTGTGGTAGTGCAAGTGCGCATAAATTGTCCCCCTTGCATGTTTATTCCATTCAGTCTAATTTACATGCATTGCCGCATTGGTGATGCATTCTCTCCCGCCAACCGATACGAGTGCAAACACCACTGATAATGGTCTCGGAAAAGCGTGCTGGAAATCTCCGGTGGCCAGTGAGGGAAAGTGTGACCGTAACGAACGGTGGCCGAATTATAAACGCCCATTAGCCATTATCGCGCCTTTGCGCCAGTATAAAATAGAAAGATGGACAGATGAAAGATAAGGTTAATCAGGTGCCGTTTCTACCCCTCTGCACCGGCACTGGAGAAGACGACCCTGCACTAGCAGATTTATTCCACAATGCAACACCTTGCACGTTGCATACTTTCTTGCACTGGACGTGCATTATACTACACACACACACTGCTGCCATAGGAAGATACATCCGATCTGTCCCAGAGGCGCCACATTTCGCAGGCCGTCCCCCATCGGCATACAATGGGGTGTCGGGTCGAGGGAAGTGAAAAGAAATCCATTCGTTATGGTAATACGCGATCGCTCTTTGCTGCTGGGGTTAGGGGAAGAAGGTACACTAAACGCTTTTCCCTAACAGCTTTTTTTGTTGGTGAGGTTAGGAAAGGGAAGTTTCTTTTGAGAATGCTTCACCTATCTTAAACGTGTCTGCAGCTGGTAAAATAGCAATTAGCAGTGCAAGATAAATATTTAAATAGCAAAAGCATTGTTTTCTTCGGCTGGAAAAGAAACGTACACACGGAATGATTTAATTAAAAGACTAACGCCTATTAACGGTACCATTTCCAGAGCAATAGAAAATAAGATTCAATAATGATTAATAGTTCGCTTACTGAAATGTGTTAATAAATAAAAAAATGTAACAAAAAGCTACTTTAACATGAACAAATATTTACATAATTATGGTTTTAGTCGGTTATAAAATTAGGGTAAGATGTGACACACATAATTCAAAGCAACTACGCTATACTTTAGATATTGCAGTTTGTAAAACGCGTTTTGCAGTTTTATTTTGTTCTACCCATGTCGAATCTATTCTATTTAACATTTGTCCCTGTTGAAAAATAACACGTGCTTGTCGCTTCCCAACCACACCTTATGTACAGCACAATTTGATCTATTGTTTGTCGCTTATCCATATTGGAACAGTGGCAACATACATTATCCATCCTGAAACACGGATCGAAACTTGGCAGCTTTATCGTGCTTTACAAAAGATGCCCCTCTCCTCAATGGAATCGGATTGCTCGTCTCTTGTCTTTCTGTCGATCTTTCTGTTCCGTTAACTGGCCTTGAAACACCGACGGTATCAATATTTAACAAATACTGCATCTAAAAGTAACGTTGCATCGTAGATGAACCAAGGCAGCGCCACAAATCATTCCTGAATAAAACATGCTCTTCTCGCGCCGAGCTCAAGCACCTCGAACGAATCGTTCTTTTTTTCGCTTACAGACTCGATTAAATCGGTATGGTTAATTTTATACAACTATATCCTCCTAGCCCTAGAACCGGTGAATCTGTTACGTGTTTGCTGAGCGTATTTACAACAAGGAAGGGACACAAATACAAAAACAAAAACAAAACGATAGGCAATAACATTAGCGATATGTTGTAGCGACGCTGTTGCACTTGCTGCTTACATCGAAAAGCTACCGCGGAGGAGGCGCGTTCGGAGTTTGTTCACTGGCGATAGAAGACTACTCGGAAAGCGCACCGGAGCAGGAGCAACGCCCTTAGCTGCGAGCATCGTTGATAGTGGCCGGTACACGCACCTCGAGCCCCTCCAGGTCCTTCGAAAGTGTGATTTGGCAGCCGAGTCGGGAGGTGTCGGTCAGCTCGTACGCTAGATCCAGCATGTCCAGCTCCTCGTCGCTTGGTTTTTCCGGCAGACGGTCGTAGTCCGCTTTCGAGAAGATTAGGTGGCACGTGGAGCACGTTAGCGTTCCTTCGCAAGCGCCGAATCCTTCGAAATCGATATTGTTGTTAACGATGACGTCCAACAGTGAGTCTCCGATCTTGCCCTTCGCCTTCACCCGTTCTCCATTGGCGCGCACGAACGTTACTTCCACCCTAAAAAGAAAAAAAATGAACGAATTATTAGAATTACTTAAAAAGTGAGTGGAAATTTTAGATGCATGGTGGGCGCAATGTTGCAAGCATTATCCAATCTTGTGTAAATGTTATGGTTTAAGCAACACATAACCAAACCAGGAAATGTTTCTAATACACATGACGCACCATTACATTCAATTAAACAATGCCTCGTATATCAATATAACTGTTTTTTACTCCATTCAAATCTTATCTCGTAGGAAATGCAAACAGATAATGCAACCGAGCAAAAATAGTATCAGATAACAATATTGCTGCATCATGCCGTCATTGATTAGATTCTTCTGCCGACGACTTAACAAATATACATTTGAAATACGATTATTTCCAAACTTACAAAAATAAATCCAATTGAACTTGATTAGATGTGATGAATTGCGATGAATTGAGCTAATGGATAAATTGACCAGCAAACAGTGAACCGCCTTCAGGGTTCGGCAAACCTTTGCATTCCTCCGAAATATCATGCAAACTTTCACTTTTGTTGGATCGAAAGCCTTTCCGCTGTGGTTGAAGAGCGCAAACCAAGCTTAGGAAGTAACACTGCTCGCGGGCGGTGCTGAAACCTCCCACCATGCTATGCTTGCTGATTACAGCTTCAACGACGGCGACAAAACACACACAAACAAACACACCTTTTCTAACTGCGGATCTAATCAGCAAACAAGCACACTTACTCTTCGCTTTGCAACTTGGGCTGCGAGGTGGACAGCGATCGTGCACTGCTAATGCCATGCGTCGTGTGTGCCGTCCGTCTGGTGCTGGTGAACGCGGAAGCGCTGGTGGCAGATTGCAGCGCCCGCATGCCACTGGTGGCCAGCTCCGTCCGGGCAAGCTGCTGACAGAGGAACCGTGACGTAACCGCCAGTCGGAACATGATGATATTTCACCGTCGTCGTTCGAATCGGCTATGACTTGAATGGGAGGTGCGCGCAGAGGTAGTTTCGTTCCGCGTTGTTGTTGTCGTCGATCGTCCTTTCTGATAAGGGTACGGTTTTCTTGAGCAGCTGGCAAGATTCTCTGCAGCACACGGGTAACACTGGCACACTAGCGGCGACGGGAAAGGGTTATGCTTTACGCTAGCATAATCAGCTGGCCGGAAATTGGTAAAATGTTCACGAATATTTCGCACTGCTGCCTTCCAGCTTGTTACTCCTTTCGCCACCTCATGAAAAACACTGGCTTTTGACAGTTGTGAATTGCTCAATAGCAGATGCAGGGTTCGTGTCATCAAGTCCATCGGGAAAAGAGAATAAGGTGTTGCTTTGTAATCATTATCTCAATTTATTTGTATTTTGAGAAATTTCAAGCTTATAAAAATAAATTTTTAATAAACCTCACTCCAAATTGTCAAATTCATTTTTATTTACGATATTTTTTATAGAAACTTATTCCACAACAAAGAGGCGAAGACCCCTGTGAATCGATTTTGAGCAACTTCCCAGAACTGTCATTTTAAAGCGCAAAACAACAATATTCATTTATTTTCAGTTTTTTTCCACGCTACAGATAGCCTCAACCACGGCGAGGTGGTTTTCTTGTGCATCGTCTGATTATATACAGTGTTTTCCGTGGTAGAAAGTGAAAATGTGGTTCCTAACAAATAATAAAACACGTAAGTGTACTTGTACCCGTGCGTGATCAAACGTAAATGTATTGATCGATCGCTTGGTTTTCTCTTCCAGAGCACGTATACTATCTTGTATCACATACCCCCTGCCATACGGTGGGCCGAACCGGTACGGATCTCATTATAACCGGCGACGATTCAATCAGCCGCAACCATGCCTCGCTACAGCCCCACAAGGACGTCCTGAAGCTCACCGATATAGGATCCCGGTATGGATCGTACGTTAACGACAACATTAACAAAACAGTCCCCATCTCCAAGGAGCATCCGACCGAGCTGAAGGCTGGCGATGTGATACGCTTTGGCCGCTGTGGCAGTGTCTGGACGGTCGGCAAAGCTAGCTTTCGGTGTCTCACATCCACACTCGTCATGGACGATCGGTTGAAAGCGGTGCTGGAGAAAATAGGCGCCGAGATGCTGCCCCTGTACACACCCGGTCTGACGCATCTCATCATGCCGACCATCACCGTCACCACCAAATTCCTGCAGTGCATGGTCGGCCAGGTGCCGATCGTAAAGCCTGACTATTTCCACGCAATCGAGCGCGATTGCATCGGTAAGGGGAAAGCACTGCCGGCGGTGAAAGAATTCGTTCCCTCCTGCACGGAAACCTACATCCGGAACGAAGAGCTGATCTTTCACCCTAACCCGGCCCGGAGCACACTTTTCCGTGGGAAGGAGTTTATCTTTCTCAACACCGCACAGTACAATCAGTTTGAGCACATTGTCAAGCTGGCCGGTGGTGTGTGCGTGAGTGCGCAGCGGGAAAAAATAGCCAAATCACGCTTTCTCAAACCGAACGTGGTAACGGTGAAGCTGAAATCATCCGGCTCATCCCAATCGCAGTCCCAATCGTTTGACACGCTGTCCCAGTACATTGCGTCACGGGGACGCCGCATGGTGCCGGATCTGGAAATTGGGCTAGCGATCATGTTCTGCTCGACGGAAAAGTACTGCAATCCGGAGTACAGCTTCGCGTTCAACGTCGAGGAGTGCTACAGTTCGGCCCAGGGCGGAGAAACGCTTGCCAACAGCACGGAGCAGCAAACGGAAAGCACAGAAGCGGGAAAGAGTGCGAGCGGGCCTGAAATAAACACCATCCCGGAAACGGAACCGCTAACCGAACAGAAGCCAAGAGCAGCTGCGGCAACCAAACCGCCCCCCGTGGGTAAAGCTGTTAACGGTTCTACACGTTCTATCGCGTCCTTTCTCGTACCGGCGAATGTACCGATCGCTACCGCTCCCGAAAAACGACGCAAATCGAAACGAATGCAGGAGGCAGAGAAAAGCAAGCAGAAAACGAATGACGACGATGAGCACAGCAGCAATCCGCCCAAGCGTCCCCGGCGTACTGGTTCTGTAGTGGAAAGCGTGAGCTACTCGCCGCCTGTGGATTCGAAGCTTACAGAATCGGAGCGAAATGAGATACATGTGCCCGAGACGCAACCGACACCCGACTCCGCGATGTCACAAGCTCTGCAAGCACGTGGCTTCCGTGCGGTTAACCGAGATTCCATGGAGTCGGATTCGCGGCCGGCCGCTAAGGACTCCACCAAAACTCGCCGTGCCGCCAACCTTCACCAGAAGCTGGACGATGAGGATATGTTTAACTTCGATGAGATTGCTCCACGAAAGAAACCGCGCATGGACAAGGCAAACGAAAAGCCGACCACCAGCACGAACACAGCGGAAGTAAGGCAGACGGTTGCGGTTGGAGGTAGTCGTTGCCGACGGAACGCTCCGGCAACAGATCAAGAGGATCTGTTTTGCTTCGAAGAAACTCCAAGCACCCAGCAGCGTCGTGCTGCCGCTGCTGCTAACCAACGCAAGACGAATGACACTCTCAACAACAGTAATAATAGCCATTCGAAAACCAACCCATCGTCGGCCACATCCGAAGCGTCCATAACCCGCGCGCTGGCCGGGGCACAGAATCGAAGCAAGGGAAGCAACGATTCGACGATGGATGGGTACAAGGAATTTATTAAACCAGTACAACCATCCGCGATGGGCTGGCTGTCGTCGACGATGTGCGGCTTAAAGCTGACCGGTAGCGGTGGTGAGGACCATTCGCTCGACGAAATCAACATTAAATCGGAACCGCTGGACGAAACCGAAGATCCGTACGGTATGCAGCGGGATTGCAAAAAGTGGATCAAAAGCATGGAGAATGCGTTTCCGGTGCGGGAGGTAAGCATGAAGCTGGTGGCACACCGTCCAATGGATGTCAGCGGCCAGGAGATGTCGTGCGTTACGGCCGATGGAGGCAAGAATTTTAAAGCATTCGTAAAGGTAAGGATTGATCGGGGTACAGTGCGTTGCTTTAAAGCTAACGTGTGTAATACCTTCTTTTCTTTTACTTTCAGAAACGCAACTATCCGGTACAGCAGCTCGTTCTCGGCACGAAATCTGTTTGCGTGCGGGACGACAACCAGTGTGCATGAAATGTGCGAATGTTAATCCCTACTTTTATATTTCATTCCCAACTTTGTGGCCCTATTAAGACAGGAGACCCTTTTTTTCATCTATTTAATTACGACACTAAAATACCCAAAAAGATACAAATTAACACAGTGAAATGAAATGAAATGAGTAGACCAAATGAATATAGACCAGCAGACGGATGCTGTAAGTTTCTGCTTTATTGAAAGCGATACACGATTCACTCACGTGCCCTCTGTAACCAGCTGTAGAAACTGTTCCTTGAAGAACTTTACAAACTCCACAGATGAAAGTCGGTTGAATTCCTTCATCAAGCGTACATTGAAATCACCAAACTGCTGCTCTGAAAGCCCTTTTGTCAGCGCTTTCGCCGGGCTGTCGGTGCGATTGGTTCGCTCCTGCTTCAGGAACTGCTGCACGTGGAACTTGGAGCGTATGTGGTCGAGCTGTTTGGCATCGAATTGCGTCGCAGGTGCATTCCGTCCCTTCCTCTCCACCACCTCACCGGTATCGGAGCGCAGGCTCTGCAGTAGCATCGCTTTCGGCACGGAACTGAACGATGGCGCCGTGAGCGCTTCCTCCACACTCTTGTTGGCTGCCTCGGTTTCCTGTTTCCGCGATAACAACTGTTCTTCCCCATCCGTCGTGCTGTGCTGAAGCAGGGTGAAAAGGTCTGCATCCCCTTCCGATCCCAGCCAATTGCTAGATGTTGCACCGTTCGCGTCGCCGCATTGCAAAATGTCACGCTCATACTCTTCGCCAAGCCATGCCGCCAAGCTAACCGGCAGCTGGTAATGCTCCGGCAACCAGCTCACCTTGGTCTCGGGAAGAATCTCCAGGGCCGGATACAGCTCGTCGTAGAACTGCACCGTCCGTCTGCATACCGAGCGGGAGAACAGCCACAGCTCGCCCATCAAGCCGAGAAACATCACGTACGTAGGGTACAGATGCATGTTCACTATTTGCTTCACGTGGAATCGGGCGGCTTCCTTTGTAAGGTAGACGACACGCATCAGCAGCTTGCACAATCCTTGCATTCTTACCAGCAGATACTCCAGGTTGGATCGTACCGGCAAGTTCACCGTCTGCGGGATGTATTCCGACTCGGGCAGGAAGCTGTGCAAATCCATAATAACCTGCACCAGGTCCAGGTTTTTGATGCGGATCAGCGTCTGGTTAACACGTCGCATAACTTGAAAGCCGTGCATATTACGCAAACGGAACTTGAAGCGATTGACGAAGCGCGTCTCGAATGCGGCAGCCTTTTCAAACGTGTTCAGCGTAGAGTAGTAGTTGAGCATGCTGGTACTTGTTTTGGTTAGAGCGGAAATTTCTGCAAAGGTGGAAAGGAATGATCGGAGGTCGTCAATGGTTCCTTGCCAGACCATGAGCTAGCAGCTACATACGACTCTTGATGTGTTTCGATTTACACGGGGCATTCAAAACTACCGGCGGATCCAGGTTTCTTTGATTCCACAGAGCCATTTTTCTTGGGGAAAACGGTACTGATACAAACGTGAAAATAATTGATGCGCCGGTTTGTACGCATACACGCCGCCCTTTTGCTCCGATGTGCCAAACGTAAACAAAACACATGTGCACAGATCAGCGTATTTCAACCACTCTTGACGAAACCCTGTAAACTGAACGAATGTCTGACAGAAACTCATCGAAACTCGCGCTTGACAGACCGTACGTCAACATTAAATTGTCTGGTCATTGCGTTCATTGTTGTTGTCCGGAAAAGCAGAAACGTTGAAAACACAGAGCGTCTTGCAGAAATTTCCTTTATCATTACGAAATGGGACAAAACCAGTCAGCGGGCAGCGGCGGGGACAAGGATAAGGATAAGGATAAGAAGAAAAAGTACGAGCCACCGATCCCGACGCGGGTTGGCAAAAAGAAGCGCAAGGCAAAGGGACCCGATGCGGCCCTCAAGCTGCCCCAGGTCACCCCACACACGCGCTGCCGGCTGAAGCTGCTCAAGCTGGAGCGCATCAAGGACTATCTGCTGATGGAGGAGGAGTTCATCCGCAACCAGGAAAGACTGAAGCCGCAGGAGGAAAAGATCGAGGAAGAGCGCTCCAAGGTGGACGACCTGCGGGGTCGCCCATGTCGGTCGGCACGCTGGAGGAGATCATCGACGATAACCACGCAATCGTGTCGACGTCGGTGGGCAGCGAGCACTACGTCAGCATCCTGTCGTTCGTCGACAAGGACCAGCTGGAACCGGGCTGCTCGGTGCTGCTGAACCACAAGGTGCACGCGGTGGTCGGAGTGCTGGGCGACGACACCGACCCGATGGTGACGGTGATGAAGCTGGAGAAAGCGCCGCAGGAAACGTACGCCGACATCGGCGGGCTGGACACGCAGATCCAGGAGATCAAGGAATCGGTCGAGCTGCCCCTCACGCACCCCGAGTACTACGAGGAGATGGGCATCAAACCGCCGAAGGGTGTGATCCTGTACGGACCGCCGGGCACGGGCAAAACGCTGCTCGCGAAGGCGGTGGCCAACCAGACGTCCGCCACCTTCCTGCGAGTCGTTGGGTCGGAGCTGATTCAGAAGTATCTCGGCGACGGTCCCAAGCTGGTGCGCGAGCTGTTCCGTGTGGCCGAGGAGCACGCCCCGTCGATCGTGTTCATCGACGAAATCGATGCCGTCGGAACGAAGCGGTACGATTCCAACTCGGGCGGTGAGCGCGAAATTCAGCGCACCATGCTGGAGCTGCTGAACCAGCTGGACGGGTTTGACTCGCGCGGCGATGTGAAAGTAATCATGGCCACGAATCGTATTGAAACGCTCGACCCGGCGCTGATCCGTCCGGGGCGTATTGATCGAAAGATTGAGTTCCCGCTGCCGGACGAAAAGACCAAGCGACGTATCTTCAACATCCACACTGCCCGTATGACGCTGGCGGAGGACGTGAATCTGTCGGAGCTGATCATGGCGAAGGACGATCTGTCGGGCGCGGACATCAAGGCGATCTGCACGGAGGCGGGCTTGATGGCGCTGCGGGAGCGCCGAATGAAGGTGACCAACGAGGACTTCAAAAAGTCCAAGGAGAGTGTGCTCTACCGGAAAAAGGAGGGAACGCCGGAGGGTTTGTACATGTAAACCGAACACACGAGCGACCTCTTCCAACCTCCGTCAGCTGTATTTGCTTAGGTATTCTAATAAATTGTGAAACATTGAAATAAAACCAATTCTCAACCATGTCTTTCGACCCATTCGGGATATGTTTGTGTTCATTTGTAGATCATTATTTTATTATTTCATGGATTATCTCGCTTTGAAAGAAAGGATCTTTCCGTTGGACAAAGCTATGTAGTCCATCCATGCATCTTAGTGAGGCCAGTTCCACTAAACAGATGCATGAAGCATGAGGGAATAAGGGAGGGCATCATCACTACCATTTAAGTATATTTATTCGATAAATGAATTGATCGTTTCCATTAATCGATCGATCGATCGCGAACTACAAAAATGAAATGCCAAACAGAACTACCAACATTTTCTCACAAACGGTATTGATTTATTTATGGGTTGTGATCGCGGATTTTACATATAAAGTCCCTCGGGCGTTCCCTCCTTTTTCCGGTAGAGCACACTCTCCTTGGACTTCTTAAAGTCCTCGTTGGTCACCTTCATTCGGCGCTCCCGCAGCGCCATCAAGCCCGCCTCCGTGCAGATGGCCTTGATGTCCGCGCCCGACAGATCGTCCTTCGCCATGATCAACTCCGACAGATTCACGTCCTCCGCCAGCGTCATACGGGCAGTGTGGATGTTGAAGATACGTCGCTTGGTCTTCTCGTCCGGCAGCGGGAACTCAATCTTTCGATCAATACGCCCCGGACGGATCAGCGCCGGGTCGAGCGTTTCAATACGATTCGTGGCCATGATTACTTTCACATCGCCGCGCGAGTCAAACCCGTCCAGCTGGTTGAGCAACTCCAGCATGGTGCGCTGAATTTCGCGCTCACCGCCCGAGTTGGAATCGTACCGCTTCGTTCCGACGGCATCGATTTCGTCGATGAACACGATCGACGGGGCGTGCTCCTCGGCCACACGGAACAGCTCGCGCACCAGCTTGGGACCGTCGCCGAGATACTTCTGAATCAGCTCCGACCCAACGACTCGCAGGAAGGTGGCGGACGTCTGGTTGGCCACCGCCTTCGCGAGCAGCGTTTTGCCCGTGCCCGGCGGTCCGTACAGGATCACACCCTTCGGCGGTTTGATGCCCATCTCCTCGTAGTACTCGGGGTGCGTGAGGGGCAGCTCGACCGATTCCTTGATCTCCTGGATCTGCGTGTCCAGCCCGCCGATGTCGGCGTACGTTTCCTGCGGCGCTTTCTCCAGCTTCATCACCGTCACCATCGGGTCGGTGTCGTCGCCCAGCACTCCGACCACCGCGTGCACCTTGTGGTTCAGCAGCACCGAGCAGCCCGGTTCCAGCTGGTCCTTGTCGACGAACGACAGGATGCTGACGTAGTGCTCGCTGCCCACCGACGTCGACACGATTGCGTGGTTATCGTCGATGATCTCCTCCAGCGTGCCGACCGACATGGGCGACCCCCGCAGGTCGTCCACCTTGGAGCGCTCTTCCTCGATCTTTTCCTCCTGCGGCTTCAGTCTTTCCTGGTTGCGGATGAACTCCTCCTCCATCAGCAGATAGTCCTTGATGCGCTCCAGCTTGAGCAGCTTCAGCCGGCAGCGCGTGTGTGGGGTGACCTGGGGCAGCTTGAGGGCCGCATCGGGTCCCTTTGCCTTGCGCTTCTTTTTGCCAACCCGCGTCGGGATCGGTGGCTCGTACTTTTTCTTCTTATCCTTATCCTTATCCTTGTCCCCGCCGCTTCCCGCTGACTGGTTTTGGCCCATTTTGCGAACCTCTTTTCACTGCTGTAGTTGGCAAACAATTAAATCGTAGCGAACAAGGAACTACAAAACAGAGACGAGCGTGACAAGTCAAAAACGACGTTTGACGTTTCGAGCAAAGGGTTTCCCGCAAGGCAAAGCGAGGGTTTTTGACGTTCGAAAATAGCTGCATCTCGCTCATTTTCTCTAGCCATCCTTTACTCGCTCACAATGCTTGTTTCGAAGTGAACTTTTGTGCACCCTCTCACACTTAAGTACAGGCCCCCACCCTCGGCAGTGTAGTGAATTAGAAATGCACAATTTTGTTGATATTTTGCATTGAAATTGACTACAGTTTCGTGCAAATGTTATTAAAATTAATGAGTACGGAATGCCGTAGCACTGCTGCACAACGCCGTTTAAAGTGGGCGCACGCCCGCAGCGGTTATAATACGAAATATCATAAAATAATATTGCCACCGGAAATGCAAAGCTTACAGCTTTTTACTTATTTGAGTTCAACCTACACCTACGCTTGTTTGATATAGCTTCGTAGCCATCAAACGGCAAGGCACGCGAATAGCCTCGACACAACTGGGACGAAATGAATACATTAAAAAGTGAAAAAATCAATACTAACTTTCCCCATTCAACAGATTCCCTCAGCGTCAAGATCATCCACAAATGAAGATGTACAGTCCAAAAAAGCCACAACCGACTCTGCTGATGCAATAGCGAAATATGTATGAGCAAGTGAGGGAGGAGGCCGTTAATGAGGCGGGGGGAGGCAGTGGAGTGTATTTTTTGCCATTTAATTTTGCCCACCAACACAATCGCACGCGAGGTTTTTGGCGGCCATCCTAAACCCTCCCAAACCCTCGATCGAAACGTAAAAAACCGTCACAATTACTTACAAAAAGCGTCGCCAGCGAAGGGAAATTTGCACCGATGTGGAGCGTTGGCGAGCTCGCGAAAACAAAATCCCCCAACATAGTGAGATGTTTTTCTCACCATCCTCTCACTGCTGTCAAACTCACATGGCAGTGTTGTTTTGATCAAGCAGGATTAAATAACACCCGGCACGGCATCCTGATCGATCCTTCCATTAGCTCCGATTTCTTCGCGATGCCTACGTACGAGCTGTCCGTCATTCTGCGGCAAATGTCCCGGGTAAGATACAACTCTTGAAAGTGGTGCAAATGCAGCAGCCGTTACAGTTAACCACACACATCAACGCCTCTTCCTCCAACAGCCCGATATGGTCGCCACGCTGAAACGGACCGCAACTGCTATCTTCGACAAAGGCGGCATCATACGGAAGCTGGACAATTTGGGCACCAAACCACTGCCATTCAAAACCAGCGCCCACGGTCTAGTGCATCGGACGGGGTCGTACTTTGTGTTCAAATTCGACACACCACCGTCCGCCATCGACGATCTGGACGAGGAGTACGGGCGCGATGTGGACATCGTACGCAAGCGAATCTATCGGGCGGACGTTTCGCAACAGGAAGAGATCACCTGCACGCTGCACGAGGAGCTGCTGCCGCCCGCGTACCGCAAGGACGTGCAGAAGATGATCGCGACGGCCGAGCGCAACAAGACTAAGAAAGTGTTCCAGTACAATACCGGGCTGGATTACTATCCTTTCCAGAAGTGAGCGGAGCAAATCGAAGCGGAGGATAATAGGAACGAATTGTAAACCCCAATTGTGTTGTGGTTTGATTTTCTAAAGTAGAACTTTAACAATATAATTTAACGGTTAAACATAGGATCAACGGAGAAGCTTGTTGTCTGGAGCTGAATGTTAGGAAAGAAATCGAAGAACAAAAAAGCGTATAATGCTTCGTATCATTTCAAGGGGTATTTTAAATTTATTCACTGTATAATGTCCTAAAATTTACACACTATAATGTTTAGGTGCCGGCTCACACCTTAAATGAAATAAGTGGGGACTACGCCTCATACTCTGCTACCTATCTAGCTGGGTTCGATCGTTCGTTCCTTTCTGTAGGTCAATGTTATGTCTCGCTGTATGTTTATTCGCCCTTAGATATGAAAAACAGAAATTAGAAACGTTTGCATGGGTACAAAAACCCAAACTATACCACAACAGTTCGGATGCCCTCCCACAAAACAGGAGAAAGCGTTCCAAATTATTGACGAGCGATATTTAATGATTTTCACATTAAAAATGCTTAACTTAAACAAGTTGCGCCTCACGCTAAAACTCCCGCGTGTGCATGCACACACTAACATCTGTGTGTGTAGTGAACGTTTTACTCTATCTGTATAGCCCTCGCAAACGAAAAATCTTCCATGCCTTCGGAAGCGGCCTGCAACAAGGCCTCCTTTCGCCGCCGCTTTTCCTTCTTAGACGATACGCCGTCTTCGCTGGCCGCACCATTCTGCACTATCTTGTCCTTCTTGCGCTTCCGGTTGGTTGGCTCTTCAGTGACTTCCATCCCTTCCTCGCCGTTCTCATCATTGTGCTGCTCCTCTTCTTGCGCGTTTCCATTGGCAGCACTATGGCCGTTTGTCGCTTTGCCCTTCTTTTGCTTGCGCTTCGCCTTACCCCCACGTTCTTCGGTTTCCTCTTCAGCTGCACTACTATCGTCGTTTGCACTGTGGCCGTTCAGCAGGTGTGGAGCATCCTCTTCCTCCTCCTCCTCTTCCTCTTCCTCCTCTTCATCGTCCTCCTCTTCCTCTTCCTCCTCTTCATCGTCCTCCTCATCGTTCGTTGTTTTCTGTGTTTTGTCCTTACCCTTTTTAGACACGGTGGTGCCGCCACCAGCACCGTTTGTCGCTTCCACCGCATTAAGCCCGTTCTCCTTCAGCAACGGCAGTCCTTCGTTGCTGATCGGGTTCAGATGCCAACGTTTACAGAACTGCCGATAGGTGGCCATCGTTTGGGCGTTAAGGGCGAATAGGCGCATCGACTGTATCTGCGTGCCGATAGTTTTCCAATTGAGCAGAGACTGTTGCTGGTTTTTAGTCGCCTTCTTGCCGTTGCTACCGGCAACGGATGGGGCTGCTCCTAGATGCGATGGAAGACGTTGCACTTCGCTCAGCACCAGCAGCAGCTCGTACAGTTCGTTCTGTCCGATGGTGCGATCGCCAGCGACAACTGCAGCCTCCAGTTGCGCCACGTACGGTGCGATCCCGTCGGTACAGATCGTCCGCAGCTCACCGGCCGAACGGGCCTGATCCGCGTTCAGCAGTCGGCGATTCCGCAACAGCTCGCGCAGCAACTGCAGTGTCTGTATTCGGCGAATCGCACGTACAGAGCCTACCTGCAGCCCACCGTGCACCAGCTTACCGGTCAGGTGCCACACGCCGCTCCACTGCATCTGGAACAGGCTCTGAAACGCGCTGAACGCCAGCGACGGGTTGCGGTTCGTGATGAACTCTTCCAGCAGCTCGCCGAACATTCTGTCCACCGCGTTGGGACCACTGGCACCACCGGCTGCCGCCTCCTTGCCCAACACCTGGCTGCAGATGACGATGAACTGGCACGCCTTCAGCAGGTACTCGTTGCGCTCCGGGAAGGCGGCACCCTTAGCGACCTTCTCGATCAAATCGCGCAGTATCTGTTCCAGCTGCTCCGGCCGCACGTCCTCCGCGTCCCGTTTGAACTTCTTGATGCGGTTCAGCGTGGTGAAGATCTGGCGGTAGCGCGTCAGAATCGACCCGTACTTGGACTCCTCGCGCAATGCCACCGGCAGCATTTCGAAGATGTACAGCATCAGCTCGAGGCAGAGCAGCATGTCCGGTTCGTGCTTGAGGTACGCATCGACCAGGTCGAGCACGCGCATCCGGAAGTGCGTCAGCACGATGTCCATCTGCTTTTCCGCCTTCGTCGGTCCCTTTCGCTTGCGTGCGGATTGCTTCTTGCGGAACGCCCGGAACGCTGCCGTTAGCGCTTGGTCCAGCCGGCGTCCCTGCTCCTCGTCCAGTTCGTCCAGATCTACCGATTCGGTGTCGGTTTCCGGATTCGCTCCACCCAGTGCCGTCTGTATCGCTGCCCGCATGGTGTCCGTAATGTTGTCTTCCTCCTCCTCGTCTCCCATTATGTCCTCGTCGTCGTCCTCATCGTCTTCCTCGTCGTCCTCCTCCTCATTGCCATCCCCGTTTGCTGCGTGCTTCTTTACGCTTTCCTCCTCATCTTCCTCTTCTTCATCTTCTTCCTCGCCACTGTCCGTGGAACCATTTTCGTCGTCCTCCACCTCTTCCGCCTCACTTTCATCCTCCTCGCCCGGTACCGTCAGTGGGTTCGATTTGTCCTTCAGATTGATCACCGACAGAATTTGATTGAGCGCCGGAAGCGTTATCTCGCTCGAAAGATGCGGAAACAGGTGCGCAATCACGTTGCGCAGCAGGTGTGAATTTTGCGAAAGCAGATTCAGGAACAGATCCACCACCACCTCGATCCACTCGGGTTCGGCCGGTTCCAGCTCGATCGTCAACTCGCTGGCCCTCTTCTTCTTCCTACCACCGTTGGCATCCCCATTGCTACCCTGGCGCCGCTGCTTTGCCTTCTCCTCGATTCGCTTCATCACGCACTCGAGCTCCTCGATGGAGCTACACGCTACTTCCGGATCGCTAAACAGATGCAGCCCCATGTGCATCAGCAGTATGTGAAACACCGTGTCGCATTGCGTTTCCGCTGCGTCGCCTACGGATTGGCGTTTTTTGCTTTTTTGCTTCTTGCCGACCGGCGACGATTCGCTCGTCACCGTAGCAAACATCTTATTCCAGCAGGACATCTGCTCGTCGGTCAGCGCGCTGCGCAGACACTTGGTCCCGTGCGCACGCATTACCTCGTCCACATGGCGTACGATCGAGAACAGGAAGGCGCGCTCGACCGATAGCTTCGGATGGCGGTGTTGAAGCGAGCTGAAGAACAGTCCGCGCATCGTCTTCGCCAGCTCGGCAGAGAGTGCTTTGTCCTGTTTGGAAGCCTTCAGCACACTTACTCCGTCCGCGGAGTAAAACACGCCGAGTGTGAGCAAAAACTTTACCACCTCCTGGTGCCACCCCTCCGCCTGTCCTTTGTCATCCGATTGTGTGGTCAGCTGACGGAGGGAGAGCAACCGCTGCAGCATGTAGGCAGCGTACGACCGCTCCCCGTTCGTGCCCGTCGCCGCGTCATCCAGTATGGTCGCCTTCAGTTCACTCCCCACGGTGCGTAAGCTTTCCGCTGACAGTGTGGTGAGCAGATTGTGCAGCAGCTTGCAATTCGCGTACTTCTCGATCAGAACACTACCCGGGGCATGCATCAGACGGCGCAGCGTTTCCAGCCGAGCGCTTTCGTCCTGCATCTTGGGATAGGTTTGCAGCAGTGCGGCGCACACTTCCTGGTACAGGTTGCGCACGTCCTCGCTGTACTTGTTTCGATTTTTCAGATTGTTGACGAGAAACTTTACAAACGCTGGCTGCAACACTTCCGGCACGAGGGTGCCATCTTCCAGCAGGTTGAAAACCGATACCACCAACCGTAGCACGATGATGTCGCGGTGCTTCGGCTTGGAGCCGCGGTTCTCCTGCTCCAACACGGGCACGATGGCGTCACGCCAGAACGGCACCAGCGTATTTAGCTTGTTCAGTTCCCGCAGCAGACACTCGTAGAACGGGTGATTGATCCCCATCGTGCTGCCAATGCCGAACAGCAGCTGCGCCAGGAAGGGAAAGTTATGCTCGTGCAGCAGCTTCGGGGCACCGAAGTTGTGCTCGAAGTACTTTTGATTGATCAGCTTCTTGTGCGGCCCGGTGGACAGCTGCAGCAGAAAGAACGCCGAATCGATCGTGTGCTTTTCCTTCGGCACGTTCAGCACCGGCTCGAACACGGGCCAGAACACTTTGGAAAACTTGGACGCCTCGAGCCGGTTGGCCAGCTCGTTCAGAAACGTGTACACCAGCGGTACGAGCATTTTGTACATGTCCTTCTTCAGCGTTTTCAGCACCGTTTGCAGCTCCAGCTCGGACGCATCGTCGATCAGGCCCGACTTTATGATGGCGCCGCAAACGAGAATCTTTCCGATGCGCAGCTCGAGCGGAGTTTTATGCTTTTCTTCCTCCCCTTCCCCAAGCTCGGACTCGGTGAGCTCCGATTTCACCAACGTAAATAGTTCCGTAACCGAGGGGCATTCATCCTCCCTGCCGCGCAATCGTTCCAGCAGCCCTACGAGCGCGGTGAAGAAACCGATTCGCGAGTCGTTTTGCATCGAACCTACGCCGCGGACCAAGCGCTTCAGTGCGTATGCAGTTTCGGCCGTTTTCTGCGAAAGAGATCAAAAGGATTCATTTGGTTTGGATTTCGCACGAGAAAACACACGCAGCTCATAACCTACAGGAACAACGGATTCTTCCTCGGCATCGTCGGTACCGTTGTGCGGCTTGATTTTCTGGCCATTGCACAAAAACTCGATCAACCCGCAGGCGCCTTTTACCCGCGCCTCATCGTCGTCGCTGACGAAATGCTTGAAGTAGCCGAACACCGTTTTGTCCATCAGCATGCCAGCCTTGCGGCCGGATTGCTCCTTCATCGTGGCACCTTGCGGGAAGCACCAGTAACACGATCGGGATTATTAGCACACTTCTGCAACGGAACGATCCTGCAGCGAACGAACAAACTAAACAACGTGCACAAACGATGGCAAACGAATAATTACACAATATTTTAGCGGCCGACACGAAACCACACACACCGGGCATACGACGATGGCAATAGATAGAAACCATGTGCTTGAGTCGCGTTTTTTTATATAGCACAACTGTCAGGAGAACCACATTTCGAAGAAAAATAATCAAAATTCGGAACACTCTCCGGCAAACAGCACAACGTGCTGTCAACATGCAGGTGGAGGTAATTTTTCTTCGAATAGCACCGTGGGCTGGGATATTTTGCCCCGCGCAAACACAGGGTGGTGATTTCTTTCCTTTTCAATAGCAACTAAATTTTGCATTGCAAATATAAAAAAATATGTAATTATTTACTATAATTAAAAATATGGAACTTTTGAGTACATTATGCAATAATGATGCAATCTTCTGATCAAAATTAAGTTACTAATTTTATTAAAAACAAGAAAAGATGTTTTAATTAGATCAATAGTGTCCTCGATAGCGATCGATTAATGATAAATCGTTTGATATAAAATATTTCTCTGAACATATCAAGGAAGAATTTTCTTCTTCTTTGACGTTGGGCCATCGTTGTTGGTCATGGCCTACCTGTACCACACACCAGTGGGCTTGGCTTGACTTTCAGTGACTTATTGATAACCCACAGAAGGATAGGATAGTCCAAGATCTATTAAGGAGAACAGGTCGATGCAGAGGCCGTTGCTAGGTTGCCATTTTTAGCTTGCGTTTGACAGTTTCATGAAAAAGTGTTTACAAACAAATAGGCAACAGTTGCAAGCCGTATTAACGACTTCTTAGCACACGTTATTGTGTTTTCCGTTTTCTTCGCCCCAATAAAAATATACTTATACCTATGTGTATATTCGGGCACGATTTAGTGTATATTGTCATACTTCTTATATTTCATTCGTTTGTCACCATATTTACTCATTTACGTAGTATCTTGTATTTTGGCAAAAGGATGCTGAACAGGCATTCGAGGAAGACATTCTCCTGCTGAAATTGCTTTAAAACATGTAATATTAATGGTTTTGTATTACATTGACCCAAATGATTACCCTGGTTTTATAGTTTGGTTAACTTACCTGTAACACACACACACAATCACAAAAACACACCAATAAGAAGTATAAAACAGTAGCACAATGTGAAAACTATTCTCGTTTACAATTTATAGAATCTATTACAATGAAAACTATACTGGCTCAACCAACAATCTCAATTGCACAAACACGTATACGTGGGTACTATGATTGCCTAACGACGTTTGTAAACAATGTTCAATTTAACTGTCAAAATTTTCCCATTGCTTCTTGTCACTTTACTCTATGTGCTTCGACCTGTTCTCCTTAATAGATCTTGGGATAGTCATTCGGGTCTTGAACCCATGACGGGCATGTTGTAAAATCGTTCGAATTGACGAGACCGTTCGTTTTACGAGACCAGCCCTTCAAGGAAGGTTACATAGCTATAAATATATCAATTGATGGTATGAAGTTGTAGATGACATACTGTAGACTAAATTAAATACATCTTAATCTACTTTTTGTGTGGGTATGATTCTGATTTATGAACATAGATCACAATGAAATGTAGTTGGGTATGCTGCAAATTGTAATCATTGGCTTGTAAATTTAGCTTGAAACACAACGGTTAAAACCATGTTTAAAAAAACCGTGCAAACGACCACTGTTCGACCACCGTGCGATAGGACCGGTTTGACAAACGTCAACTGACAGCGAAAAGAAAAGGAAAAGGATTTTCTAGACTCGCGACACCACGCGCCTGCCTTAATCGCAAATATAATATGGCAGGCAGAGGTACACACGATAATAATAGGTAAATGAAACGGGCCCAATTTCATGGTAAATCTGTGCCGATATCTGTGCAACGTGTTGCAAACGGTGGCGAAAGAAGGTGATCACACATTGCACTAGTAGTGAGGCTCGGTCGCTGGCCGCGGTCAGCGTGGCAGGTGAAAGCAATCGGGAACACCGACCGACCGAACGACCGCTTTCTTGGTGCAGCACAAACTCGTGGTGGATGATGTCTACCTGTGCTTGACGGATTGAGCCAGTGGGGCGAGTGTGTGAGGGATACGGTTTGGGGTGGTGTGTATTGCTGACGAACAACCAAACGCCGGATGAGCGGAGGTACAGCTGGAAACGATGGAACCGTTCCGAAACACGGATGTCATCAATTTGAGCCGCTCAGGAAAAAAAGCCACCATACCGCGAAAACCAATCCCAACGTGGAAAGTAATGTTTTGTTTGTGTGCTTTTGGGGCAGAGCAACTACTACTATGCATGCGCGCATGCTGATGCACAGGCACAAACCTGAGCGCTGGGACGCGCCTCGTGAGAATGCTGAAAACCGACCGCCCTTGCCTTGAAATCGAATACTAATACTGGATGTGAAATATAAAGCTGCCAGTTTCGTAATATGTGCCGGTGAAGGAAACGCATGGAAAGCCGGAGACTTCCAAAAGGCTGCAAATTCCTCGCCACCATCAGGAAGTGGTCGGCGGCAGTGGCAGCGGTTGTGCTGCTAAAAACAAAATATATTACCGACTATAAATAGCCTCCGTCACGGTCATTATGCCGGGTAGCTGCAGCACATACAGTAGCCAAATTAAAAGATGCAAACAATCAGCTTTTTCCGGATTCCTGTTATTTCCGATTAAATTAGTGCAATTGTTCAACAGCCCCAGCCACGGTTCCCTTACATATCTTGCAATTTGTGCAACATGAGCGCGATCCTGTGAAAGTGGTACGAATTTAATACTAATTTACCCGTCTTCTCTTTTCCCCTCCTCCTTCGCACAGATATGGAGATCGGGCCCGTAAACCGCTCCCGACGGAACCACCGTACCTTGCGTACGTCGGCAACCTTCCCAACGGGGTCGTGCAGGGCGACATTAACGCCATCTTCAAAGAGTACGCGGTGAAGAGCGTGCGTCTAGTGAAGGACAAGGAAACGGACGTATTCAAAGGCTTTTGCTACGTCGAGTTCGATACTCTCGAGGATCTGGAGAAGGTGCTCCAGCTGGATGGCATGATAGTGCTGAACGATCGACCGGAACCGCTGCGGATTGATGTGGCCGAGCAAAAGAAGAACGACCGGTACGTATTCGAATCGATTGTGGCAAATCGTCAAATTGAAGGGCAGAAAGGACCACCTTCCCTCAATCCCTCAGCCGTTACGTCATAGTGTTGAATGTTCGCACGCAGATTGAAGCGATTGGACATACAAGTCTGCTATCGATATCGGTTTAATCTTGGTTTGATCTTTTGATAGCACACAATGGCTGCCACCTGTGCATTATCGCTTTAGGCTGGCCGATTCTGCACAACTATACAACACTGCTTTCACCAATGTCTACTATGCTTAATACGCTTTTTTATAGCATATAGCAGTTTCTTGAGATGGTTACTGATCGATATGTTTTTTTCTTTTTTTCTTCTCTTTCCCTAAACCTAAAGTGGAGGTTTTAACAGGCGCGGTGGTCAACAGAATCGTGGCGGACCCGGTGGACCAGGCAACGGTGGTGGCGGCGGCGGCGGCGGCGGTGGCGGTTTCAACCGTGGCGGACCTAACCAGATGAATAATCGGCCGATCGGCAGTGGTGGTGGTGGTGGCGGCGTCGGTGGCGGCGGCGGCGGAAGTGGTGGTATGGATAGAAATTATAGTAACGATTACTCCCGAAACGATTACGATAGAAACCGCGGTGGACGTCCGAATAACTATAATGGTAAAGACCGATCGTCCCAGCGGTGTGCCGATCGCATCACATCACTCTTGCTGTTGTACACCTTACTGTAGACATTGCGCGAGCTTGCCTTCTGCATGATTATTATTATTATTATTGATACTGTAGCTTTCGTGTAGTCTAGTCGCCCTATCGATTGGCTGGGAGTTTGGAATGGAAAACTAATCCTCAAGTGTCGTTGTTTAACATTTGAGCGCTTTTCTTTCTTTTCATCCTTTGTTTGTTAGTTTAATGGGCCATTTTGATGCGTTAGTGCGTACTAGGACAGTAGGTTCTCAAACGACGACCATCCATTAAGGGAGGTTCCAAGGAGTTTTAGCTGCACGTTGTGCGATTACATTTTTATAATTTTCTTTACTATAATTTCAGACTAGTATTTTCCCTTTTTCATGCTTATTGTGTACATTACATTCTTTTTGTTTAAATTTTAGTCTATTTCAAAACGATCGTTCGCGAGCACGCTGCATTCATTGTTTGTCGTGTCGCTGTAACGCTGTGTAGCACCACAAAGGGAATGTCAATTTCGTATCTTCGTTTGCACTGTTGATTTCTATATTTAATCCGTTTCTTCATTGCTGCTTTATCGAAAAAGCCTTTTGCTTTCTTTCCTCGCTTATTACAACACTTTTCTTTCTTCTTCCCTTTTTCCCCCAAACGCCACAGACCGGGCACCGAACCGAGGGAGGTACGGAAACTTTGGCGACGAGCGGGATGGCGGTGGTCGCGACGAATGGAGCCGCGATAACGATCGCGATGGAGGACGGGACGGGCGTGGCGGTGCTGGTGGTGGTGGTCGCTACAACGATCGCGACAACTACGGTCGCGACGATGGCAATAGGTACGGCAATTATGGTCGTAATAATCAATACCGAGACAACGACCGAAGAAAAGACGCTGCGCCGTCCAACTACCCGCCACCCTCCAACCCCAATCTCAACATGGAGGAACGGCCCCGGCTGAAGCTGGCCCCGCGCTCGACGAACGCGCCGCTGAACGCGCTGGCAGAAACGAAGCAATCGGCCGCCATCTTCGGCAATGCGCGGCCACGCGAGGAGAAGCTCGGCGGTCCGGAAACTGGGCGGAAGCACGCGAACAGCGTCGGCAGCGAGGGCAGCAGTGCGGACGGTGGTGGCAGCGGCGGCGGCGGCGGTGGCAACAGTGCATCCTCCAGCGCAACGGGGGGCGATAATTAAGAAGAGGAGGGAAAGACGTATGCAGCACAGCTACAGCTATCGAGAGCGAGACGGTGAAGAAACACAATGCGCACTATCGGAAATGGATGAGAGTTACGCTGATCACAGTTGGCTGTTGATGCAAGTTACGATCTACGGGCGGCGATCGAGCGGCTCCTATTTGGTTACTAAGTGTTCCGTATTGCCAGTATGCCGTTCCGGTGGTAAAAAATAATGCATATTTCGGTAGAGCTTTTGGCAAAGTGGTGGTGCACACTACCACCACCATCCCTTTCCTCCTGCCCAGTAAGTCTGAGTTGTTGTGGTCCCTGTTCGGTGGGGAAAGGTAGATCCTTTTATCTTTGTGTTTGTGTGTGTGCGTGTGTGCGTGCGTGTGTGCGTGCGTGCGTGCTTTAGTTTTTCCTCCCAGTTCGTTCTTTCTTGTAAGCAAATCAAACAAACAAACAAATCAACATTGACGCAAACACACAACTAACCAAGGGGCATCCCTTGGTTTTTTTTCTTCTTCATTCAGTGGCTTTTTCGTTGTTACAACAGGTCTCCCCTCTCCATGTACACTTCCCTATTTTGTTGTGTATGTATAAAATGTACCCCTTTAAAAACAATACAGTATGCAATCGTGGCGTTTTTTTAAATGTTTTACTATCTCTTTCTCTCACTTCCCCCCATCGTACAGTGTAAGTTTCCATCTCCTACGATAATGGAGGCAAGTGTGGCATTATAATCAGGGCTGATGATAGCGTAGGGCCGGTGTTGAAATTTTAGCTATGTTCAATTGTCCGTTCCAATCTATTTGCTACAGTTACTCGGTATCCGGCGAGACCCGGGACGTCTATCCATTTTACTACAGTAATCACTTACACAAAGACAAACGAACGGTGTGCTGCGCCCCGATTGTGCGTCGATTATTACTACGCGATCGATCCTAAGACGTCGAAGCTGCAAACAATAAGTAATCTGCGTATAATTTTCACAAATAAAAGAGAGATCAAGAGACACAAACATGTGTTTGCAGATTGATTGCGGAAATATTCACGTTCCGGAATGATGCGGAACAGCTAGCGCTGGCGAGGAGAAGGGCTTGTGTACATGTGCGAGCGACAATAGTATCATCGCTGCTGGCAAAGAAAGACGAAACGGCGGAATGTGTGGAAATTGGCGGAATCGGTCGATTCATACGCACTCAAACCTGTCGAAATAAGTAGCAGCACATCCGTTTCTTATGTCCGAGTCGTCAGTTCTCTTCCTCCAGTTAATCTCCCAACTTGCCCCGTACTTCGGGCATTTAAGGCGAAAATAGCAATAGTAAAAGCATTACAAAAAATGAAAATGTGTTCGTCGTTGAAGAAAAACACGAACATGAAAACAATAGAACAACGTAAGATTGCACAGCTCATTATTTTCCCTACGGTAAAGCACACACGGCAAAACAAGACAAAACAACTAAACAAACAAACAAAATTTTACAACCACCATCTAGGGGCCGCGTACAAAAACAAAAAAAAAATAAGATGAAAGGAGTGAGATGATGAAATGCGACTCAAAAACCTGCTGAGCGACGATAAACCGCTAATCTTTAAACACAATAATTTATATCCAATTCGTTTTGTAAGCTTTTTTCTACGATTTAATACTTGCTGCAAATCCAATGATAACGGAAACGCTGGATACAAATTACAAATAATACTTGATAATAACAATTATATACATTTATTATGGTACGCTAGTGATGTGGCGGAGGGGAGGGGTAGTGTGTGGGTGGTAACTAGAGTTACAGAGGGCCACCGGCCCCAGACCGGTCGGATTTTTTCTCTGCTCGGCGGGCGGGCGTCAAACACAGGTATTTAGCAGTAAAGCAGTAGCGCCACGGACAAACAGTAGCAGCAGTAACATTTGCAAATACAGCCCCCTTTATGCTTAGGGAAAATGAATAAAACAAAAAAAAGCAACCATATAGCAACACACTCGCGCACTCATTTGATGTTTTGGAAATTATTTGGCAAATCACTACCGAGAAGCACATGTTTTCGAGAGAGAGAGCAAACAAACCCAAACCACTCGCACTAAAAATCATCCAAACGACGCCATACGAGATGAGCATAAGCTCCTGGGAATGATGTTAAATCTAACGGGCACGTGGGGCAGCGCAATGGTTGATTCGCGTGCGCCAAAAGGAAAGCTTAACCAAACCACAAAAAAAAAAAAACAAATAATGAATGATGATGCTTAATGCTAATGAATGAATGGTGGAATGAATGAAAAGCAATCTAATGTGCTAATTTAATATCGTTTCGAACGAGGAAACGAAAGATTTACACGAATCTGGGTAGAAGCCAGATCACTCTCCTTGCTAAATCAGGATCAAACAACATGTGAAGCAAACGAATCCTCTCTGCATTCTCGTTGAGCAAGCAATCTTGATGAAAAAGTGCGAACTTTCTTTTACAAAAAAAAACATTTCTTTCCAACCGGTTCCTAACGTTCAATAGGTGGTTAGGCAGGCAGGCGCAAGCACACCGCGACGCTTAATGATGTTTTACCGAGTTAAAACACGCTCGAGCGTAACTTTATACATGCTTATGGGTTTTTTGTTTCTTCATCAGGTGTCTCTCGATTTAAGGGTTGTTTTGTTTGTTTGGTTTTTTTTTTTTTGGGTGTAGTTCGGCATAATACCGCACCGTCCTCCTGCTATCCGTGGGGAAGGTGCGGGGCTGTGCAGAAGTGACTGGAATGTAATATCGTATAATAATGTAACGTTTATTTGTTCTGCAGAAAAGAAAATAAAACAAATCCTACTAAAATCTATAATCCAACTATGTTGACCCAACCGTGTGATGAAAATGGGAGAAAAAAACGGCGCGAAAGAACGGGATTTGAGAAAAACAAACGCATCCCGTAATTGAATCGAATGGACTTCCCGAAACGATTCCCAGAACACAGCAAACCAGGCAACCTTGTACTAAAATTGCTACACTTTCTATTGCTCTATTGAATGGAAAATGGTTACTTATAGTTTCTTAAAATTCTTAAACACAGTTAGTTAAAATTTCTCCATAATGCAGAAGTTTTGCTCCAGACATCCGGGATAAGTGATTTAAACGAAGGATCAAGCATCCACAATCACTATAGGCTTAGTAAAGTTTGTTTCTTTCACTCTATTTCTCTATAATGGAACATTTAAACTTGCAAAAGACAGGCAAGTAAAGCTATAAAACGGAAGACTTATTTTCAATTGACATATTGCATAAGAAAATATGAAACGATGATTAAAAAAATTAAGAAAAAAGTCATAAAACTAAAGCATAAACTAAAGCGTAAGAAAGCTTCAGAAAACTGTGAAGCGCCGTTAATAAAAAAAAGGGGGCGAAAGGAATAATTTTGAAGATTCTGCATCGATGGAGAATTGTAAAAAGGAGAAGAAAAGCAAAAAAAAAAACATTTCTAATGTTGAAGGGGTTCCGTTGGTACAAGTAGACAACAAAGGAGAAGATAAAGAAGATAATACAAAACAAAAACAAGAAACCGTAAGACTAAGCAACTAAAACTCCCAAATACGCAAAGCTCACTGATAGGGAATGCCGATGATAAACACCCATTTGCTAAACTACTGCAACCGTGCAGTAACCCGATCAGAAATCCCAAACTACTGTGAACAGTTCACGCAAAACATCAATAAAGTAAATTAGAAATAATCGAAGAAATAAACTACCGCCAGATTGTTGCAGCTGTTGTGCGCGTGTTCACTCACCACTGCGTGCACTTGCTTCATAAATAGCCACGATCGTACGCGTGGCGCAGCACGTCCACCAGCCGGCGCCTGCCGTACTGCGTCCCGATGCTTCGGACCGTCAGTATTTGATCGAGCGGCACCGGTTCCGTACCCTCCAGACGGTCCAGATCCGGCACATCCGACTCGTCCAGCTGGGCCAGCGGGATCGACTCGACCGCAATCCCGCACCCGAACCGGCCGAACTGTTGCAGCTCGGCCGCAAGCACGCTGGCGGGAAACGTCGCCTGCGGATCCGTACCGAGCTCGGCCAGCAGTTCGGCGAACGCGTGATAGTACGCGCTCAGCAACTGATCGTAGTGTGTGTCCCGTAGCGCTTGATCGGTACAGCAGTACACAAACAGGACGAGATCGAGCACGGGCGAGACGAACCGCACCATCTGGAAGTCGATCATGCGCACCTGGTCCGGGCGGAGGAGGAAGTTGGGCAGCCAACAGTCGCCGTGCGTGATGACCGCGTACCGGTTGCGGGTGTTAGCTAGCTCCACCATCATGCCGTAGATCGGGCTGTTCAGGAAGGCCTGGGCGTCGCGCCTGAAGTTCGCCGTGTATCGGTCGGGACTTTCCGTGCACTCGATGTCTAGCGCTTCCTTGCAGATGGTCACGATCCGCTGCATGAACGGGCCGTGCCACGGTTCTAGCGCCGCACTGTAGTACGTTTCCTCGAGCTGGCTGACGATACGTTCGAATGCCTCGGGTTCCTGCTGTTTCATCGCGAACGAGAGGGCGTGAAAGCGTGCCATCGAGCAGATACAGCGCAGACAGTCGGCTAGTTCGACACCTTTGTCTCTGGAGGAGAAAGAAAATCAGTCAATTGGATACACTTTTCCAGAGTAAGAGACCTAAAACCTAGCCAGAAAGCACCGAATTACACCAACACAGAATGGCTAACGTTCTCTCAACACTTGCGTAACAAGTGATTGACGTTTTATTCACTTCAAATTCTTCATCTCTTCTCCATGACAACCATTGGCTACCGCCATCATCATCGCCGCCGCCGCCGCCTCCTGCTCTAATTCAAATAGCCCATATCGGTCGCATGACGGAACATGTCCGTCAGTCGCCGCCGGCCGGCCTGGCTGGCAATCGGGCGCAGGATCCAGAGCTGCTCGATCGGGACCGCCTGCTCGCCCGTGATCTTGTCCAGATCGGGCACCTCCGATTCGTCCAGCAGCGAGAACGGTATCGACTCGATGCCCATGCCGCACCCGAACCGGGCGTACTGGCGCATCTCCTTCTCCAGCTCGGCGCGCGGGAAGACCGTGTCCGGATCGGAGCCGAGATCGCGCAGCATCTCCGCCAGCCCGCCGTGGTACGCGCCGAGCAGATCCTCATAGTGCGCGTCGCGCAACGCCTGGCTGGTGCATGAGTACACGAAGAACGCAATGTCGAGCGCGGGCGAGCAGTAGCGGGCGAGCTGAAAGTCGATCATGCGCATCGCCGGCGTGCTGTCGTGGAACAGAAAGTTCGGCATCCAGCAGTCACCGTGGTTGATGACCGAGTTCTGGTTGCGCGTGTGCGTCAGGTACACCATGTGGTCGTACAGGTCGCAGTCGAAAAACTTCTCCATCGTGCGCTCCAGCTCGGTGCCGGGATATTCGTGCGCCATCGCGTCGCGCGCGATATCGATCTGCACCTGCAGGAAGTTGTTGTACCACGACTTGAGCCGGGCACTGTAGTACGTTTCCTCCACGTGCTGCTGGGCGATCTCGTGAAAGCGGTCCGGTTCCTGTTCCTTCATCGCTAGCGACAGGGCATGGAAGCGGCCGAGCGAGCGCATGCAACGCTTGCACTCCTCCAGTCCGACACCTTCGGCTCTACGGCAGGGTGGAACGGAAGAAAAGGTCGAAATAATTAGACCAACAAAAGGAAACGTAATGGAAAAGGAATGCTGTGTGGGGTGTACGCGTGCTTTACGGAAACATCACTACTGACAGTTCCCTCAAACAGTTTAACGCAATCATACCTCGAAGCCGTCTTGTACCCGTACTGGCCAAGGTCTTCCATCGCGACGAAATCGTTCACCCCGTCCGTGTACGCCACATAGCATCTGTAATGGTCGAAGTAAGAAAGAAAACGCCCATTAGCCTCACCATCAACCCACCACTCGGCCGCCGTGTCCAGTGCACCTACGGGTTAATGTCCTTGAACGGGTTGGCCGGTTTGCGCGCGTCCTGAAAGCGGTACAGCTCCTTCAGCACCACGTTGTAAAAGTTGGCCTCGTTGCGGAAAAAGTCCGCCGACCGGAACGTGTTCCGGCGGCCCACATTCTTCGGGATCGTTTTCACGACCACATTCACCACCAGCGGTTCGTCCCGGCCCGGTTCGGCCGGCTCCCCGGTCAGCTGGATGCGGTACAGCTCGCTCAGGTACGCGTCACCCTTGGTGAAGTTGGTTTCCGGGATCTTCCAGCCCGTGCAGCGCTTCCCGCCCGCGCACCGCACAATCTCGTCCAGCGTTTCCTCCGTGAACTTTGGCGAAATGTCGCTCAGCTTCAGTGCCACCCGCTGCGTGTCCATCGTGGGTGCGTGGAGGGTTTAGCGAGGAAAAGAAACCGTTCCGTTGATTCGCACCAAATTCGCACTGACCACTGACAAAGCTGGTTGCTTCGAGCGCGTTGTGCCGTAAACTGAACGTTATCACAAACTGTTATCGTGACAGTGACTGGGCGGATTTGGGGTCGCACAATTGATCAATTAAAGACACAGAGATTTCTATGCTTGTGGGACGTCGTTGAAGGATGATGGGGTTGCTCCGTGATGCTCGCTACCAGCCGCCGACAGTGACCGATAGAGGGTTTGGGGGGAGGATGGCTTTGATTTGCGGTCAAAATGCGGGCCACATCAGCAACAAACGCCGGTCGGTTTTATGTCGTCAATCTATCTGGGAAGCACACACAAACGCTACGAGATGGTACCAAGAGCACCGTCAACGATAAGGGACGTACACCCCTTGGTGGTGGGGATGATGAATGAGAACAGGGGGGACAGCCAAAGATAGCAATTTGGTGTAGGATACAGGGAAAAAAACCTACACAAACGTAAATGACTTTACCTACACACACTGATATTGTGTGGCTAATTTTTGCCGGCCGTTTTTTTATTATAACTCTGCATTAGATGTGTGTGTATGTTAGTGTGCTTAAAGAAATCATTACAATGTATGACAGTGTGAGTGAGGGTGCGCGCGCGTCAGCACACCCCCGTTGTTTATGTTTATGCTTCACGTGTAGGGGTGGAGATGGGGCTGCCGGCACTGTGTAGGGGTTGCTTCGGTTGCTTCGATGTATTTGTGTGGCGCGCGTGGAAACACGTTTCGGGCGCTAATTTTGAAGCACCCTGTGGTCCCCCGTTTGATTTGAGATGGAGTAAAGTGTGTAAGACGATTTAATGCTTAAATGGGATGTAAAAGTAGGATAAAAATCGCCTCATGTGGATGAACTTTTAAAAACATATTAATTTCATGATTGTGACTAATGATTGTGAAAATAGGGTGTACCGGCACTGAAACCCCGGCAGCATGGTTCCTCCCTCCGCCTTTCGGCCGGGCCTAATAAACACAGCTTTAGTGATGGGAGCTCCGGATTGCATTCGTGAATCCACTCCGACTCCGACATTCTTAATCCGGATCCGACTCCAAAATAAATATGGCTTCGAATCCTAATGCTCCGAACGAATACAGGTTCAATAGGCTCCGGTTAAACCCGGATTACTCCGATCGAATCCAAATGACTCCTATTGAATCCGTTTTGCTACCGTGCTTCATTCGTAAAGCAAAATACTTACACTACAAAAGCAAGCTTACAAGAAGCACCTAGCTCCTAGCTAAAATTGCTGTCTTCATAAGCGAAAATTCGATCGTCTATCTGCGTACCGACCAAAACCGTATACTGAGGTTTCCATGGGTTTCCGGTTGTTTCCAGATTTTTTATAAAGTTGATTTGGTAAATTTCGTGATTTATTGTTTACTTTCTTTCCATGTGTAATGACCACTGATTTTACCACAATTAACTGGCAGAAGGCAGAAGAACTGATGAATGAAGAACTGAAGGCGGAAGAACTGAAGGCGGAAGAACTGAAGGCGGAAGAACTGAAGACGGAAGAATTGAAGGCTGAAGACTTAAGGTGAAACGTTGAAGATGTTGCCTAAGCATCGATCCAAAGCAGAATGGTTCTTTATTGTGAAACTTCATACGATCGCACAGTTGACATTATTATGATCATAATCCGTTCGAATAATTTGACACTATGGTCATGTCAGAGGTCAAATTTGCCGGATTTTACACATGCTTGGATTCGTTGAACGATTTACTAAGATTTTACCGCACATGTTTCACCCATTCGCACAATTACTTGGCATTATCCTAAAAATGTTCAAGCAAATTATTTTGTTTCAATTTTTCTTAAATTTCAATTTTAAGCAACGTTCAATACATTGTTGAATAATTCAAATAAATTAATTCAATCCAAATAATTTCTGGAAGCTAACAATAAATCGTGAGTCCTGAGTTCAAACCCCACTGCACACTTCGGAGTTGATCCGGATTCGAATCCGAAAGGCTTTAGGCCCATTTCGCCCATCACTACACGGCTTCATCCCTTCCCACGACAGTAGCGGCATCGTAGGCATCTTCTTCTTCTTCTTCTTCTTTTTTTGCCGGCCATCGGGGGTTGATGTTGTTGTTCTAGCGAGCAACCTCACAGAGGTTTCGGTTCGTTCTCCGTAGCTGGACGGCTTAGCGCGTTGCTGGTGCGTGCTTCTGTTACGCTTCGCTTAGCGTTGCAACGGTGGTGTCGCGTTTGGGAGTGTTTGTGTTTATTATTTTTTTTATTTTTACGCAAAACTGTTACCGCCGTGGCCAGTGTGAAGTGTGATAAAATTAGTTTACATTAGTTTTTTTTTTCTTGGGTGCAGGTTGGTTTTAAAAATAGCTCCGATAAGATATCGATCTAATCGATGGAGTGGCACGATCGTATAACCGGCACGCATTCGCAACCTGTTGCAGAGTGGTGAAAACTGTGGAAGAACAATTATCAACACACACACACACACACACACACAAACACACAGCACCGAAGAAAAAGGGGGTGAAAGAGACAGGGAGTGAAAACAGTGGCCATATTCTGTTTGTAAGATCGACCGAACCGAGGCTACAAACAGCATAATACGGCGCAAACCTTGCGCAAGCGGAAAACAAAAGAAAAACGGGACACGTTTTCTTCTTTTTATTTTGGTTCACCCAATCCCCGTAGCATGATTTATGCTGCACAGGAAGAGCTTACCCACACGCGACAGAAACCGAACGTGAGTGGCATATTTTTGGAATGTGTCTGGTGCCCGCCCTGTTTTTTGCTGTTGTTATAGCGTGTTACATGCACGCCAGCAGACCCCGAGCTTCAATCCCGTCGTACGGATTTTCTTGTGGTGATTGTGTGTGTGTTTTTTTTTTGTTGGTATTTTCAAAACCTGCGTGCGTTCTCGCGTTGCGTAAGCGAGTGAAAGAACTTTTATGATTTCTTTTGCTGCAGCACTGCACACCCGATGGCGCACTTTGGCACGTGCTAAAGCGATCAGGTTAATGAGCTATTCGCGTTCAAGTTACCCAAAAGGGGATGGGCGTGTTTCAGGAAGGGGATAATCAAAGAGAAATGATGAAACTATTCCATAAATATACTAAATAAACATTATTTTTTGTAGTTGAGCAAGTTTCTTCGCTCAGAATTCGTGATTTGTTCATGTGCGTTTACGCATCAACGCGGCAGTGCGAGTAGTAGGGCCTTGGAGCGTTATGTTTGCGCGCCTGTTGCGCCTGTCTGTCAAGCGTACCGACCCTAAAGCGCACGTGTTGAGTATGGTCGTTCGTTATCACCACGATGCTCTGTTTGGAATCAAAAATCATAAAAAAAGTGAACAAGAAAAATTCATTTTTTTTCTTGCTGTCACCAATAACATCTTTCAGCTGAGGCCATATCGCTTCCAGAACGATTCGATGGGAGGGAGCACCATTTTAAGAGGACACACAACAAGAACGGTTCCAGATTACGGATCACCCAGTTCATTTGTGCTTATTTGTGTGTTTCTTTGTGAGTTATCAAACTCCAACGGCGGGAGCAGCAGGGAGAGATAGTGACCGCGCCCGTACCTCGGGGAAGATGTTGATGTGCATCCACTCACCCGTGGTGGAGACACGATTCGCATGCACTCAAGCTGTAAAAGCTTGATGCGTTGATGGTTTCCCGACCGGTTGCAACACTCCAGGCAACACACACACACAGACAGGGGCAGGTCACGGTGTTGATTGCTTTATCACGGCAGGCGAGGTGAGAAGCCGGATGAGCTGACGGGTAATGGAGGATGGCAATTTATTTATTTTTTAAATGCATGCAGGTTTTTATGTACTAGGAAATGAGTTATTTTTCTTATAAAGCCATGTAAAGATCAGATCTTACGCAGTTTGGTTGCTTTGGAGTTATCAAAAAAACAAAACCGCCACCGCGTAGAGTTCACCAGACTGGCTAATCCCATCGCCAAACAGTGTCGCTCGTGTCCGCTCCATTCCGCGTTGATATGGTGCGGCATTTAGTCATCATCTGGATTCTGTGGGCTCTTATCAGCATCGGGGAGCGATTCTACGTCCAACCACAGCAGCAACAGCAGCAACCGTGCCGCTACAGGGGTTGAGGAATGCGTACTAGTCTTTAGTATGGTCCTCGACTGCTCACGGAGTCAGTCACCGCTGCGGTGGAGCACCGCGAAACATCAAGGTAGTGTTGGATAGGCCATCAAAAGGAAGATTCACTTGACATTTTTAATTGACCTCCCGTTCAGCCCCGTTCCAGTTGATCGCGTTGAGAAATTTGTAAAGTGTCAAAGATGCAATAATTGACCAAGGACAAGGTGTGTTTGGTGGTGTGATCGGGTGGGTGATACAGTTTTTGCACAGCGGCGATAAGAAGCGTTGAATCACCGGATGCGTGCGTTAATGTGTGTGTGTGTCTGTTTCCTCCAAACTTCCGATAGGAAGTAATTTTACGATCAATCCGTAACTTCGTTTACGACCTTTATCTCATGTGTGAAGTGAAGACCTCCCCCTCCCCGCTGTTCTAACTGTCTTGCCTTATGCACTGTTTTGCAGGTTGCGAATTTATCAGTTCCGGTCCGTTCCCTCCGCTCTACCGGAACCATCACCACCCACTGTAGTGCCTTGACAATTTTGTAGTGATATTGGGTGCGTTCGATTGTGGAGCTTAATTGTCCGATTGGAACCGTTCCCACATGTGCACGGTGTTACGGTGCTGCTGCTGCTGCCTAGTGTGAACCCAGTGTGCGATGCAATTGTGTGGCCGATCGATCGGTACGGTCGGCAGTGGGTAGAGAGCGTAGTGCTTAGTGGATGTGCCTTACGACATTGCTGGTGTGTTTGGTGCACCAGTGCTGCAGCGGTACCGGCGGTGCCCGCCATCGCAATCCGGAGCAAGTGATCGAGCTAGTGGTGCACCGGTTTCCACGCGTCCACGGACCGCAGCGAAGATGGACAGCTCCACGAAGCCGGTAAAGAAGAACCCGCGCAAGGGAGCGTTCTGTCTGTCGCAGCTTTTCTTCGGCTGGCTGCTGCCGCTGTTCTATCGCGGATCGCGCCGCGGTCTCGGTAAGGACGATCTTACCAAATGCCTGAAGGCGGACCGGTCGGAGGATTTGGGCGACGAGCTGGAAGAGTAAGTATGAGATGTGTGAACCAGTGACTTGTTTTGAGGTCAAGGCGAATCTTTGTGTGTGGCTGCCTGTGGCGTAGGGTTGAATTTCGTTTAGATGCGTATCGATTGAGCTAGTGACCTACTGGTGAGATGATCGAAGAGCGGGAGGGTGGGCTCTATTTGTTTGTTGATACCGTTCTCATCATGTTTTTGATTGTCTTGGTTGTCTTGCGAGATGGACATTTCCTGTGGATTGTGTTTGTTTCAGTGATCGCAAGATCTTGATTATGAAATAATTCATATTCTAAAGCCTCTTTATGATCATTGGTGTGCTAGTTTCTTAGAAGCTTGACAAAGCGTAGAGATTCTACGATCATTACATATTTGTTATAAAGTCTAGACTGTACACACTCGTTACCTCCTGAAGATACGCTGTTGTCTGAACCTGAGCCACAAATACCATGCAATAAAGAAGTAACTTACAGTATTCAGAACAATCCGGATTCCTTCGAACCCAAACCCTTCTGTTGCGCACCCATTTGCCTTCTGTTGCCCCCATTTTATGGGCGCGTTTATCAGCGTGAAACATCCCCGACCGATGCTCTATCTTCTCTCAGCGAGAAGTTTTATCTACGAAAATTTATGTCATCAGACTTCACCGCCGGCCTTCAGACGTCAGAGCCCGTGCAGCGCGATAAGCCGGCTAGTTGGTAGTGGATGTTCGTGTTCTAACAATAATACATACCATTTTCATTGTCACACCAGAACTAACCTGGGCCAATAGTGGTGGACCTGTGGGTCGGAAGAGAAAAAGCGCTCCATAACCAAACAAACCGACCTAACCTTGAGCTCTGTTGGTGTGACAAGCATTTTTTGAAGTGTGCTTACTTCACCGGAGTGTGCTCGTTGTGAGCAGAGTGTACATTAGGCTTTGTTTAGCGTCGGTAGCATCGTTTCTACCTACCGCAGAACTCGTTTGCACAAAACGAATAAAACTAATAGGACCAGTATTCGGGTCCCCGGCCAGCAACCTGTACCAATCGGCAACCACAAAATGTGTTAAAATATTGCTTCTTTTTTGCTGTGCACACATCCTATTCCATCAAGAACCTGTTTTAAAATGAGCGTTTGTGTTCTACGGCGATCGATGGTCCGACGATCAGCGATCCCGAATATTCAAGAGCACGTGGAGGTGAATATCTCGATTATCTAAGACTGTGAGGCTGAAGAATAGGATCAACAACGAAGCTTTTGGAGGTAAAGTTCCTTCGGAATGGTTTATCTAACGTGTCATTAATTTAAAACTAGTTGGGGTGCAAAAACAACTCTCAGACGTTGTAGAATTTCGGCTATCGAAGGATCGTTTCAAACTAGATTTTTGGCTCGCCCAGTCTTCAGCGCACGATCAAAACCTTGACACCGAACATTCCATTAACTAGACAATCAATCAACAATCTCCCTCGCCCTTGATGACACATAGTTACTGATTGGAGCAATTATTCGGCACCAACGTGGAGATCGATGAATATGAATCAAGTCAGCGTTTTGCTAGCTGGTCAGTTTGCGCAATAGAAGCAACAGAACGTGTGACATGGGGGTTTATGATATGCCTTCCCGGCTCCATTTATTACGGCAATACGTGGTGCATTATCTCACAAGGATACAGCTGCACCGCTCATTCTGTGATGCGATTGCACTACATCAAACACGACCCGCAATGATTATCGTCAACCGATTGCGTTTGGTGGCATTCTGATGCATAGGTTTGTTATGCGGAACTCATAATTCAATTCCAGCCTGTTATCGGTGCTTTGAAACCACTCCTGTCCAGTTATGATTGTGTTTCGTACTCTGTCCGCCACAGTTATGATTATCGCACGGGTTTTGTTTTAACATTTTCTTTTTCTTGTCACTCTCCACTCGCCAGGCAATGGGAAAAGGAAGTGTCCCAGGCACGAATCGCAAGTCGCGAGCCGAAGCTACGCAATGCCCTCTTCCGGACGTTCTACAAGCAGAGCCTGTTTGATGGATTTCTTATTTTTCTGTTCGTGCTGATAAAGTATGTACTAACTGTGCGATCAATCGTTCGATTTGTAACCACACTTTCCACCATTTACTGATCGTTCCCGCTACTCCCTGACACTCCTTTAGAACCATTCTGCCCGTGGTGCTGGCGCAGCTGCTGGTGCAGTTCCAGGAACCCACCAACTCTACGCACGTTGCGGTGGTTAACATGAACAATGACGTGTTCAGCACGGTACCACCGATGGCGATGCCGCTGATGATGCTGCCGGACACTACGCAATCGCATCTGGAAAATCTCGTCTTCGACGAGACGGCCATGATCAATAAGCGACGCCGGAAGCGACGGATCCGAATCGAGGACGATAAACCGGCCCCGGGAAACAGCATCGGAGGAAGCAAGCCGAACGTCGCCCAGGAAGGTATGCATCCGTTATGCAATTAAATCATTCCACAAACACACACTCTCGATCGAGTATGATCATCCAACGGCAACTGCTCTCGTTAGCTCTCAATGTTAGGAATGCTTCACTTTCTTGCCTGCCTGCGTACTCTCTTATCAAATGTTGTGTCGTCTTATCAAACCGGCTGACAGAGCGTTGCGACCCGTTGACCATTAATTGATGATCGGTCCCCGGTTTAATTTCGCTTTTTGTGCAAATTCCTTACTACTCCCGTCACAGCTGAAGCCATGGAGACAACTATACTGCCGGACCTTAGCGAACAGTTTGGAGCGGACGATCCATCGGCCACTGCGAACAGCACCGTCGTGGACGATCTCTCCGACTTTCTGCACCACGCGTGGAACGATGCGTTCTGGCTTTCGGGCCTGCTGGTACTGCTGACCCTGCTCGGTTGCTTCTGCTGCCATCATTCCGATCTGCGCGAGCGTCTAGTCGGTGCCAGGATGCGCATTGCCTGCTGCTCGCTCATCTACCGCAAGACGCTGCGCATGTCGCGGAAGGCGGCCGGTCAAACGCCCGCTGGCTACATGATCAATCTGCTGTCGAACGATGTGAGCCGGCTGGATTATGGGTTCATCTACGTCCACTACGTCTGGGTGTTGCCGTTTCAGGTAAGTCGGGCTCGGCCACAGTTCGCGCACGGTGGATGATGCTAAAGGGCCGGTTTCTTGCGTTACAGGCATGCTTTACCTGCTACCTGATCTGGCGCCGTGTCCAGTGGGCAGCAATTGTCGGGGTGGTCGGGCTGCTCGTTAAAACGATCCCCGTCCAGACCGGGCTGAGCCGGCTGAGCTCGATCATTCGTATGCGCGTCGCGAAAAAGACGGACCAGCGCGTTGGCATCATGAACGAGCTGATACAGGGCATCCAGGTGATCAAGATGTACGCCTGGGAGAAACCGTTCCACAAGGTCGTGTCGTTGGCGCGCAAGAAGGAGGTGCGCCAGATCCGCTGGGCATCGTACATCCGGGGCATCTACCTGAGCACGATGGTGTTTACCGAACGGTCGACTCTGTTTCTCGCGATCGCGTGCTGCGTGATCGAGGGACGCGCCATCACCGCGGACATTGTCTTCCCGATGGCCCAGTTCTTCAACATCCTTCAGCTAACGGCGGCCATCTTCTATCCGCTGGCCGTTTCGCTCGGTGCCGAAGCGCTCGTATCGATCGACCGCATCCAGGAGTTCCTGGCGCTGCAGGAGCACGACGCAACGCCACCATCGGCGTCGGCCACCGGCGGGCTGAAGCGCAATCTGAACGATCTGCACCTGCTGGCCGAGCACGACAACAAACCGGCGATCGAGCTGCAGAACGTGACGGCCAGCTGGGAGGAGACGACCGACAAAACGCTCAAAGACATCAGCGTCAAGATCGAGCCGGGTCGATTGCTGGCCGTTATTGGGCCGGTCGGGGCTGGCAAGAGCTCGCTGCTGCAGATGCTGCTCGGTGAGCTGCCGATACAGAACGGCACGGCCACGATCAACGGGGACGTGTCGTACGGCTCGCAAGAGCCGTGGCTGTTCAATGGCACGGTGCGGAACAACATTCTGTTCGGTTTGCCGTACGATCGGCACCGGTATCAGGCGGTGGTGCGTCACTGTGCCCTCACGACCGACTTCCAGCAGCTGCCGGATGGGGATAAAACGGTGGTGGGTGAACGGGGCACTTCCCTGTCCGGGGGTCAGCGTGCTCGCGTGAGTTTGGCACGGGCGGTGTACAACAACGCGTCCATCTACTTGCTGGACGATCCGCTCAGCGCGGTCGATGCACACGTCGGCAAGCATCTGTTCGATGAGGTGATCGGTCCGCGCGGCTATCTGGCACAGAAGCAGAAGGCTACGCGGGTGCTAGTGACGCACCAGGTACACTTCCTGAAGGAAGCCGACTGGATCGTGATCATCGAGGGAGGGAAAATCGTGACCCAGGGCACGTACACGGAGCTGGCGAACGGCAAGGTTGACTTTGGCAAGCTGCTCAAGTCCGGCGAGCCGGAGAAGGGCGGGGCGGACGATAGTGTACTGGCGGCGGACATTCCGGAGGATGAGATTCCCTTCATTGACGGCGTTACGCTCGATGGGTATAAGCTGCTGAAGGGAAGTACCGTTTCGTTGCGTGGCGTTACACCCAGCTCCTGTGCGGTAAGTCGGAAGCAGAGCAGATTGTCGTCGCTCTTTTGGTTTGCAGCGTTTTAAACAAATGTGCATTTTACTTTCAGTCAAGTGTGGCCGACAACCTTGGCCGCCAGGTAGCGGAGGACCAGGCAGAGGGTACCATTTCGTGGCGCATTTGGGCAACGTACTTCCTCTCCGGTGGCAACGTGCTGATGCTACTGTTCACCTTCCTGATGCTGCTGTTCTCGCAGGCGATCGTCAGCGGATCGGACTACTTCGTCACGTACTGGACGCGACAGGAAGAGCTGCGGTTGGTGAACGAACGAGCCGTTACCACCACGACGGTCGATTTCCTCTACACGTACGGCGTGATCATTATCGGCGTGGTCGTGTTCACCATCTTCCGGGGGTATCTGTTTTTCAACATCTGCATGAAAGCGTCCCGCAATCTGCACGACCGCATGTTCGCCCGCATGCTGACCGCACCGATGCGCTTCTTCGACACGAACCCGTCCGGGCGGATCTTGAACCGCTTCTCGAAGGATATGGGCGCGATCGACGAACTGCTGCCGAAGGCGATGATCGAAGCCATTCAGATACTGCTGGTGATGACGGGTATACTGACGATGATTACGATCGTGAACCCGCTGCTGCTGCTGCCACTGCTGGGAGCCGTTTTGCTGTACGCGATCGCACTCAAGCTGTATCTGCGTCCGATTCAAGACATGAAGCGGTTGGAAGGCATCAGTAAGTGGAGTTACTAGTTAGTTATAGCGGAAAGGCACAGACACTAATTTCTTTGTACTTTATAATAGCACGTAGTCCCGTGTTCTCCCACCTGTCGGCAACACTCTCCGGGCTGTCGACCATCCGTGCGAGCGGTGTTCAGGAGAAGATTCGCGAAGAGTTCGACGATCTGCAGAACGTTCATTCGGCCGTGTGGCAGCTGACGATGTCCAGCAATGCCGCTCTCGGGCTATGGCTTGACTGCATCAGTACGGCGTTCGTGGCCTGTGTGACGTTCAGCTTCATTGTGCTCCATCAAGGTACGTACCGGAACGGCCCTCCCAACACATGGTACCCTAAACCCATTCCTCCTAACCGTTGCAGATACCTACAGTGCAAACGTCGGTTTAGCCATCTCGCAGGCACTCATCCTCACCGGTATGGTACAGTACGGCATCCGACAAACGACGGAATCGATTCAGCAGATGACGGCCGTCGAGCGTGTCGTACAGTACACGGAAATTGCCTCGGAGACGGATCCGCCCAAGGTGCCGCCGGGCGACTGGCCCTGGAAGGGACAGATTCAGTTCCACAACATGTCACTCTGCTACGAGCAGGACGCACCGCCGGTGCTCAAGAACCTCGAGCTTGTGATCGAACCCACGTGGAAGGTGGGAATCGTCGGTCGAACCGGGGCCGGCAAATCGTCCCTCATCGGGGCCCTCTTCCGGTTGGCACGCATCGAAGGGCGCATCATGATTGACGGCATCGATACGGGTGTGATTTCGCTGGAAGCGTTACGCTCGAAGATATCGATCATCCCGCAGGATCCGGTACTGTTCAGCGCCACCATACGCTACAATCTCGATCCGTTCAGCCTGTACGACGACGACATGCTGTGGCGTGCGATCGGCGAAGTCGAGCTACGGTCCGCCATCAGTGGGTTGGACTTTATGGTGACAGAAGGTGGCACCAACTTCAGTGTCGGCCAGCGGCAACTAATCTGTCTCGCGCGAGCAATTCTGCGCAATAACAAAATACTGGTGCTTGACGAGGCGACTGCCAACGTAGATCCTCAGTAAGTGTGAACCTATCGAGCACTTATGAAATGGGACTAACGCTGCCTAACACCTATTTTTGTTTTCTTTTTACCCAGGACGGATGCACTGATACAGAAAACGATCCGGGAGAAGTTCAAGCACTGTACGGTGCTAACGGTTGCGCATCGCCTGCACACGGTAATGGATTCCGACCGCATACTGGTGATGGATGCCGGTGAAGCGAGGGAGTTTGACACTCCGCACATACTGCTCCAGCAGGAGGGTGGCATCCTGAAGGATATGGTCGAAGCAACGGGACCGTCCGAGTCGGAATCTCTCAAGCGCATTGCCGCGGAAACGTACGCGCAGATGGACCCGAATCGGCACCTCATGAACGGTATGCCGAACCCGTGGCGGTTTGGCAAGGAAGCGCCACAGTGAGCGTAACCCCGACAGCAAGCGATAAGTGTGTGAAGTCGGACAAACAGTGACGATGAAAGGAAGCAACTGGTACTGCCTCTTAGCTTAGTTAGAAGAGTTAGAATCGGAACAGAACATCACGCGCCTAGAGCCATTCAACAGTGAGCGCATATTGAAATGCGTTTTTTTTTTAATATGGAATGCTTTTGCATCGTGTTTGAGTTTAACTGATGTAGTTGATAGCGTTTATTGCTCTTACTATCTTACTATTTACCAGTGTATGCGGTACTTTAACAATCGAACGACGAACGACCTACAAAACTAAATGTACTTTAACTGTTAAGCGTCACGAAGGGCGTTGTTGAAAATGGCCAAATGTTTACAACGAAATAAAACACAATTATTTTTAACCATGCGTGTAGATTTTTTCACGTTTCTAGAGTTTTCTCATCGGATTCTCAAAGTAAGTTCAAAACATTTTTAAAAGAAATGTTAAAAAATCAAAAAATAAACCTCTCTCGTCACGTGGTCAAAGCCGTTACATTTAAAAAAAAATAAACATCGAAGCATTCTATGTTTTTCACCTGCCGCAATTTGACAGTTATGGTAGCGGAATTGTTTTGAGCGGCGATTTGTTTGTTTTCATTTTATCAGTTCGAACGGTGCAAGCAGTGTAATGCATTTTCTCTACCTGCACTCGTAGCTGCAAGTGTCCTCCTTCTTCAGTATTGATAAGCAAACGCAGAGAACATGAAACTACTCTTGCTGGCAGTGGTGATTCATGTTCTGTTCCTTCTGTCCATTTTCTACATCCACTTCCAATCGCCCATACTGAAGGGGCTACCGGATGGTGCGGAGCACGATCAACCCCCAGCGGATAGGTAAGGTGTTCCGGCTTGTTTGTGGCGAAACAGTTTCAACTAATGCAAGCGACTTCAATTCAGGCTGGTGCTATTCGTGGGTGATGGTTTGAGAGCGGAATCGTTTCTACGGCACGATCTCAACCGTACCCACTTTTTGCGGAACACACTTCTCCGGGAGGGCGTGTTTGGAATATCGAACACACGAGTTCCGACTGAATCACGCCCCGGCCATGCCGCATTACTGGCAGGTAAGGGAAAAATGTACCCGTTCACTCGTACACTGTTGATGTGAACGCTTGCTTTTAATTCCCCACAGGCGTCTATGAAGACCCAAGTGCAGTGTTCCGGGGATGGAAAGAGAATCCGGTCGAGTTTGATTCTGTGCTGAATCGGTCGAGCGTAAGCTACTGCTGGGGCAGTCCGGATATAGTGCACATGTTTTCGCGCGGTGCCACCCCCGGAAGGGTTCACGTGGCTGCGTACGATAGCAACGATGAAAGTTTCGCACAATCGGCCAACACCTCGCTGCTAGACATATGGGTGTTTGACCGGGTACGAGAGTTTCTGGCTGGTGAGCAACAAACGAAGGGTGGAGTTTTATCGCAGAAGAAAGTTGTGCTCTTTCTACATTTACTCGGACTGGACACGGCGGGCCACGTTCACAAGCCACACTCAGAGTGAGAAAAGCACGCGCAATATACATCGATTGTGGTGTTGCAAGAGTTCATTGTGCACCTTTTGCATTAGATTATTTACAGAAAATCTTATTACCGTCGACAAAGGCATTGAATCCATCGTGAAGCTGATAGAGCACGCGACCAAGAACGATGGTCGGACTGCGTACATCTTCACATCTGACCACGGTATGACCGATCAAGGGTCGCACGGTGCAGGGCATCCACACGAAACGGAAACACCATTTCTGGCTTGGGGTGCAGGTTTTAAGCAATGGAAGGAGGCGATCTCGGGGTCCGATTATAGGTGAACATACAGAGTTTTTGGCTCATTTCATCACTTATATTAATATATTCCCCCCCTCGTTTAGTAATGCGTTAGAGTTGGACGGGAAGAGCATCCCTGTACATCACCTTAACCAAGCGGATGCAGCACCACTGATGGCGGCAGTGCTTGGCATTGCGGTACCAAAGAATAGTTTAGGAAAGCTTCCACGCTCATTGCTGAACGTATCCGAGGTAAGCATTGTCCAGGTGATCTCGAAAAGTTGTATAGTACAATCACAATCTTTACTAGGAATACGCAGCATGGGCAATGCGTAATAATGCGGAACAGCTACTATCCCAATACCATCACTGGCAGCGGGAATCCGAGGGCAAAATGCTGCAATGGTTGGTGAGCACAAAGCAGACCAGCTTGAAGGTGTTGATCGAAGCGCTGCAGTCGGAGATTGCCGATGCAGATTACCGGAAAGATTACACCGAAGTGGTGCGTGTCTAAAGATAGCTTAAAGGGTTCGCAAAAATATCCAAATAACTCGTCTTTACTTGCAGCAATCTCTAACAAAAATGCTCATCGATACGGCGCTAAATGCTATCGAATATTTTCAAACCTACTACAAACCGCATCTGTACCTCGCGCTCACACTGACCATGTTAGGTTGGTTGCTGTTGCTTGCCAAGGAAACGTGTACACCGACTAACACCCGAATATTTGCCCTCAATCGAGCGGTTGCATTAACGGCAGTGGTCGTTGCGCTAACTGTTACGATTTTTAATATAGGTAGGTACAAAAATTAAGTATCTTATTGAACTAAAAGGATGAATAACTTACCTTTTTGGTTTCGTGTTGTAGCACAAAACACTCCGACCGTTGTTGTGTTATACTTTGTGCTTCCCGTCGTACTTTGGGGCTACATTGGAGCCCACTGGCGCCAGTACGCACCACTGCTGCAGGGGAAAGCAGCGATGTACTCGGCTGGTTTTATTATCGCCGCAGAAGCATTGGTAAGGTTCCTGTTTCCTTTCTATTCCGATTGCTTCTTAATCAGCTCTAATTTCTTCTGCACAGGTATGGGCGTTTATGGATCGTAGATTGTTAGCACCGTTGCTGTGGGTGCATTGTTTGATCGTGGTAAAACCACTCCTTGATAGGAAGCCATCGGATGCAAACAATCGCTGGATGGTACGGCATTGGATAGCGTTCAATCTGCTTCTGTCCGGGTTTTTCTTACTCCCAACCATTGGACGAGACAGTTCTAATGTGTATCTGCTGTGAGTAGCAACGGTCCAAAGCTAAGTGCGATCATTTCAATGAATATTCTATTCCCCTTGTGTGCAGGTGCATATCGATCTTCGCATGGACGGCTGTTAACACGATGATTGTACATCGTTCGAAGCATACTTCCTTGTTGAAGAGTATTGCTGTGCTGGTGCAACTACTCCAAGCAGCGAATTTGCTGTACCTGATTTTTCTCATCCAAGCATCAGCAAATGTACCGCAGTGGAGCAGATCGCTGTGTTGGGTGTTTTCAGGTAATGCTTCAAAATGCGTTTATTCCTCTACCCTGAATCATGCATACACTGCTTATCTTAAAGGACTTGGTTTGTTGGCTCCCTACTCGACGAGTACTTCCGTGTCGGATCGTATGCTGGCATTGTTCAGCGGTCTGAGCGGCCCTTACATGATGCTGTCGCTCTCCTACGAGCCCTTGTTCCTGCTGTGTTTCTGCTATACGCTCTATCTTTGGCTTAATGTGGAGAACTGCATGCGTAACAAAAGAATTGCGGTAAATGATAATGAAGCAAGTGATAAAAGCCTTCCACTCATTCTATTTTCGCCTTCCGTTATCCCATTTTAGCTGGATAGTTTCCACTATTGCTCATCCATTCAGGCAGAGGGAAGCATCGATTTTAAAAATACACGCCTTACGTTTGGATTCGTACGTATTCGGACTGGGGAAAAAGCTTCTATTGAACAATTTTTATTCATATCTCTCTTCTATATTTACAGATGCTATTTCTGCTTGTATCCTTTTTTGGGACGGGCAATTTGGCCACCGTAAGCTCGTTCGATCCCAACTGGGTCCGATGCTTCGTCACGACGTTCTCACCCTTCACCATGATGGCATTGATTGTGTTCAAACTATTAGTACCAGTTCTGCTGCTTATCTGCGTTTTGAAAGCGATGGTCATCATCAGCTCGGTAAGACAATTGACAAGTTCAAGTATAAATAAGTTACGCACGCAAGATTTAAAAAAAACACTTTTCTTTCTTTACCCCTCTTGGTTGACTCCACGCACACACACACACACAGGTACCCAAGACGAAAATGTTCACTCTCACACTGATGGTGTGCGATTGGATGTGTATGAACTTCTTCTTCCTCGTGAAAAACAAAGGCTCGTGGATGGAAATTGGCTCCTCCATATCACACTTCGTCATCCTGGAGTGTACCACGATTGTGGTAATTATGATGTACGAACTGGCCCACTTCGTAACGGACGTAACGCTCACTACGAGCACTCCTGGGACGCGACCAGCGCAAGCATATGTGACCTCCTCACAGAGCCTTCCATACACCAATAAAGAAAGGGTTGAGTAGCAGCGGCAAACCTTAGCTGTGTTACGTGTAGTCCATGTCCTGCTCATCTGCACTTTTCAGCAAATGTTTCTGATGGCTTCTACGATGCGTTCCCAGCGCGCTACTCTTGGTGAAGCTTTTCCCGCAAAGGTTGCAAGCGTACGGTCGGTCGCCACTGTGAATGCGCCGGTGTGCTGTTAGATCGCATTGCTGTGTAAACTTTCGGCCACACTCCTCACACACGTACGGTTTCTCGCCCGTGTGCGTTCGCATGTGCAGCTGGAGTAGAAAGACGCGCCCGAACGCACGGTTGCATACCGTGCAGACGTGGGACTTTTCGTTCGTGTGCTGCAACATGTGCACCTTCAGGTTGCTCCCCTCGGTAAAGCGTTTGTCGCACACGGAACAAGCGTACGGCTTCATACCGGAGTGGCGTCGTTCGTGCAGATCCATGGCTGATGCAGTTTTGAACCGCTTATCACAGAACCGACAGCCGAACGGGCGTTCGCCGGTGTGCGTGCGCAGATGTATCGTCAGAGCGGATTGCGAGATCCACCGTTTGTTGCAGTACGAGCAGACGAGGGATTTTTTCTGCTGTGGCGCCACACCGGATGCAGGTTCCGTCGCCACTGCCGGCGTTCGTTTGCTAGTTTCACCTTCTGCGGGATGTTTGGCATCCCGTAAACACAATTTCTCGTGGGATTTTAGTACATCTTCACTGTTAAAGTAAAAGAAATAAAGATTATCGAACGGTTTCCGAAAGGATGCAAAGTTTACCGTTAAAACATACCTTTTAAACATTTCTAAACATTTTTCACACGCTAAAATATTGTGCAATTGCAAGTGACGCGCGTAATGCTTCAAAGTAACAAAACTGGCACCACAATGATCGCAACTGTACTTAAAATCGAACGTCCTCGTAATGGTACCACTATCACTTTGCCGCGCATCCACACCATCGTCCCTATTTGCCTGGTCCATTATATGGTACAGTTCTTCGTCTTCCTGTTTCAAAGTTCCATCCTCTAATATGTCATCATACAGTCCATCGGAAAGCGCGATTGTGCCGTCGGTAATGATCGTATCAATCGTGCTCATTGTTTCATGCTCATAATCCAGCTGCACTTGTACCGTCTCTTCCATAGACTCCGGCACAGGAACGGTTGATTGATGGTGCAGCTGTAACAACGTATCACCGGTTATTTGTGAACTACCGGCTTTTTGCGTCACAAATACTTTCGGTAGTTCCTCGTCGTAGTGTTCGGAACTGTCGATGGATTGCTCTTCCGCCAAGGTGATTTCTTCATACAAAGCTGCTTGGCCTTCGGATGCCTCAACCACGTAAGATACATCATCCTCCGGGTACGTCTCGGAAAGTGTGTCATTCCTTACCACCAGCGCGTCCGCATCTTCCTGTGCATCGCTTGTAATAAGATTCATCAGCAGATCGTTGGTTTTGCGGCAGCGCAACACAAAACGCTCAGCTATTGCCAGATCGTTTAGACAGTTGCCACAGATGTGCTTGGAAAAGGCGTCACGTTCTTGTATCTGCAAAAATAGACCCAGTGCAGTATTGAAATCACGAACGAAGAACGAACGTGTTAATCTTTACCTCTATTGCTCCATTTCGACTGATTAGGTCGCTGATTTTCATTTCAAATTCATCCAAAATGTCGAACACATAGACCATATCCTTGTCTTCCAGCAGGCAGCAGCGACAGGCGGCAGGTAGTATCACTTCTCCTTCCATGTTTTACTATCCCTTCTAGTTAAATAACATTAGCAAAGCAAGACGGATATGGCCATTAGCACAAATTAACTATTTTAGTTAAAAAAAAACACGTTCTGGCGCGGCGTCGACACGGCGTTTGTTTATGCTTTGATGCGGTTTGTGATGTGGTTGTTGTGACAGGATGCGCAAAATGACAGATTGGTCAGCAAAACGGGATGCTTTCACGCACAACCGTATAAAACATTCGATAAAGAGTAAAAAAATATGGTTTAGCTCTGTACAACAAATCAATAATTTTGAATTATTTTTTAACTTCCTTTTATCATGAAATCTAAAAAAATGGTGAATTTTAATGTTTTACTGTTGTGTCAATTTGGACCAACAATAAGGGCTTGTTTCACGCAGCACCCAACGGAAGCCCTGTTCAAAACCAAAACAAACGTTTCCGAAAACGCGCGTCATAAGGTGCGCGAGCTGCCTGGCTGGAAATAAATTCCGGACAAAATGGAAGATTCTCGTTACCTACCGAATCAAAGCGAACTGAACGCGGTGCAAGATGACGAGCTACGCCAGGAACTGCTAAAGTACTACCGAAGTTCGCTTATCATTGGCTTGCTCAAGCAATCCGACGCTCCCATATCAATAGAGAGCCGGGCGCTACTGTCCGTGTACAAACACGAAGGTGAACTGCCTTTGGGTAAGTACATCCTGATCCTTCCTTTGCACGATTTGCACGAATCTGTGAACTACAACCAACCGCTCTCCGTTGCGCAGGACTGGATCACATACGCAACGTGGACATAAGCTACCATGAACGGATGGCGATCGGCAAGTACATCGAAAGCAAGATCACCGAGCAAGTGCGACCGTTTGTGGAGAAAGCAAAACGGTACTGCGGTGGCAATCTAGAGGAGCTGTCCGCTTCCCAATTTCAGGAGCAGTACCGCAATCTGCAGCTCGATCGTGAACGTCAAGAATTGACGGAAAAGCTAGCACAGCTTAAAGCACGCAAATTGCATCTAATGAAAGCGTGTGCTGACATTCGTACCGGACCGTTCCAGCGGAACAACGTCGAACTGAAGCATGCCGAGGCGCGTTCTATGCAAACGAAAACTGAGTAAGTACCAACTAACAACAATATGTGGTATAAGAGGCTCAGTTAGCTTGACGAGCAACATGATCTTTCGTTGCAGATTGCTGCAAAAACTAGTCGCAAATGAAATACTCAACTGCACGCCGCATGCGGTCAAAGCGGTTAACGAGGTGACGGCCAACATCAACACTCTGCTAGGAAATGGTGAATGAACTCTAATCTCTACAAAGCATTTATTATAGTAAAACGATTAAAATTTGATAATTCCGTTACAAGCATAAACTATAGCTTCTACTGTGGTTAATCCGTAATCAATGTAACGAGAGCAGTTCCCCGTAGAATCCAGTAATCGGACGGAAGCTGCGAGTCGAGCAGAACTGAAAGAACGAAGTTGGTTGATTGGCCGGTTGTTGATAGAACACCCGCCCGCACACTCGTCTTGTACAGTGGGGCTTCGTATCGACGCCCAACGGTCAGATCCGTGCACGGTTTTAGCCAAACGACGGGCAAATGAGCAATAAGCTCTCTGTGTCGGGGATCACACAGTCCTCCCTCATTGTGATCCCAACGGCCTGCTTCGATGAACAGACCGTGGATGAAAACACCATCACTGGGAGGATTGAGGTTGTGAAACAGTTGCAAGGAATCCTAAAACGAAAAAAAGACGTTTAAAGTTGATAACAGTTGTCCAACACTGAACAGCTCGCCACGGTGATGTACATTACCTTTTTCGAACGCTCCTCGTAAATGGTCGACTGGTGTAGCGTTACGTTCATAATTTCGAAATCGAACCGCAGCGTATCGATCGGTATGTTATGCTTGCGGGCGTACGTCTGTAATGTGCCGGTGAGGAACGATTGCGGGAAAAACAGACCACACACCCACGAAGAAACGGGCAACCCATTGACGCACCAGTTTTGCACATACTCGATCCGATGCTGCAGATCGGTCACCCAGCTGGCCAGCGTCTTTGTCGAGAGGTATCCCTTCGAGTGCCATGCCTGCGGTACTTGATTGTTGCCAAATGCACGGTAGATCGTTTCCAAACTTTCGGACATCACCACAAACCCTTGGATCGCTTTCTCCAGATCGCGCAGGCTGCCATGCAGTATCGACAGCAGCCTGTCGAACCGATCCACCTCCTGTATCAGAACGGTCGTGAGGGAAGGGATGCGATTTTTAGCATCCCGTTGCAGCAAGCTTGGATGCAGCTCGTCATACTCGATGGAAGTTGCTACGGCTTTGCGTATCGAATCAATTTTCTCCAAACACATCTTGTCCATGGCGGCCATCGCTTCCTCTCCGAGCGAATCGCCACCGGACTGGCTTTCGAGCAGCGTGTTCAGAAAGAAGTACGTTTCGTTTCGGTTGAAAATGATGTTTGCGTTCTCGTGCATCCCGAATATGTCTGGTGGATCGTGTATGGACAGCTGCCCGGCGTACTCCAAAAACCCACCGATCTTGCGTGCCTCATCGCCGGTCGGGCAGTGGTACAATCCACTCGCACTGTAGCTGTACGCTTCGGTCAGGATCAGCGGCGATGAGAAGCGCTTCAATATCGCTCGCAAACAACGCTGATCCCAAACGTCCGTTACGCGGCCCCCGTAAGTGATCTCACCGTTGATGTATTCTAGCGCATCCCACGGTATCGGTGCTCTCAGCTCCCGATCGCAATAGATGTCCAACGTGCGGAGGGCACACTCGCGATCACTTTCGCTAAACTCGTACGTAATGTTCCATCCCAGCGGGCCAAACTTGCGCCGCTCCAGGATAACGCCGTGGAACATGCACAGACCGAAGACGAGCGCACGCCATTGCGCACCGAGCACGTGGAACTCGAACCAGCTACGATCCAGCTCGGTTAGCGAGCGCACGAGATTTGAGCGCAAACCCTTCGGAGGTTCGTTCGTTACCTTTACCGAATTCTGCAGCACGCTGATCGGGAACGTACGCACCGGCATGGATGAGAGGAACAGCCGGAAGTTGGTGTCGACCGTTTGCAAACCCATTGCGATGCGATTGACGATTTTTTCCATCGCTTCCATCCAGGACGTTGCCAGATGGCAATTCTGCAGAAACACCCAATGGCCGCTCCGAGTTCCGGCCTCTATTAAAGCCTCCGCTGCCGGGCCCTGCCCCTGGCCGAGCGAAATGGAGTGCAGCCGCTCGACGCAGTCCCGTTCCTGGGCGAATTTGATCAACGCCGTCATTGGGTCGGATCCTGCCGACAGTACGAACACCAGCGGTATGGACGGCGATATGTCCGCGTACAGCGAGGCAAGGCTAGTATTTTTCGGTGGCTCAGTGTACCGCTTGCCGAGCGCGTGACGAATGAACTCCGTTACGGCGATGACCAAAAATTCATCCTTCAGTGCCGCCACCAGCATTAGCTTCTCCGAAACTGACAGCCTAGCGTTCCAGTCGATTGCTGCCGGTTCGGGCACGGGCGCAAGGCAGAGGTCCTCACGGAAATCCTCAATCGCGATGATCAGCGATCGGTGCAGATGGTTCGTCAGGTCGGCAAACTGGGCCGGATCGTGCACCTCGAGAAAGCAGCAAGCTATCCACTGATTGTCGCTCAGGAAGGATGGCTTCCGCTCGAGGGAAAACTTTCGCTGCGAAGGCCCACGTACGATGAAGCTAAACTCTTCGTCGGAAAACTCCTGTGCCTCCTTGCAGATGGCAAACGCAACCAAAAACCCGCATATAAGCTTGTGCTTCTCGAACAGCCCACGGCAGATGTTGGAAAACACGGTAAAGGTAATGTCCTCCAGCAGTGTTGCGAGCCGCTCGGGCAGTTCCATCCGAGCGTGCGGCTGTTCCACCACCGAACAGTACACCTGGGTGAAATAGCGCAGGCTGAACTGGTACATCGGGTCAATCTCGGACAGGGAGGCCACCACGAAGTACAGGATAGCGCCGCGCGCCGCCAGCACGCGATACTTTTCGCGCGTGGCAGCAATGTTCAGCTCGGTGCGCTCGGTTTCAATGAGCCGGTCCGCGATGATGGTGGACATTTCCTTGGATTCGTTCAGCGACTCGACCAGCTCCTCGTCGTCGAGGATGTTGCCCTGGGAGCTGTACAGAACTTTCAGTATCTTGTCTTCCAGCAGTAGCAGCTGCTGCTTATCTGCATTGATGGTAGTGATGAGATCGTTACGCTGCTTTTCCATCTCCGGAAGCTCAATCTTGATGATCTCACTAAATTAGGGCGAGTTGGAACGAACATTAGATGTAGGAGCGCATTGGGCGTTCACACGCGTTTATCTACTTACGCCAATAGCTGATCCTCGAGACCGCTACGCGAGACAAGGAAGTTTACCAAACTAACTTGAATGCATATTTCGGGCAGAAAGTGCGGATTCGGAAGCTTTGTGGTCATGTACAGCCGAAAATTGCTATCATAATCTACGTCCACGTCACCTAACTTGATCATGAGTCGACCATTTTGCAGAAACACCTGCTTCATAAGGATCGTACCGAGGACAGGATCTAACGTCTCCTGCACATCTTCGATCAACATTGGAAACCCTTGTCGTATGCTGTTTGTTTGTGTGTGGGATAAAGGGATGTACAAGCGGTTAAAGACCATTCGACCGGGACGCTTTCATCAACCAATTCTTACCATACTTCCAAAATGCGCATCATATTTCCATCGGTCAGCTTAATTATGCGCAGCTCGTTCCGTGATTCCATGCTGCGTATCCAGCGGTTCGCTTGTTCCTGCGGATCGATCATCAGCGGCCAGCGACCACCCTCTGTTGCGATGATTCCATTTTCCACCGATATTTCATCGCGCGGCAATCCGTACATGTTCCACTGGCGTATCTGATAGGAGTCGCCCAGAATCTGCACCAAGCTAAAGGTGGGACTGCTTGGAATGTTTAACCGCTTGCACTCCGACACCCAGATTTCGGACAGCGTGCGGCGGTAGTCGATCGGAAACGCACCCAAATAGGCAACGTATGCAGACGCCACCAGGACGTCCCCGGGCACCGCAAAATGTTCCGCCGTCAGCTGCTTCACTGTCTCGCGCCAGCGTACTTCCTCGTCCGCCAGGGCCGACGTTAGTCGTCCAGCACGATTTAAACGGGCACTGGTAAGATCATTGTGATCCTGCAACAGCTTCATTTCGCGCTTCTTCTCTTCCAGGTTTGCCATAAGCATCGTTATTTTCGCTTCGATTTCGGCCAGCTCGCTCTGCTTCGACTTGAGCAGCTGCATCACTTCTCCCAGCTCTTGTTCGGCCGCTTTTTGTCGCTTGATCTTTGGCTCCACTACTTTGTATATCTTGGCGTACTTTTCTATGGCAATCACCCAGAGGCACATTGATTTAGCTACTTTGGAGACTTTCTCAATAGTCTGCAAGAATTCGGAAAATGGCAGTAATTTATAAATTTAAGCGAATTTTAAGCACGTGATTCCATTCTCACTTACCGCCGGCTGGAAATCTTTGTGATCGACGTACGATTTAATTTTCTTTATAATGGCCTCTGGTATGTGTTCCTTGTCGTAATCTTCCAGTTTTTTCAAAAAGTTTACATCCGACATCACCACCTTAGCCGTGTTCCAATCGGGCCTGCAAATAGATTGTGCAATTTGCAATTTGTGACGATACAAGCAAAACGAAATATCCGATCAATCTCTTACTTTGCTCCGAGGAGTATGCACACCGCCTCCATTACGAACTGTACCAGCTTGGGAGGTTTCTGGAAGACGCGCAGCTCGTTGATGTCATTTTTGTTGAGCGATTTCAGCGCGTCCTGGGCCGCCTGCAATGTGGGCAGCACGATCTCCAGATCCTTCGCCGCCTCGTCGGCAATTTCCTGCGTTTCGGCCGCCTTAATCTTTGCCTCGGCCTCATCCTTGGCCACACTCTTCTTCACACTCTCCGCCATTGCATTGTCCTTGTCCAGCTTGGCCAACAGCTCTTTCATGTTTTTCGACTTTTCCTCCAGTATCGGGACGAATTTCTTCAGCTCCTCTCCCATTTCGGCCACCACTTGGTTGGTTTCCAGAATTTTGCTCAACCCGTTAGCAATGCGATCCTTCTTCTGTATGATAGAGTCGACCCGCTTCTGCACCAGCACCCGGTACTGGTTCAGCAGCTGCAGATAGCTGCTCGGCGTGGTGTAGTAGTGGCGACGCATCTCGCGATAGAACCGCTCCGATATGCTCTCCACACTTTCGTGTATCATGACGCAGATTTGGGCCAAATGTTTGCACTGCACCTCGTTGTCGGAGACATCCTTTAGCGAGCCGATCGCGACGCTGCGCAGTGCCTCGGCCGGCCACTTCACGAACCAGTCGATCGTGCAGCAGTTCACCAGCGAAGGAAACATTCGACAGCGCCCGCGGAACGTATCGCCCACCGGGCTCATGCACATGATGACGTGCAGGTTGGCCCGGACGCGCTTGATGAAGAACTCAAATATGCCATCGCGCGTTTGATTCGGATGGCCACTCTCAATGCACGGCTGCCGGGTGTTTAGAATGATCTTCTCATACTCATCGCCCTCGAACAGATTCGGTACCTCGCCCGAGTTCAGAATGTTGTTTATGTCTTCCATGAACGCTTCGTGCACGATTTGCGTGTCGGTGATCAGGAACACGGTCGGTTTGTTGAGCACTCCCGCAATCCAATAGATCCGGCGAAGATCTTCATGGAAACAGCTGTGATCGTATCCTCGGCGCAGTGCAATCTGATGGCACTGGTAGCCATTGATGTGCGCAGCCAGCTTTGCCAGGCTCTGCTTTCCCATTCCAGATACACCCACCAGCAGCCCATTGCCACGCTCCGAGCGCAACAACCGTGCCAACCGCACGATATGTTCGACGGCGTCCGCAAAGAACACCAGATTCATCTCCGTTCCCACAGTGCCATTGTAGTCCTCCAAATAGTCCAGCAAAATCGATTTCAATTTCTTCATCTCCTTTATCTCCTCGTACACGCGATCCTCCGGCGCCTGGCCGAACACCATAAAGTCCCCGAACATGATGGTCTCCTCCGGCTGCACGATCGTCGTTTCGAAAAACTTTTCACAACAGTCCTGCAGCAGCTGCTTGAAGTACGTCTTATCCTCCTCGTTGATCAACCGATCGTAGAAGATGCGCAGCGATTCGTGATAGAACAGGCGCATCAGCTGCATGGGATTGATGTACGCCGACGAGTCCGCCTGCAGCACGCCCTGCACACACTTGGACAAATCGCGCAGATTAAAAACGTAATGTGATTTCTTCGGCGTGGGCAACAACTCGGCCGAGATGCGCTCGTACACGGCGACGGCCGTCTCAACGATCGGTTCAGCCAGGGGACGTATCGCCATGTTGAACTCGCTCAAGAAACCGGCCAAAATGGCCTTGAAGATCGTCTTCAGCGTATCGCTGTTCGGCGAGGGCAGAGAAAACAGGGCAAAGTGACGGATGAAGCGTGCCGTCAGCACGTTACGGCCACCGCCGGGCGGAGCACAGGCAGCCCCAAGCGTCACGTCGACAATGTCCTTCCAGTACATCTTTTCCCGATCGTACACTCCGCGGAAGTCGGCAAACTGGCGCAGCAGCTCGATCGGCGGCTGGCTTCCGTAACGGTCCAGCTTGGGCATGTTAACGTCGTCGATGAACACCACGATTCGCTTGTTGATGGGCGCCCCAAGCAAGGTCTTTTTGCGCCGCTCGAGTCGTGACTCGATGATCTCCTGCGTGCGTGCGCTTTCACTTTGTGCGGAAAAGTTTACAAAGATCGGTATCACGTCACGCTGCATCAGGCGGTTAAGAATTTCCCGCGCAAGGACCGACTTGCCCACACCGGTGTCGCCGGTAAACAGTACCGGGTATTGATGCTGCAGCAGCATCTCGGCCACGAACCCATACTTGGTGGTATCGAGCGTGGGCACTAGCAGATCGAAATAGGGCACCGAAGGATTGTAGACAAACTTCGGGTGTATCGCATTCCAGCTTTCCCAGGTGCGCGTTTTCGTGTTGATGCGAAAATCCCAGAGCGTATCCCTGGGCAATCTTTTGGAGATTTTTTTTTTTGCACAAAAAGAGGTTTACATTAAAATTAACGTTTTGTCCCAAAAAAGGCGTCAATACTTACAGTCCTAATTCTTCCTCGTTCTGGAGCGTGCGATAGTACTGCTCGAACTGAGCTTTCGACTCGTCCAGCAAGTTACCGCCAAACGACCAGAGCATGCTCCAGGTAAACATTTTAAAAATATAATGCTTTGCTTCGCCCCGCTCCATCAGGTGCAATCCCTGGGTTTCCTGCAGCAGCAGATAGAGCAGCTTGGTCATCATCGTCAGCTTGCTGATGTTGACCTGATGAATGCTCCACTTGCAGTTGCGGTGCAAATATTTCGTAACTGTTTCGTAGTGCCGCTCGTACAGTGAGAGTATGTGCGATTTTAAGTCGCCATCGAGGTGCAGATGTTGGACCGTGTTCAGCCACGATTTCACGATCGAGGACCATCCGAGGTGTACTGGATCCATGTACACCATGCCGCAGCGGGAGACGGTGGCCGGAGAAGCTTGCGCCAGGTCCTGCACCTCGAACACCATGTGCACCCAGCTCGTCAGCTTGATGCGTTCCGAGTTGGCCAAACAGAGCATTTTGTTATCATCCAGTACCGTGTTCAAATTTTCAATCCATACCGCATCCACGGGACCGTCACAAACAACCCATTGGTGAATTTCGTCTGGGAAGGAAGCATTTGATAAGAAATGATAGCAAAGGGGCAAAACGATCAAATAACAAACCTGTCACAATCACTGCCGATCTGATGGCCATACCGAGCAGCCCGTCGCGCCATTCCATTGTCGCCAGATTCACAAACCCGTACAGCTCATCCATCGAGATGGCTTTGGGATTAAGCGTTTGTATGCGCACTGGGCGGTACAGTGGGCCTGGGGCGTTTTCGGCGTGCAGCTTCTCGAACGCATTCGCCAGTATGTGCAGTACGGTCGTTTTACCACTGCCCGTAGGCCCTACCAGCATAACGCCCCAGCGCACTACCATCGTTTCGTAGAGCTGAAGCGTCTTCAGCACCAACTCCGGCACCGGCTGCAGGTTCCGATCGATCATGCACTGCTCGATGGCTTGCTGCAGCTCGCCGCGCTCCGGCTCGGGCAAATCCACGCCCGGGAAAAGATCGCTTAAAATTCCGTTAAAAAGCACCGCATCGTTGGCCAAAAATTTGGGCAAGTTTGAGTCACGCAACGCTGAAATCAGCGTGACGTCTTCGGCTTGATCGGGCGAGGCGCGCTTCAGTGCACCCGCCATGACGAGCACGCTTTTGACCGCGCGCATACCGAAATCGTAGTGATCCTGCTGGCTCAGCTGCTCGCTGCATAGTTTGTACATCTGGACCATCTTTTTGGCCAGTATCTTCGACCCTTCGAAACCCTCCGAGTACAGTATAACCTCGGCGATGAGCGCATAGTCCGGGACCATCATGGAAATTGGCCGAAACAGTGCTTTAAGATTGTCTGGCAGCTCCGTTCTTCCGGCATATCCGGGATTCATCGTGATGAAGGCGGCACAGGAAGGCTTTAGCCGTATTTCGCGCCCCTCGAAAAGAAAGCGTTTCATTTTGGCAGCCTTGGCGTTGCGTATCGTAATGAGCTGCTGAGCTATGACCGAAAGCACCTCGATATCGATGCGGTTGAACTCGTCGAAGCAGCACCACGCGCCCGACTGGGCAAGCCCGGTAAAGAATCGTCCCATCATCTTGTAATCCAACCCGTCGGAGCAGTTGAACACCACGCACTGGATGGCGAGCGCTTTGGCTAAATCTTTGGTCGTTTCCGTTTTGCCCGTACCGGCCGGACCGGCCGGAGCGCCACCGAGATCCATCTGCAGTGCGCCCATTAGGCAGAGGTAGCAGCGATCGGTGAGCGGAGTTATTACCAGCACTCCGCCGGCACCGAGATACTCGTAGAAGTAGGGCAGATTGGCGGATGCCATTTTCGTTTCTATCACTTCCGTTTCCGGCATCCAGTAGTAGCGTAACATTTTCAACCATTCGAAATCAGTCCTGAAAAAAGGGGAAAGAATAGATACACGCAGACCAAGCAAAATAATTAACAGATACTTACGACTTTTGAACTCGCTTTGCCACCATGCCCGCGATCATATCACGCGCATGCACATCGACGGTGATCAGTGCGCACAGCACCTTCCGGACAAGTTTGGAAATTTTGGTCCGTGCAATCGCAGCCAGAACGGTTAAGTTTTTCGTCAGCTTGTCGTGGAACTCCTCCATGCCTTTGTCCACATTGCCGCCCGCTTCCAGGATGGCATGGACGTCCGCTGCCCACTGCTGCTGGGAGATGGTCAGTACGACCTGATTCGGTTGCTCCTGCATCCAGTACGAGCGATCCTTCAGCCCGTACACACGATAACCGTGGCGCATGTAACGCTTTACCGCCAGGAACATCGCTTCTTCCACCTTCGAAAGCCAATCCTCGACCGCGCCGCGAGCCTTCAGCCCGACGCCGAACGTAAGCCGCTCACCCTCCGGCGAGATCATCGCTATAATGTCGTTGGTCATAACCGATTCGCCCGTTTCGGTTTTCTTCTTGCCAAACTCGATCTTTGCAATCGCATCGAAGCACTTGGACAGGTGCGGCTGTACCGCGTACGGGTTTTTCGTTTGGGCCAATATTTCCAGCAGCTCGTCATTGGACAGGAAGTAGAACCGCGGGAACGCCATACGCTTCACCTCCAGGTACGCCTCCAGACAGCGGGTAACCTTTTCCAGCAGCACGTTGTTGATTTGCAGCTGCTCCAGCACTCCCTCGGCCGTCATCGCTGCCAGGGCAAGGGGTGCCTTTTGCGTGCGGCGCATCAGATCCTTCCATGCTTTGTCGACTTGCAGGAACATTTGCGTTTCGTGCGGCAGCTGGCGTTGAATGTCGGGTGCGGAAAATATGGCCTCCAGATAGATCCACGACTGCTGGCACTGCGTCCACTCGTCGAGCGTGCGGGAAAAAAGGTCCAGCTGAGAGACCCAATCGTCCACCTTGGGTTTGATGGGGCCGACGTGCCGGGAGGCGGCCACCGTAGTAACGTTAATGCTGGACTCATCCAGCACGGTCTGTATTTCGTCGACCCCTGCTAGCACAAACACGTCCCGATGGTCGCGATGACTGATCACGGTCAGCTCCAGCTCCTTCCACGCGTTTTCCACCTTGTTGAGCAACGTTTCCAGTCCCGCCTCGGCACTGGCCATGTTGGACACTTCCATCAGCTCGGCCGCTATGTCCTCCTCGAATGCGTTCGCGTCCTCGAAGGTGTGGAGGTAAATTTCCGTCTCCTCCGCGAGATGCCGGTTCAGTATCTGCTCGATCTTGATCCAGTGCCGTGTCTTGAGTGCGGGATTGCGCAAAAACCCAAGCACCGGTATTTTGTCTTTGAACTCTTCCGCCTCAGCCTTCAGCTTGGGGATGATGTCATTCTTCGGCAGGTTCTTGTCGAGCATGGCACAGTTTTTCAGTATTTTCGTATTCAACGCTTCCACCTCATCCATGCTGAGCTCGTTGAAGTGTATTTCGTTCCATATCTCCACCGACTCTTTCCACTGCTGCACACTGTCCCAGAGGATCTGACGCAGCTTAACCTCATTGATAACCTGATCGAGCTTTTCAAACCGTGTCACTTCGAGGCGAAACTCTTTCTGATATTTCTTATACTCCTGGGCCTTCCGTTGGCACATCGTTAACCGTTCGGACAGGTCAATCAAACAGTCGCGGACGAGCGCTGGGTCGGAGCCAAGATCGAGTAGCCACTCTTTTAGCACCTCCTCGTGGATATCTTCAACTTCGGAGAATATTTTCGTGATATCCGCTTGCAGGCATAGGTCAAACTTGTTGATCAAATCCTGCTTTTGTGCTCGTTTAGTTTCCAGAGTTACGCTGATTTCGTTAAGAAACTCTTCCATGTCTGGAACGATATACAGCCGTTAAAGGTTAGTAGTTTTAAACGAATACTTGACGGCGACACATTCAGACTAGGCTTACCCAAATATTTATCCTTGTCCTCGTCGCGAAAGGTAACATGATATTTTTTCATAATTTTTAACGCCTCGTACGCATAGTTTAGCTCCTTCTGCAAACTTGCGACATGCTCGTGGCAAACCTCCATATGATTAAAGTAGTAGATGTAGTGATTAGTTTCCTCCGGCACAATCAGCAGCTTCGTCTGCAGCTCTTCGCCCTTCTGCTCGACGTAGTTGATCTTCTCCATTGCCAACCGGGGTATGGTTTCGTCCAGCACCGCCAGCAGCTGCTGGCAGATGGGTGTGATCTCCTCACGAAACGCAACCTGCTTCACCTGCAGCAGCCCCAGCGGATGCGACTCCTGTATCTGTTCCAGGTCTGCCATCTGGTTGGTGAACCGTTCACAGTACATTCGCAACACCTCTAGATTCGTTTCTCCCCTGATCACGTCGTGATCGACGGCTAGATTCTCCTGGTACGATAAGCGGATCCGATCGAACTGTATCACGTACTCGTCGACACTGTTGTACGCTACGATAATGCCGTCGAAGATGGTTTTCATATCGTACGTAAGCTGCGTATCGTTGTAAATGATGAAATCCAGACTGGGAGGGTTGCCGCACAGGCGGTCGTCCTTTCTTCCCATTATGGTTGGCCTGGAAATTTGAAGAAATCAACAGATAGAGAGAGACTGTCTTCAAACTTCCGCTCTAAGCTGAGCAACTCACTCCGTATAGACATCGAAAAAGGCATCACTTTGAAAGCGATCAATTTTGTAAACCGTACGCATCACCAGATTGCTCAAGTCTTCCAGCATTCGTGTGGTCACTTCGCGCGATGGATCCAGATCGATGTGTGTCGGTTTCAGCACCAGCTCCACGTTCATGAATGGCGGCTTCGAAGTGTGCCCGTCCGTTGCGCATTCTTCCATAAAAACCGAGAAAACGTTGGCCAAATTTTTGAACGACTCGCGTAGAATTTGATGCAGCAGCGTTATCATTTTCTGATCGGCACACGCCAGAAAACGGGCCAGCAGTGCGCACAGCTTGCGCTTATTAGCACGCTCGGTGAAGCTCATCATGTCCTTAAGCTTCTTTTTGTTGGTCACATTAATCGCTTCGTCTTGGGGTGAAAAGCCACGATCGATTAGCGTGTTGCAGCATGCATCATCTGAAAACGAATGTTAAATTTCGAGTAATCCATGCAATTTGCGCAACTCCCTCGTACGCAATACTCCCCGGCCCCTCGCTTACATAGAACGTTACGCATCTTTTCACGCAACTGCTGAAGCAGATCGCGCACCTGCTCGAAGGTGGTCATCTGCGTCTCGATAAAGTAAGGCAGGTGCCAGTTTTCCGACACGGAAACGTCGAAAAACCGAAACCCGACCAGCTGCACGTACTCATCCTGCATCGTCAGCAACGCTCTAGCCAGCCGCGGAAGGACGACGAATGCACTGGCAGCAATCTTTTGGCGCGCGTTCTCATACTTGTACCACTGAATGTTGCGCAGCCAGAGGCGGAACGCTTTCGCGAGGCGATAGTGTTTGAAAAAGCCCAGCTCCGTAAGCCGCCGGTACTTGCGATAGTCGGCCAGCCACGCATCGAGCGCGGTAAAGTGATTTTCCGAATCGCTCCAGTATGTTACGCCGTGCCGGCTCACGGTAAAGTACTCATGTTTGTCGGCCTTGCTAAATGGAACCTCCCTAAGGACCGCGTAAAATGGGTGCACAAGTTAGGATAGTTTCTAAACAAAATTAGTAGACAAAAACTTACAGAAAACTATACGGTGTGAAATGTTCGCTGTTTTTGGAATAAGCATAGGTTAGGAATACGAAGCTGTTGTCCTTCAAGCACTTGATCCTGTCCTGGATCAGCACCTCCAAATCGATCAGTACGGGTTTGTTGAGCTGCCGGGTACGGGCCGCAATCCGTTTTCTCCGTTCACTGTGCAGGCATTGGGAAACGGAACTCTTGCATGTGATCGACAAAAATAATATGTTCTCCTCAATACTTACTCACTCAACGCGAATGTAAAGGCGGCTTTTGGTTTCGTTAGAGCCGACTTTAATTTCTTCTGTCCTGCCGGTTTACTCATTTCGATTGGAATACGTCTTTCAGACTGGCTGAGATGCTTCATGCATACTTACTGAAAATGTTTAAATGCCGTACATAGCTTCCATGGCAACGGCACCACTTCCCCTGTACGATTGTACATAGCAATGGCGTCTTGGTTACCTGGCACATTGTTACGCCAAGTGGCATTAAACCACCTGTTAAAACGCTTTCAGATGTATAAAATGACAAAATACAGTTTATTTCAGAGACGATCACACAAACACAAACATATTAAAATTATACGCCAATTTGGACGGAATGAGCTCTTCACACATCACACACCACGTGTTACAGACATTCAATTTAAAAACTTAAAAACGTACTCCAACTCAAGCGTAGTGTCCTCCTCCAGATCGGTACAGTGTACGGCGTTCATTACTTTATTCTTTCCGAACAGGGCACGTAACGTTTGCGGTCGGGTGAGTTTCGCTGCCTCCTGGAGAAGAAAAGTTTTTTTTGTAATTAACTGATGCATATATCGCTGGAATGATTCGCCACTTACCGGGCAAACCGGACCACAAAAGTCTCTTAAATTTTGGTAGGTGCTGCGGTTATCGTCGAACTTGTTCGTGATTTCTAACGCCATACAATCGCCACTGATCATCTGCATTACCATGGACTACATGAAAGAAATGCAATAAATTGCGTTAAAATTATTATTTGTTCGTCTCATTCGAATGAAACCATTCCACCACGTACCTCGTATTCGGGCACAACTCCTTTGTATACTTCCAGAAACTCCTCACAATTGGGACGCTCGAATCGGAGCATCTTAATTGCGGTGACGGTGAACTTTTTGCGCAAAATTTCCGTAATAATTTCGCCCGCTTTGCCTTCGCGCACGGCGTGCGGTTTGATAATGCACAGTGTGCTGTTTGTGTAAAGGGCCGAAGAACGCAGTACGAGCTTAATATCGTTATTTAAAAATACGAAACGAGCTTCCTGCAATTGATAAAAGAAAACGTTAACAATTATTTTGCATCGGAAATAACATGTTTCCCCGCTGGTGTGAAACGAGTTCGTACATTTGCCGCATCGTCTGCTGAACGTGAGCAGTAAACATCGGACCCGTACAGTCCCCGGAAGCTGTTCGGAGCGCACTGCTTTGCCTCGGCAATGGATTCCGGTCCGCATAGCTCCCGGTACTGGTTGTACGCATTGTTGCCTATAATCTCCAACGCGACAAACGATTGACTTGGCATACAGTCCATCAGGTAGTTCAAGCTCGAGGCTTCCGAGCGCACAGTTTTCAGCATAGAGGAATAGTTTTCGTCTATCTTCAGCATCGCCAGCCGACGTACGCCCAATCCTGCCTTGTGTATCTTTGTCAGTATTTCGCCGATATGTAGCAATGCTTCCGCTTTTATCAGCCCAAACGAACTGCCGGATGGAGAAAATATTAGCTAAATGTTGTATACTCATATCACGTACGATTTCAGCTTCACGCTAACTTACAGCTGTTCGTCGGACTTCTTGTTCCTCGTTTTCGCATCTCCATAGTCAAGAATGTTGATCTGTTTGCCAAAAATAAGCAGCTTGGCACCGATGAAGAAGTCATTCTCGTTTAGCTCTTCGATTTTGGTACGCCTCAGGAAGGTTTTCCTTGTTTTCAGGTCGACCAGCTCAACTGAATTATCGCTAGGGAAGAAGCTAACCACCAGCTGCCGGTTCAGGTCCGCTTCTTTCTGGTACCATTCTCCCAAATAGACGTAGCTGTTTGTATTCTAAAAGCAAATATAAAAAAATAGCCGCAAACAATGTAGCACTCAAAGAGTCTTTTAGAAAAGGAAATAGTTGAAGACATCGTTCAATAATTACCATAATTAGTTAAGTATAAATCGCTAAACTTTCCGGCAGGAGCGAACCGCTCTTTCCCTTGCGATTGCAACCGTTTCTGTTTGTTTGTTTACTTCGTTTCCTCGGTCCGTTTTGTTGCCAACGGTAACCAAAATATGTAACGCTTCGTAACGCACAAGCAATGTGTGCGCCAAACGATTGCGAGCAATTCGTGTACAGTTTGGTGCATTGTTATAAATGTTTTTAATTTTTAATTAAATAAATTCACTTTCTAAATGTTCATCCAAAGATAAGTGAGAAAAAAGAGTATCCACATCGAACTAATAAAGCCCAACCGTGTAAATGCTACATCATCCTCATCAACAGAGCGTTACTATCAAGGTGTATACAGTATGGCGAGAATTTGACGGCTGACATTTGGGACAGAACCGTACCTCTTCCGTCTCAATCTTGGTCCTAACAAAAGTGCGGCATTTTGTGCGCCACTGTGCTGCTTTCGTTGGTGAACAGAAATCGTAATTCTCGTTCCGCGGCTCGTGTCTACGTATTCGGTGTCCAAAAACACATTGCACAAAGTGTCCCTAACCGCCTGCAATAGCTTTAAACTGCACGGCTTTGTCGTTGGCGTGTGCCACTGGAGAGAGTTGCCGGTTGGGGCCGTAAAAAAAAATTGCAATCGGCATTTTGGCTCCGTGAACTGCCGTGAACGCCGCTTTGACAAACGTACGCACACATACATACAGAGAGACGCGCGCGCACGTAGCGTCGGAAAAGAGAAGCAGGAACGATTTGGCACAAAACCGGCCGGATTCGCACGGCAGGCAGCAACCCTTTCCTTTCCCGATTGCAAGCCTAACGGAATTTGGCGGGAGTGTGTGGTGCTGCGGACAGACCATTTGGACCTTTCCCGACCGCTACTAATCAGAAGAAAAGCAAAATGGGTGATCGAGCTGATGGTGGTAAGTGGCAGCTGCCGTGGGCAAAATGTGTAGCCCCCATTGTTGGTCGATCCTTAGTAGACGGGGTAGATTGGTACAACTTCACTTTCCCTTTCCCCTTCTTCCTCCCCTCACACCAGCGGAAGCTTTCGACGATGCGGTCGAGGAGCGCGTCATTAATGAGGAGTACAAAATCTGGAAGAAAAACACGCCCTTCCTGTACGACCTGGTCATGACACACGCGCTCGAGTGGCCCTCACTAACAGCCCAGTGGTTGCCGGATGTGACGAAGCCGGAGGGGAAGGATTACTCGGTGCATCGGCTCATCCTCGGCACGCACACATCGGACGAGCAGAACCATCTGCTGATTGCGAGCGTGCAGCTGCCGAACGAGGATGCCCAGTTCGATACGGGCCACTACGACAACGAGAAGGGCGAGTTTGGCGGGTTCGGGTCGGTGTCGGGCAAGATCGAGATCGAGATCAAGATTAACCACGAGGGCGAGGTTAATCGGGCCCGCTACATGCCACAGAACCCGTGCGTAATCGCAACTAAAACGCCGTCGAGCGATGTGCTCGTGTTCGACTACACGAAGCACCCGAGCAAGCCGGAACCGAGCGGTGAGTGCCATCCGGATCTGCGGCTGCGGGGCCACCAGAAGGAGGGCTACGGGCTGTCGTGGAACCCGAACCTGAACGGCTATCTGCTATCGGCCAGCGACGACCATACGATCTGCCTGTGGGACATCAATGCGACGCCGAAGGAGCACCGGTTGATCGACGCGAAGAACATCTTCACCGGCCACACGGCCGTGGTGGAGGATGTGGCCTGGCATCTGCTGCACGAGTCGCTGTTCGGGTCGGTGGCGGACGATCAGAAACTGATGATATGGGACACGCGGTGCAACAACACCTCGAAACCGTCGCACACGGTCGATGCGCACACGGCCGAGGTGAACTGCCTCAGCTTCAACCCGTACTCGGAGTTCATTCTGGCGACGGGTTCGGCCGACAAAACGGTGGCGCTGTGGGATCTGCGCAATCTGAAGCTGAAGCTCCACTCGTTCGAATCGCACCGGGACGAAATTTTCCAGGTACAGTGGTCGCCGCACAACGAAACGATTCTCGCGTCGTCCGGCACCGATCGGCGATTGCACGTGTGGGATCTGTCGAAGATCGGCGAGGAGCAGAGCGCGGAGGACGCGGAGGATGGTCCGCCGGAGCTGCTGTTCATTCACGGCGGTCACACGGCCAAGATATCCGACTTCTCGTGGAACCCGAACGAACCGTGGGTCATCTGTTCCGTGTCGGAGGACAATATTATGCAGGTGTGGCAGATGGCGGAAAACATGTACAACGACGAGGATCCGGAAGTGCCGGCGAGTGAGATCGAGGGTGGTGCCCCGTAAGCACGCACCACCGGCAGCCGTTCCTGTGTCCTGTGAACCATTCGAAGCATTATCCCCGGCGGTAGAGTTGCTGGGCGAATCAAACACACACACACACACACACACACACACACACACACACACACACACACACTTCACTTTGCGTTCGCTGGGGAATTATGTTATTTTTCAGTCTTTTTTTAATTAACTTGTGCACACGACCGTCAGCGATGGAAACTGTAGCAGCAATTCTCTGCTCCTGTGCACTGCTGCGCAGGGATGTGCGGATTACTGTACCAGCAAATATTTTAAATAAAACGTTCATTTTACGGACAAAACCTAGAATCTAAACGATCCTTCATTGGGCACAATTTCCAGATGTATGCATTATGATTATGTTCAATAAAAAGCAGATTATTCCTAAAGTACGGTTGAACGGGCGAGAGAAAGGGGCATGATTGAGAAAAAACTAACAACTCGCTCTTTAAGCTACAAGTAAACAGAAAGACAGATACGTGTTCGGATTGGTTTGCGCTCCTAATCGTAAGACACGTGTGTTTGTTATCGTATATACGTGATTTAGTATGTTTATTTTAAGTTGATTTGCAAAATAAAAACACATTATCGTCCAATTGCCGCCAATGATCGCTACACATCATTGAGTTGTCTTATTCTACACTCAGCCCACTAACGTGTCCCCTTTCTTCGTACACACGAGATGGCGCTCTTCGTCGCTCTCAGGAGACCGGAGTAGCAAGGATACAGCTATGAAGAGCAGCATGAACGTACCAAAAATCGGGTAAAACGAAACCTACATTTGTCCGTCCGCAATTAAGCGGCTGATTTGAACCGCTCCAACCTGAGTCGCGCTTTTTCCGCGTAATCTACCGAACCGGTGGCAACCTTCCCGGCACCGTTGGCCGTTGCCGATGGGGCCGGACTGCTGCTAGCCGCCAAGCCGAAGCGAGCTTGCCGCTTGGCCAGCTTTTCCTCCTGCTCGAGTTTGCTCATTTCGGATGAGACGGAGCCACCGAAACGCTCGGCACGCTTTTTCAGCGCTTCCAGCGAAGCCGGCGTACTGTTGCCGGCGGATGTGATGCTGCTGGCGCTGGTCAAACCAAATCTTGCCGCACGCGCCTGCATTTTATCCGTTGCCGCGGTGCCGGAGCTAGCGGCAGGAGTATCGGTAGCGCTGCTGCTGCTGCTGCTGCTGGTAGTGGTCGGTGTGCCTGTTTGTGCCGAACCGAACTTTTTGGCCCTCATCTCCAACCGCTCCAGTGCGGTCAGCTGACCGAGCTTGACGACTTTCTTTTCCGGCTCGCCATCGCTGCCACTGTTGCTGGCACCGGCCGATTGGGCCGAAGAGAACGGCTGTCGCTGTGCTTTCGGTGCCTCGCTGCCGACGGTCGTTTCCGGCGCAAGTGTGGGCTTGGTAATGGAAATGTTTCGCTTCAGGGATATCTTACGCGCGGCTGGAGCGCTTGACTTTTCCTCCGCCGTTTCGGTCGGTTCGTCTTCCGGCTTTCGCGGCTCATCCGGGGAAATCGATTTACGCGTATCGCTCGGCGTCGGCGAGTTCAGTATGTGGTCTTCCTCCACCACCGGATCGGTGAGATCTTTGTCCTCGTCCAGCAGATCGTCGTTCAGGTCGTCGTCCAGCAGGTCCTCCGAGTTGGCCGTATCTTCCAGCACATCGCCACCGACTGTAATCGTGAAGGGCATCGGGTAAAGGGTGCAGGTAGAAAAGATGTTGCTGCCGTGTGCTGCGTGTGCGTGTGTCATGACTTACCCAGCAGTGCTGTTTGTAATCGATCCACTAGCTCGTTCTTGTTGCCCATCACGCTCAAACCACGCGCCTTTAGCTCTTTTTTCAGATCGGCAACCTACAAAATAAGGAAAACAACGTGGGAAAGAATGTGTGTTACCGGGACGGTCCGTGTGTCTCAGTGCGCTTGGCTATCATGGCTCTCCCGACTATGGCGGCGTCCCTTTAGTTACCTTCATCTTTGACACATCGGTTTCGCTCATCGTGATTGAGTTTTGCTGATACTGCTTAGCCGAGAAGAAGGATCGTTGACCGGGAGCACCGCGTTGGCTGTGTATGCGTCTATTGTTACAATAGTTTGTTTAGTTAAATAGGAATATTCTTTTTTTTTGCACGAAGAGAAATCTCTACGCTACGGCTTGATTGTTGTTTACAGTTGACATTTTTGACAACCCATTTCACATGTTCGAAACTCAAGGTGAGTATAAATAGAGGTACGGAAATCGAACATGTTTCGAATGGATGAAAAAAAGATAGATTTTCTGCTATTAAAGAGAAAATACGAGAGTGAAATATTTTTTTTTATCCTCGACTCGTGAAACTACCGGATATATGTTGTTACAGTAAACTAATCCACTAAACAGAAGATTCCGCAACCGTCGAGCGAATGCGTTGTTTACATGCGCATTCAAACAAACGAAGCCTGACAATTTCCCGCCACAACAACAACTGTCAAAGCTGGCGGCGACCGCAACAGTTCGTGTTCCGGGAAAAGTCTTGTAAATTCAGGCACCGTACATGTTGTGAGGGTCTTTTTTCTGAGTGTTTGTTCGTCTTCGCTTGTTCGTTTCAATATTCACGGTTCGCTCCAACTGTTCTATCGATAGTCGAGAGCAAGCAATGGACGCAGAACAGCTACCGTTTCTGGCGGAGTACTCCAAGAGCAATCGGGCAATGTGCCGATTGTGTAAGCAAGCGATCGCCAAGGATGTGCTTCGGCTGGCGGCGATGGTCCAGTCGCCGATGCACGATGGCAAAGTGGCCCAATGGTACCACGACGATTGCTTCTTCAAGAAGCAGCGCCCCGCGTCCGAGGGTGATGTGGCCAACATTGAGGCTCTGCGCTACGAAGATCAGAAGAAAATACGCGATGCAATCGGTAAGTTCCGGGCCGGGAGAGTCACGATACCCCAGTGACTGATGTTTGTTACCATTTTCTTCTCTGTACAGCTGTGTTTGCCAAAGGGGTCGTTCCGGTCGCAGGTAAGGGTAAGGGCAAGAAGCGCACGGCAGTGGAAGCCCAATCGCTGAAGGATTACGGAGTCGAGTACGCTCCGTCGGGACGGGCCATGTGTCGGGGGTGCGAGATCAAGATCCTGAAGGACGAGATGCGCATTAAGAAGGTGGCGTACGACACGGAGGTGGGCATGAAGTACGGCGGACAACCGTTGTGGCACCATGCGGAGTGTTTTGCAAAGCTCCGTTCCGAGCTGGGCTACTTCGAGAAGGCAGAGTCGTTGCCTGGCTACCGCTCGATGAAACCGGAGGATCAGAAAATTCTCAAGGGTTTGTTGCCGTAAGTGTTCTTCTTAGATGGTGTTGTTTTTTCTTAATGAATATTAAAACAATTATACCGTGCTATTTCCAGTGCCATCAAAGCGGAGGATGTACCGGCCAAGAAGGTGAAGGAAGAGGTGAAAGACGAGGTGGATAAAGCGGCAGACGCAACAGAGGAAAAGAAGATGGCGGAACAGCAGAAGGCTTACTACGCGATACGCGACAAGCTCAAGTCACTGGGGGTTAAGAAATCGGAATTGATCGAAATCCTGTCGCTGAACAAACAGGACATACCGGAAGGCAACGATCCGGTGCTGGACCGTGTGTGCGATACGCTTATGTTCGGCGCCCTGGAACGCTGCTCGAAATGTGGCGGCCAGTACGCGTTCCAGAAGTCGGCCTACGTGTGTCAGGGCGATTTGTCCGCGTGGGTGAAATGCATGAACACGGAAAAGGCACCGCCGCGTAAGAAAACCAAAATTCCGGAAGAGCTAAAGTCGGTTTACTCGTTCCTCAAACGGTACAAGTCGGTCGTTAGCGATCGTGTCGTTCGGTACGTGCCGCCCAGTGTGAATACCGTGATGAAGGGCGTAAAGAAGGAGGAAGAGCTACCGTCCGAGCCGAAGATTAAGCGCGAGAAGCCCCCGCTGTACGACATGGAGTTCGTTATACTGGGCAAAACGGCCACGCCGAAGGATCAGCTGAAGCTGAAAATTCAAAAGTTGGGCGGTAAGGTGGTCACGAAGATCGCTAGCCATACGGCGGCCATCATTTCCACGCCCGAGGAGGTGGAGCGATTGGGCAGCCGCATGGCGGAGGCCAAGGAGCTGCAGATACAGGTAGTGCCGGAAGACTTCCTGGAGGATGTGGTGGGCGGTGGTGCCATATCGTTCATCACTAGCCGCTCGATCTGTGACTGGGGCTCGGATCCGCTCAAGCGCATCCCGACGGAGGAAGAGAGCAAATCGCGCACGAAGAAAAGCATCTACGAAAAGTCCGTACCGGCGAAGATGAAGCTGCAGGTGAAGAGCGGTCTGGTCGTTGATCCCGATTCGGGGCTCGCGGACAAGGCGCACGTGTACAAGTTCCATGATGTCATCTATAACTGCGTGCTGAACAAGGTTGACATTCAGAAGGACAAAAATTCGTTTTACAAAATGCAGGTGCTGGAAGGAGACACGAAGAAAAAGTAAGTAGCAAACGGGTCGATCCCTGCAACACAATAGCTAACGAATGTTCTGTTCCCTTTCGACAGATACTGGCTGTTCCGTGCGTGGGGTCGTATCGGTACCACGATCGGCGGTAACAAGGTGGAGAACTTTAGCTCGGCCGACAGTGCGATGTCGGCGTTCGAGGACCTGTTTCTGGAGAAGACCGGCAACGACTGGGTACGGCACGATTCCGTCTACAGCAAGATGCCCGGTGCGTTCTACCCGATCGAGATCGACTATAGCGAGACGAAGACGAAGCGTCTGGCGGAGAACAGCGGCATCAAGTCGAAGCTGGCCCCAGCGGTGCAGGATCTCGTGCGAATGCTGTTCGACGTGGACGCGATGAACCGGGTAATGATGGAGTTCGAGCTGGACATGGAGAAGATGCCGCTCGGCAAGCTGTCGAAGCGTCAGCTGCAGTCGGCAATGAAGGTGCTGTCGGAAATTTCCACCCTCATCGGCAGCGGCGGCTCCAACGCCGAGTTCATAGCCGCCTCGAACCGGTTCTACTCGTACATTCCCCACAACTTTGGCGTGTCGTCCGTCAAGGTGCTCGACACGATCGAGCAGGTAAAGGAGAAGCAAACGATGCTCGAAAGCTTGATGGAGATTGAGTTCGCGTACTCGCTGCTGAACGATGGTGACGAATCGGCCCAGGATGGTAAGAATCCGCTCGACGCACACTACGACCAGCTGAAGACGTCCATCGAGCCGATGGCGCGCGATTCGGAAGAGTTCGCACTGCTCGAGCAGTACGTGCGCAATACGCACGCGGAAACGCACCGGACGTACGAGCTGGAGGTGGCGGAAATATTCCGCATCAAGCGTAAGGGCGAAGATCGGCGCTACCAGCCGTTCAAGAAGCTGCACAACCGCAAGCTGCTCTGGCACGGTTCGCGGCTGACCAACTTTGCGGGCATTCTGACGAACGGGTTGAAGATTGCACCGCCGGAGGCGCCGGTTACGGGATACATGTTCGGCAAGGGTATCTACTTTGCCGACATGGTGTCGAAGTCGGCCAACTACTGCTGCACCAATGTGGCCGATTCGACCGGGCTGTTGCTGCTGTGCGAGGTGGCGCTCGGTGACATGCAGGAGTATACGCAGGCACACTACGTAACGAAGCTGTCAACCGGTAAGCACAGCGTGAAGGGTATCGGGCGCACTCAGCCGGATCCGAGCGGTTCCCATGTGCGGCCGGATGGGGTCGAGATACCGATGGGTAAGGGCGTTTCGAACGAAAAGCTGAAAAGCTCGCTGCTGTACAATGAGTTCATCGTGTACGACGTGGGACAGGTGAACTGTCAGTATCTGTTCAAGATGAACTTCAAGTACAAGTACTAAAGCCGGTTCGATAAGCATCGGATAGGTTTTGGGAGTTGATTTTGATTGGTTAAGTTTTGCTTTGTTTGATTTGCGTTACAAAACGACATCAGAATTATTTGTGTTTTCTTATCTATATTCTATACCACCACACATTACATTTGATATGTTATCTGGTTCCATACATATACCTAATACATAGAATGCCAAATCGGTCAGGCCAAAATATGAAAGAATCGGGTAAAGAAAGCACTTTATTATACGTAATATTAATGTTCCGTTTATTGAATTTTTAATAATACGTTCGAAGGCTTACACATGCAGTGATTTGAAAGATATACGACACATATAATATTACCAACTATAAATGTAAGCGAATACTCATACACGTTACCACAGAATTCGAAACTGCTGGAATACAGTAAGGAATAGGAATAGTCAGAAAAGTGTGTCAGAAGGAATTACATTTTAGATTACAAATGCTTTTTTAAGTCGTTCGATGGTTAAAGATCAATGCATAAAACTCTTCAACTCTTGAAGTTTCATAAGGAGGAATGCCAATTTTTATCTGCTATTATCATCTACTAACCTCAGTTATCGTAATTCCATTGCATTTGTTCGAAATGTGCGCACCGTCCTTGAAGTTCAGGTGCAAATAAACTTTAACGAATGACACACAAAGAGAAGGACGCATGTGCACGGCACGGTTGGAGTTTATCTAAACATTCTATATTTAGCTTCCCCAAATATTGCCTCATCATGTCCGGGAGGGCTGGAGTTTGTTTGTGAGTATCTTTTTGAACTTTTAAACATGATGCGATAGTTTCCATATGCGATTCCCCACTAACCCACACTTTACCGAATACCAAAATGTTAATATCAATTAACTCTAACACATTTAAAAACACTTCTACTTAATGAGAAACAACGCATACCTACTTACGATACCACATTTGTACCGTTTTCATGCGTTTAACCTTCTTCTGCAATTGCAGCACTCCGTATATTAGTGCCTCGGCCGTCGGTGGACATCCTGGAACGTAGATATCGACCGGTATGATCCGATCGCAGCCACGCACCACCGAGTACGAGTAGTGATAGTAGCCGCCACCGTTGGCGCAACTGCCCATCGAAATAACCCACCTTGGTTCGGGCATTTGGTCGTAAATTTTGCGTAGCGCCGGTGCCATCTTGTTCGTCAGCGTGCCGGCCACAATGATGAAATCCGTCTGCCGGGGGGAGGCACGGAACAGTACGCCAAACCGATCGATATCGTAACGTGGGGCGGCCGCTTGCATCATCTCCATGGCACAGCACGCCAGGCCGAACATTGTCGGCCACATTGATCCTTTGCGGCCCCAGTTTAGCAAATCATCCAAACGGGCCACGGTCCATTCGGCGGTGTTCGATTGTTTCGCTCCGAACGGTGAATATGGTAACGGGTCTGGTGGTTGGCCGCCGTGCACAACCGGAAGGGTTGCTTTGAGACGAACGATGGCCGCACCGGCCGGGGAACGGTGCGCCGCAAACACGTTGGCTCTTGCGAACGCAGCACGGATGGGCAGCATGGTCGTGCAACTTGGAGTTTCTTGGCTGTACTATTGATGATAATAGGTGCGGCCAGGGTGATGTTGTGTACACATATCGTTCGCAGGGGTAATTATCGTGAGTGAGTCATTTAATAATCTCGCATGTAACGCACCGTAACTCCGATAAATCGCGATTAGATTGGGAAAGTCATAAATTGGAACAGTCAAACAAATTGGTATTCTGATACTTTTCAAAACAATAAGTGTTATGAGCCTAATATTAGCTTTTTGTGTTGAGTTAACATGTGTTAAGCTCCAAACGTTCGTAATTGTATTTTAAATTTATTTTCTTGCGCGCTTGTGTTGCGTGAAATAAGCCTCAAAATTTGATCCTACAGGTAACGCCACTGTATGTTATTTGTTCATGAAATAAATTTCTGTGGAGTTTTTTTTACAAAGTCAGTCAAAGTCATACAAAGTCGAAGAGCTTATGTTTCACTTATTTATGAGGCATTTAGAGAAATTCATTATTTTTGTTCCGCAAATGTAGTGCATTTCGCTGCGACGATGCTGCATCCGTGTGCGTGAAAGTAGCTTCTTTGTGCTATATCCCGTCATGACGTTGCTGCTGCTGTCAACGCTCTTGGCAATGGCAGAAGAAAACATTTGGACAATGGTGGTCCGAAAGTGGTAAAATTTTATCGATTTTCAAGGTGTACGCAAGAAGGTTGCAGCAGCTTGGCCGAGACGCATTAGTGCACCGTGTACCGTCTGCCAGCCGTCCGCCAGGATCAACGTGTCCGGCGCCGTGCGTGCTGAAGCGATTAGCCACCAGCCGGATCGGCGGTACACAAACGGTCTAGCTGGGAGGGTGGGGCTGGTTGTTCGTTCCTGCTCTACCCGCTCCGCTCCCGGTCCGCACTCAACACTCACACACACACCCTCGTCTGTTGCTGGGTGCGTTGCTGTGGGCGTGTGTTGTGTCGGTATGCCTCGTATCAACTTCAGCCGTACTGAGCGATTCGCTCAGATGTCGAAGCAGGAGCAACTGATCGCACAGAAACGACAGCAAATACTCGAGAAGCAGCGCACGCTCGAGCTGGCGAAACAGATCGCGGCCGAAGCGACCAAGGATACGACAAGGTAAATGTTACACACCCTGCCCTTTTCCTTCCCGACGTAGCCCCCCCCCCCTCGCCTTACCTACTGCCCGGCCATCAGCCGGTGGCACAACAACGCCAGTCTTGTGTTGTTGTCTTATGTAATGTTTTTGTGTACTCTCCGTTCGCTCGGGACCGATCAGCGCCACGGAGACGGCGGAAGCGTCCGAAGCGACGTCCGGAAAGGTGCTGCTACCGTTCAGCAACGACGGCTCATTTCTCGAACGGTTCAAGCAGCTGAGCGAGAAGATTGTGAAACAGACCGAGGACCAGGTGAAGCCCATCGTCCCGGAACCGGACGCTGCGGCTGCTGTCGAGCCGACCCCGACAGCGGTGGGTGTGTCTGCCAGGTACGTATTCCTGCCATCTGTGTGTGTGTGTGTGACTGTGTGCCATACCATAACAATGATGTTCCACTTTTAGCACCAGTAGCGAGCAGATGTTCAAATTTGACGTACCACCGCCATCGCTTTTACCGACGCTACCTCCACCACCGCCTCCACCGCCACCGCAGCTTCCGGCCATGGCGGACGATGTGCATTTCGAGCCGTTCTACGATCTGCCCCCGGTGGTGATCGACAGTAGCAGCGCCGCGGATGACAGTGCCGCCCGTCCCGGCGGTGGCGAGGTAGAACTACCGCACAGCCAAGGTTGGTACCGTTTCCGATGAACCAACCGGCCGCACGCGTCGGACCATACCGCCGACACGGACACGATGGAAATGGCGTGTCCCCGTCCCTCACACGGAACGGGCACCGCGTTTTCCATCGGTACGTGGTGCTGGGCAGGAGCGCGTCCGTGCGCCGGTTGCCGGAAGTTGCCGGTCTGTTTGCTCTTTTAGTTATAATTTTTGTATAGTATTTTCAGAACATGATAAATTACCAACCACTGTTGAAGAATTAATTCAATTGGTTGCCGATATCGGTGATGTTTATGAAGATAAATTATGTTCACGTAAAAATGATTTGCATCCGTCGCTTTGGTAAATGTTTTACTTTTTAACTACACTTTATACTATTTACTATATTTCCACACCGTTATACCCTTTGCCACATGTATGTTACGTGGGTGCGCCGAGGGCCGGTAGAGCGATTCGTAGTTAAGGGGCGTGTAGGAGGTGTAGGCAACAAAAGGGAACTGTTCCAGTTCAGTGTTAGTGTTTAATGTTTGAGAAGATTACCGTAGGAAGTTATTAATTATGAAGAAGATAGAAAATGTGTCGAAATTTGTTAAGATTTATGCAGAGCTTCCCATTCATACTTGTTCAGGAACGTAGGTGAAGCTAATTTTTTTCAAATAATATGCAGCTCAATTTGCTCAATTCTCTACAACTAGCATAGTGGACATTAACCAGTACGAGGACAGCGTAGCAACATAGGCTCCGGTTTCTTACAAGCTTGGAAATGATTTACCGATTAACGTACGAAGGTGTACACCGTTGTTAGTCCGTTGTTAGCCGTCCAAAAAGGCGGCGCACCGGTTGACGTCTGTTTAGGTTAATCCTTACGGTGCATAACGATCCAGGGGTCCAGGTTGGGATGCGTGCTGTACACAAAAATCTGACAATATTTCACGTGCGATTTTTGTTTCGTTTTTCTTTTCTTTTTCCTTCTCTCTCTTTCTCTCTCTCTCTGTTTCTATCCCACGAATCCTTCTGTTTCCTTTTTCATGTGTATTTCCATTCATTTCCCCAACTTCCCGACCTGCCCGCTTTCTGGTGCTTGCTCCCCTTCCCGACACTACCATCGGCCCGTTTCTGCCGTGGCTTGTTTGTGTTTTTATTTGCTCTCCTGTAGGTTCGTGTTCGATAAGCAGTCGGAGGCGTATCGTGGCTTTCGTCGGATGATCAGCGCGCGTAGGGCGACGCGTGCGGAACACGGTACCGGCGGCCCGGCAGTGGCCAGCAGGAGGATGAACGATCCAACCGAACCGACCGGTGGCGGCGACGATGGCGAAGATGACGATGACGATGATGATGCCAAATATGATCCGGCCGACGTGCTGGACGATTCGATCATCGACGAGGGCCAGGAGCAGCACCCGCACACCGGCAGACCGCGTGGTCCGGAAGGTTCGAAGGCCGGCACCGGTGCCGCGGGCGAGATTCCCATTCACATGATGCCGAACTTTTACGGCGACGAGCGGCACTTTTACGACGACAAGTCGACGACGGAAACGGACTCGGACACGGAGTACGTGCGGGAGGCCCGCGAGCGCAACCTGAAGAATCTCAAGCGCAAAACGTTCGACGCGGGCAATCGGCGCGAGGACGGCAGCTCGACCGACTCGGACGACGATTACCATGGCGGGCTGGGCGACAGTGCGAACGAGTCGCTGAACGACAAGAACGGTGGCAGCTCCGGCGCGGGCGGTAGTGCGACGGGCGGCAGCGGGGGTGGCGGCGCTGGTGGTGGTGGTGCCCGTGCCCATCGGCAGAAGTACCGCAAAAAGTCGCGCTGGGGCGAGAATACCGACGGCACGGGTACGGCTGGCAGCCAGGAAGGAGGTGGTGCCGGAGCGGGAACGGAACAGCAGCAGCAGCAGCAACAGAAACCGCCACAGCAACAGCTGCAGCAAGGACCGTGGGCCTTAACGGCGGGACAAATGAGCGTACCGCCGCCACCACCGCCTCCACCATTGCCAGCAGCTGCAGCTGCTGCTGCGACGCCGCCCGTGATCGATCGGAACAATCCCGGGCTGTTGCAGTACGTGTTTCACCACTACGGCACGGTGGCGGACGTTTCGCCGGAATGCTGGAGCAAGGCGGAAGAGCACTACCGCCTGCAGCTGCTGTACGACGATCTGACGGCGAAGATACAGCAGCACGATCGGTTTCTGCGCAACGCCACCGACGGGCAGCGGGTGGATTCGGACGAGGAGCGCCGCCTGAACACGGTCAAGCTGGAGGCGATCATGTGCTGGATCAGCGAGATCACGCGCCTGTACGAGCGCGTCCGTCCGAGCCATCTGAGCGACTTTCTGATGCGCGACGATTACGAGCGTTTCGTGGAGCGGTTCCGCCGGACGTCCGATCGGCAGCCGAACTTTGAGGATTACAAAGAGTTCCGGCTGCGCGAGGCCAACGGTACGCTGGCCGAGGCCGGTTCCGGCCCGTCCCGGCCGGACGGTGGCTCCGGTCGGCCCGAGTACAGCTCGACCGATTCGGACTTTGCGTCGTACAACGATCAGAACCAATCGGGAACGGCAGCCACCGGTCAGCAGCAGCAGGGTGGTGGTGGTGGCGCAAACGGTGGCAAAACAGAAACACGCAACGCGGAACACTCGTCCACGGTGGGTGGAAAACGGGCCGCCGAAGGCTCGGCCGAGCAGCAGCAGCAACAGCAGCTGGCCGCAAAGCGGCGCAAAAGTCGCTGGGGAGGTCAGGTGGAGTGTGGCGCCGGGCCGCAGTTCGTGGCCGGCGTCGTCCAAGCACCGCCGCCCCCCGGGCAGAACTTCCACACACAGCCACCACCACCGCTGCTGCCAGTGCATCCGCCGGGGCCACCGCCCGCCCTTCCATCGGCCAAGCTGTCCACCGTGAGCCGCACCGATCCGGCCCTGTTGGCGTACGCGCGACAAAACTTTGGCAGCACCAACCTGTCCGAGGAGGACTGGAAGAAGGCGGAAGACCACTACAAGATCAATCTGCTCTTTCAGGACATGCTGCGCAAGCGGCAGGAAATAGACCGGCTGGCCAACAGTGGCCGGTTCAAGTACGAGTACGATTCGGACGAGGACACGACGGGCGGTACCTGGGAGCACAAGCTGCGCATGCAGGAGATGGAAGCGACCCAGAAGTGGGCGAACGAGCTGACGCGCCAGTCGGAGGGCAAGCACCACATCGGGGACTTTCTGCCGCCCGAGGAGCTGCGCAAGTTTATGGAGAAGTACGAGGCGCAGAAGCACAACCGCCAGCCGAACCTGAGCGACTACAAGGACTACAAGCTGCGCGAGGACAACGTGGGCTTCCAGATGCTGCAGAAGCTCGGCTGGAAGCAGGGCCAGGGGCTGGGCGCGGACGGAAGCGGCATTGTCGATCCGATCAATAAGTATGTAGCGGGGCGTTGCGGTGCGGTGCTGTCAGTACCGTTGCCCGGTGAGACATTAACGCGACGGTTTTTGTTTTGTCTTCCGCACAGGGCCGCACAGCGCGACAATAATCAGGGCCTGGGCATCATCACGCCGGACAACCCGGAGGTGAACGATAACGAGTACGATGCGTACCGGAAGCGCATGATGCTGGCGTACCGTTTCCGGCCGAACCCGTTGGTAAGTGGTTGAAGTCCGAGTTACTTGAATGGATAGGGCAAGTACAAATGAAGCACTAAAATGACGTTCTATTTCTTACACCTTTCAGAACAACCCGCGCCGAGCGTACTACTAGTTGGCGCGTGAAGCATTTACCAACCAATTCGCGTTTGCATCTGCACTGCGTCCTATACCGATTCCGCTTCGGTAGAGATATACTTCGCGGCACTCAAATTTATTATTCAACTAAATGAAAGCATTATTGCAGTGGGAGTGAGAGAGGGAGAGAGTAAAACAAAAAACAAATCGCAAACCAAATTGTCGAAGCCGTGTCGCTCGGTTGGGGGCAGGGGGGTGGCGTTGGCGGATATAGAGAGGCCAACAACACAAAGCACGGCGTCATAGCCACGGGCGGCACATTAGGGACTGATATGCGCTTAGTTGTTGTTTAGCAATATTTTCGTTAGTTGTGTACGTACATGCGTATTTTCCCAGCTTTCCTTTCTGTCCCTTTTTTTTGTTGTTGTTGTCGTGCCTACATTACAATATGCGTGTAATCGTGTACGCGAACGATGCGTAGTGCTCACGCAGAAGGAGACGAAGGACGAAGCACCACTCTAACGGATCGTCCCGCTGGGCACGCTTGGACGTCTCGCGATCGCTTTAGTAGACGGTCTTGAAGCGCCCGCCTGTCGGGAACTCCGTGAAGAAGGGGTGGGGAAAGCGGGAAAGGAAATAGAACAAAGGTAACGTTTATTTATATTGTGCTGCGCATTTGTTGTAGCGCGCCCTCGCTGCGTAGAGGAACGCAAAGTGCATTGTGTGAAGGAGGAGAAGCAGGAGAAGGAGGTAAAAAGGCAACTACAACAAAAACTCTTCGGTTGCATTATCTTGCAATGTACTCGTCGCGTTTGAATTGGGCGGTGAAATCGTTTCTTACTGTATACTGCGTTCTGTAGCTAATGTGAATTAAAATGTCATGATGCTTATCCTGTAAGTGAATATACAAATTGTAATAAATAAAAGGCACATTATGGTTGTCTGCAAAAAAAAAATGAAACTAAACATTCTCTAAGGCGCGTGCAATATGTGCATAATACTGCACATTATATGTTCATAACACCTCTTTTAACCAATCTATTGCTATTTGCCATGTGACTACAAACAGAACGACCTGCACACGCTCGTCAAAAGATTAAGAGTTTAGTAGCTTTAATTTCCCTTTTAAATGCTGTGTAGCTTCCTATCCCGAACCGGTGAAGGACAGCATCGCACTCGTCAGCTGGTGGAGCAAGTTTGGACTTTAATTTTTAACTCATCATTCAGAAACAACCGAACACTGAAGGTGGTGGTGTGAGTGTACTCCCATTCATACTTCTAGGAGTTCCTACCTCCTTCGTATTCATACGTTCGGGTAAACCCCGGCTCAAAAGCTGTGACAGTATCGTCCCTATGGTTGCATTCCCATGTGCAGCGGCATCAGCAGCAGCAGCGTGGCTGCAGACGAACAGCGACGAACAATGATGTGAATAAATTATGGCAAAGTTTAGCTTTAGCTAGAGCGACTGTTTTGACAGACACCCGAGCCAGCTGGGTACGACCCTGAGCCGCACCGCACCCACAGCCATACTAGGTCTCTTGGGGGCGCGCGCCACCGAACGTTCGTTGCTAGTTGCTTTATTCGGGGGCTATTTTTTGAGTGAATCATATACAAAAAAGGGTGGCTGATTATTCAAAAAAAAAAAACTCTTTAAAACAAAAGGACAAACAGCAGGTTCAAATACACGCGCTGGAAGTCTGGAAGATCGGGAACTTTTGTCCCATCTATATTTCCCTCAAGCGTTGGGGTGAATGTTGAGGAGGAATAAAGTTGTTTCAGTGTTTCTTCCTGCCGTCCTGCCACGGGAGAAAGGTAATGGTGGTGATGACTTAATGAAATAAAAAAGGGCAGCTTATAGGTTTTGAACCAGTTTTTGTATGTGTTTGTGTGTCTGTTTTTTGTTTGCTTTGTTCGGAGCTCCACCAGCCAAAAGGGGAATTTAAATTATCTTCCTCGTTGCATTTATTGCACGTGGTTTTGCGTATTGCGCACCACGATGGATGCGCGCAAGGGAAAGGCACGTGGTAGGCCGTGGAAGCAGAAACATGCTAGTGTTTGTGATTTTTTTTAACGCAGTTTCACTATTTTGCAGGGTGAATTCCGGAGAATGCACATGATGCTGCTAGAGGCATACGCTCTCAGGAATGCGTGTTTTTTTTTTAATAATACAAACCAGAAATGCAATAAAATGCATCCGAAAAAGTGTATGGCAATGTGAGGGTTTCTATTTTAATGTGTGTTTTTTTGTGTCTCAGTTATTGCAAGCCTTCGCAATTCGTTTCCGTGAATCGTTGAGCTATTATTTGAAGCATTTAAATTGCATACTGTTCGATTCTGGCTCGCTTCTGGTGTAAAGAGCGCGAGCATAACGAACTTGTAAAAATATTTATCATCTCCATTCGGCGGCGCGTCGTTTAATGGCCAGTTACTTTTTTGTTGCATCGTGGAACACAGGCTGAACGGCACATCAGCGACATTTCCCTTTTTTTTAGTAAACAATGTTCCCGCGTATTAATTGTAGCTCCATTTGTAGCTGTAGCGAGTGTGTACACATCTGGTAGAATTTTAGAAGGTATAAACATTTATCGTACCCGTGTAATGGGTGCTGGGGACGAATCTTATGGGGCCGATAACAATAGCTCCCCATCCTCCGGCAACAGCCCGGAACGCAGCACTTTGGGACTGATGGGGTTCAAAATTGAATTACACGATGCGTAAAAGGGACGCGAATGCGCGTGCGAATGAATCACAACCGATTTACTGTGCACCGTGCGCAGTGGCTTTCCCGGGATACGCACAGAGACTTTCGAATGTTCAAACCGTTGGTCAAGGAGGGGAGAAAATAAAACGGCCCGTTACGTTTCAAAAGCAACAAAAAGGGATTAGGAGCTACATCAGAGTGCTTTCGCTGTAGGCAATCGTAAATGTTTCAAGAATATTCGAGGAAAGCGTATAAAAAAGCCCGTTCGAAGGTCTAACGATGGTTGTAAAATTAATTAGAAAGACAGTTGCGAAGCTACCCAACTGTGTAAGGTATGGGAGGTCGAGTAAAGATTATGTTGTAGCTAAATAAAAGCGCCGGATGTGTAAGTAAGTAAGCAAGTTCTTTAAAAAAAATTTGATCTTGAATTAAAAAACTGCTTTTGATCCAATGCAGCTAGTGAAGTTCTATTTAATTTGGGTATTTGCGTATTTGCATAAATAATGCATAAATATGCATTTTTGAAATTGATTACTCCTTCAATACTATGTTGTTCTTGCTAATTTTTGATTGTTTTTAATATATTTATTTCTGAAATTTGTTTCATCAAACAAGGTAATTTGAAATCAACATGAAACAAATGATTTATTATTTAGGCTCTTAGCAAGGCGGAGTAATCAGTATTTATGGTACAATACTGCTCTAATTCCAGTACAACTGCATACTTACATACCTTCAGGCGTTTAACAAACTGTACAAGTTTTGCATACTTTCAGGCGTTGTGTACTTCAATTTCATCTCATCGCTGTTGAAGGAAAATTTACAATTACATTCCTATAGGAAATAAAGATAACATTATGCGGAAGCGGTTTACAAACGAACTGAAACACATGCAATAAAATAATGTACTTTTATTGATAAGCCAATTTTCCATCCATTTTTAGAGGTTGATATTAGTTCATTGCATACATGAAGGCGCGTTGTTGTTTTCATTCAACATGCGCTTCCCGGATTTCATCATACACTTGTTGCGATAAGTCTCTATAATAATAATGAAAAAAAACTTGTTGCGATACATGTTTCTGTTTTCAGGAATTCATCGCTGTGGATGGAGCTTGAGTATAATAAAAAAAAACGCCTAAATTTATACAATCCCTGAACGGAAGTGTTCTTATTACGGTTTCACTGCTTTCCAACTACAATTATCTCAAACATTATGAGATGCTTTGGCAGAAGTTTTACATTGTACTCGCTATAATCTTCAACAACATTACATCCACTGTTCATGGGCTCACTTTAAAACAATAACAACCCCCAAATCCACTGCCACTTCCACCTCCTCCATCCATTGCGCAGCAGCAGCAGCAGCAGTAGTAACACAATTTCCTAATCTCCTAATTGCCATCTAGCGTATTTACTATTGTCTCGAAAAGTTGTAAACTTCCGCTTTCATAATCTGCCAAGACTTCCGAGTAAGCTTCGAGAGCACGTCACACTTCCGCTTTTAAAGACCTTCTTACGAAACACCGTTCGCCCGCTGTCCATTGTTGGTGCAATTTTCCGGCCTGTTTGTCCGGTCTGTTCGCAAGGTGGAGGAGGAGGAGCGGATGGATGGGTCCCGGAACGGTAGTATCCCAGCGTTGGACAGCATCATAATCTCATTGCCCGGTATCCCGTGGGGAGCTGAGCAGAAGCCGTTGTCATGTTGAAAGTTAGTCGACGACAACAAGTCGAAGCGCACGAAGAAAGCTCTGTGCACAGAAGTTTAACGCAAGGAAACGGTGACATTGTATGCTTTCTCCTAGCCTAGATGTTGTTTGTGCCCAAGAGTCGTGTACAACAGGTAGGACGGCATGAAAAACAGCATTGTTGCTATCTAATAGGATTGCTTGTGCCAATGTGTAATGGCGCAAAGTTTCACATCATTTACTTGACCGGGCCTTCCCCGTGCGCCCATAGATCCACGTGTAACGGCTGTGTCTGAAACGTCTTCCATTCTTGCCAGTGGTAAGGTTTTGTTGCTTGTTAGCCTTCCCGGAACAACCCAATCAAACAATCGCACCGAGCGTGGGTTTATGTTAAGTTTAAAAACAAACACATCCCGCGCACAACGGGCGCGTAATGTACACACAGAAGGGCAAACCGCGCAAAAGGTTAATCGCAGCAAGTAAGAGGAAACAGTTGGAACCGAAAAATCAAATTCATAAATTATAATTAGTAAAAGCGCCCGAGCAGGACCGAGCGGGGAAGGAGACTTTTTGTCCCGAAGCAACGGAAACCGTGCCCATTCGGACCACAGTCAGTCCGGAGTGGTTCGCCTTTTTCCGGTGCGAGATGGTGGACGGTGTGTGTGTTCGCTTTCGGCGAAGGTTTATATTCATTAGCGCACTTCCCATCATCATCATCATCATCTTCGCCATCAGCATAATCGGTTCTGCGGTCGTTAGGTGACGGACGGACAGCGTACCAAAACCATAGTCAGCCGGGTCGCCGCCTAGTTTGTCCATATCAGCTGTGCCGTGCTAAATTTAACTCGAACCGGACAATTGTGCGTCCTGGGGGTCGAGAACGCATCATTGGAAGATGCTCTAGTAGATCCGATGTTTTTTTCTTGGACCATTTGTTCTGTGTTGCTTTTCCCTCCCCTGTTGCTATGGACACGGTCTAGAACGGGTTGCACAAACTGTCGCTAACCCGCAGCAACCGCACCGGAGAACGGAAAAACCCACCGAGACCTCTGCACCAAGGGGAAAAACCTTTGCCAAAGTGTACGCCAACTTTCGGTGGCCGGTTTTTGCACGGGTTGTGCGACGTAAATTATAATAACAACCAGTTTTCTAGCTCTTGTCTTTTGCCGCCGCCCTGCTGCTCCGACTTCACCAACCACACCGCACCCTTTGCGTGCTGGGTAAGGTTGGATGGAGCAAAGTTTTGCCGGCCGGAGCTACACCACCGGAGAACGAACCGAACTTTCGACCGAGGGACGACGAGGTTTAGTTTTTAATGAGTCTATTAAACAAACCCACCAAGAATTCTCGGCACTGGAGGCACACCCCGACCATGGCCACAGTGAGCTATGTGTGTATGCTGCTGGTCTAGGCTTCGCACAAATCCGTTTCCTCTTGCGTCCTCAAACCGGCGACTACCATGACGGTCGGACGATGAGTTTTGTGGTTTTTGTTTAATGTAAAATTATGGAACGACGCGTCGGAACAGTTATTGGCTGTTTGTGCTAGCGTTGGTAAAATGTTCGTAATTATTGTAAACTTTGCACTGCGGGCCAGCGGTTTTCCCTCTTTTCCATTTCCATTCGATCGCGGTAGGCCGGGCAGCACCGGTCCCCCATTGCTCTGGATGGGTTTGCTTGTAGCCGGCTTGCTGCTTCCTACCAAAAAGGTAAATATCAGTAGGCTGAGATTGCAGGCGGCCGTGAGGAAAGCGTTTGGGAGGGTAAAAATAGCATTTTTTTATTCGCTTATTTATTATTATCGTGCAGTTAATGTTATTGGGCATAACTTCCATTTACTGTTGTGTAGATCGCGTAGTTGGTTAATATTTCCGGTCGTTTGTGTGTGTGTGTGTGTTTTTTTTTATTTGGCTACAGTAGATTGCGATAAAGCAGGCAGGAAATGAGCACTGTTCGAACGATATTAAAAGCTCCTAAATAAACTGCATTCCTAATGCGACACGGATAGCAGAATTGCAGAAATAACTGTGTGCCGCAGAATGGTATGGCAAATATTATGTCGCACGTGGGAAAGCAAAACAAAAAAAAAAGGAAATAAAAACAACAATACACACCGCGTCGTCCTCACGCGGTGTACACCATCAAAGCACATCGCTCAAACTGAAAGTGGAGGTTAAGTGGAATGGCATATGCATATTTTCGGTAGCCACCCTATCACACATCATTTTCATCGGTATGGCACTACGTAAGCTCTTACCCTGCCCTTTCTGACAAAACTCTAGTGCATTTTATGCAATACTTAGCTCGTGGCAGCGTATCAAACTGGGGTAAAAACGATTTTACAGTGCTGAATATAGTTGTAACATATGATGCTGGGGGTTAAAATTTTAAATGTAATATTTCCGGTATACTATTCATTTTTTTGATGTTAATAATTGCTATTATAAACTGCCGATTATAAATATAGCAACACTATAGCAACACTCAAAATAATAGATAATATTAAGAGAAAGAGAGAAGATAACGATTAACACCGTAAGTTAGGCAATCTGTTTCACAAAATTAGCTTTTGTAACCAGGTCCATAAAGTAGTGCGTTTCGCAGCTGTCAGTTGTTATGTTGCGCTCCGTGTTATGCTGTATGGAATCCTGCGGTAACTAAATTGATAAATATCACGTGTAGTAAAACGAGAAGAAAATTGAGACATTTTTGAAGAGTTTAAAATTCAATAGTTGACCGTTTTTGAGAGAGCATGCATTTAAGTTAAACGCTCGATAGTTGGCTGACAGTTTAATTAAAAAGCATGCGTTTGTATGGGAAACCGGTATTAGAAAAAATCACAAAAATCTTATGGCTCTTCGAGAAAAAAATCAGTTTTTTTGTATGCAAAAACGTGCGAACTAAAAAGCACCTATTCAAAATTTGTTAGGGAATCGAAGTTCAACCAATGAGCTCTGATTGTTTTAAAATTATATCAATTCAATCCCCTATATTTACAACATAATATAATATATGTACAATATATATAATCATTTGTTAGATATTCATGTGAAAGATATCAAAAATATCTTTCTGTATAAAATTTTGTCATTAAATATTGAAACTATTGTACATTTCAATGTCTGGCCAATGAAGCTGGTTAGTAATGAATGGGAAATTTTTGAACCTGTATTTAATACATCTATCTAAAGTCACCATTATCACCATTTTTTTAAGTAGTAAAATTTACAGTCCAGTCATAATGTTTTTAGTGATAGTTTTATAGATCATTAACCGATGCAAATAATGCATCCAACACTGTGCTATTGGAACGTAGTGCCGCTGTAGAGTGAAACATTTTACCAAAGCTTTACTAATTTACCCCTACTCTCTCTCTCTCTCTCTCTTTCTCTCTTTCTCTGTTTATATAAGTATCTCCCTCTCACACACCAAGGTTCGATGGTAAACGTGATGGAATAATTGATTATGTTTAACAATGCATTGCACATGGCCCGTGTACACACTTGTTTCTTACCGGCTGGACGGGCTTGGGACTGGATGGAAACGGTGGGGGTCCGGGGTTTGTTTAGTGTGCACTGCGACCGAAGGGATTATCCTCTAAGTGGAAATTGAGGGAATTCCAGTAGTATTCGGCGAAAGGGAAGCAGATGGGCAGCAGGGGTATGCTCGGTGGGGTGCGCAACTCGGTTAGCCGTGTGCCGTTGATGTTTAGTCATTTTGTTGATGAGGATTAGCTTAGCTGTTGGGTTGGCTGATTATTTATCATGCTGTGCGTGAAAACAACAGGCAAGCAGGCAGGCACCGCATTAATCCATGCATGCGGTATTTAGTGCAATATTTTCTTTGGCTCGAGTGGCATAACATGCGCCTAAACATTATGCAATTCAGGGCTGCAGTGGGTTTTAGATTCTTTCTTTCTTTCTTTTTGTTTAATTTGCTCTGTTGTTATTTTAGTTATCGCTATGCTATACTTTGTATCGATGGATAAGTGGACAGGTGTTAGTTTAAACAACTGTCTAGTTGTTTAGAGCACTTTTGCAGGAAAAGAAATTGATGACTAAATGATATGAAGTATCAACAAAACATGCTCATTTGTTGTAGTTTAGTTCGGTGTGCAGAGTCACTGTAGTATAAATAAGCTATTGTTATAGTAAAAAAATATATAAAATATAAAATACATCAATGATTTAACTAGATAATTAAAAAGCGTGATGAAAACGTGCTTCTTTGATAACACACAGTGAAACGAAAACTATCAACGAACTTTTCTGTTTAATATCGGTCTATGGACAGTATCACGGTGCATTAAGTATGATAGCAATAATGTTCTCATTGGGCAAGCTCAAAGTGCTGTTTAATTTAAAAAAGAGTGTTCCGTCATTTGGTAGCTTATAGACTGCTTCACCTAGCGTTTTGCCTCATGCCGAATGGTAGATAATGCTAATAAGATAATTACCATTATTGTACCTTTCCAGCAATATAGTCTATATTTCAGTGATTTATAATAGTAAAAGTTTAATTAAATTCGAATGTCTAAAACTAGGTATATAACTAAAAGAGCAGATGCAAAGTTCAATGATATTCAGGCAGTAGTCTGTTGGATTTTGATTTTTTTTAAATTTTTGCAAATTTCGAAACGAATCATGTTTGGTAAGTAATTTATTGCATCAAATAAGGAACCCCTTTTTCATAAAATGTCTAGGCAAAAGCAGATATTCGAGTTTAGAGGTTGTCTGAAAAACGCATTATTCACGTAATTCGGAAGTATACCATAAAACCCGAGAAGAACGTACCACTTTAAGATAGTAACTTCTCATTCGTGTGCTTTTCCAATAGATTCGTTCTATAATGCCGAACTATGTTGATGATAAAACCAGCACTATCACGTGCGCAGCAATAGCTTTTTACTTCAGTTAGACAGAAAGGGAAGATGATGATTTACAATCTGTCTACATTCTAATCACACCGCTCATTACGCGCATTCTCTGGCTGCGTTTTTGCTGTTTGCCAGATTGGATTAGATTGTTCCGGCTTTGTGGTGGTGGGCGTCGTTCCAGAACGGATACACTGTCAGCACAAAAACACCAAAAATCGCGCCACCCCGCGTTTAATTATTCGGAAGATGACTTCAGCCAAGCGGCAAGAAGGTTGGTCGGCTCGGCTCGGAATACGAATCCGGTCGCGTAGTCGTTTAGTCACCAAACACACACACACACACACACACACACACACACACACACACACACACACACACACACACACACACACACACACACACACACACACACACACACACACACACACACACACACACACACACACACATACACCTATACACAATCACCGATGGGGAGGTTGTGTGTGGTTGGGGTGCACCATCCCGAAACGGAGCCATAATATCGCAAATTTGACATCGTGACCCGCAGTGCAAAGTGATTTGCATTTCGAGTCGAGCGCTTGAGCGCCACCGAGACCGGAAATGGGTGGCGACCGTAAAGCGGAACCGTCCACCACTTTCTTCATTTAGGGGCCGCGTTAGAAAGTTCGTCCGCGGGATTACGGGGTCAAGTTATTGGTGCTTAGTTTGTGAGGCGAGGAGGGCGAATTCGATGCTTCCAGCACGGAGTCGCCGCACGCCGTTTCGTACACAATTTGGCACAGGTTCTCTTCACCGCTACCATCACCAACAAAAGACTGTCCAAAGAAGTTGAATTCATTTGCGTGTGTGGTGTGGGGTTCTGGCGGAGCTGGTGGAAGACAGCAAAACTGCGGGACACGCAAAACCCGTACACAAATCGCTGAACAAATGCAACAACGCCGTGCGGCCCCACGCCATCAGGATGGGGGTAGAAGTTTTGTCCCCATTCAAGAAACGGACACTATACAGCAAGAAACGCTGCACGGACCACGGGAAGCCAGAAGTTAGAAGTTGTTAATCTAACACGCTACGCCGGGCATGAAATCATTCTCCGCAACAACGTAAGGTTACATCTAGTGGGAAAATTGGTACGAAATTTATTATCACTGCTAAGTGGAAAGGAGAGTTTGAGAGGTGGTAGAGGTTGGATGCCTTCGAGCGATGCTGCGGGCCTTCTTCGTCGGTTTATTGTTTCGAGATAGGTGGTTCTATTGGGGCAGCATCGCAGTGACTATCCACGAGCGCACCACCAAGCGAACGTTGTACGAGGGCAGGGATTGCACAGCTGTATTCGTTAGGATTGTGTGCTTTTGGAAGGATACATAGTGAAGCTTCAAAACATTGAAAGCCCATTCTCTCTGTACATCGCTCACAGTTAATGAAGCAACGAGAAAATAGTTAATAGAGAAATATACAATTAAAAAAATTTTAAATAATTTCAATAATCAATAATTTCGATTGTAATGAACACTTTGATTGTTTTTTTCAATTATAAACTTATAAATTTATTATAAACTTATTATAAACTTCATTAAATTATAGTTTAGTATGAGCCTGGTAATGTAAAGTACATATCCTGATTGCAATGTACCATTAAAGGCAAACCATTAAACTCATTAAAGGCTTATTAGGGTCTTTATTTTAGAACAGGGACTGGTCCTTTGATACAGCCGTAGGAGTTAACAATAATCCCATCATGGGTTAAATCCCCGTATCCCCGTATACTCGTGTTTTCCTATACGTAGGGACTGAGTATCTTGTTATGGATAACCAATAAATCAATAATAAGAGATTGCCATGCTCATCAGTAGTGAAAACTATTAACAGAGCTAAAACACCTTTACTGGTTGATGGTTGAAAGAGGAATGAACATTTTATTAACTACATTCTGTTAACACTATTTCATAGAGTACTATGATCAATTGTACACCAGTATCTCATAGTATACTTAAATCAATTGTAAACTTCAACAAAAACTGACTTATTACCGTTTAAAAAATCTAAAACGTCAAAACTGTGCACTAAATACATTTTAGTGATGGGCAATATGGGTCTGCAGCTAGATTTGGATTGATCCGATTCCGACTGCATTCGGATTCGAGCCTAGATCAATTCCGGAGTTAATGGGAGGGAGTGCTCTTTGGGATGGAATAATGTTCAGCCTTGTTTTAAGTAGTTGAGTAAATTTCACCATCTTAGCCAATTATTCAAAATAATTAATTCATAACTACACTTCATAACCCAATTTACATTTATTTGTCTGCACTACACAGTGCCACAATACTTTATATATCAAAGCTATAAGTTTCCAGTGAACTTTCTTATTTGCCTTTCAGATACTTACGATTTGTTGTTAGCTTCCAGAAATAATTTGGATTCAAATTATTTTTTGAAATACTTATCAAGGCATTGAACTTTACTCTAAATTGTTTAAATTATTTGTTTGAACAATATTTAGTTGATGCCAACTAATAATGAAATCGGGTAAAACATATGCGGGAAACTGTTGGTAAATCGTTGAAAAAATCCAAACGTACTAGGGAAGCAAGCCATAAAACATAACATTTATCAAAATATAAATCTGGAAACAACCAAAAAACCACGGAAACCCCAGTATACGGTTTTTTTGCCGGTACACACATAGACGATCGAATTTTTGCTTATATATGTGGCTATGAATACAGAAATATTACCTAGGAGCTTGCAAGCTAACTTGCTGTGTAAGTATTTTGCTCTAGCAATTAAGCGCGGTAGTGAAACGGTTTTAATAGGAGCCATTTGGATTCGATTGAAGTATTCCAGATAGGAGCCGATTGAATCTGTATTCGTTCGGAGAAACCGGATTCGCATACATATTTATTTCGGACTCGGATCCGGATCAAGAATGTCGGATTGAATTCACGAATCCAATCCGGAGCTCACCGGATCTCAAATACATTGTTTTTTTTTTTAAATTAAAATCAGTTCCTTCGAAAAGTTGGCTTATGAGGACAGGAGAAAAATGTTTGTAAGACTGTGTTGACACATTGTAACGATAACGATAACGATAACAGAAAGTGACTAGCAAAAAGTTATCGAAAGAAATTTGACATCATTTTATTAGTGGAAATTCTTATCAAACGTACCAACAAGATCGGTGAAGTTTTACGACCGACAAACTATTTGTTTTTAACATTTCAAATACTGCATATTTGGCATATAATGCTTAGCCTCGTCACTGAGCTTGATCATCTATAATTGTGCGAGCATGAGCATGGCATAATTGTGCGAGCATGTTGCTAGGTCGTACAGTTTGAAAAAAAAAAACTATCAGCAGTAAGGACCGCCCGTCTGTTATTCACAAAACAAACAAAACAAATAACTTAAATCATAATAAAAAGCTTACTAATCTCATTAAAAGTCGCTTTATATAGGCAGAAACAATGCATCAGTATTCCACCAACAGTATGCACTATTTTCAATTACCAATCACCGATCTAAATTCTGCAAATGCATTAAATTGTTCGACAAAAGAGCTGTACATCGTTGCGCAGAGAATAGTTCATCGAAAAGCATTTCACTTTACGCAAAGCGCTACGCTCAAGTGATTAGCGCACATTCCTGGTGAAAATTGAATCAAGCTGCCAATAGCGGGCTTATAGTAGGCGAAACTTTTTGCAGCTTGCAGTTTTTTTTTCAATAAACCTGCCAATACAATGTTAAAACATGCAGTATAGTTGGAGTGGTAAAACATGCCACCGAAAGCATGCGTTTGTGCACTTTCACTCGTTCGCCCGTGTCAAACAACTCAGCGGTGGGTATAACAGCGACGATGATGGCCATTGCGATTTGTTCGGTTTTGTTTTTGCTCGCTCCAGGATTGCAAAATGTCCCGATACGGAATTTCAGATTTCTATTGCAAAGCGTAGCGTTTTAGCAGAAACAAAAAAAAAAAAACCAAGCACCAGAATAAATCCGTAAATGTGAAAGTGGAGGCGTCCATTTTCATTTGGCTTTGAATATTTATGCCACTTTTTGCTGTTGTTTTTGTTGTTGTTGTTGTTGCGTGATACCAGTCAGTACATATTTTGGCGAGTTCTAGCAAGTTTAAATTCCAACATTCTCCACGTACGCGGCATAATCACGGCTTGGCGAATCGGCACAGGCACAGAAAATAAAGCTACTAAAGAATTAAACAGCTAATAACGTTTATGGTATGAGCTTATCGTAGTGTCTACAGACCACGCTGCACAACGGGATAGCATACCGTGGGGGTTGTGCTGTGTGGACATAGGTTTTGTCTGTGTACCGTGGTGTACGGTTACCAGGTACAAGTTTTTGAAGTTTTTCTCCCTTTCCCCCCGCAGAACTGATACTGTCCCGGTTTTCTGCTACATTGTACGCTCGGGTTTAACTTTTTCTTGGTCATAAAAATTGATGCGGTTAATTTGTATTGAAAGGATTGAAAGGTGTAGGAATGTACTGAGTGAAAATTTCATAGTAAAATTTTACAATTGTAGTTGTACGTTTCGCAATTAATTGAAAGTTTTCCGGAGCATTCCAAATACTTCTAAAGCAAGTGAATTTATGGAAATGAATTTGAAATTATTTATTTATTTTTTTATTTGTTTATTCATTTATTTATTTATTTATTTATGTATCTATTCATTGATTGATTTATTTATTTATTAAATTATTTTGTTATTTTTATTTGTTTATATATTTATATATTTTTTATATACATAACACAAATTTATTTATATAATTTCCTCCTCTCAAGTAATCGATACCTAATTTGTGTATCCAATCAGTAACAAATTTAAAGTAGTAAATATTTACACTTTAAGTAACCCTTCATTGAATTCCCCTAGACGAATATGGTTCTCACTCCTACTCCGTACCCTTTAATCAAATGCTTTCAGAAGAACGAACAAAAGTGGGTAGTAGGACAGGCCAAACAAGCGTAAGCCAACTTGCTACAATGTCTTAACAAATGCTATAGAATTCTACTTGTAAAAGGTATTACAGAAAAGCGTTCAAAACGATAAAAATTGGCACAGTTTCCTCCTGAGTCACTGAGGTTACTGTATTTCGAAGACATTAGCGTTCAAGTATGCGAGAAGAGTTGATAATTGTGAGTTTTAGCCATTATAACACTATTATTGAGTAATTTTGATTGACGTTTATGGTTTTAGGTACTTCATTAGTTTGAATGAAATATTCCTGTGGCGTAAGTCTAAAACCGCGTTAAATGTTAAGATATAGTATACTTTTAGGCGCATTACATATTAAGAACAATCCTTGCTATACAGGGTATATAAACTCTAAAGATTGCGGAACGCTTTTGCGTTTCATTTTTTAGTAGTAACAGGATTGATTGTCTGCTGGTACAGTCGTCTACCAGAAAACCAGGAAGCTTCCTGCATCTTCTTGGGTCGTAAGGGCTGGGAATATTGAACAGCCTCGAAGCTTTCCTGAATTAAAATTCCCCTTTTGCAGCGGTACAAAAGCTGCAGGAAAGAGATGCTCTAATGATACTAAAGATCATGCGAAGGTTTTCCATTCTAATCACTTTCCAATTCACTACACTATTGCATCGCACGTGTTCGTTATCCCCGTGCTGTGAATGAACAGCGTCGCGCATCCCATTAGCCCGTGGAGCGTCATTCGCCTGTGCACACGCGTTTACAGTGTGTTTTGTTTTTGCTTGTCCTTTTGCAGAACTACTCCACCATGTGTGTGTGTGTGTGTGTTGCGCATAAAAACTGCCAAAGCACGGGGGCATTTGGCGGAGGGATGCTGCGTCCTTGCCGCAGTATCCTACACTATGCAGCCGAATGTTGTGGTGCATTGTGGTTCGCCACAGTGGAACGTGTTCAATCGCACCACAGTAGCGGGTCGATGGATAAACAAGTGTGTGTCGCTTTCGTTTGCCCCCCCTCGGGATGGGGTTTGTCTATCGAGTGAAAGGAAGCAACAAACAAAAAAGTGCTTGTAAAACCCGTGAACCGTGTGTGTGTGTGTACGGAAGGGAAAGATATAATGAGCCGTGCACCGGGTTAGTCGCTCGGGAAATCAGTGTGCATGGTACGGTGTGATGGTGTGGGTTTGCGATTTTTGTGGCACTAGCAGTAGTTTTCTTGTTCACTCGTTGCTTTTTGTTACTGTATGTGTGTGTGTGTGTGGATGTGTAGGAGCTGTTCATTTTTTGCTGTACAGCTAGCGTTCGTTTCGTCGCAAGGACACGGCACGGAGATCTTTCTCGTCATTCTTTTCAAACCGCAACGGCACGGTTGGGCTGACTTGGCAAGGAGCAGCAAGGTTCGTTACGATGGTAATTTTCTAATGAGGATGATCTTTAGTGTCAACGTACAAATGAAGAGAGCAACATTGAAAAATAATTGAAAATAAACCGAGTACTGTTGTGGATAGGGAACGTTTTTTGTGGATAGTTTGTTGCCTTGAACTTGAATTTCCAACTATGAACACTATGACACTATGGCCTGTTCCATTAATTATTAAGATCTTTTTGATTATTTAGATCGTATGAAAATACTTTCAATTATAAATTATGCATTATCAAACAACATTTGTTTCGACTATTGTAGCATATGTCTTGGAATATTTGTCCACACCTTTCGACAAACAAATCAACTGTTTCTACAAAGAATATTTCAATCGTTAGCTCTAAATGAAACTGAACTTTAATTTAAAAATCTCTTCAATACTCCCATCGCTCCATCTCCCCCAAGAAGTCGGCTACAGATTCAACACTCATTAAATTTAACATCCACATTTGCCAACACTAATGTTTGCACAACGCTAATGTTGCAAATTGAAAAATGACGCTGATGGTCGCGCCGCGCAACGGCAAATTCGCCGTTCCCTTTTGCGCTACCGTCCCGTATCGGAAGAAGCCCATAATGTACCCATCGCGGCACGGGGTGGCCGCACCGGAGCATCGACGCAAAAGACATTAACTATCTTTCGACCGCAGCACCACCACCTGATCCGGGGCCCAGCGCCCAGGGAATGGATTAGAAAGCAGGAGCCGTGGTCCTGGGTTTATTCCCATCCCCTTTCGTACCGAGCCATATTTTCCATTATCCGTTCCATTCGAGCTCGGATCCAATCTTTCGATCATCTTTCCCATCCTGGTTGTGCGGCTTACCGTTCCATCATTTGCCATTAGTGCTAATGGGTCGGCCCCGGTAGGCCGCCCGGTCGGGCAAAACCGTTATCGGGCGGCCTCTTTTCTCAGCGCGCCTACTGTCTCCTGTACCGGACCTGCGCCGGTCGTCCCACCGCCACCGATGGTCCGAGGGTGCGATGCGGCACAACGGGCCGGTGTAACGATTGGAAGGTTTTTGCGTAACGCACGCCAGATGTGTCGCACTTACCGGTTGACCGCAAAGGGGAGTGTATACCCAACCAGCGGGAACGGAAGGGCGCACATTTTCCGGCACGAAACAAATTGGGACCACTTACGGTCATCCTTCCGCTCGGGGTTCGTGCCGGTGTTTCGGGGCGCCGAATGGTCGCTTCGGTAGTCGCTTAATATTCATGAAAAATTACGCGCACCACGGAACGGTGTGTGGCGGATTAATAATGAACGGCACGGTATCTGACAGGCCCTGCTGCGTGCCCTGACAAAACCCGCGGTTTATGCAAAGATGAAAGCTTACGTGGGCGAATAATTTTACAGTGTCCTACAAAATGCCGTGCTAAAAAAAGAAGTCAGGGTCTAAAATCCTCGGATGGGGATTTTTTTTTTGAGTTTAGCCAAATTTGACAAGAGAAAGAAAAAAAGGGTGTAAAAATACAGCTTTTAAGGTAAATTTTAGGCATGAGCATTTTTATTGCCCCGCTGAAATGCCGGACCCATATCGGAGCGAAACAATGAAACGAAAAAAGGGTTCCATCCAAGCAACGGTTTCGGCTGTGGGGCGGTTGTCATACCGGAACCGGCATGGAGCGGCACCCTAATCCTATTCGGTATGACGTTCGATTTAGCTTTTGCTTTCTCGTCTCTGTGCATGCCTTCGTTCGATGAATTTATAATTTGCTCCATGGTTCCGTTGGGATGATTGTTGCTTCTTTTTGTTTTTGAGGGGGAATTTGTACGGTATCTCCCAATTTTACACATTGGTCACTAATGAGGGTTCGCTCTCATTTGGTGAATGAATGTTTGGTGAAGGACAAACACAACAGTGGAAATAATGAGTTAAAAGAAAGTTTGACGTGCTCGTGGAAGTGTGTAGGATGTAAAAGTTGATGGTTGTAAAAACTAAAAGCTTTTATGTAAAGTACACGGTGGTAAAGAATGAATATGCGAAAGCATGACCACAAAATGGAGATATTGTTCGGAGCTCAATGTAATTCAAAGTACGCTAAGTGGTAGAATGTTTTGTAAAGCGGACTTTTTGGCCACACAGCATACATAACGATTATTATGTTTCGGCTTCTTTACCATGACAAAATGCTTACAAATTTGTTAATTTAGCAAAATAGCTTTTAAAATGCAAAAACGAGCTTTTTTTGTGAGCTCTCTAAACGTCTGGTTGTATCGAACTATTTTTCATTTTTATTTATTCCGTTGTTTCTACAGGCTAGGAAAAAGTTGTGTTAAGTCACGTTACAACTTTACACAACTTTTTCCTAGCCTGTAGAAACAACGGAATAAATAAAAATGAAAAATAGTTCGATACAACCAGACGTTTGGCTTAAATTGTAAAAAACAGCAATTGCGAAGGAGATCGATTTTATGGAACTATTTAGAGCGTTTTTAATGGAAAGTCTTTGAATGGAAAGTTTTTTTTTATTAGTTGCGTGTAAATTGAGCATAGAAATGTGTATGGTTTTGTAGCAAGTTAGTAAGTCGATAGGACTACACAATACTGGATGTGATCAGATTACGTATAAAATTTCACATTCCATTACATCGTAATACACAACAGAAATAACTTTAAACAGTGAGCGACTAGGCGTCTCCATGAAACGATCATTACCTTTCGGAGGTAAAGCTCATCCCATACCGATAGCTGGTTTATTATTTTAGCTTTATCATAATCTGCTTCTCTTCTAAATTTCTTTCTTCAAAGAAATGCATTGCAATGCAGAAGGCTCCCCACGAGCCATCCATTCTGTCATTTCACGTTAAACGAGATGGTGCAGCTCCCAGCACATCGTCCCAGCACGTTTGCAAGTGCAAGGCTGCCCGGCAATCGGGGCCCAGTAAACTGGTTCACAGAATGAAGCCATACAAAAACACTGAAGCGATCGTCGAATCATGTTTAAGCCTCCGGACTTTGTCAACGTCCGGAAAGGAAGGGGGAGGGGTCAGGCGAGGAGCTTCCCTCGTTTGCTGGATCTTCACGGGCAACCATTCGCATACCCGTTACCACACAATTAGAAAGTTTGAAAAGTCATTATCGGAAGCTTAATGGGGTTTTGTGCAAAGACGGCACCATGTCGCATGCTCGTTGAGGGTCCAGTCTTGGGTTTGCCGCCGGATGCGGAATCGCTAATGAATGTCAACAGTGGAAGGGAATGTGTATGTGTGTGTGTGGATTGAGTGAGATAGTGTGCAAAACCAGCAACCAGCAAAGCCCCGTTACGATCGTAAACAACAAGTCCCAGGGTTTGTGTTGGATCAACTTTCTGGTAGGATTTTGATGCCCACGGGCATCTGTGCGGAGCCAAACGGGACGACTGTGGCCATCGGTCTTTGCCCAGACGTCCCCGTGCCCAGGGTAGTTGACGTGTTCCCGACCCTTGAATGTCATTATCCGTGCGGCTAACTCATCGGTCACCCTGCAGCATGCCGTGGGACACGGGCACACGTTGACACAGCGCCAGCACCACGTCCAGCTGGAGCACTTACTGCACACACTGGCACTGGTTTTCTGCCCAGTTTCGAAGGACAACTTTGAATCAGAAACGGATTTGACCGATGGACGGATGGACGAAACCAGCGCCGGACTGTCGAAACTTCGTAATACTGCTGCCCCGAAGCGTAAACAAGTTGAAGAAAGAGTCCACACATACCCGTATACACTTACACACAAACCCTCACTGCAGCTATTCGGTTCGGGAGCCGATTATTTGCGCATGCAAAAAAAAGGGAAGAATGCTCACTTGGAGAGACATTTTTGTAGTGATCCGAAAAACAAACCCACGGGATGGTTGCAGAAGAGACGCAAACACGGGGCCGGGGAGAGCGTAGTGAAATGGGCTAATTCCATCAGCACAACTTCGGCATTCATGTTGCTGGCCGGGAGCCGGAAATGGAACGTGCTCAATTTACGGCCATTTTTGGGAACACATGCAGGCACAATGGTGAAGCTGATTCATGAGGTTCCGTCGCGTACCTTCTTGGGAGTGCAGGAGTGCTCTCAGTGGTTGACGAATCGACCGTAGCTGTATCGGAATAACATTCCGTAGAAGGAAAACAGTTGTTGGTAAAGGGTACAGAGCTAATGGTGGGTTTCACTGGTAGGAGTTAGTTTTCACAGGTTGCTTTGTAAGTTCTTAATTTTATTTAAATAGGATTTCTTCCTGATTCCTGTCGGTATGAGACTCTTTCACCAAGGTGTGATATTGGTATTAGAAATTTATTTTATCATTCTAATAGAATTACTATTTTTTGGTCTTTGGTACTGTGGAGGGGTGGAAGCTTTCTTTATGGTTTTAGATCGTTCAAATATATTTTTTATTATTAAGACATAGATTTGATTTGGCAAATAAACCAATGCACACTTTGAGCATAATACTACACGAGAAACATAAGGATATTCATAAGATTATTTAATGTTAGAGAAATCGGTTTTTAATGGAGATTTGATTCAGTTTTTTCCAATTTTGAAAATACCCAAATTTAATTTAGTTTTTCACTATCGCATCTGCTAGTGCCGGATCTCAAATTTAAGTAGTTTCAACCGGTTTTTTGATAAAAAAAATGGCTGAAATACTTTCACAACATATTTATACACCAATTACAAAGCTTTTTCAGTCCAGCTTAAGTAAAAAACATGTAGAAATAATGTATTTTCAGAAGCGGCTCCAAATTGTTCGGCAAAATGCTTGGGTCAGCCGCTGCCAGTTGCGCTAGTGAAAATCGAAATTACACTTGCGAGTACTTACTAATAATAACATATTTTCTGAAGCGGCTCCAAATTGTTTGGCAAAATGCTTCGGTCAGCCGCCGCCAGATGAGCTAGTGAATATTGAAATTACACTATCGAGTACGGACAGTGTCCCCTGGCCTTAAGAGGCTAGATTCCTGATTGTGGTCGTTCTTTAGTGATGAATTACTGAAAAAACTACTCCATGCCACGTTCATGAGAAGGACATGTATAGTTACAGTGGGTTTTGTGCAGAAAATGCACAATTGCCCCTAAAAGTGCTTTGCCGTGTGGAATCGTTTGTGAACACTTTTTCATCTAACTGCCAAAAACAAGCTTTGGAAATGGTGGACCAAAATCAAGCTATGCATCGACCTCTGTATTTTATAGATTTTAGAATATACTACTAAAAACATCTTTAAATATTCTACTAAAAAAGCTTTTTCATAATAAAAATATATTAACTAAAAAGACTAAAAAGTATATAGACTATAGCTAAAACTAAAGAAACTACATATTATTTCTGATTTAGTGAATATTGTACAGTAGTTTGTGATTTTTAATCTTTGCATTTCCCTTCTATCCACACCACTACTTGCCAGTTACAAAAAGGATCGGAATGGTTAGCCAAAAAGTATAATCAAACTTCTGCTGCGACCTAATACTGGATCACAAAAAAAAACATTCTCGCACGGAAAGCAATTGTCGGAGCCGGTAAATTCGAGTATTTCTTTGTTACAAGCTCCCACAACATTCAATAACGAACAGTGCATCCTTCTATCAACCTGTAACACACTACCAGGTACACACATATGTATACGATCGTGTACACTTTACCGCACAGCACCTGCCAGAGCGTGTACCTTTTCGAAAGGCATTCGTCAATAATCACGAAATTGATTTAAGATTCTTCGGTAGCGATTACGTGAAGATGCCATGGTACGCAGTATTCATCCTGGCTACAGCCCTCCGCTGCGTGCAGGAACGTACGTAGTTTTTTGTACGATTACGATTTGGTAGCCGAAAAACTCAGAACACACCCTCGTGCTGCATCTTATGCTGCAGCATTGTGTTTGTGTGTTTGCCATGGGATTAACTCACCCCCTTCCCTGCATCCCCTTTCCCAACGATCAGCTGTAAAAAAACCTGTAAAAACTGGTTCGAAATCCATGCCACCATGAGCACCGAAAACTGTGATAGTTTCCTTCGTCGTGCCGGTGAGCGGCTCGGATGAGATCGAGATTGTGGTTTGTGCAGTGTGCTGGGACGTGTATTCGGGCGAGGTTTGCGGATTTGTGAGGCGGCAAAGCAGCAAACCCGAAGGGACGCAGTTCGCTGATAAATAAATATCGTTCGTGCCTAAGGTTTCGATTGCCGGTATAATCGAATATGGATAATGTATGTTTTGCCGGCCCGGGGGTTACGGGTTCGTTGCAGGGAGCGAATGCGGCGAACGGTTGTTTTACAAGGTGTGGTAGGGGAAGTGGTGAAGTGGAGGTGGGATTAGTGTGAAGGGTTTTGGTGTATTGAAAACAGATTTTGAGTGTGATACTGTATAGTATAGGCTTTTGGTGGGCTCGAATCGATTATGAGGAAGGATCTCGTGAATGGAGGAGGCTGCAGTGACGATCTTCTTTTCAATTCGGAAATCAACTTGGTTAGTGAAATCTAGTGCATTATCACACTACAAACACATATACACACACACCTTCCGAAGAAAACGAACTACTGGAGGGGGGGGGGATCACTAGACGAGCTTTACCATCCACCGGCCCACGTAACCTCTCCTGTGTCTCACCGATTTTGGGGATAATATATGGCACTCGAATGGTATCACGTACTCAATTTATTTTCTTTACTCTCTTGGAAATACTTCTCCGAGCACTTCAGGCTCCAAAGGGTGCTTCGATTGTTGAAGAGCTTTTGAGGCAAAAAACGGAAGCCCACCATTTACCAGCCAACCCCGTTACAGATGTGTGCACCAGGGAGCAAACCTTTATCGCTACGCAGACGAAATCTCATCCTTCCGCACCGACCGTACTGATGGAATGATTTGATCCGGAAGCGTGTGCTCTGTAAAAGCTGGCCATTTTTATTACAGAATGCAGGCTAATGTTTCCGGCTCGAACAAAAGCGTATGGGTACACACTTGCTGCTGCACGAATCCGTACATTAAGGGTTGGCCACCCTGCTGATACACACTGGTGACCGGTGCGGTGTGGTCAGTCGATTCAACGCCGATTCGATTCCGGGGCCCGATTCAGCGCAAGATGCTATCGGTGTGTGCTGGGCTGACCTAAACAAAAGAAAACCGAGGTCTTTTGATGCTGGTACGGAACGTACGGAGCTATTGGATCGTGGTATCCCGTACAGCCGGGCACATGTTGCAATGGGAATTCGATGCGATACGAGTGTGTCGATAAGACACGTCAGGCGAATGGGCACAGTATGAAGCGTGCAATGATTCTCTGTTTGTTAGCAGTGAAAGAAATAGTGCTGCATGTGGGAGTTGGTACGGTTGTGTATTTTCTTTTGTGTCGTTATAGATGGATAACCTTTTTCTCTTTTGTTTCAATCACTGTTTCATCATGTGTTTGTTAAATGATATGACACAGTTTTGATTTTTTTCTCTAGCATCTTATACATTGTTTTTGTAAGTTTAAAGAAAGTCTGTTGCAAGTGTCTATGCTCTTTAACATTGACTGATAGTATGCGTTGTGTTTGTAATCGTTTGGAATTGAAAAACAGTTATGACGATATGGCTTGAGGCAAATTGAAGGACCAATGGTTGATATACGATCAATTTGAGCCTAAAATTGCATTAAATGGATAACCATCAAGTAGTAATGGACAAACTCGAATTTTATTAAATAAAAAAGCAGCATTCAATGCACTAAAATTGTGTATCGTTTTTGGTATATTGATTATTCAACGATTGAGTAAGACAAGTAAAAAAATCGAATAATTATCAGAAACATGATAAGAAACCATTTAATGAAGTTTAACGAAAGCAAAACACTTTATTTAAAATTAAGCTAAGATTTTAACGAAATGAGGCATTCCTATCATCATTAAGCTGGTTAGAATAAACTCCTTTACAAAGATGAGCAATGATTTACATGGAAGTCTAACACGAACCTTCTTTAGATGTGTTTTGTTCATGGTGAACATAATAAAACAAAAGATTAATTAGCTTCCATAAAAGTATTCATCCTACCACGGCAATAGATCTATCAGCACCGATGCTGTTGGATGTAGTGTACTTGAAATGTTGAAGATTTCATCCACCCAAACGCCCCCAAAACCCTAACGATAGGGTTGCGCACGTGGGCCACTAAACCCACTGGGTCGTATCACCTGACCATCTTTATCTACCAACCAAGTTCCATCATGCTTTTACGGGGCGAATGTCAATTTGCATAAGTGCCGTGAACTCGGTCAGTCATTTTCTGAATGGTACAAAGTCGGACCAAATTCATGCAGGCCTCTACACGCCTGTACCGTAAAGCGGGAAGGAAACCAAAACAAAAAAGTCAGAATGAAACAGAAAAGCGTAATAGAAAGAAGTACAGAGAAGCCCAAGCGAACCTCTGTCGACTTTTCTGCGGACCGTAATAGCCGTGCTACGTAACTGTTCCAATTTCCACCGTCGTCAAGGCCCTAGAAATCCGACCCAAAGTGTTGGAATTAAAAACACAAATTTTGTACTAATTGCTCCGAGAGTTGATTGTTTTTGGGCGCTGTTTTGGGTGATGTATTATTTGAATAATTTCCGGTACCGGGCTATTCTTTTCCTGGTCCCTTGGGGCCGTAGCACGAAAGCTCGGGAAAGGTTAAGCAGATGCAGGTACGAAATTTCATGGTAGCTTTTTATTGTACCTGTCACTGCTTGGATTGGGGCTTATTTGGTTCGAAGGATTTACCGTACCATTTGTCTGTGCATTACAACACCTGTTTTGATTTAAAGGAAGGCGTCGAAATGGAACGTTTGAAGGATGGAGATCACTGGAACCGATGCGTAGGAACAACGGTGCTAGCGTTTTGTTAGCGGAATGTGTCATTTAATGGGTTGTTAGTATGGGGTAATCATTTGCCTAGAAGGTTGTAAATTCATGGGTTGTAACAGTTTTAAATGTTAAATGCTATGATGAATAATATTAAATAGATTATTAAAGTCTATTATAAAACTAGTTATTCTTATTTATATACAAAACAGTTGGTAAAATGCGCAGAGTTTGTTAAAAGTTCTACTCATGGAGATTAAATTAGTGTTTGTTTAATGTATTAACCAATTCAGCATTTTAAGTTGTGATCCTAAAAAGATTCCGATACAGATGTGGCTACCATCAAACAGCAAAAAATATGAGATTTGAAACCTTCGAACCATTCTTGACAGAAAGCTAGCTAGCTAGCTAGAAAAGGTTATTAAAGCTTTTCAAAACTGTTATACATAAGGCCTATTGAATGCTAGGTTTTCTTGTAAGAAACGTGAAAGACACATCTGGTAGAAAGTTCAAATGCCTATGTTTTAGAAGGGATTTTATGCAAGACAGAGAATGTTTGAAATGCTCAATACAAGCAGTTGTAATGTGAGTAGTCCATCACTAACTGAGTACGTATATAAAAGATGGTAAATTTGTGAAAAAAAGATCCTGATGAATTATATTGCATATTTTCAGGCGGTTAGCGGGACCATCTAAGTATAAATATGGTTTTACGTAATTGATACGAGACAGTTTTATGTGGGTTTATATTGACAATTGAATTATGTCAAAACGTGTAGAAAATTATTATCTACACTTAATTATATCCTCTTTACATTACTCCCATCACCAACAACGAATTATGCACCAGACGGGCGAAGTACAGTGAGGTAGTATTAATAAACGTTACAAACGTCAGTTACGTGATTTCCTACAATTTACTGCCAGATGTGATAACACACGAATGTTGCACTGTTTTTATTCCCATTTTTAACGTTGTTGCCAGTTGCTGCAAAAACCAGCCTATTGTATGATTACCAACGCCGCTGCACTCTGCAGGTAGGGCACTCTATTTACACACGTAAGTATTGCCAGTTTCCGTTCGTGGTTGAAGTTTTACTCTAGCTCAAACAGTGAAGTGGTATCGTGACTTAACGGTGTTATTTACCGACGATTGCATCATGCGCTTCACTTCCGGGCCACCGGATCGACCTGATGATGATGCTGTTGATTTGCAGCGAAGCTAGTGGCTTTACTTATTATCATTCACTTACTGCCCCGCGGAAGCCTGCACGAGTGTGTGTGTGTGTGAATTATGTGTGGGCTTTGGCCACTGAAGTGAATGTGCTCATTCGCAGTGAGTGGATTTGCCACAAATGAAGTATTCATTATATGATTGCGCGGGTTTATTGATTTATGGTGTACAATTAGGGCTGTCTGATTGCATTCACGATTCGTGCAGCACCACGAGGCCGCTCGATTTGGGGTGAAGCACAAACGGACAACGAACCAATCCGCGCGCCGTGATGTGGAACCATATTTACGAGGCACATTTACAGCTTAATGATGTTATCAGGATTTAATTTGACCACCAATGTGCATTACAAAATATTTCACCACTCTATAGAGCGCGATCGGCTAACAAAATTACTAAAAGTGTAAGTGGTAATATAAATGCATTAAAAATAGATGCACAACCAAGGGAGCTTTGCTTTGATGCTTCCGGTTTGTGGTTTTGTAAGCTTTTATTTTACACACTACACGCACATGCAGCATTTCGTATTCACCGGGGGTTGGCTGTTTAGTTGACTTCCCCTGTTTTAAGTTTCCCCCCTCGCGGTTGTCAGGTCGAAGGATGCTTTGCATTGTCTTTAGCGCTGCAGCGATTTTCGATGTACGATGTATTTTTCCTTGCCATAAAATTCGGGCTTAGAATGTGACTCCTCGCAATGGAGCTTACATCGCGGTGAATGTGTTTACGTGTGTTTGTGTGTGCTGCTGGTACTGCTTTGTTGCTGCTTCCCGAAACTGGTCACGTTCGCGGTGTTTGTGGGAGCCGCTACAAATTAAGTGTCCACCTCGGTCGACGTTAATGGTTCCGCAGCGTGATGATGTGGGGCGGTAGTGCAGTGCACAGTAGCGGTACAGACTGTGTACAGACTGTCGAGTTCGTTAGGGAGAGCAGTTCGGTCCAGCGACTACCGGCGGACGTAGCCGGAATAGCAAATAAAACCAATCACATGCCACGGTATCCTGGTGAAACTACCATGGGGTGGATGTGTGAGCGTAGCGTGAATCAAAAGAAAAACAAGAAATCGAGAGCAGATTTTTCAATTCCTGGAATCGGGAAGAATTGCAGGTCAGAGGTAAATTGCAAATCGCTTTCGATAATCTTTTAACGCAATCGAAAAGCGAGATAATAGAATTTAGCTTATTAAAACTTTTCTTTTAAGGCCTATCACATTTTAGGAATGTAAAATTTGCATACTTTAATAATTCTGCTACACCTTCTTGAAAAAATTCTTTTGTTATTACAAAACCCACGTAAATCTATCGCGTATCAAATAGGTAAAATCATAGTTAACTTCAGATGGCCATGCTAACCGCTTGGAGGTATGTAATATAATCTTTCAGAATAGATTTTTTTTACAAATTTGGAAAACAACATTGGGTTAATAATTAGAGAAAAAACGTCTAGAATAATCAGCAGTTGAAGGGTTTATGTTTTTTAACTTGAATTGTCTTAATGGCTTAATATCACTGATTAACATTAAATGTGGTCCACAAACTTAAAACTCTCAACATAATATAATATTGAACACATGCAAAGCATTACTGCTTCTGGTATGCGTTTTCAAATTCCTAACAATTCCTGTTGATAGATGTGATAGTTGAAAGGCTCATCCTGTGATAAGGTCAAGCCAATCTCGGATTTATTTTCACAAAAAAGTGTCCCATCGTTCACGACCGCTTCACATCCACACATTTCTGTACGAGCAAAAAGCAATTAAAATTAAGCTACGCTCTAGTAGCATTCGATGGGTCAAGAGCGGGTTGAAACGAGAAGTGTTGGTCCCAAAACACGCTTCACACCCTTTTGGACGACGCAAGGCTTTAAGGGACAGGATCATCGCAACGCTCCAAAGTCATAGGCAGGCGTGGACTGGCGCCAAAATAATAATATTCACCCAGGAATAATGGAGCCATGCCGCGGTGTGCATCGAACATCGGCGCTATCACTAATCCTTATGAATTCATTTGACCACCATACCCTACCCAACTATCGTCCACACGCATCACGCCTCGTACTCGGAGCGCTGCTTATCGGCCGAACAGATGGCGGCCGGGTTTTGTGTGTCGGGCGCCAGCACACAGCGATACAAAAATCAGGACACGGGCTGATTATCGTTAATCCATATTGTGATATTAAATAATAATTAGGAAATTGAAATTACTCCCCGCGGTACACGCACATGCTCCTTCACCTCCGCGTGGTAGGAGAAGTGTTCCAGCACGGGTAAACAAACGTCAACTGTACCGATAGAAGGCCCGTCGTGCCTTTTGGTCTGGCTTTTGCTATGGTTTCCTGGCGCCTCTTAAATCCAGGCCGGTGCACAAATGTCATTAAAAAAAGCAAATAAACTCAGCACGAGAGCGAATGTGTCGCGTTCGGCACACGAGTCACGCTTGACATTTCAGCTCGTTATGCGTTAACGCATCGGTGGGTGTGCCTTTGCCCCCAGTCCGGTGTGGAGTGGTGGTGAAGTTTCGATGCACTTTCAGCATCACAGTGCCAGGCGTCAAACGATGGAGATGCATGGTAAAGGTCGACGAGCCCGAAATTCATCGTAATCCATCTGACACGGAAAGCTTCGCTGGGGCATCGGGAAAGCTGGCTGATTGCTTTTCTCCCTTGCTGCCTTCCCTTCGCAGTCTGCCGGAGCCCTACGAACATAGCTTAGGCGATGGGATGGGCTGCTTAGTTTTGTTTGCAGGGACGATAATCAGCCCACTGGACAGAAAGCTGCATGCAATTTAGATATTTTGAATGACATTTTGGGATAACACAATCGAACGAAATCTAGCAACTAGATAGGCTTATCATTTGCTCACTTTTTTTTTGGTAAAATATATTCTTCTCCCATTAATTAAGGATGTCGTAGGGTTACAAGATATTGATTTTTTTAATCATGGTTGCTAAATATCTAACTGGATGATTCATATCTGCTGGCTGTTACTGCAAACCACTGCAGCTCATTTCGCCGAACATGGTCATAATACGCAGCCTCCCAATAGCGTGACTGCATTGTTGCACTTTTCACCGAATTGGATGCGGTTTGGCACAAAGTGCATTTCCGCTCAGCAGCGGCCTCGGGACAATCGGGACGGCACACGTTCGATCGTTCGAAATTGGCAGGCAAATGGTGTGCGAGGTGCATTAATGTTCATTTAAAACCCAAACGTCAACCGCAACCGTATCCCATACAACGGTTCGGTTAATCAATAAAATAAAATGTTTCACCGTACGGTACGCGGCGAACGTGCAAGATGAAATGACGCCCGAAGGGGTAAGGGGGTAGTCAAAAGGTCAATAGGTTCATAAATGGGGAAGGTAGAAATTTAATTTCATACGGAAGCGAAACAAAGGTAAGTGCCACTGGGCGTGCTGGCTACGAGGGTGCCGCTCGTGCTACATACAAATGGGTAGTTTAATTATGCTAAATATTTATGCTCAGCTTAATGCTCCGTGGCTCGGAGCAGATTGGCTCGGCAGGGGGAAGTCACTCACAGGTGGATCCGACCCTCGGAAGGCCAGGAAACAGCAAACACGTTTCGCCGTGAACTCTCCCCTCCCCATCATTGTAAGCAGCATCATCGGGAAACGGCATTGAAACATTTCCCATGACTTCCCGGTAGGAGGGGCAGGGCCCAGAATGTGGCCTTGATGCATTGTTAAACAGTCAAACAGTGAGTGATTTTTTTGGGGGAGTATTTTTTTTCTCTCAGTCTGTTATGGTTATTATTGCTGTTTTCAATTTATTAACCGCATGTAGTGAATGATGATGTGGCGGCCCAAGGGTAGCAAGCACTTTTTTGAGCAAGATTGTGTCGTTCCATTAACAAATGGAGCAGTTTTTGATGCTTTTTTGTTTTTGTCGATTGTTAACCGTAAGCAAGGATGTTGATCGATTTAAAATTACCTTTTGGTGATTTATTTTCGAGAATTGATTGCATAAAGAGCGAATGGATATATGCATGCCCATTCTTTTTGTTTGCTTCCACAATAGCTATGTGAATAATATAAAAATGGGAATGAAATGGGATTTTTTTTATTCTTCCCTTCGAAAAATATAGTTTCCTTTCTTAAGTTCTATACCGACGGTAAGTGTCCAAGGTCCCAGAGACAATAGGGAAAAATACTCTATACGAATTCGGTAAGAGACGCAAAGTACTGGGTTTACGAGCTCGCCCTTAAACGCTGCACAACCCTGACCGACCTTTGCATAAAGCAAAACACCGGAAGATGACCCTAACAACCGGAAAACAGGGGATGGTTTTGTAAAATGTGTTCTCTCTAGGGGATATGGGGCAGTCGCAAGATTTGCCTTTCTGCTGGTTATTTTATTTAGGCTGTACGTAAATATTGAATTCAAGTTATAAGTCAAGACTAAACAAGGCAATGTGTGATATTCTGGGCATGTTGTAAGCTTTAAGTTTAATAATACCAACGTTTGCTATGAAAACTATTACGATTTTCAATACGAACATTACTATTTTTCTTTGATTTTAACTCATAAATATATCGTTTATAGAAATATTTTATGGTCCACTTTGCAAAATATAAAATATATGCATAATTATGCATTCAAATTCATTCCAAATATTTTCGCTAAGGAATGAGACCCTCAACATCTCAACCATAGTTCAGCCGGTGCTTAGCACAAAACGCGAGCTTTAGCTAATGGTTGTGCTAAATATTTGTCGCTCATTTTAAAAAATCTGCTTACAAATGCGAACAGCGCCAGCAAAATGCAATCGCACAGAACGCGAGACACCATAAGGGATGGTGTCCAATTAATCCGTGCTCGCATGTTCTCTCCCCAATCCTATCTCTGCCCAATGTTTTTGGATAAATTATGACGAGCAATTTGTTATAAAACACACATTCTACAGTCACCGTGCTGGCCATCTTTAGCAAGTTAAGCGCTTGGGGAGTGATAAAAATGGTCACCCTTACCCGCTCGCTCTCTCTTTCTCTCTGGATGGGATATGAGTGCTCTTCCACTTGGTTTGCAGGATATACTATTTGCATGTAAAAATCACAGATTAACACACTTCGTAGCCGTGTTCGATGGAGGGGGGTGATGGCCACCGAAGGGGTTTGGTTTAAGTTGGCAACCGGAGGTCGTTACATGTAACGAACCGACAAGCGGCAAGCTTTTCGTTGGCTGCAAGCAACTCCCGTTCTCGACCTCGGTGTACGCCAATGTCACGGTTTGTACGGTGTGATGTTCTCTAAACGGGTCCCGTGTTTCTGTGTTCGCCCCCTTCCGCCCGTTCCCTACAAGGTCTAGTGGGAAAGTTTCCAGCGGAACGGGTACAGCAACAAAAAAAAAAGAACCCTGCAAAAACGAAAAGCAGAGAAATCAACCCCTCCGGGTGTGAATATCACCATAACTATGCAAATCGAGCTCATCCTCCCCATCGCTTTGATTGTTTGCGTTATCTTCACGATAGGGGAGGAGTTTCCCGGCCCTGCCGTGCCCTTTGCAACGACCTCCGTGTGCCCTTTCCGTGGCAGGAGTGAACGGAACGCTGCGTGAGCACAAAATCCAGGGCCAGGGCGAGACGAACCGGCCCCCAATAGTTTGCGCTTGCCTTAGCGAACTACAAACGACTACAAGCTCTAATAGAGAGATTTACTACGGCGATTTACATAAAAAGTCATGATCGTTATCGTGCCCCGAGGGCTCCTCCGTGCAGCCTTTGACCTGATGTCATGCCGTGTACGGCTGTCAGCGACAGTTCCGGACAGTGCAGCCGTTTGCTTCTCTTTGCTTTCGGTTGCGTTCTGCTGGCTGGTACCCTGCTGGTTGCTGAACGATTATACCTTGCGTGCATTTTTTTTGCGATGTTCCTGAACAAACGCTTTTCTTCAACACACGGTGGCTTTCTGTGCTTACAATCCTTGCTAGAGCGTGGTACTCGCGTTTGGGACTTGCGTTTTCCCTCCTCATCGTTCTGGCTTTACCGTTCCCGGGGTTGATGAATCTGTTATCATACCAACTACCCAGCAACGTGCTCCGGATGGGGCATGAGGAAAGCCCCGTTTTCTGAGTGGACATCCGGAAGCGTGCTAATTAAGGCAATCGCTCCAAGATTGTTCTACCGAGCGGAAAAGACATTCTGGTTGATTTCAGCGCGATGGTTGACTTTTTTTCGTCATCGTTTTTTGCATCCATTTTTTAGCACGAACAGGGAGAGAGAGAGACAACCGCCGAGTAATATAGCAACAAAAAAGGGTGGAAAATTAAATTACACCGATTCGCACGGATAGGATTGCATTCTGCGCATCAGCGTCAAGCGGTGAAGCTGCCAGCTATCTGATCACTCAATCAAAGTGTCTGATGTGGGTGTGGGCTGAGCGTTAATGATTTGCATAATTAATTTGTCCTCCTTTTAATCAAACGATCGGTGTAGAAATGTCAACAGCATGGATGCGCTAAAGTTGAGCATCATTTCACATTGTTGAGTTGATGCCATTACAGTCAGTGGTGAGTTGGATTACAGGGTGCAGTTAATTGATGGGATGGCGTTTTGTTTTGGAAACCGGTTTCAGATCGCTGCTAGTGATGGTTATGCTTTATTGTGTTTTTAATGCATTTGGTATTGGCGTTTGGTATTCGTTTGGTTCAACGTCCCTTTCACCAATCGAAATTCAAACTTTTATGCACCACAATGTCTTGATGACTAATGGAACAGTTCAATCACGGAACAGAATCAAGGGAAAAGGGAAATAAATGAAATCGGGAGCTGTTTTTGGATCGGATTTGATCGGTTCCAGAACCAGTTTGGGTTCATGATGGGTTCCAGGAACCTCGTGGGATTCATGGCAGGTGCGGGTTCATCACAATTTGCAGGACCGGTATGGTTTCATGATAGGTTGTAGGACCAGTTTGGGTTCATGATCGGTTCAAGGGCAAGTATGGGATTACGATCGGTTCAGGGACCAGTATAGATTCATCATAGGTTCCAGGGCAGGTTTGGGTTCATGATTGGTTGCAGGAACATGATCCAGACCTGGTTTGACCAGTATTCGTTGCTGGACCCGTATAAGTTCATGATCGGTTCCTGCATCGGTATAAACTCATGATCGGTTCCAGGACCGGTATTGTTTCAGCATTAGGATCCTGGGCCGGCGTTAGGTCATGTGCAGTTCTTGAACCAGATTATTGAATGTATTAGTGTCAGGACCACTATGGGTTTGGTTTTGATTTTAGGTCTTTTAAGGGATCATCATGAGTATCTCATTTTGCTTGGGTTTCTATGCCATTAATTTCGGCGTACTCTAAAGAGTAAAGGGAATCTTTGAAATTTATCTGCGCAGCCCTGTAAACCTGACCAAATTGACTAGTTATTAAGAAATTTGGGAGTTGGGAAACATTACCATTGCTATTTTCACTAACATCTAAAAATCTTAAATTTGTTAATGCTTATCAAATATTTAAAAAACGCATAAATAAAAACGCTACAATAAATTACTTTTCTTCATCAAACAATAATAAATTATCCATGAACTAAACCTCAGCAAAGGTATTTGAAACGTTATTAAAATGTTAGCATATTGAATAAACTATTTTCTGTTAAATTGTTGAATTGTTTCCTTTTTTAGTTGGTTCTTCATAGTTTTTTCAAACAAATGCTTACATTTTTTATTTTATGAACTTTTTAATGTGTATAATTTAGGGAAAGAGGCAGCTTAAAAAAGGGTATACCAACAGTTCTACAGTTCTGTCTCTTACGACAATCCTTGTACAAATCCTTGTACCATGCATAAAAAATATAGAGAACGAACAAAAGTGGTACAAATGATGTTGGGCCTTGTCTGTCAACCATTTATCTTGTTAAAAATATTTTTACAACAAAATCAAATTATTTGCTAACATACGACACCATCACCATGTCTTGTTTGTTCAGCCTGCTTGACAAATAACGTTTGTGAATGAAACGAAAGCAAATAGCACAGATCAACAAAACAAGAACAAATGCTTCACATTCTACACTCCAAACTAATAACACAACAATTCCCCGCATCGTTGTAGGTGTTTTCAATACAGCACAAACAGGGCCTGAAGCAGGAGCAGGCCCAATTCTGGCTACAATCCGTTCGGGGCGATGTAAAATCAAAAACTGTACTGAAGTGGCTGAAACGAAATGCAACGCCAAAATTCGAATGCTCAACAGCAGCCAGTTAAGCAATATTCGGGGGGAAATATTTCATCCGCAAGCACTAGGCGCCGAGCGAGCGCCACCTAGACAGCGACATATCATACGTTATGTGTCTAGGAATAAAGCAAAATGTTTTTTAACATGCATAAACTCGTACCGGCATACATGTGTAGGTGGATGCAAGCGTGTGAGCAAGCGGTAGCTTTAGCAGCTCGGCAGCTAACACCGTACTTTAGTACACTGTAAATACCAGTGTGAAATTGTTTACCATGCCACACTCCGTCACGGTAACGGGATAACGGCCACGGACGGAATCTGGGTAGCTTTTTGGAGGACGAAGGAGCGGCAATTTCGCACCAGTACTTGCTGGCATAAATCGTCCGACGACTGCGGGCATGGGGAATGAGATGGGCATGTGCTGTTTGGTGTGGTGTGAAAAATGGCAAAACAGCTCCCATTGCACCGCTCGCCTAGGACGGCTCGCTGCTTACCGCATCTCATTTTCCACACATTTTGTGCTTGGAAAATATGTCTTCACACTTTTGTTCATGCCAAGGTACGCAAAACGGGATGGTACACGAAAGGTTTGTCAAAACTGAACACATTCTACAGTGGATTATCACACACCTGTTCTAGCTTCTTTGAAACAGGATGAGGGTGAGGATTATTTTACATAACAACGCAAAACAATAGACAGTTAAGGCGACAGATGAGTTGAAAGTAAGACAATACAATAAAATATTTGTCAAGGTAACAATCATACTCGTTCCGCATTCCCCATTCTGGCATACATTCACACGCTCTAACGCCATGCCATAGACATAGACATAAGGAAATGCAAAGCTGAACTGAAAAATGAGCATCGTCGCCTTGCGCAAACGGAACGAATGTGCGTAACGCAGCCAGAATTGCCTACATGCCGCTGTCTACATGAGGCTGCTGGTGAAACGTGACCCCTTTGGCTAGCACCCAATCCGACCCTCCCCATACTCAAAGTCAATGGTTGTAATTATTTATGTGTTAATATTAGCATGGGCACGCGGGGGGGCCGTTGTTTACGAAACGGATAATCATAATGAATTCTAACATGTGGCGATAAATCTCTAACAAGCCGGCACTTTCATCCGGTTCATAATTTTCATCAAACACAGCGGGTACGAGCTTCAATGCGCACGGCACTAGACTCGTAAATAACGTGCCGGGATTGTTGGATTGCATTCCAACGAGAGTGTTTTGTTGCTACAGCGGAGGGGCTTCCATGACCGTGCCGGAAAACGCCGGAAGCGAAGTGGATGATCCTTCAACTGGTGTCTTCCGTTTGCCAAGAGGCGCATGTTACGGTGATGGGGGGAGGTGGAAAATGGAAGCTATAAGGACAATCGGAACGGATCTGATTGTAATGTGCCAGAACGGACGTCATGTTGATTGGTTGGTAAACATATTTGGTGCTAGATAATGTGTCAGTGAAGTAAGAACTACGATAGTTTGCAGCAATTATATACATTTAAAGCAAAACATTCATCAAGCGCATCTTCACTCGCGGCCTTCAAAACGCATCATAGCGCTATGTTTGCTACAGTTGTAATCATCCCAAATGTCTACGAGCACTTGAAGTGGATCCAGCCAAGCTTATGACAGCATCCAAGCATCCTCCACTAACGAGCATCGTTAGACCTTGGATTCTCTTCCACCTAGTAGCATCATGAACATGATCGTCATCGCAGCAGCATCATCATCCAAGGCGCATCTATCACTGTAATCATCAAACGAAGCGTAGCGGCGTGCGACAAGTCCAGCAACTCTCCAATGAATCCGGCATTCGTAATCCGGTAATGCCTCGAGTACCCTTCAGTCCCGAAGTACATCGAGGGTCAGACAGAGACTGCGTTAAGGGGAGGCACCACCGGCGAAGCAAACGGATGGAAACAATAGCAACTGCTTTGACAAAGTGTCCCCGGAACGGTGGTTCAACCCATCGGGTGCTGTTGGGGCTGTGCTGGTTCATGGGCATCATATTTTAACCACCAAAGTCCAACCGAAAGTCTCGTGCCACTGCTGCACGTGTCTCCTTCCTTCCGGTGGCCATATGTTGATGATGTTACCGTTTTCTTCTGCTTCTTCGTACTAAAAAGTGGAAATTCTCAATCATCGTACGCAAGCCCGGCTGGTTGGTTGGTCTCTGGTGGGTCCCGGCAATGAACCGGTCGGGACATTGGTCGGCTGTAGGTTTTAGTGAAATCTGTTCACCCGTATTTGTTTCCGGTGGTACGAATTGGAGGGCCAGAAACATCTCGTTCGAATGCGAAATGCCGTTGCCGTTACCGGATTGCTAGTCGTTCGGGGAAATGACAAATGGTACCCAGTTGGTAGTAGCGCGTCTACTCCCTAGACTCTCGTAGCGCAGTAGCTCTTTAGTGTTGCAAACGATCCTTTCACTCCACTTCCTCGCGTGCGCATATGTTTGTGTGAATGTGTGCCAGCGGTTAGGGTGCGTGCAAGGGTCACCTAATTGAATGAATGGCTAAACGATATCTTTGCCGTCGTTGCTTGCTGAAAGGCTTGAAATGCTTCTCTTCCGATTCCGTTCGGTTGCGTTTTCGTACGCGGATAAGGACGCTCTGTGTTTCCCGACTAAAGGACTTCCGCAGCTTGTAAGAACCCCTTTTTTTGGAAAACATACTACGCATCACATGATCGAAGGATCAAGCAGGGCTGAGAAACGTTGTTCGATTTGTGGTGAGCATCAGACCTTTTTGTAGACAAATGCAAATCGATAAATAATTCGCCGTTGTGTCCCTATGCTGTAAAACTTTCAATAATAAAGCATTGAAAATCATTGCGCAGCAGAAGGTCATGTAAAACTTTAAGTAACGACGACGAATGGGCCAGCCCGGACATATTGATAACTGTTTGCGACGGTTGGTGGCATTTCTAGGGTGTAGGTGCTTGACTCCTTCTGCCTCTTGAAAGGGATTACTGCTCGTACCAAAGCGGGAAAGCTTGCAAATGACTTTGTTCGTTTGTAATAATGAATCGTACCGTAAAATGTGTATGAGTGGAACAATGAGCTGAGGAATGGTAAGGAGTCTGTGTCGATGTGTGTGTAAGGGCACAAGGGATGTACAATGGTAAAGTGGCAATAAATAATTTTCTATTGTTACATTCATCGCCACGCTTAAGTAATGGGCATTCGTTGACTTGTAAGGGCCGCTATTAAGCAGATTACGGGATGGTTGTGCTGGAGTATGAATGGGAATGTGTTGAAAGCGAACATATGGTATGAGTAGGCATGAGAGAGCATATTTGTGAAGATTTGTGAAGAAGGGCAAGCAATTGCATTTTCTATAGCATTTGTTTTAGGTGTTACTTTAAAATAAGGGTTTAAAAACTAAAATAAAAATATAGCTAGTGCTAGCGGAATTGTACCAAAACGTTCAAAATCACTCTGTTGACTGATATAACAATAAAAATGATATGACTTTGATTATTAACTTAGTGATTAAAATAGAATTTAGGTAAATTTTATTATGTTCTGTAATCTAGTTAGACCATTGTGGATGTGTCCACACCTTCTTTTCATCTCATGTGTTTTTAACTTGGTATTGTGTTGGCTTCTGTCATTACGAATGGTCTAAATAAACAACGCGAGCTGTGTGTCCCTCTTTTGTTTTTTTGGTACATTTATACAGAAAATTAACGTTTTCAATAACATTGATTAAATGCTAAGCCTACCACGATACTGTGTAAAAGCTTATCGAAATTCTGACCAAAGGAGGAGATATTTGAGTGCACTCTTTTATTCGTAATGATATTATCCAATAGAAATAAATGCATTTTCACAGTAGGTTGGTACCATGATTATCACTCTGCCTCTTTCAATTTTCCACCGAAATGAAGCATTACATTTTTGCAATTGCAAGCTGGAAAAGCTTATACTAAAAACTGCACAACCGTAACCCGATGTCAGTATGATCAGCACCCGGAAGAACTGGTAAACTGTATGAAAAGCCGATAAAACATACACATCTAAAGCTATTTACATACGGTTCCCTCGGGGTTTGTATTTTTGCCCCGCTCCTCACTAGTTCCATCAGGGCGACATGGCGCTTGCAACACGGCGTTCCGAAAAATGCACTCTACACAGCACAAATGCAGACAAACATAAACACATGACAAAGTTCTTATCTGAGCAAACTTTTCCATTCACTTCTTTGCCATGTTTTTCACAAAGCTACCGTAGCTCGATAAAACGGAACGGGAGGGGGAATGGAAATTTGATTTGCACGACACGACGGTCGGCGCCTGGTGGGTTTTGTGGAATCTTTATTTGCACGTGTGATTGAAATGCACGCGGTACGGTGCACACAAGTGGAACATAATTTTCCACTGATTTAGTGACTTGCGAGTAAGGGATGCAGCCGGTAATGTTTCATGTATGAGTATGATTGATACGCAGGGTGCCCGGTGCCGATGCATGTGCGATTATTTATTTTTCAGCTTTTGCACTTCCGTCTCCTCTACTGCGTGGTGAATATGCCACGTGGCATGTGAATTCGTTTGCCACCGGCGGTAATGTATAGAAAAATATTTATTTATGGGTTTGTGCTTATTGATTCGTGCCCGGGTACGCTTGGTTTGGCTTCCAAAGAGTGGAATGTATTTCATTTGTTTTAATCCGCTTGGGACAGAATTTATTATTGCACTGAATGGTGTACGTTACATTTCGTGTAAAAGGGGCAAACGAATGAAAGGATTATGAAATTTGAAATTATTTATTTTCGTTATGTGAATGCTAGGGGTGGAAAATAAGGTGAGCTTTTGAATTGAATGTAGAATTAAAATGTATGGGGAGTATCCGAAGCGTTTCAAACTTGCTGCTTTAAAAGTTACCAGAAACAGGCTTTTACCTACGTTAGAATGAGAACTGTAGATAAAATGTTTACATTCTGCAACTAACATTCAGTCATACTTTTTGTTATAAATGTTGCTATTATTATAGCACTTGAGACAGTAAGTAGTAAAAAGTTTTATTTCTTTCACACTTACGATTTGTTTGTCACAAAAAATTAGTAACATTTTTGTACAATTTAAAGATGACAGAGTCACCATCCATTAGCTATATTCCCCGGATTGTCACATTCCTTCTTCAGTTTCCATTATAGGTTTACTTTCAGACTTAAACTCAATAAGCGCTTAAATGATGGAAAATAGAGGAAACCGTCAGCGAACATGGGACAAAATGTTCCTTCCACTAAAATGCAAATAAGTGAGCTAAGTAGAAAAAAAACAACGAATAAACATCGGTCCGCACCGAGAGGAATACTTTTAATCTCTTGTATAATACACTCCTACACTTTACTGCACCGAGCTTTGCAAATGCGCGCAAGAAACTGGAGCAATGAAAATAAGTGATGAAACGAAACCCGCGAAGATGCACGACGGCATCACAAAATAGCAGACTTTACACTTCGTTGGGTAAATCTTGTTCGCCTCGCTGTTAGCGTCATTCGCTCCCAATTCTATTCATTGCACTCACTGCTCGCCTGGTAGCTCGCCCATTTCAGCAGCGTTGCTGGAGCCTCCATGGATCTAAGATATCTCGTAATCGCTATTCTTTCCTCTTTCTTAGGCAAAACTCCTTATCAACCGTTTGGATTGCTAGCTTCGCACAAATGCCCTTTTTGCAGTAGCCATAGCTCACCGCTCCGCTTTTCTCACTTACTTTACCTTCCTAGTGTACGCGCCTTTGTCTTACTTTTGCGTCCATCAAAGGGAGGCCCATTTCTAGGGCATCGAAACCTTAATTTAAAAAGTTTTACTAACCGCACTACACCCAACGCTCTGCGCTAGCAATGTTTCTGCGATATATGCATGAGCGTAGAGAGTAGTTTCATTCCAACATTCAACAGGCTTGGTTGGTTTTCTGACCTTTTGAGCTGTTTCATTTTTTTCTGGGTTGTGGTGTACTATCCCAAAAAGCCCAAGCCACGTGGGTCATGTTAGTACGATTGTGTATTTTTTGGATGTTTGTTTTGTAATTCTTTTGTTTTAAGATTTTTTTTATTAGAAAAAATACATCGATACTGGTAGAAATAATTTTCTATTCTTCATTAAATGCATTGACTTTTAAGAGAAGAAAGAAACAGTTCCACTTAAAATGTTTTGCTGGCATATCCTGCAGAATGGACTTATATTACAGAGTTTTATCCTGTTACATGGCATCATTACTTCTGCTGTTTTATTTTTTTGTTTGTGTTTTGGATTGTTGTTCAATGTAAAAACTTCGCGGTGAGTCATAAATAAAAATGTAAAATCCTTAATTCGAGCATATTTAAAGAATTACTTGAACTACATATATCACGTAAATTCTCCTTAAATGAAACAAAAATCAATACAACGATAAAAGTCTTTCATTTCATTCTGCGAAGCAATGCATTTTTCTGCCTGCTTCAAGAAATTCTTCAAAGTGTTTCGCCCTGCGCCAGGAAAGCACATACCTCTCCAGTGAATAGTTTGTTTCGCTACTCCCCGCGAAGTGACTGTGTGTGTTTTCCACTATTGCAAAGCAAACAACCAAACAGTAGAACCATAAAAAAGGAACAATGCAGAACAAAACTTTAGGCCGTAGTACATCTTTTCGCTTTCTGTGCTCTAGGACCGCCAGAGAGATGTAAAAAAGTGTAATGAATGAAATTAAAATGCAGAAAATGCAAAGGAACGAAAGCGTGCCCGGGGCGAAGAAAAGTAGCAATAAAACGGCAACCAAAATGCAGTGCAATCGCAGTGCAGAAAAGGACGGAAAGGCTGGTGAAATGAGCGCACAAACGGACAAACAAAGAACAAGCAAGATGGCAGATTGGTGAGTGGAGGTAGCGGTGAGGGAGGGGGAGCGAGTGGAGGGGTCAAAGATAATGCGAGGCTGTAAAGGGCAGACGGATGTGTGCAGTGCGATTAAAATTTGCATGCTTGCACGGTTCCAAACAAACAGTATCGCTTCCGCCTCTCTCCGCATCTCCCATCCTCCCGTTTTCCTGTCGTCACGCTCGCGATCCGGGGTTTATTTTCTTTTTATACATACATTTTTTACGGCTCCCGCTGAACGCGGCAATGGCGAACGGTCCGGAAATGGTTTGAATTTTATTTAATTTTAATTTCTCACGCATGGGTACGCTTATTGTTTGTTTGCTTCTTGCCATTCGGCTGAGCCGTTTAGCTGGAACGCCGTTTGTATGGTGATGGTGTCCGTTCTTTTTTGTTACTTTTTTCGATAACACAAACCGTTCTTTGCGGTACACTTTTCTTAGACAGTTTTCTGTGTATTTTTTTTCTGGGCCAGTTGTTTGCTTTTGTAAGAACCCATTGGAGTGAGTTTTTGGTCTTTGCTGGTTGGGCTGGTTGGGCTGGGCAAGCTGTTCAACCGATAAAGGAACCTTGCCGGAAAAGAAGCTTCATAGCGTTGGTCATTTAATCGGTTTTATTTTTCCCTAATGTTGCATATCCCGAGGTCTCTCGAGGGCACCCCGAGACGATCGTCTGAGACATTGGAGGCGGCTATCCCGATCTAGGCATTTGAAAGTCGCTGGCTGTTCGTTGGGAGGGCCACACACACACACCAAAAAAAAAACAACATTATTTTCCACACAATTTACTTTCCGATTCCGGCAATCATCGGACCATCTGTTGGACCGGAATCGATTTGGGGATCATAAATTGAAAGTTCTTTCAGCTCTCCCTCTCCTCGATTAGTGCTCCCGCTTACAGTTAGCACGGTACAGGCACAGTGGTCACATTTGGCAGAGATGGGACGAGATTTTGCCAAACGTTGACCTCGTTTTGTCCGTGCGAAAAAGGTTTAAGAAAGCAGCTATGGAAAAAGGGGTGGCAGGTGGCAGGGAGTGTTTTTCTGTTGCTCCAAGGCAACCGACAGCGTCCTCGACACGTTCCACACCCGTTCAAGAGTGCTTTTGTTGATCGAATCGAAATCGGAATGTAATTGATGCTGACCCACATCGCCGATGTGTCTCGTGCTCGATAAGAAACGATGGTCCCGGTGAAGGATGAAACGTTTGCTTGTAAGGGTATGGGTATGCCAAATGTTACCAGTGGACCGCACGTATATTTGTTTGACTTTCGGACGAGCCTTTTTTTGCCTTCACTCGAACGGGATGGATTCTTTGGGGGAGAAGTTTTCCGTTCTGTCATTCGGTATTTTACTGCCTTTGTTACATTAAAGTTTGTTTTTTTATACGCGATAGAAAAGCGATTTTGATAAAGGATTTTAAATTGTGACATGTGTTTACTTTAGCAGTATTGGTAATGGACATTTTGTGAGCATGGTTCTTTCTTTTTCAGATGAAATGCAGATGTCATAAACTTTGTTTCCATTTTGCGAACAGAACTTTTAGACTTAATAACGTATTTGTGCTATTTTCCACTCGTTCGCATTCTGTTACTGAAGCGATTCACTTTTTTATCATATTAATTAGTTAAGTGTATTAGTATTTTAAATGTTAGTCAATTAATATGTTAAACATTACGAAATAAATTCCACATAATGTTAATTTGAAAATCAGATGGAACTTTTACGTATTTTTCCCTTTTTACTGTTTACATCCCTTCATAGATGCATAACCCATTTCACAGAACTCGATCGACCTAATCCTTCAACCCTTGTCCTGTTGGTCCTCCGCTCATGATGGCGTCAAATAAATCAACAACAAACAGCGTTAAACGGCTTCAAATGAGCCGAACGTAGTAGTAAACTTGTGTTTTTTTTCTCTCTGTTCAATTTCCATCCTTCCTTCCTTCCTCATCAGTATAAAAAAGGGCCTAAGCACCTGATGCGCCTCTTCATTGACACGTTTTTGACAAACGTTGTTCGGAGTTTGGGAGTAGCTGCAGGGAACTTTCCTTCTGTAAAAGGTGAAGAAAAGCAGAGAAAAAAAAACCGGGAGGATTAATAACAACCATAAAAAAGGTACAAAGAAAGGACCGGCTTCGATTAAGAAGGTTCGCCCCAAAACGGAACTAAACTGATAAAAGATTGCTGTTCGACATTGCTTTTCGGGATCGACTGGACTGGGTGGTAAAAAGTTGTACCCAAACTTTCGGCAAACCGTCGTCCATCCGATCCGAGCGAACGATTATCGATCGATCGGTCGTTGGTGGAATGAATTTAATTTTCTACCATCGCCCGGTACCGGTCAGCAGGCCGGCTGGCCAGGGCAGGTTGTATAAATTTAAATCATCGAAGAGAGGCAAAGAGAGAAGGAGAGAGAGAGAGAGATGGAAACACAGCACCGACGATTGGTTTTGCCTGCTGTAGGCTGATAGGAAAAGTTTTGCATCCATTTTTTCCGTTTGATAGATTCCGAGCTGGAATGTGTAAAAGTGGGTGAAAATTTATTATCCCTTGCGAAACAAAAGAAGGAAAGGCAAAAAATGCCTTCCAGCCTGCGATGTGAAAGGTGTGTTTGCTACGGCTGTGAGACGGAGTTATATGAGACGGAAAGGTACGGCAGGAAACGAATGCAAATTTACTCCCGAACAGCTGCTAATACACGACTGCACGCTTTTACTTTCAATTTGTTGTGCGGGCCCGGTTTTCTTTGTTCCTTTTGTTGCCTTATATTTGTGTGTGTACTCTCTCTCTCTCTTTTGCTCTCTCTTTCTCTTCTCTGGCGAGTTTTCCAAAAATCATTATCCAGCGCACTTAAGGAGTGTTACTTTTTTGGGAAGGATTTGAAGGATTTACTTCCGTATTCGGGTGTGTTTGAGTGGGTTCCTTTTTTGTTTGGATCTTCAAAACCATGTTTCAGCTCCCTTTTTTTTGGACACGTCAGTTGGCCGGATACCAAGGATCGGGTTGGAATATGTAAGAAAGAATTTAGAATGACAAAAGTGAAATAGAAGGAAGAACATTTGCGACCGTTTTAGAGGAAAACACTGTTGTGCGCAATGGGTTAAGCTGTTTAAGACAGATCTTTAATAATTTACATTATTACTTAAAATTTTGGAGATCTTTGCTAGATTACGTCAACAATGGTTTATGGAATCAATAAAGAATAATATTTCAAAATGTTGTCAAAATGAGATTTAAGCAATCGTAAAGCACATACATATGTCTTTTAATTGGACTATTTTAGAAATTTGCATCGCAATGTTCCTCTGGAAAAAGAGAGCAATAGCAAAAAAACTTAACTAATACTTTGCAAATATTGTACATTTCAAATGAAAATAATGCCTGAATTTATTGCACATATGTTTATTTATTGCAATATACCACGCCTGTTCTGGATTTAATTTACACCGATTGTGATTGTATTCAAACGCAATGCTCCTTCACTGTACCTCACTGTAGCCCAATAGCCGGTTGAAATGCTTACACGAAAGCGCCCCCAGAAGGCGACGTGAGCATCAAACAATTGTTTCAATTTCTTTTGCACTGTATTTATGTCTTTGTTTCGTTTGCTTTCGCGTGCCCCAAAAACTTTTGCGCTGTGTGTTTGTCACATTTCTGCCCCGCGGCCACAGTTTCCGCACGCCCTTTAACCCATCGACAGCAGCAGGCGGAAGTAGCACTTAGGTGTGCAAGCAATGGGTGCTTCCCCGATTGTGTCGCTACTTGTTTTCCCACGCCACGCCAGTGGATAGGGCAGGGTGTTAGGGCAGAGCGGAAAGGGAAGGAATCCGGTTTTGTAGAAAAGTTTTGAAATATTCCCAACCCGGGGTAAGAAAGTATGGTCGGCAGTTGTTCGATTTCGTTTTTAAAATGTGAGCGCTTCCAAGAGCCGAGCTGGAGTGCACGGGGGGCCGAAGGCGGGTGCACTTGTTTGTCTCTTTGTGGAACACTTTGCGTGCTCGGAACGGTAGCGTGGGACTGGTGGTAGCGGCGGTACGTTACGAATGCGATACACGTTCGGTATTAGCTTTGCAAAACAATTTACATACGCGCATACATTTTTTATTAAAATAAAAACAATCTTCATCATTTCATTCCCTGTTCCTAGCGAGCACGGATTTTTCGATCTGGGTCACATAACTTTGGGACAGTCATTCCTTAAGTTAGATATTAGAAAAAAAAGCAGAACATGTAAGTCGACACTTTGCATCTGTTCTGTGGCGCTTGCTGCTTTTGAGCTGTTGCGTCTATTGTTTTTTTCGCTCAAATTTGTCCCGCTTCAATGTTTACATTCCACACATCCGATAAGGTCGATTAGCCTAGCCAAATTACGCCTTCAAACACCCAAACACACAAACACTGCCTCTTCCGTGGGTGTGTGCCAGAGAGAAGAAAAAACGAGAGGATATAGCGATGGGTAGGATAATTTTTAATGTAACCAGATCGGCGCCACGTAATTCATTTGCAATTCTGCGCCAGTTAGCGAAAGCGGCTTATCTCGGAAAAATCAGTTGTTAGCAACTGTCTTGTGCAACCTATACACACACACACACACAGGCACACGCACATAAGCACACCGGCACGTGGGAGGTGGAATGAGAGGGAGAGATTACTTAGCGGTTGCGGGCATTAGGTGGATGGTTAGCATAATGCTACTTATGCTAGATAATCCCATACCGCGCTTATTTCCGTCGCCGATCGGTAGCGTTCGTGTGTCGAGTGGTGCTGCCGTTAGTGGTGGAAGAGAGTAGGGTCGCTTTTTCCGACACACGGCGTATTGGGTGGCATGAATCTCATGCACTGTGGTAGAAAGATGTCGGGTAATGTGTGGTGGATTTTGGTTCCCCTGTTCGCACGTCTTCGTCACAAGCTGTTCACCAAGTAATGACCGAAGGGTATTGACAAACTGTTGATCTTGAAGCTACGTTGCGCTTTACAGCAAATTGAAAGGCTTCAGTACGTGCTTGAAATGGAAGTGTAAACGTAAACGTAGTGTAGCGCACGAGAGAAGAAATTAAATACTGTAACATTGAATGTGAACACATCATATAGAGTTATCCATAAACTACGTAGCATACTCGGAACTAATTGCTCGGAATCAGTTTCTAACTTAGGGTTTTCAATAGTTGATAGACATTTTAAATTTTGCTTATAACGATCTATCATCAACGTTTTTTTATAAAGGGATCCAATTTTGTTTTATTTTATAGAAGATTTGGGCCTTTCGCCTCTTCGGAAATTCGCCTTTTTGTTTTAATTCTTATTTACTAATTATAACTTAGTACTATATATAAAGGTCCAGTCAATTTTATTGTAAATATGAACCACTTTCATCGAACACAGCACATTAATTTAACTTTCTTCTTTGTTTTTTAAAATTGGAAAAACGAAAAGGTGTTTCCTAAACTGAAAATTTCCCTTTCTTTATCGTATCGTACACTTTTTGTCAGTATATGTCTAATTGTTTGTTCAATTCTACATTAGTTGTATTTTTGAGGATCAGTTTTCGTTAGTTGGTGGCTGTGATTAAGACATGTATGGCTTATCTGAATTCTAGTCAGAATCGCATGTTCACGGTTATTGTTGTTTCTTATTATTTAACATGTTACTGTACTTTTTACTAATCGAAAATTGTTTTCTTTTAAATTCAATCTCTCATTTTGCCAGGTCTGATAGATGGGTTTCTCTGCCCAATTTACTATGTCTTTTCTCCATATAACACAATTCAATCAAATACGGCCTATGATCCCTTCTATTCCATTCTAGCGTCACGTAATCTATGGATGGCCCTTAAACATGTATTAAAATTCCCTCAAAATAGTGATGGCTTCTTTATATTGCTAAAATGCTCATACTGTGAAGCCAACTGTTTAATATTTGTACTATTTTCGCGGATAAAAACACAATCACATGAGGTAGTGAACTGCTTATGATGTTGAATTAAGAATGATACATTAAAAAGATGAGATAACAAATAAAAATGACGACACGTTGAAATGGTGGCATCTTCAGCTTAGCCATTGAGGAAGATGATCTGGCTAGCCATTGGAAAATAATAAACATATCTTAATAAACAGTATCTTAATTTTAACCTCATCCATCGTAACTTTTAGAAAATGAAATATCTTTCGATGTGATTGCTGTTCCAATTCTTTTTTCGTTATTTTTAAATAAAAACTTGTCACACGCAAAAGAAGCAAACAGTGCAACTTCAAAAGTCCTCATTTAGTCCTCTTATCTCGTAACGCTTGAAATTAAATTAAATCAATTCAAAATTATCAAGACAGTGCAGTTTCTTTCTAATGTAGAAGTTTACAGTTGTGCTTTTGTCTGAGTAATAATTTTCATCCGGGGCTGAAGCGAGAATGGACAAGGCTACGGAGAGCAGAACACGTTAGTGGCATATTGCACTGTTGTTGCCTGTCTGCAACAGCGTACGAATCGAAAAACGAACAGCAAACGAGTGAAATCGGTCGAGTTTGCGCATTATGGTCACAAAGGGGAAACGATGTAAATGGCTCGGTTTTCGAAAATGCTCTCGAGAGAAGGTATTCATATTTCTTCCGAATGGAAAGTTAGAATTTACAAGGACACTTAATCAGGTGATGCATTACGATAGAAACTGTAGGTATGATAGAATATACTAAATCATTCCCAAGGCTGTTTAAAATAATTTCCAACAACATTACCGGTAAAGCTTCCACGAAACCGTACAGGGGAAGTGTGTTGTTTTCGAAATTCTCCCAGAAAGAGGAGAAGTTAGAAGCGAACCGTTTGCCAAACGAAACGTGCTCCCGGGGTGCGAGCACAATGTCCTGGATGTGGGAACAGTTTCCGAACTGTACAAGTACTTTCTTTCCTTCGAAAAACTGTGTGCTCTCTTCACGAGTCACTGGTTGGGCTCTCTGTTTTTCTTTGCTTCGTTCCGGACATGCGGTGCAATTGCATTAGCTTCACCGTCAGCTCATGTGTGCGTGTGCTTGCGCCCAGGAAGTAGCACAGCAAGCGTGTCTGGTGCAAAGGTCAAATGCGAGAAGCTGTACTAGCTGATTTAAGCCAGTGTTTGTGTCTTCCTGCCCCGATGGTTGAACTGTTTTTGCCCCGCACTTCCGTCGTAAGCCGTATGGATACGGTATGCCACGGGGCTTAAACCGTTCGAGTGTCTCGTGGAATTATGATGTGTAATTTATTAAAGCCATTTATTTCTTGCGCTCTCTTGACTCGGTTACCAGCTCTCTCTCTGTCGCCCTGCCCTCGCTGTCTCGAGGGACACGGTGGAAACGAACGAACGAACGAACGAAGCGTCGCAGCTGGTTGGGCGGGAAAATTATGATGATGCCGCCTGTCCTACTGTGGGCACTGTCGTTAGAGCCCGGAGTGCGAGAGTGGGTGCAGGTGCTGTGGGAATGGCAGTGTGAAGGAAAGCAAAATTGGAAAAGGTGAAAAAGGAATAGCAACAACAAAGGAACAAATTTAAGGCTCGAGCGTTCGGTTTAAGATCGTTTAGAAGGGTGGTACAGATTTGGCCTTAAAGACTTCCGCACAGTACATGCCGCACTGGAAAGTCAGACTACGGTAGGCATAGAATGGCGCACAATTTTGCCAATTTTAGGAAGATTTATTTTTTGTCTGCTTCCTTTAATACACGCTGACCTTCATCACGCTTTTCGAGTAAAAAGTTGCTCAATTGGGTACGCGAAGGAGAGTTGAGATCATTTAAGGCGCACATGTTATAGTTGTTTGCGGTCTAATGAGCATTGACGCTATTTTTCAATGGATCAAGTGAATTTTGTTTAAAGTAGCATGTGTGGCATTTTTCTTGGTGAGAAAATGATAAAATAATAAAGGGTTTTCCACAAATTAGTGACAGTTTTTTTTTGACAAATCTTTGCCTAATTTTTTTCCTTCAATTTACTCACAGTTTCTAAGTCAATGAGTCACATAATCGTTTGAAAAAGAACAAGAAATAGTAACCAAAACCAACCAATCCATAGCAAACTCTGTAATGGTTTAGATTGATTGTAAAAAGCCATTTTTGTAACAAAATTTGACAAATTCTTGTTCAACTTTATTAACAGTCATAGAGTAAAATCCAGTAATCATAGATATATAGAAGTCATATATTTGGCTGGCTCATGAAATGAGAATGCTAAGAGCTAAATGAATGTTTTCACTGTTTCCTCGAATTTTCTAAATGCTTTCAAAATTGAACCGATTGCTTAATTAATCAAAGGCTCTCATTGGCGATTCATCTAATGTAGAAACTACCACGAGCATAAACAAATGGCAAGGTTGACATCATTATACTAAATGTAATTACCATATGGAAACCATCATCGAGAAGGATGGACGGGATACGACCGAGCCAGTTGGCCCAAATGCCCAACAAACACACACGCGTACACGCACTCGGAAGCTTCACATAATGTCCCTGGGCAGCTGGCAGGTGACATTGGCGAAAAGTCGCATCAGTTCTAGCCACAAAACCCATACACAGACACACGTACGCCTAACAGAAGTTTGTCGCCCATCGCCCCGCTAGCGAAAGTAGCTTTGACTGCGCCGTCCAACCCGCCGTTGGGAATGCAAGGCTGCATACTTTCGGGCGCCAATGAAGCGCACGGTTCAATCGGTACGTTGTAGCAGTGCCGCTATCCATTAGATACCATGAATAATAAATCAAACGAATGTGAGTGAGGCGAGCGAAGGAAGATGTTGCTTACTGTTGAATAAATGATCCATCATTGACCAACAAAGTGGAGGGTTTCGCTTCTCTTCCCCTTTCTGGGTTCTTTGTCTCCCCTTGTTAGGGTGCCCATTTTTCACCAACCCCGTTGTGCATGGGTGCAGGAAAAAGGCGAGAAGCACATTGGAGAAACGAACCAAAAGTGGGTGTTGATTGATGCTGTCAGCAAGCCTGGGCAGTGTTGCGTCCAGTGACAGTGTCGTGTTGGATGAAGAGACGTTAAAGTAGCAGCAAACGTATCAGTAACGCATGGCCAAATGGTAATATTATATTAGGCACCACTGCCACTGCCCTGGGACGTGTGCATGAACTTTATGGACTTTAGTTTCTCTTTACAAAGATGCAAAAAAGTAGAAGAAAAAATGAAAAATTTTAAAGCTTGTTGAAGTAAAAGGGACGCCATAACGTTTCCATTCTGCCAGTGATCGCTAAAAAGGGGTTGCATGGCCTTTTGAGCCTCGACGAGTAGCGGCAGCTTTGCGGGAAAAGTTTTGGCAAGCCATTTGGCCAGCATTGTGAGGCCCTTGAAAAGGGACGACAAATTTGTTTCGAAAGAGGGAACATTTTTAGTCGCTTTAATTGTTCAATCACTACAAAAGCCCTACCAGCTTAAACAAAGTGCGGCAGGTAGCTGGAAAGATTAGTTAATGCTTTGTTTCGAGTGTGTGCGAGTGTGTGTATGTTTGTTCCGATTTTTTTGTTACTCCCCACAGCTCCCGTACAGCTCGGGTGCTTTATTTGCTCGACCTGTTAGTAACGCTTGGGCGATCGACCGGCAATCCGGTTAGGCGCGGCAAATAATGCACACCTGTCTACAGGCCTACGCACCACACACCTTGAAGAAAAGTTTTTCGGACCCGTTTGCCAACTTTCGCTTTGCCCGGCGTTCGTCCGGTGCCTCGGCTGTGTATGCCGGCAGTGTCCATGGTAAGGGATGTGTTTGTGCTGCTGGAAGGCAAAACATAAACAAACCTCTCGAAAGTCACCGAACCGAAAAGCGTGCACGAAGCGGCAGGCCGGCAGGATGTAGAAAGTAGGAAGCGTTGTAAGCGTTAAATGTGGTGGTCGTAAATTTATTGGTATGTTTTTTTGTTAAGCTGCTGTGTAAAATTGGTATCCTTCTCGGATACGTTCTGTTCTCTTTTTTGCAGTTTTAGGAGGAAGTTTTTTTTTGACTAGCTTCTCTCACCGTTGACAGTTACCTATTGATGAACCATTCAGTAGTGAGGGCGCAGAATACATCGATAGCGGAGCAGTAAAATTATATCAACAAAAAGGAGGAAGAATAGTATCTAAAACTAATGGCTGAACGGAAAATAAAACAGCTCAACGCTGAACAGGCCAATCGATGGTGTAAAAGTTTTCATTTTCTTTTCTTCACGCATCAATAGGGAGGGAAAAGTTTTGGTTGTTTTGTTGCTTGCTTCGTCCGTAGTGTAGCGGTCTGAATGCAAGACAAGGCACCGGATCGGCACAGTGTAATAATTCAACAAACTCGACGCCACCGTACCGGTACGATTCGATTTTCATTTGTTTTGGAAATTTATTTCTACATGCTCGAGCAGCCCCGAGCAGCACCGGACAGGGACCGACAAAAATTGGAAGTTTTCTTACACTTTTCTTTTGTTAGAATTTTCATACACCGTCCACTTCGCTCCAAGTAACATGCTTCGGTTTGCATACGGTATAAGTGTGTTGTATCGGTAGCGATTTTTGAATAAAGAATTTTACTTCTTTTTACGTTACGTTTTGTGTAATGGTTTTCGTTCGATAAGAAGCTAACTTTCAGACTTCAGGTTTCATTCCCCCTCAATTGTAGGGCAGGCGATTTGAGAATGGTTCTTGAACCACCGTGTACCGATCGGGTCAGCGGATTGGAAAATTAGTGATTGAATACATTATGAGGCTCACGCTCGACCGCGTCTTTGTTCGGTCGTTCGCTTTCCTGTGGCGTTCAACTGTTTGACCGCTTGAACACAATAAAAAAGGTATTACGGGGCGTTTGATTATGGTGCGTGTTATTACGTTCCGGTTTGATAAGAGAATCGTGCAGGGGAAAAAAGTAGAAAAGAAAACACACATAAGCAGCATAAGCGGAATGGCAATTGGGAGAGAGCGAAAAGCTCACTAATCCGCCGGCAATAAATCGTGCACGGTGTCTCATCTATTGCAGTCCGAATGTAATGGACGTTCGCTTCCTCATATCCTCGAGGCAGACGCACTCAGACACACACACATACAGTCACTGAGATAGCGTAGTATCGTTTCTACATTGGTCATTCTAAGAATCCGGCGACCCTCGAAGCTATTTGCTTCCCAACCATCCCTCCGGTCAGCTTCCTTCGCCGCGTGCTTCATTGAGCCTCCCACGCGAACAAGATTGTCTACTTATGCTGATTGTATTCCAGTGTCCTCTGGTTTCTCATTCATTCCAGTGACTTCCTGCACATAGCTTGATGCTGAAGCGCGTAAAGGTGGGCACTCCGGTTTTGGCATTAGCCGGGTGAGTGATTTTCATGCACGCGTTTTACCGCCAAACTGAAACAGATTGTGTTTGGCTGGAAGAATGTTTCCTCGAGGGGCTTCCGGGAGTGTGTGTGGACGTTTGATTTAAATAGCTGTTTTTGGAAGCACATTTGCAGAAGTCACTTCCTTCGGGCAGTATTCCTCACTTGCTGACTGAACTTTTTCGGAATAAATGAGCGCTTTTGGCAAGGGAAGTGAAGTTGATTTAGATGTGAAATCGTATTTGACGACTTTTATTTGCATACTGAATGTACTGGTCGAAACAGGAGCGATCGTAAATAGAAGAAGGAGATTGCGAAACAATTAAAAACGTAAAAGAAAGAGATGTTTGGAAAAGGTCAGGGAGAGAAAAAAATATCTTGGAATCGATTTGTTTTACTGTAGATAGACAGTTTTTAAGAGACAAATGGATGCAATCAATGGAACGTAGAAAGAGACATGTAAATATCACAATAAATCGATTAGTGTAATGGTTGAATAGAGGACCCAAAGTGGAGTAAGTGACCATCTAGCAATTACGCTGAGTAAAATGGAAAATAATTATTCATAGCATACCCGGGAAAAGAGACGATGGAAACAGACTGAAAAAGAAATTCGATTGATTAATAGCTTCTTGCAGGTAGTGAAATTGGATGAAATAGCAGTTATACTGTCCGTGGATTGCTGCAGAGTAGAAAACAAACACCGACTATTCAATAAATATAGTGATAAAAGTATAAAATAAAATGTAAATGACCATGCGTCTCCATTGTAATCGGTGTGTAGCTGACCATGCGTCTCCATTGAAATTAATTAATGCACGACCAAGCATTTTCGTTCATTATTTTCCTTTCTTTAATGTTTAATCTCTGTAAAGAACCAATCAAATTGATAATTTCGATTTTAAATGCCGGATAGTTTTTTACGAAATCAAAAATCCTTTAGAAACATTGTATTTTATTATACGGATTAAATATTAGACAGAAACCTTAGAATGCAACAGACATTTCAAATGTATGATAATGATGATTTAATCGTGGAAATAAGCTACAAAGTACTAGAGCTGGTAGTTTAAGAATGTGAAAACAAAACAAGATATGAAACGAGCTAGAGCATGGCTAGCTTAACGTGTGTTACTGAACTCAAATGTAACGTTGCATCCAGCCGGAGGATAAAGCGATGAAAGTTGTTCAATCCATTTTCGTTGCCAGCTCATGGAATCTGTTTAATCAATCATCTCTGCCTGGCACCTCCAACACCGGTACAATGTCGGACGTGTACAAACTTGCTAGTGCGTGGGGTACTCGAATAGAAAGCCATTCGGTTTTGTAATCTGCATGCGAGAAATTTGTTGGCCATGATTGATGAATTTGGGTATAATTTTAACTTTCAAGAATAACCACAGCCAGTGTCTGTTTCTTATGATCGTTCATCAATGGACGATGCAACCATTGGAGGGATTGTAGTGAGCATTATGCTGGCATTAATTTGGCTTTGTTTGTAAAGTCATGTTTATAAATTAATAAAACCGGGAAGGAAAAATGCAGTCTATGCTTAAACATAGTCGAACAAAGTCGTAAAAAAATTGTAATAAAAAAGTTATCTTATTTATTTGGCTAATAACGTAATAGCCCTTGTTGGTTAATTTGGCGTAATAACCTTTTAATGGTTCATCATAAGTGAAAAATATTAAATTAAATACTAAAAAAAGTAATAATACTTAGCACACAACTCAAAGTTAAAAAACACAAAATTTGACACAAAATGCTCTATAATGGTTTTAAAGCTGCGTGCAGCTTGTAAAATAAACCCTAACAGTGAATGCCATTCTTGACGCGCTCTCCTCAATGTTAGCAGTTTGTTTTCGTAGATTATCCACGGTAATGCGATAAGTAAACAACTTCATCGATTGTACAGAGAATGAGTTTCCTTCCCTTCCACGCTCAATCGTCGACCGAATCAGCCGGAGCTGGTGACGCCGGATGCCGAATGGCTGGATGATTGATTGGCGTTTATTAAACGGTTACCTCTACAAATCTGGCCTAGCTCGGTACGGAGGATGTTCTCCGAATGCAACGATTCGATTAGCCCGCCTGCCAATCATCTCCGGTCCGGTCAGGTACTTCCGGTGACGATACGCACACCCACAAGCACGAGCGTACCATCGCCAAGGTCGTAGGCGAGAACGGGAGCGCAAGAGAAAACAACAGTGTTGAAAATAAAAATATACTTCATTTCGGCGTAACAGTGTGCGTAAGTACTGAAACATATACGCACACACTCGCACACCCCAATCCCTTAGTAAGTCCATCCCGATTGCAAGTTCATCCCTCGCCGGAAATGAAATCGTTACTCGGAAGCGGCACCATACAAGCAGCATCCTGTACGGGAGCGGGCAGATCGGTTGATGCGAGGGTGAAGGTGAGAGCGGTTATGGAGAGCGCGCGCTTTGACGCCTTTCCGGTACGTTATCGTTGCCGGGACCGTCACATGCGGCTCGGTATTAATATTGATGCTTATCAAACGTGTGGCCTCGCTCCGTCGTCAACCGGTTGCGTACGTTATTGCTTTTGATTCATGCACCGTTCAATGGGAGCTTTTTCTCTTCTTACCACACTGTTCTGTGCTCTTCTGCACTTACACACACACACCCATACACATGCACAATCGGCCCCATTTTCTCAACGACCCTATGCTGGTATGCGTTCCCCTGCTAATATGCAAATGTAATCAATTTCCGGATCGTGTGTTCCATTTTTCCCTCCAAAAACGCGCTGCGTGAGAAAAGGGGAGCAGCCACCGGGTTGCGCACGTGGGTGGTGGTGGTGGAAAACCCTCAGTCTGCTCACACCATTCTCACTTAATCCGTCAGCGCGTCATGTTCTGACATCCACATGCTGGTTGAATTATCCCTGTTTCGTTATTTGCATTAGTGCTGATTGACGTTTTCCAGCCCAGGCGCGTTATGGTTGGGTGATGGTGTTGTTTTTTTTTGGTCTCCCACAAGGGGAAAAGCGTCCTGGCAGGGGACCGTCACGGGGGTTTTCGAGATGGACGGGTTTTGATGGTTTGATTTCTTTGAGCATAATTCAATCAGCTCCCGTAGCAGCAATACCGTTGCTCTCGCTTATCTCGCTGTTCGGTGATCGACTTTTGTTATGATCGCTATACAAAACGGGAAAATGATAATCTAAAACATGTTTAAAGCTGTGTTATTAGCAAACCTATTGCTTTGAATGTAGATAAAAAATAAAGAATAGATTGTGATTTTTCTACAAAAACTGTATCAACCTTAAGAGAGTCCGCCGAAAGGTGATGTTTTACGGTGCCACAAGCACCAAGAACGCTGCTCTGCGAGCTATCCTAAATTGAATTTCTCACCCAGCAGTTACAACTAATTGTAGAGCAGTCGCTCCCAATCGAGTGTACGAGTGATATATGCCACAGGGTACCGACTACAAACGCACAGCATAGCTGCAGCACCATCGTCGTCATCATCATCATCATCGGATTGGCAATCGGAATTGGAGGCTTGATTAGTGCAAACAATGTAAGGCACCGTTCGGTACGGTGGATCTACCAATGCTGCGCTACGGTGCTAGTGCTGATGATGCGAGCGAACGGCTGTGCTGGGCGATAACGCCGGGTGTGTGATTAGATGTGTGAAATGTGTAGCGTTGCATAATTAATTGCTGCACACTGCTGATTGGCGAGCTGATGCAAGCATGCGAATGGGCAAACAATAATGATAACAAAAGAAAGCAAAGATGGGCAAAAAAACAACACATTCACACACACACACACACATACACACACACACACACACACACACACACACACACACACACACACACACACACACACCCACACACATACGCATACGCACATGCATAGAGGGAGCCTACTTGGTGTGCTGCTGTAATGCCGGTACGGTACGTGTACGACCGCCAGTCGTTTTGTTTGGCCAGCGTAAATTGGTCCAGCAAACAATGATGAACACGAGGGCAAACACAATCAAACGATGAAATGTGTGGCACTGGGATGGGTAGGTATGCCTTTTGCACCAGGGTGGAAATGCCACACGGCACAGACTAGTGGCTCGTTGTTATTGGCCCGGCAGGATGCAATTACTTAATATTCCCAGAAAAGAATATGAAAGAATTGAAGAATTACCAATTATGCGCCGGTAAAATGGGTTCATTATTTTTAATCTTTGCTTCATGGGAATGGGCAAAGAGGACCCATGTAACTAGTGAGGTGTCGAAAAGGATGTTAAATTTCAAAGGAAAATACCTTTATTTTTGTGTATAATTTGTCATTTGTATTAAACACAATTTGCAATCATGTGGATAGTAAATAAATGTAATATCCATGAAAATATTGTTAATATTCCTTTGTTTTGCAATTTTTAAAATGTAAGCGTCTCGGAGTGTCATTCTATTTTAATAAAACAAAGCATCATAAACTGATTTGAAAGAAAACGTAGCGAGCGTTCCAAAACAATATTACTTATGCGCGTATATTAGTTTTATCTGACGATACCATTTTAGTTGAGTTCCTCTTTAATTGAAAAAATCGTATAATGATACAGTTCAAACGAGACCACTCAGTTCAAATTCTATTTTTGTTTTCATTTTTTTATTAGTTGTAGGTATGTTAAATATTTAGTACAAACTTTTGCTATTGCATTCGAAATTTAGTCTACAATACTTGTTATTTGTGAATTCCATTCAATTTGCCGTTTGTTGTGTCAAATATTATTTAAGTTATTTAAATTTAACTTTAAAGGCTTGTTTGGCCAATCATTTTATATGACAAATTGAACATATACACAAATGAAAATGCAAAAAAACAGATGCTTTCTACTTCAAATAAGGGAGTGTGTCATGTTTTAAATGTTATAGCTATAGATCATTTCGAACGATGATTAAGACATGATATAATACATGTCCATTGATTTTACATAATATTATGCGCTTAAAAAGATCATTTTGATTAATTTTTCTATCATGATGTCCGTTGACTTTTGCAAATAAAAACTACCATACATGTTGCTGTTACTACATAGCACCGAACAGCAGCTTTGCGCGATGAAAAGTGGTGTAAAGCGAATTACTAGGGGATTATTTAACTTGCAGTCAAATTTCTACACCCCGTCCAACGATACCTAAAGTACGGGCTTGACAGCTGTGCTTACCGATCCGGATCGTTCCCTAATCCTGCTCCATTCATTCGTCAGTACGGCCCGGACGGCCGTCGCGTAGCAGACTGTCAAAAATAATATCCCCAATCGCTTGTGTTTTCTCACGCCTTCCATTTTGTATCCATTTCACTTCGCCCACCAGCAGGACGCCTGGCCCTGTCTGTGCTAATTAATTCGTCAATCGCTAGCTAATTGGCTTTCGATGTCACGTTCACCGACAGCCAACTTACTGCTGCTGAAGCAAGCCGTTAGTAAAGGAGGAAAAACACGGACAGTACATAGTGGGCGCCAGATGCAAGACGCAAGAAGCAACAGGCTAGACCGCGGGTGAGTGAATTTAAACAACACTCACTCGCACTGCCCTGCCCGGAAGCGTAATCGGTTGTGAAAAGATCTCCTGGAAGTGTGAAAATAGCACCGCGTGGGCTAAGTTAAGATTGTGTGGTACCTTGTTATGATGGGACCGGTTTCCGGTGGCGGCTAGTAAGGGCGAATGTCTTTCACCGGGAAACGATTCCTCCAGGGGGTGAAAGGCGTTTAAAATTATTTTCCCTCTTTTTTCGTTCGAATTGATTTGTCAGCATTGGGGTCATCCTTTGATCAATACTTAATTGAATTGTCTACAGAATAGACTGGCTTGTTTGAAAGAAAATTGAAACAATGGAGAGTGAGAAGCTGGAAACGATACAAAGCGATATCAGTTTTTGTTCTTCTGTTTCAGCAGGATTTCACTCGTGTGTTCGCTTAGATTGCAATCGAAAAATCAAAATCAAATACGGGCTTACATTTTTGGCGCTGGGTGCCGAATCAAAGGACAGCAAGCGAACGATGCTGGTAGGCACAGTGTTTCACAGTCTTCCACCGATCGTGTAAAGCAAAGTGTCGCTGTGTGAGAGAAACGATACAATCATTTGATGGTTGTTTTCCGTTGCGGAATGAAATTGATTGGCCAGGTGGAAACGGCCGACATTGCTGGCATGGCTGTCTGTGGCTGGCTGGCAACGGAACCCTTTCAAGTGGTACAGGGCATCGCACGGTATCATCCACCGCCGGGAAGGTCACTGCGAACGGGAAAGTCAATGCAAGATAAAGCAACCTGGGTAAAACACTTTTCTACAGGTGAGGGAAAGTCCCGTAAGTGGCCGCTTGGTTGGATTCTCTTTCCTCCACCTCTGCCCCTCGCCTTTTGTGGCACGATGCAGAAAGGGGAAATTCTCGCTCTACTTACTCATCATTGCTGCTACTTATTCGCTTCAGTTGAGATCAAATCAGACATCAGATCAGACGCTGGACCATCTACCAAGGGTTGTGTTGGAATACATTGGGGACGAGAGCGTTGGCTTCATTTCAAGCTTCCTTCGCACTTGTGTAAGCTCTCTTGAAAAGGGTGTTTCGTTTTCTATTGGGCACACTTGAAGGTGTTTCAAAAGGAACACTCGGTGAATGAGAGATGTGTTTTGCAGACGATTACAATCTCTAGACCGCTTAAAGTCAAATACCCTGTGAGTGGCATCTTACCACAGGGTAAGGTTTTGCGATGCAGATATTGCTGCTGCAGGTTTGAAGTTGGAAAATAGGTGAGTTTAAATTTGAAAAATGATTTCTATAATACATACAACGAAGAAAAATGTGTTGCATTTTGCCTTTCAAGGATTTCTATTTTTAAAATAAAATAATTGTTTTATATAATTACATGAATGATGATTGTTAGAGATTGTAATTTGAATTTATTAGTTCGAATTAGTTCGAGTTCGAAATTCGAACTAAATTTAGAGATAGGAAATGAATTCATAGGCATAGATAAGGATACAGAATGAACTAAAATGAATTATGTAATGAACTCTTGACCATTGAATATACAGTTGCAACCGGACATTTGAACGAGTCGCATTCATTTTTCTAACCGGCACAAGTTTTTGGAATTATCGGGAAAGAAAACGAGTTTTACCACGTAGCCGAACATTCGTGAGGTTTTCTCACATTTTTGGTCCTTCGAACCGGATACGTGCGTGCTAAGTGTTTTCTTTCGCTCTGCATCAAGAGCAACGGCAAATTCGGAACGCTCCGCATCACGAGCACGGTGCAAGTCATCATTCGCGCCATTTCGAATTCTCGCGCTCGTTCAAGTTCATTAGCCCTGCAGCAAGGGCATCGGTCGAATTTTCGTGATCGTGAATCGTGATTTATTTTTCCCGCGTAAATTCGAATTGCTACAGTTTCGTGAACGTTCATATCGCGTTATCGACATTATCGTGAAAATCTGACGGAAGCTAAGATGGACAAGAAGATAAAATCTGCTCAGCACAAAAACTCGTCGCAGTGGAAAACATTAGGGCGCTGGAGCGCTTTAAGCAGAACTTCAAACCCGAAAATGTAGGTGAAATCCCGGAGGTTATGGAGTGTTTGGAGCAACACAGACAGGACTTTTTTGCCGCGGTGGCAAAGCTGGAAGAGTATGACGACACCAGTGATGCGATTCAAGCCTGTATTACTGACAGGATCGATATGGAAGAGCGCTGCCGGCGGTTAAAATCGTTCCTTAGAGAAAACCAGCGGAAGGAAGCCAATTCGCTCAATGACTCCTTATTGGCAAACTCAACCCTAGCGTTTGGACGGCCAAATACATCAAACATTCGTTTTCCCAAAATCGAATTACCAACGTTCGACGGTGATTCGACAAAGTGGTTATCATTCCGCGATCGCTTTGTCGCGATGATTGACGCAAGTGTCGAGCTGCCGCCAATTGCAAAACTGCAGTACTTACTTTCATCCCTGAAAGGTGACGCTGCGGTTCCCTTCGAACATGTTACTCTGACCACGGAAAACTATTCTGTTACCTGGGCTGCGCTGCTTAAACGATACGACAACTCACGGATGCTCATTCGCGAGTACTGGCGACGGCTACATTTCCTACCTGCGATTGCAACAGAAAGTGTCGATGGTTTGACGTCGTTGGTAGATGAATTCGTGCGATATGTGAATGGGTTGCAGAAGCTGCATGAACCTGTCGACTCATGGGACACGCCTTTGTCCAACATGTTGCTGATGAAGCTGGACAATGAGACCATTCTGGCGTGGGAAAGACATTCTGTGCATAAGAAAAAGGATAAGTACAGCGAGTTGATCGAATTCCTGCAAGACCGAATTCGAATCCTAAAATCGAGCCAGAGTATCTCGTGCGATCGGATTGTGGCTCCGATCAAGGTGGCCGGGGCACATCGGCCCACCGCACCACGGCGGTCGGTAACCAACGCTGCTTCTGTGCAAAGGAATACTCCCGTTTCATCGACCATTCAACAAGTGACCTGTCCATTGCAGTGTGCAGATCATCACCTGGTTCGAGAATTGCCCGGTATTTTTAGCCAAAAATACTCAGGAGCGGCGAGAAATCGCACGGTCAAAAGGTTTGTGCTGGAATTGTCTCAGTTGTTCCCATCAAGTGAGATCGTGCAAATCCGAGTATTCTTGCCGTTCGTGCAAGGAACGGCATCATACGCTGCTTCATCAACCACTACAACAACCTACAGTCGCTTTGTCAGCCCAATCAGATGATGATATGGTGTTTCTCGAGACGGCTATTGTGTTCATCGTAGACGATTATGGAGAGAAACATGAGGCACGGGCGCTTTTGGATTCGGGCTCTATGTCCAACTTCATTTCGGATACGTTAGCTCGGAAGCTCATGACACCTCGAGCGAGAGTTAATGTATCAGTGTCTGGCATCGGAACTTCAAGGCAGCAGATAAAGGGTTCGACCACGGCGATCGTTCGTTCAAGGAACCTTCAATTCACCACCCCATTGGAGTTTCTGATCCTGGATACACCCTCGGCGGACATTCCCACCTCACCAATCAACGTGTCTTCGTGGAACATCCCGGAGGTAACGCTAGCAGACCCCACGTATCACATCCCAGGCAAGGTCGATGTGGTCATCGGTGGCGATACGTTCTGGGAGCTGCATACCGGACGTAAGCAATCTCTCGGTTCGGGTCTGCCATGGTTGGTAGAAACGCAGTTTGGATGGGCGGTAGCAGGAAATACAACGCATTCGTCTCAACAACATCGGGTGTGTAATATGGCAACGAGCGACAGTCCGTTGGAAGCCATATTGACGCGGTTCTGGGAGAGCGAGACCATCTTCGACGAGCCCGCTCTATCTCTGGAGGAAGACATGTGTAAACGTCATTTCATCTCTACTACAACCAGAGACCCATCTGGCAGGTATGTCGTACGTTTACCACAAAATCCTAATTCGAATGTCGTTTTAGGAGAATCGAAAGCAATCGCTGATCGTCGTCTCCTAGCGGTGGAACGGCGGCTCAAGTCTAACCCTGCAATGAAGGAGGAGTATAGTAATTTCATGTCGGAGTATGAGCGCTTAGGCCACATGAAACAACTCACCGAGCCGGTGGACGATTCGTGTGAACACTACTATCTCCCTCATCACGCGGTGCTTAAGGAATCGAGCACAACCACCAAGGTCAGGGTAGTCTTTGACGCGTCGTGCAAGACATCTTCTGGCTACTCCTTGAACGACAAACTCCTGGTTGGGCCGGTGATCCAAGACGATCTGTTCACCATCATCGTTCGTTTCCGGTCTCACGCAGTCGCACTCTCAGCAGATGTTGAGAAAATGTATCGCCAAATTCTCCACGATTCTCGCGACACTGATTACCTGCGCATTCGGTATAGAAGAAACACCGCAGAGCCGATTCAGACGTTCCAACTACAAACAGTAACATATGGCACGTCTTGCGCACCCTTCCTAGCAACAAGAACGCTAAAGCAGATCGCTCTCGATCACAAGATGCAATACCCCCGAGCAGTGGATCCTGTATTGCACGATTTTTATGTGGATGACCTGCTAACGGGAACAGACGAGTTGGCAGACGCAATTGAAATGCAAAGGCAGATTACCGAGATGCTCAAGCAGGCTGGATTCGTGTTGAAGAAGTGGGTATCGAACGTACCCGAAGCACTAATCGGCATTCCTTCAGAAGACCTTGCCATCCTTCCTACTCATGAATGGCAAGATCCCCAATTTGTATCGACGCTTGGTCTGGTTTGGGAGCCAGCAGTTGATATGCTGCGATATCGGATCGATCTACCAACTGCTGCGACGATGTTGACAAAGAGGCTAGCTTTGTCCTACATCGCCAAAATCTTTGACCCGCTGGGCTTGCTTAGTCCAACCATTATCATCGCTAAGCTCTTTATGCAACAACTGTGGAAGTTGCAGGAAAACGGGAAGCCATGGGATTGGGATCGTGAGCTACCATCACATCTCCAAAAGGAATGGACGGCATTTCATTCCAAGCTGCATTCACTTCGGGAAGTGCGCATTCCGCGTTACACTTCAATTCGGCAGGCAACAAACGTGCAGCTACACATTTTCGCGGATGCTTCTCAGGTGGCATATGGTGCTTGCTGTTACGTCAGGGCAGAAAACGATTCGACAACATCGGTGCAGCTGTTGGCAGCTAAGTCTAAAGTAGTATCGTTGTCGAACACACACTCTATAGCGAGACTCGAGCTCTGTGCAGCGCGGTTGGCAACGCAACTGTTCCGGAAGGTCAGTCAGTCCCTCAACGGTGAATACGATGCTTTCGCTTGGACTGATTCCATGACCGTGCTACATTGGCTCAATTCAGCACCACGGAGGTGGAAGCCTTTCGTTGCCAACAGGGTGGCACAAATTCAAGGAGAAACTCGGATCAAGTGCTGGAGGCATGTTCCTGGTGTAGACAACCCAGCAGACGATGCATCGCGAGGTCTACTACCAGACAAATTGCAATCCTGTGAACGATGGTGGCATGGGCCACATTGGTTGAGCAGCAAACAGGAAGAATGGCCTATAAGAGAACCTGCAATTGAAGAAACCGCATCAATAGAAGAAGAACGTATTACACAATCACGAATAGCTGCAATGTCGATGGAGGACGATTTCAACAATAAGCTATTTGCACGGTTTTCAACCTACCTCAAACTTCGTCGAACCATGGCGTATTGTTTACGTTTTGTGCAATGCATGAAGACACCGAAACCCGCAATTACGTCACCGACAGCCAAGGGTCATGCTTCGATTCAGGACATGATTACATTGATTGCACCTCCATCTCGAGACGAACTCATCCAAGCTGAGCTTCAGTTGTGTCGGTTAGCTCAGCAAGATTCATTTGCGGATGACTTACCCGCGGTTAAAAACGGCATGGATCTACCACGCAATTCAAAGCTGAAATGGTTGTCTCCCTTTATTGATGAGGCGGGAATCCTGCGTGTTGGTGGCCGGCTTCACAACGCACAAATAGCAGAATACACGAAGCATCCTATACTTCTTTCTGCAAAACACCCACTCGCTGCATTGTTGGCAGTCGCGTATCACCAGAAGTATATGCACACCGGTCCGGAACACTTGTTATCCATACTTCGTGAACGCTTCTGGATAATCGGTGGCCGTAATTTGACGAAGTTGGTTTTCCATCGGTGTCACAAGTGTTTCAAGGCCAAACCTACACTGGTACAACAATCCGTTGCAGATCTTCCGACATCAAGGGTTACACCCACGAGACCGTTTGCTGTCAGTGGTGTGGACTATTGCGGTCCGGTATTGCTGAAGTCGCCTGTTCGCAATAGAAGTCCCACCAAGGCATACATCGCCATCTTCGTGTGCTTTGCAACACGAGCGGTCCACATTGAGTTGGTGAATGATCTCACTACGGCGGCACTTTTGGCAGCACTAAGGCGCTTCGTGGCTCGCAGAGGCAAAATCGCGGAACTGCATTCGGATAATGCTACTACGTTTAAGGGGGCTGCACACGAACTTCATCGCCTCTACGAGATGTTTAAGTGCAGCAATAGCGAACGCATCAAAATCTTCAACTGGTGTGCCAATGAAGAAATTCAGTGGAAGTTTATTCCACCTCGAGCGCCACACTTCGGAGGACTGTGGGAAGCTGCTGTACGATCCGCTAAACAGCACCTAATTCGCACGATAGGAAGTACGAGCCTCACTCAGGAGGGAATGGTAACATTGCTAGCGCAGGTCGAACAATGCTTAAATTCAAGACCCCTGATTCCGCTTTCTAGTGAGCCATCGGACACGCAACCGCTCACTCCGGGTCATTTTTGGTAGGGTCGAACATGCTGGCGTTGCCACAAGTTGATAGGAGTCAGGTGTCAGGCAATAGATTGAAGGAGTTTGATTTGGTGCAAAGGCATATGCAGCATATATGGTCGCGTTGGTATCCGGAATACTTGCAGCAGCTTCAGGCCCGGGCCAAACGTTTAATAGTTCCACCAGTGTCGATAGAAGAAGGGCAATTGGTAATCATAAAGGAAGACAATATACCACCTACCTTGTGGCCAATGGGTAGAATAACACGATTGCACCCAGGAAAGGACGGCGTTGTTAGAGTCGTAACACTTCGTACAGCTGCAGGAAAGGAGATAGTACGCGCAGCAGCTAGATTGGCAATCCTTCCAAATCCAAACGTATGTGAAGACAATTAACCTCGAACACCAAAGTTAGGAGGCGATCAGCGCGAAGCACATGCGTAATGTAAACAACCACACCGCACATACACACGACACGATACACGAAGTGACAGATCGACACTTGCAACTTGTACAACACAACACCACACTTGCACAACATTTGCTATCTCTGAGGCGAAGTTAGATCGAGATACTTCTTCATTTTCTTATTATTTTTTTTCAATTGTATTTTCTGAATGTTTTAAAGAAATACTTTCTTTGGCGGCCGGAATGTTGGAGATTGATCATTTGAATTTATTAGTTCGAATTAGTTCGAGTTCGAAATTCGAACTAAATTTAGAGATAGGAAATGAATTCATAGGCATAGATAACGATAACAGAATGAACTCAAAATGAATTATGTAATGAACTCTTGACAATTGAATATACAGTAGCAAACGGACATTTCGCATTTATTTTCATAACCGGCACAAGTTTTTGTAATTTTCGGGAAAGAAAACGAGTTGTACCACGTAGATGAACATTCGTGAGTGGACAATGGTGTAATGATTTGCAATTCTGTGAATGAAAAAAAAACGAAATTTCAAAGACGTTAATCTGATTTCTAATATAGTTGATACTTCATGCATTTTTGTGAATTTTTTGTACAAAATTATTTTTTGAAATCATTTAAAAAAAATTTCCTTGTATTTTTTTACCCTGAAGTTCGTTAGTTGAGTTTACTAAAAATTATTTGCGTGTGGTTGTGACATTTGGATCTAAACGGATAGTTTGAAGTTCCCTGTTGTATTTTTACTAGAATTATGTATGATAAGAATCAATAGAACTATATGACAATATTTTAAATCACATCTTTAAGCTATAAAAGTGAGCTTGTTCGTAACAATTTGCATAATTTCACATTATATTACAAAATCGACAGACACTGCGATAGTTCAAAGGATAACATTTTGATTCGATGGCAGCTAAACATTAATATTGCTTTCCTTTCATCTGTACCAGTGTCATTCAAAGCTAACTTTCTTTGTTACAGACATAAAATAGCTAGACCTACCGAGACAGTTTTCGCTTCCGATATAACCCTGCCAGCAGTCGGAAAGCAAACAGCCCTCGAGGGTTGAAATAGCATGACTGGATGAATGCTGCGTCTCGTAGGGCACACCACCGCACACGAAAAGCCAGTCAGCCAGCCAGCCAGCCAGCCAGCCAGTACAATGCACACTGGCCACCGTGCACCCTTGGGGCAAGCACAAACCTGTCTGTCACGTTAAATACAGACGAAAATTGAAGTGAAAAAGAAGTGGCGAAAAGATATCAAGTGACCGTTTGTTGTAGACGATGAGAAGATGATGGTTGATGAATGGGCCTTACTCTTGTAGCGTGCAGGACAGCGCCGTCGCCGACAAATGTTTCTTTGTGTGGTCATTTGGGTGTGCCGTGATCGGAACCGTTTATCGCTAAACGGCTCGCGTTGGTGTCGGTGTTGGTGTGTGAATTGAAGAGGAAAAAGTTAAAATTAGTCTGAAGAAGGCTGCAAGACAAGGGCAGGCGAGCGAGCGTGGATGAGTGTGAGACGCCGCATGTAGTGTGGGTTGTGCTAATCGAGCAAGTATTCGCCTTCCGGCGTCACTCTGTTTGCTTCAATCCTTTTTACCTTCAGCGCTGAAGGAACGCTGGAAATAGCTCGTCGGAAAGCCGTTGCCTGTTGTTTAGCAAGACATCTGGATGTAATCTGTGTGAGGTTTGTTAGGCGTATGTTCCCCAGCCGCAAACTTTAGGACTCCCGGGAGACTCCGAACCGAAGTGCGAGTGTTCCACACGGTTACCCGTTATTTTGGGCCGGGAGGGTTTTTCTTGGTAACGCTACATCATGGCTAGTGGATCCGTTTCCTCACAGTTCCACCCGTCCGCAGCGAGTTAATTATCGCTCCGCTGGGTTTTGTTTCGGGGCCCTCCTGTTCGGCGCACACAGTCTACCGCTGGGTGAAACGGAGATAGAGCGAAATGTTATGTTATTAATTTGGTCCCGATTTCGTCCCAGCACACGGAAGCTTATTAAATCTTCCCCTCAAGCAAGTTCATTTCACCACCACCATTAGCTCCAACACTATCCACCTACCCACCAGATCTTGTACACTGCGTGGCCGTGGAACGAGTTGCCGGGTTGCGTGTGCTACATGCTAGACGCACTTTTACGCGTCCTGTGTGCGCCTGTGTACCTAATTATCCTCGGGCGGTAAGCGGGAAAGGTTTACCGCTTCGCTAAAGCAACCAACACCCCCAGTGCCCCCTCGTTTTGGGACAGGAAAAAGGTTGAGCCAAAAGTTAAGATTTCGTCGAACGCAATCCTCCCGACGGCGGCGATGTTGTTCGAGCAGAACGTGTGAGCGACAGTTCCTCGCTGGCGGCACTGGAGCGAGGAAAAGACGCATGCGAGAAGCAACGGCTTGTGCCACTGCCTTGAAGGGAATGAAGTTTATTAATTGTAATCGCGTATGTTACGGTGTGCAGCAGCAGCTCGGATTTGCCGGGTTGGTTCGGGCAAAGGAAAACAGTGTTGGTGCTTAGCCGACATTGACTGTAGCCGGTAGCCGGCGGGCGAAGTGAGTTAATAAGATACGGACAAGAACATCCTGAGCTAGGCGTTTGGGGTTGTTTTGCTCGTTCAATTGTGAAACTTTTTCGAATCCGGTTGAAAGTTTAACAAATAGGAAAATTGAGCAGAAAGTTACCCTGTGATGGGCTGATTTGGAAGGAGCCGAGCATTAGAGCGAAATAGAGAATAGTTTTCAGGGACAATTCTAGAACGGTAGCAATGCTGTATAGAAATATATCGTGCCTGTTTTGTAAGTAAGGGATTGTGTTGGTTTGTGAGATGAAAGCTTTCGTCGAAGGAACAAATAAACTGTTGAAAATGTATATTTATTAAAGGGAGACCTTGAAACATCGTGAAATATTGCCCTGGTTTGTGAATATGTATTTAGTACACAAAATGTGTGTAATTATTGAGAAACCGCAAGCTGAATATGATAAATGTGGCGCGAGTGAAAAGATTCAATGCTAAGTAAGGTCTTCACATTCATTCTTTCATTCAGCGTGTAATCCCTTTGACATCCTTTTATGGCACTCCTCCCTTTGTAAGGCTATGTGCGCCCGTCAAACATTTCACAAGAACGTATGCTCGTTGTTCAACTCGCAATCTTTTGTTTAATGCTGCATTTAAATCCCAGCTAGTACAACAGGAAAGTGGCCTTGACCTGCTTAAAAACACTACACGTGGTTTTGAGTCGTGTTTTTAAGAGACATCATCAGACTATATCAAGGTAATGGAGCGAAAAGAAGAAAGAACTAGTAAGCGATGACTTATTTTTTGGAACTAGTAGACAAAAACATTCCAAGAAGTATATGAGTAAACTGGAAAAAATGTAGCCATGAACAAAGGAACAAAATCAATATTTCTTATTAGGCAGTGCTGCAGACATGACAACTGAAACAATAAGGGCAAAATTAGCCTCACCAAACTGCAGCCGTTCTGTTTGCAACGCTCATAAATACGGTGAATGAGGCTGCATAGCGAACAGCGTTGTCAAACAACTCCATAAAGCACTTTTTCGCACGTAATACATGCATTATTTTCCACCCGAACGCTTTCATGCCGCCGCTCATTGACGCTCATCGGGGGAGCTGTGTTCCTTTGTGTGTACGCTCGTACAGGAATTATTGCTACACCGCCGTGCCTGTCGATGTCATCGGTATGAGTCTGACCGTGGGAGGGAGGTGGGGGTGAATTTTCCAGGTGGCAGTAGGGAAGGGACACACCATCGCAGTGCGTCCCGGCAGATGAGTATGCTCGGTATTTCGCGGAAACGCTAATCGATGTCAGTTTCACGCTGCAATGAATTAAGCTGTTCATAAATCAAGCGCCTTTTTCGGTCCCCGGGATGGACCGGGTCTGTTTGAGCAAACACAAAAGTGCCGCTGGGAGAAGGTGGATGAGAGCAGGGAAGGTGCTCTTTGAGCTTGCCCAGTGGATCCGAGTTTTTTTTTAAATGCCGAATATAACTGGTAGTGATCGAAGGCGGACCGATAAACGTGGCCATTTCGAGTGATAGTCGCTCGGATGAAGAATGGTGGAGATTTTTTTGCTCTCAGCGTTGGCCGTGTTTTATGGCCGTGTTAGAGGATGGCAAAAGAAGAAACAAAGAGGGGAAGGAAAAAAAGATGCACAAATCTGTCCGGTTTAATGTTGGCAGTGATAATGGCTTGCCAAAAGTAGTTTGTCGTCATACGCCACCGTACTCGATAGAGCCGACTGTTTTAGACTATCGTACTTCACGTGACAGACCTATCAGGCACAATGGATGGATTTTTGAGATGGCTACCGACGGAAAAAAATGATGGCGTTGTTTCAACGGTGCTTTGCTTTGTTTTGTGTGCTAGTGTGATAGTGAAGCACTTTTAGTTAATATAAAGATGATTGATTTTGTTGATTATTCTTTTTGTTAACATCAACATATCATGCAGTATGTTTTTTTTTTCTTTTTTTGTCTTCAATTAGTTAGTACTTTTAACAGGTCTAAAATATCAAATCAAAAAGAGTTTTTTAAATTTCTTGACACAAAGTTCACAGGGTTTGTAGTCCAATAAACAACAGTCCACTAGTTTATTGGACTGGTAACGCCTGTGTGCTTGAGCTGAAAAATTTAATCCTTAATGTGCACGAATCGACGTTTGTAATTTGCAGGCTTTAAAAATCTATGCTGAAAATCTGAGGGTAGTTTCGCTTGTGGTTTTTTTTATTACTTCATTTCGCTTTCTGGTTTTGATTCGCTGGTGTGCGATGATGAGTGAGGTGTAGTTTGTGTTGCTCTCCCTGTTGAAGTGTTTAAAGTGGTGAAAAGGTGTAAATAGTGTGGAAATTTTTGTTACACATGACGACTGAATAACAGGACTTTGATATGTAGTGAAGTTGTATCGAGAGACGATTGAAATACTCTTGATTTTAATTAATTTATTTTGTGTTGTTTCAGTAGCTGTAAACAGTTTCAATGTGTTAGTGAACTGTACGAACGAAGGAGGATCTCCTGAAATAGCGTATAACGTGTATTAGTATTAGTAGTAAGCAAAACGGGCATCGATCATTACTAATACACTCGGTGTGCTGATGAGTGTTCGTAAACACTCGTCATGAGTTGCAAGAAATGTATAAGACCGGTGTTGATTAGTGACGACCCGGTTACTTGTATGGGTATATGCCATGGTCAATTTCATCGAGCTTGCACAAGGCTTACTAAGCCAGCGGCTAAGATGATTAACGACATAGTGAACGTGAAGTATTGGTGCGATGATTGCTTGGAACAAGAAGGCTCAGGTGCATCAAAATCCGACGAAATGCTAGAAATCAAAGCGATTTTAGAAAATATTAAATTGTCAATTGTTGCTATCGAGGAGAAAATTAAAACGAGTGTGTGTGAAGTTGTTAGCATTGGTATTACCAATATGCAGAAATCTTCGATAGATGCTATTGAAACGAAATTGGCCAGTAGTGTTAGTGATGCGGTTAACACCGGCATCTCTAGCATTGAGAAAAAATTAAATGCAAATGTTGCATGCAATATGCCACAAAAAACTTGGTAGAAAAATCTGATGCAACTTCCCTTATTTTGCAGGATACTGAACACACTGATTCAATAGGTACAACAGAATGGACAACTCTAACTCGTAAAAGAAAAAGGACAAATAGTGGAAGGATGGAAACTCCTAGAAATACCAAACTTCCCAATGTCTCAAAAATAGATAATCAAGTAAAAAACAATACTGGGACTTTAATAATTATACCAAAGATAGATCAAACTTGTGACAAAACTAGAAGCGACATGAGAGCGAATTTGGATCCAAGAATACATAAAATAACAAATTTCCGTAATGGTAAGCCTGGTCAAATTATTGTTGAATGGGCTTCACAAGAAGGGATTGACCATATAAGAAAAGAAATACAGACATCTTTGGGTGAGAAGTATCTAACTTCCTTGCCAACTAGAAAGTTCCGTATTATCGGTTTGTCGGAAAATTACAAAGAAGACGAAATGGTAGATCTCATCAAAACGCAAAATAATGGCTTTTCAACAGCGTACATCAAAATTTTGGGAAAATTTGAAAAAGCTGACTATAAATACAAAAGTATAATGTCATAATTGAGGTGGATCACGACACAGCAATTTACTTAGACAGAGAAAAAAGATTAATATTGGATTTGATAGAGTCTACATACACGAATCTTTTCATATCATGAGATGTTTTAAGTGCGGACAATTTGGTCATAAGAGCACAACATGTGATAATGAAGAAACTTGTTCCAAATGTAGTGGTAAACATAAAACATCAGATTGTAAGTCGTCATCTGAAAGCTGCATTAACTGTTCCACCCAAAATATGCAAAGAGGATTAAAACTGAACACTGCTCATTCAGCCTTCAGTAAAGAATGTCCCACGTTTAAATGGTTAAAATCAAGAAAACAGCAATTGAGTAAGTAGCAATTGCAGAATAAACAAAGTAAGAACGTACAGATGTTATACATGAATGTGGCTGGATTGTCGTCTAGTCACATAATGTTGAATCATATTGTACAAACAATTCAACCTTGGTTAGTGTTTATAACCGAAACACACATTGTGGAAGCTGAAGCTTTCGAACAGTTTGGAATTCCTGGATTCACGGCAATTTCATGCTTATCCAATTCTCGACATACTGGAGGTGTGACTATATTTATAAAAGAGTCGATAACTTACAAAATTTTAATTAATGAAGCTCGCGATGGAAACTGGTTTTTATCAATTTCTGCGACAATAAGTAAGAAATCATTCATATTTAGTCTAGTGTACCATTCACCAAGTTCTAGCAATGCCCATTTTGTTAATTTACTCGAATGGTGGTTTGATAAATTTCTTGATCTTGGAGAAGACAACATTCTAATAGGAGATTTTAACATCAATTGGTTGAACTCCGCAGAATCTAAACCACTGAGACAGCTAATGGAATCTTTGAACATGAATCAGATTATTACTGAGGAAACTCGAATAACTCAGCGAAGTAAATCTCTAATAGATCATGTATACTGCAATCATAACTCATTCATAGCGAAGACTGATCCTACATTGAAAATAGCAGACCATGAAACAATTGTTCTAACTTTACAAAAATGCAACGTTTCATTAAACAATAAAAAAACATTTAAAAGTTGGAAAAGATACAGTAAAGACAAAATATGTTCATCTGTGAATGTTAATCTACCAATCACAAATTTATGTTTGCATGATAAAGCACACCGGCTAGAACAAGTAATAAAAATAGTATAGCTCAACTCATTGATGTTGCTGTAGTAAATAATAACAATTATCAAAAGTGGTACACCGGGGATTTACAATGTAAAAGCAGCGCTTGGACAAACGCTACTTCACATTTTTAAAACCAATTCAGAGTTAGACTGGTTATCTTATAAAACCAGTAGAAATTGCTACCTACGTGAGCTCAGAATGACGAAAAGAAATTATTTTGAGCGAAAAATAAATGAATCAAAAATGATAGCAAACAATTGTGGAAGTTGTTAAAAGTTGGTTGCAAACAGGTTCCAATGAAACAGGTAGGGTGCAATTTAATGACAAGATAATCGAAGATGAATCAGAAATAGCCCGGTTGTTTAATGAACACTTTGTCAATAGTGTTATGGACATACATAAAAGCATTCCTCAATGCAATGAACCAGAGCAAATTAAAAATATGGAGCAAACAAGAAAACGATTTCACTTTCAGCCGATTGATATTCAAACACTCCAAAGAATCTGTTTCAAATTGAAAGGAGCTTCTGGACTTGATGATATAAATGGTAAAGTGATACGAGATTGTCTCAGTGTCACAGGGGACACGTTACTTAACATTATTAACGATTCTTTGATTACGGGACAATTCCCAAATACTTGGAAAGAATCAATAGTGATTCCCATCCCTAAGATTAATGGTACAATCATTGCAGAAGAGTTCAGACCGATAAATATGCTAAACACCCTAGAAAAAATTTTAGAACTCGTGGTGAAGGAGCAATTGGTTCAATACTTAAAGGAAAATAAATTATTAGTTCCAGAACAATCAGGATATAGAGAATCTCATTCCTGTGAAACAGCTCTGAACCTTGTACTTGAGAAGTGGAAAACCAATTTAAACAAAAAACATATAACATTAGCTGTCTTTTAGATTTGAAAAGAGCCTTTGAAACAATATCGAGACCTTTGTTAATCAATGCCTTAAAAAATTCGGTATTGTGGGACAAGAACTTGATTGGTTTAAAAATTATTTAGAAGGGAGAACTCAGAGAACTCGTTTTAAAACCACAACATCGGAATCTCTTGAAAACTCATTGGGAGTCCCCCAAGGAAGTGTACTTGGTCCTATTTTGTTTATTATGTATATAAATGACATGAAAAATGTATTAAAATTTTGTGATATTAATCTCTTTGCTGACGACACGGTGGTCTTTCTCTTGTAGCTCTGTAAAAGAAGCAACAACGAAGCTGAATGAGGATCTGGCCTCGCTAGATCAATGGTTGAAGTACAAAAATTGAAATTAAATGCAAAAAAACTAAAATGTTAGTGCTGTCCCGTACCAAGACTCTCTTTAACTTACAGATCAATATTGATAACGAGGCCATAGAGAGAGTTAAAGAAATAAAATATCTTGGAGTCACAATAGATGAAGAACTGAAATTTAAAAGCCATATTGATAATATCATTAAGAAAATGGCGAAAAAATGCGGGATTATTTGTCGACTAAAAAAGACTTAAGTGTTTTTGCAAAGATACAGCTTTACAAGTCTCTTATGGCTCCACATCTGGATTTTTGTCCGTCAATTCTTTTATGGCTAATGCAGGACAAATGACAAGAATGCAAAAACTGCAAAACAGAGCAATGCGAGCTATTCTAGGATGCGGATGGTATACGTCGTCATTGATTATGCTGGATACCCTAAAATGGATGTCGGTGAAACAGCGGGTAATGTACCAAACAATGATTTTTGTTTATAAACTCCTGAACAGTCACTTGCCTCAATATCTTTGTGATCGGGTTGTTCGAGGATTAAATGTGCACGACTACAACACAAGAAGAGCAGCAGATCCGAGAGTTCCTAAGGTTGAGACAGTATCAGCAATGAACTCTTTGTTTTTCAAAGGCATACAAACTTTTAATTTGATGCCCAGAGTAGTTTGTAATGCAGAGACTATACCCCAATTTAAAAGACTGTGTGCAACTCACATCAAGGCCACTATTGTATGAAGTATGACTGTTGTGACAATAGTAAGGAAGTAGATTAATTTAGAAAAGACGAAATCTGCGAATGCGTGAATGAAATATAAATTGATAAATAAATGTTTTAGTCACTTGTTGTGTAAACCTCACTTGTCATCACCAGCTTTGATGATGATGATGATTTTAGCTTTTTTTTTTTGTTTTTGCTTTTATCTTTTTCTATATATCTTTTAAAATTAAATTTAAAAAGTTAAAATAAATAAACAAGTTAACACAAAAACAAAAATAAAGGAAAAGAATGAGTCGATATAGCATTGAGACACGCGCGCGAAAAATAGTATATATAATTTGATAACTTTCCTGGGGGTAGTGGTCTGGTCCAATGCAACCCGAAACGTGAATCGTCATAAATTGTACAGTAACGGAATAAGGAAAAAGTACGCTGTGAGATAGTTTTGAAAGTGGTTCTCTATCGCCATTAGTTGGTTGTAGGTTGAACCGGCTATACAAGAGAAACGAAAGCAGGTACCATGTATTGAGACCGACCATGACTGCTTCATAAAGAGGAGAAGAAAGAAGTTTTGTAGCCACCACGTTCTTGAAATACTTACTTGCCTTATGATTAGATTATTTGCATAATTACTAATTTACAACAACACAATTATCGATAAGATACAATCGTTCCTCTCAATACTATATCGGGGTAAGAGGTGGGACTCATCATCATCATCATCATCATCATCATTTCTTTAACTCCATACAATAAAAAAAACTAGCTAACAACGGAAAAACTCCTATACGATTAAGTAGTTGAGTCTTAATTAGTATTGAACTACTTGCTATAACTATTCACCTTTTTCAAACCTGTGGTAAATTATGCATAAAACAATTGCAGTTGCGCAAGAGAACGTGTTTTTTATATCCTTAAAAAATCTTAGTTCTCGAAATTTAGACGAAAAAAAACGCTTTTGTATTATATTAACGGCTCGCTCTGACCAGCTTTGGTAACTAGTCCATACTCTCCAAGGCAATGTTAAGGAAAACGGGAGCCATTCGCATTCAGACAAACAATGGAGATATTGGGAATGGATATAGTTATTCTAAAGTGTCGTTTTTGATCGGCGTAACACTAGTTTAACACAGTATGGTCACTCAGAAAATGCATCTCATGATTGTGCTTTAAAATGAACCCCTTTTTCGATTCAGTTTATTGACTACCAGGAAATTGAGTAAGTAAGAGCTACAAGCCGGTCTTGTGGTACAGTCGTCAACTCGTACGACTTAACAACATGCTCGTCATGGGTTCAAGCCCCATAGACCGTGCCGCCATACGTAGGACTGACTATCCTGCTATGGGGGGTGATCAATAAGTCACTGAAAGCCAAGCCCACAAGTGGTACAGGCAGGCCTTGACCGACTCCGGTTGTTGAGCCAAAAGAAGAAGAAGAAGAAGCGCTACAAGCAGATAGTTTTTTATCGTTTTTCGCACAATTAAATACGATTTATGAATTTTAGTAGTTTTTTTATGTGTACTGTTCAGCGTATGATTGAACACATTTAAGAGCCTCCGAACACTTTAGAGGAAATACACGTACAAATGTAACATTGTTAGGGGTGTACTCTCATAATTCGGTTACTATTTGAATTACTTTAAATGTTCCAACGGGATACCATGGTAAAAGCTCACCGCGTTACTTCCGTTTGCGTATTTTTTCTCTCTTCAAACTGTCAACCACGCAGTCGAAAACGGAACGGAAATAAATTCAAACTAATTCCATTTCATCCTTCAATTCCTCCGGAGCCTATCCTCCCGCTAACCTTCTACGCTGCTTGCACGGTGCGCTGTAATGCACAGCCCTCAACTCCTCAACCATCCGGACCGTAAATTAATTCAACGCATATTAAATTTACGCCACCGGGAACTGACGCAAACGTACTCCCACCGGAGGAGGTGATGGGATACAGCAGCCTACATTCCGCCACTAGGCACCAGCACTTTAAAGCATATTTTGCAGCAGTTCTCGCAGCTTTAAAAAGGTGTTGCGCTCGCGTGCGGTACGATGCAGCATTCGGAATGGAACGGAACACGACTAAACAACGCACCGCAACAAAACAAATAAATTGCTGGCACCGAACCGATTCGTTCACGGATGGGCGCCATTTGCGTGCGTTTGTGTGTGTGTCCGTTTCGGTTCCCGTGCCATGCCCTATCGGCAGATGCTCGTCGCCCTGTTCGGGCACAGCTATCAGGCCAAAATTAAAGCATTTTACATGTTTACGTTATGGTGTTAATGGAAAACCCATAAAATGTTACTTTCACCCGCCATTAAATTACTTTGGCGCAGCGGCGAGCATTTTTTATGTCCATTCTCCGTGGCCCAGCCGAGCGTGGGTATTGTTTTACTGGCGTTTTCTTAGACGAGATTTTCTAACGCGTCGCAAACAAATCTACCACGCCACGTGCCAGGAAGCGCTGGTCGGTTAGATCATACGTTGACTTACGCCTGCCGTCCGAAAGGCGCACAGCGAGCCGCCGTCTTACGGGTGGTTTATGTTCCACTAGCAGCAGGCCTACACGAATTTGGCGTGGAAAGTGTAACCACGATTACGAAGGTTAAAGGATTTCGGGGAATGGTGGGGGACGATGTTTTTCACTTTTCAAGCTTAAAACCAACCAACGATGGCGATGGGCGAGAAACAGCAAGCCGTTTCTTAGCCGACTTGGAGGTTTTTGCTACATAAACACACCAACACACACACACATGCAATTTCATACACCCTCGCTCATGACACACAGCAACAAAACGGGGTGAAAGTTCAGCACCAAGCTTACGACGCGCGAAAACCCATACCGAGTGGCAACACTCTAACCTCATCCGTCTGCTTACATCCTGTTTGCTAACGATGCTGTTGAGTTGCCTTTCACTGTTGTTGCGTCCTTTTTGCACCTCCCCCTTTTCTTTTAATGTCGTTACTGTACCTGCTACTGGACAAAAAAAAAGAGGTACAAAAAGACGAAAGCTTTCACTCGCTAGCTCGCTTGCTTTCATCCTTGGGACACATTTCCCCCCGAACCAGGCCCGTACCATAATTCAGGTGTCTTTATGGGTTTATTAAAGTGAACTTTTTACGATCAATTTTCTATTAAATTCAATTCCGTCGGAAAAACATGATGTCATCGAGCGGATGGCTGGCGGGACTGCCGCTTCTCGCACCCCTATCCGTTTCGTTCCAATTGCTGCGAGCTACAGGTTGAATGTGCTTTTAATGCTCAATAAAATGACATTTGCCTCGGTGGCTGGAATGAAATGATAGAAAAACAGACAACATGTACACAAACACACTCATTTGGTGCGCACATAAACGTCGGGAGGAGGGAGAGCGTGCCGGCCGCCCCCTCGTGTTTCTGATCGAACAAACAATTTAAGCCCACGTTCGCTCTTAAGCCAGCCCTCATTCTGCGAGGTGATGCGTTTTAATGAGAGACATAAATTTTTGACAGCTTGCGAGAAGTTTCGGTGTAAAATTAAAAACACCGCACAGGGCACAGGGCGTAAAGGATTGGACAGAGAAAAGAGTGAAGATAGGAGGAGGGGGGGAATTATGAAGCATCACCAATAACCCATATTATCAGCAGCGACAGCAGCGAATGCTTGGAGCCGAAATGGATGCCCATTTAAAGGTTGGTGATCACGAATAAAATTAAACTTGTGCCATCCACTCACGGTGGAAACGCACGGGAACCGCCTTACCGATCGAGTTGCCAAGCGTTGGAGATGGGAGTATTTTTATTTCCCCGTTAAAAAAAAAAAAACAAAATCGCTTCCCGAATGCAAGAAGGTTGAAATGTAATTGAATCTGGTACGAGCACTTCTTGGCCTAGTGAGACACGCCTTGTAAGAAATGCTGTATGAAGTGAGGGTGAAGCCGAGTAAAGGCAGGCAGCAGATAAGATCAGACCATTCAGGTACAGGGGTTCCGTTCCGATGCGCACCTTTTACCGCGGCGTTCGGTTGGGGACAAGTGCCGGGGGACGTTGGCTGCCTGCTGGAAATAGCGTGCGGCTGGAAAGTATTAATTATTCATAAGCAATTTCTTTGATCGTCTGCAGTGAAATTGGTTGCACCGGTACTGGGGCGCGCCTCTACTCTTCACCACGTACCAACCGTGACCGTAGGAGTGTTTCTTTACGTGGGTGTAAAAGCGAAATCGTACCGTAGATCGGACGGAGGCAAGAGAGAAGGGAAGGTGCTGCTTTTGCACACGGTTACACAAAAATCGATTAGAATAAATCAAATTTCGTTTCGAAATGGTCGGTTGGGATGGGTGGCGGTGGAGTGTGCACGGTAATCGGTAACCATATTTCATGGCATTTAAATTATTTCCTCTCCACATTGGGCGGCGCACTGTTTCACTGAACGATCGGTAAATTTGCTTTACGATCCAATGTTTCCAGGGGCTGACCTTTGTTGAAGGTAACAGTGGCCGAAGAAGAAAAAAACACGGGAGGAAGGGAGGGGAGAGATGAAAGATTTGCTTTAAAGTATTTCGATAACGTTGGCTGTTAGTAGTTGGGGCTTGTAATGGAATTCACCTTGAACTTGGTAGCGAGCTTTATTTGGGGAGCTTTTCAATAGATTTTATCGGAACACAATACTGTAGATGTTGTTCAATCTAATGAGTGTGTATATTCGTGTGTTAAAGGCATAAAGTGTATGTGTGTTGAACTGGTTCTTATGTCAAATAAAGGGATAAAAAAACAAGAAAAACAGTGCTGCTTTCTCCCCTATTCCATGAGATTAGTTCTTAATGCAGTGCTGCAAAATGTCACTGTCAATGTCACCAAAAATCTGACTGAAACAAAATCCATATCAGCGTCATGTACTCAATTGTGATAATCAGAGATAGTTCTCAGAACGGTTGGTGTGACCAATACATGCTCATGACATGTTTGCGACCATCGCTTGGTCAGTCACTATGTCACTACTTTTTTGCTGTGATCAGTTTTGCAAAATGTCACTGTCAATGTCATGACAAATTGCGATTGAAACAAAATCATCTCAGCGTCATGAGCTCTGTGATGATCAGAGGCAAGCCTCAAACAGTTGGTGCGTCCATCACATTCTTGGTGAGATTGTGTGCAACCAACTCTTGGTCAGTCACTTGGTCGCAACATTTTATTTATTTATTTATTTATTTATACTGTATTTGTTTATACTGTATTTTCAGTTTGTGATCATCGCGAAGGTCATGGGAGATATACGGTGTATGCAGGTGGTTCGAAGAAACAAAATGAGCATGTTTTCTCGCTCTGTTTGACTCGACACATCATCACACTAGACAGAGCGAGAAAGCATGCTCATTTTGTTGCTAGAGCCCACGCGCCAAGTATATTCCAAGAATGTCGTGATTATCGCCAAGTATATTCCAAGAATGTCGTGATTATGTAGAAAAAACATGATTATGCTTGCGCTGGCATTAAGCTAAGCTTTTCAGCTAGAGTATCGCGTTGGACTCAAGACTTCAGATGTCGTGTTCAGCATGTCATGACGCACTTCTATTGACTATCGACAATGAGCATAAAGCTACCACGGATATGTTGATTGTTTTCGTTGGTGAAAATCTCGTGATACTCATGACATTTTGCAGCACAGTTTCAATTTTTTATTAACCCTAAAGCAACCTAATAACCCTAAAGGAACGGGCCGGTCTGGTGGTCAACAACAGTTGACAGTCGTCAACTCGTACGACTCAACAACATGCCCGTCATGGGTTCAAGCCCCGAATAGACCTTGCCCCCATACGTAGGACTGACTATCCTGCTATGGTAATAATAAGTCACTGAAAGCCAAGCTCACTTCACTAAGTGAGTACAGGCGCAGGCCTTGACCGACAGTGGTTGTTGTGCCAAAGAAGAAGAAAGGAACCTATTTGAAATGCAAACCAGAAGAGTTATATACTGTGAGAGTTTCGTATTTCTACGAATTCACAAATCAACATCTTTTTTTTCCTTGATTACATTAAGACCAAATTGGTCGCAGGCATACAGTACGCCATACAGTGCCAGAAATAGCATGGAATGAAATAAAATTAGATATCAAAAATCATGCTAAGAACAGTGTTTGGTGCTAAAAACATTCATTTTGATGTAAAATCAATCAATAGTGGTCCGAGGCACGAAAAATAATCGAACTTAGTAAGCAAGTTGAAGAATCAATTTGAAAACATGATGTAATCACACATCATACAATGTAGCCACCGATGGTTGTAGATGAAACAACAAGAGGAAGGAAAGTACATCAAACGATGATCCGTATTTGCATGGGATTGTAACGTTATTTCATTTATTTCTAAGAACTGTACATACAGACAGCCAACGGGCAACTAACGCTCGCAGAAGCTGTAGCAAACAAACAGAATACCTGTACCGTACAACAGCAATTTACGTTTAGATTTAGCAATTCAATATTTGAACGTGATGTTTTTGCTGCACCTGATTTGTTATCGGCTGGAATTGGAACAACGATCGAGCAGCGTTTACATTGTACATTGGAGCAACGAACGTTTTGAACGACCAATCGACCCTACACGTTAAGCCACGAGCTATCATGTGTTTGCATTTCAAACAATTCCCATCAAAACGCACAAAAACATACAGCTAGCACTATAAATACTCCATTTCAACTTTCCCCTCGAGTGGGGTAGTTGGTTGGGAATTAAAAAGTGGTAAAAAAACTCTCACATTCTCTCCCCGCCATGACGGTGCAGTAAACCGTTTTATGTAAATTTTATTACACTCTTAATACCACCCCAAAACAACGGCACGCTTAATTCGCGCGCTTAACTTCGCTTGCACTCTCCGTTCCTGTGCTGATGGAGGGGGAGGCACGTGGCGCAAAACGATCGTAGCACTTTTGCCACTGAGGGGACAAGATTAAAGAAAATTGCATTAGTTTGCCATTGTGCTGCTGCTGCTGTCCGAAAGTCGATGAAAGTCTCGAGACTCATCAGCCAACCCGGTTGATTGAATTCCCGATGAATTTCTACTCCTTCTTCTCGCTTCATCCAGTACCCGCCACGCCAGCGTGCGGGCGTTTCTAATGCGTTGTGATAGAAATTTCAATTCTTTGAAAACGGTTCGAATAACTAAATTTTGAAGACCAATCAAAACTTCTTCGACCACCGCACGAGCAGGAGCGGGAAAATTGCTTTGTCCATTGATGCAGCCACTTTCCTAGGGCACGCCTGCCGAGGTCAGAGAGAGAGAGAGAGAGAGAAAGAGTGTTGATCGTGGGCACAATTGTGCAAGTGGGAATATGCCCAAACCTAAAACACTATATTCACAGTGCGCGAGACAGCTCAATAGAAACAACAACAAAAAAAAAACGCATACACACACATACACACACAGGTTAGTCCCATGTCTTCTCAGCACCTGAGGCCTACTGGAAGACCTCAGACCTTCTGACTTCTTTTTTTGTAGTTGCTTCAGCTGCTGCTGCACAATTTCTTCTTAGCACATGCAAATCCAATTTCGAAAGGAAACGCTCCCCAAACATGGAAAACACTGAAAAGATTCGGCATCATCGTGCTGACTCCCCACCTCACGTAGCCCCCCCAGCACACTGCATATGCTTATGCTTATGCTTACCGATGGGGATGAACTTTTCTTATTTAAAGTTTGAATTGAAATCAAATCTCGACGGAAGTGCCGTTAGTGAAGCCAATGGATATTTCGGCAGTTCCGTATTCGGCACCATACTGGCGAGGGTTTGCACTTCGAGCAGTAGTTTCCCGTCTTTGGTAGTTTGGCTTTTGTTTTTCTTGCTCTCGAACGGTTTGACTCATTCGATATTGCCACTCACTGGCTGGGAGGGGGAAGAATGCTGGCGCTGGCATATTGTGATCAGTTCTGATCGGTGGCATTTTTGTGTATGTGTGTGCGTTTTGTTCTCGGCTCGATCCGGGGGCTGTTTTCATCTTTTCAAAGCAAACAAAAGCACCTCACTTGAAGATTGACTTCCACAGGGAACACACACACATACAGAAAGTCTGCTGAAGTGGAAAAAGTTCCATTGGGCTTGGGGTGATAGTAAACTTAAATATCCGGAGAAGGAGAGAAATGTGCTTCCGCTGTCCAGCCGGAGTTCTTTTTAAGTTAAAACTTTTTTTCATCTCATTTTCATCTGACAATACCTGTGCCTTCGTCTTGACAATGCTGGAAGTTGATGGGAACATCTTTGCGCAACAGCGTGCTTCGTTCTGAGAATGGAACATATAAACCCGTACGTTTTGGAAAACAAGTCATTTTCTCGAAAAGGGATGAGAAAAACCTTTCACGAAAGTCTTTGCAGTAGGCAAACTAGCTGTAGAAGGATAGTGGAGGAGTTTGAAGAGCAATTTGATTGCTTTTTTTAATTTTTCTTTATGCTGAATGATTGTGCAATGGCGTGTTGTTGGATGACAGAAGCAGCTTGTCCATAAAAAATGTCCATCTTTTTACTATTTTTTTCGTGTTTATTCAGAAATAACGGCCAGAGCGTGTTGTTATGTTTTACATAATTGAATTTTATAAATAAAATTATTTATAGCAATAAATAAGTATGGAAAAATACGGAATAAAGTACCTTATTTTAAGAATAAATCACGGTAAAATTGGAACATAACCTTCATTATTGTCCACATTTTTATGATTAAATGGGCTTTTTTGCATTTTTCCTCATACACGTATATTTATTATCAAGTAAGGACTCACATATTCACACATTTCATATTAAAGAGGAAAACACTGTAGCGAGCTCTATGTCAAAGAAGCACACTTTTTGCACAATTTGGACCGTTCATGTAGTAAAATTATACAAAAGCAAAAAAACAAATTGGTTGCCGCCTGTTTCATCCTTCACTCGTATTAATAATTCATTCCATCGAACCTGTCGGGTGTGCTAATCAATTATCATCCCTGTCTGCGTGGTGGAAATGCTTTCCGCCGGAACCCAAACAACCCGGTCCGGTCGAGATTATGGTTCCTAATTTGAACCAAACAAGCCAACCTCTATCTCTACATTCCTTTCGATTCCCAACGGTGTGTGTGTGTGTGCTTTTTTTCGCAATCAGTACATTACAGCTTTGCACACTGTCCTTTCCCATTCTGTGCACCGACATTTCTCCGGCCGGACACAAATTGGAACCGGGCAAACACATATCCCTCGCAAATTCTTTCCCAGCCAAAGATCCATTCTCAAAGCAAACCCACAACCCGTAGATTCGGTTTTGTCGGTTGAGGATGCTAAGCTAGGTACAGGGGGAGGGGGAGCATAGGTACTGCCTGCCTGCCTGCCATGGATCGGCATCACTACCTAGCATGCCATTATTATGTAAATGATCCATCGCTCGAATTTATTCTGATAAAACATTTAAATCCCGACGACAAAATGGTCCCGACTCGGACCACGCGCAAGTACGGGCTGCATCCGCTAGGATGATCACGTGCAGGAATTCGGTTGCCCCAGCACTCCACTGCTTCGTTTGGAGCGATATATCATCGAGGCTGGAATCCTGCTGCTGCCGCTGCTGCTACTGCCGCTGGTACGTTGGGATTGGTGGGCTTTGTCGGAAAGATCGTACGGATTCAGGATATTTCATTTAGTCATTTTTTGTTGGGTTTGTATGTATGTGTGTGTGTATTGTACCCATCCCTGAGCTGCATCTCGGTTCTGTTGTACCAAAACGGACCTTTTTTTGTCGTTCTGTCCTTCCCCTCCACCCCATTCCATTCCAATATATTTCCATTCCAACAAACGAACGGTTTGGTTGGAGCTTTGGCGGAAGAAAACTAGCCTTAAAATGCAGGTAAGGCTTAACCGGGTCTTTCAAAGCCGTTTGCTTTTCGTGCGACAAATGGCACCAAAATAGTACAGAGATAATTCAATTCGCCCCCGCCGCCTTGGTGGTTGAAATGGAAACGAATGAAAGGCGTGATGCTGGATGCTGAGCGGGCCGGTATGCTGTGTGGCATGAATGCTCAAAACATGTACATAACTTGCCTGCCAGCTAGGCTGGTTCCGGTGGTATGCGTCTTGTAATGGGAGGAGAAAGATGGAGAGCAGACGAAAAGGATTTGTTGAAAACGGGTGTATACATGGTTTGCGTTGATATGTGTACAAATGACGGTACGGGTAATGGAAAATGGAAGAATAGTCATTTTTTCTTGCTTCTAATTGATTTATAAGACCCCTGGTAATTTTTAAGCTCCGTTTGTACAACGCCGTCGTGTGGGTTTACTTTCGTTTTTGGTGATGAAATAGTTCTTATTTTAAAAGTAGAATTAACATGTTTATGATGAAATATTTTGTTTGAAATATTTACAAATGTGTAAAATAAAGTCTCTCAATTGATCTTTTGAGAGATAAATGATTGTATTTATTTCTGTAAAGAGTATTCTTTTGAAGGACACAAGATAAATATAGAAAACGTACTATTGATAAGGGCATCAGCTCTTACCGATCTTCGAAAATAAAACTAGCTCTATTTTTAAAGAGCACACAAATATCCCTACAGGAAAGGTTATTTCGGTTGGTTTGATGATAACCCATCAAATGGCATCTGCACATTTGATGCTGCAAATAGCAACTTCCCCATACCTACACGCTACCACAAGCAAGCCTCTGAGTTAGGCACATAGCCGAGTAACACGAACATCAGCATCTCCGTTAAACCTAGAAGTGCCCTTTAGAGTTGCTTTCCTCTTGGGAGTGAAACAAAAACGAAAGCAAGAAATAGAGCAGCGGAAAAAACATGCGGAAGGCTTGTCCTGGTGTTGACGGTGAAGGATGCTTCTCACGCTTGAGGTGTTGCTAGTAGCCACATGAAAGATTTGGTGAAGGATCCTAGTGCCACTTCTTGCTTAGCTGTCTTCTAGTGCTCGAGAAAAGAAAAAGACACCGATGATATTCACATTATCCTGTTCGGCTGTTTTTTGCTCAACACGGAAGCCGCCTGCATGTTAAAGCCTGCATAGCACAGACAGAAGAAGACGAGAAAAGTAAGACTGTAATGAAATAGGCAAACGTACATCCGAAGCAGACAGCTCGCACGTCCACACGATCCGGACAGACCACAAACCGTGCAAAAGTACTCAAGGGAAGGGTGGGGTTTTGGATGGGAGGACGGGATCCCCGGGTGATCCGTTTAATGAGCAAATGGGCAATTTACATACTTAGCAGGGCGCGTTTCCTAGCACAGCCGTTTTTCGCTCTACGTGATCAGTACGACCAAAGACCAGACAGGCGCGCATATACTTAGCATCAACTGGGGGCTTGTCAACTGGTGAGTGTGGTGCTTTACGGTGCTATCGATGAGCTCTACCCATGTAAGGGTGCGTGTGTGCGTGCATGTGTTTTTGTGAGTGGAGGTTTGGGAAAACTATTTAGAAGTTCGAAGAAGATGCTCCGGTGCTTTCGGTGACACAATTATGGGTCTTTGCAAGTTTTCTTTGAGACTTGCGAATTACGAACAAGGAGTTTGTTTAAGGGTACGATGTTAAATGAATTTGGTGTACTTGATTGGTCGCTGTTTCTACTTGTCCCGTACTGAATGCATATTTGCATGTGATGTATTAGTGTCATTCCGTATTTGGTTTTAATTTTAATGTAGTTTCATTTATTGTAATGAAGCAATGATATATTTGATGCGTTTATTGATGGTTATGATTATTATTATTTATTTAAATTGTCCATCAAATTGGCTTACTAAAATGAATACTAAAATATTAGGAAAAATAAAGGTAGAAGAGTTCATATTACATGGATTGTAGAGAAGAAAATACCTCTATACATTGACATGCATAGTGTCTAAAAATGTTTTGCTGATCTAAAAAGGATATCCTTTCATAATGATTGAACAATTGCTTCAACATTGCTTCGTAAGCTTTCTTCATTTCCAATTCCCGCACAATAATCGTGTCAATTTATACAAATGATTGCAGCACAGGTAAGAAGCTTCAAAGTATGGCTATTCTTCGAACTGCGCTACATTGTAACGATTACGCTTGATTTCTTTCGCTCGATGACGTGTGAACCGAACGCCATGGTAACATAACCATGCCAATTGACAAAGTATTGAAGAGGATACAATGTAAAAGATAACAAACACACAGACCTTAACACACACATACAACCACATACATACATACATACACAGACACGGAATGTAAGATGAAAGCTTTCAAATAAATAGCCCGAAATGGTACCGTTTGGGAAAGATGACTCCACGGTGTGGATAGGGATACCGGATACGTGTCGAATAAGCGTATGGTGTGAGTATGTGTGTGTAAGAATTGTCGATGATTGCTCTTTGAAAGTGACACCACGAATCGGGTCCATCATTGCGATGAAGCCAATCTGCTGCGCCAAACATCGCACGTAACAGTGTTTCGCTTTTTTTTAGCTTTATTCTCTTCCCATTTTTTCTCACTGTATGGTACGATACTTTAAACCAATAACAAAGAGAAACAGCAAAAAAAAGGCAAAGCAACGTGTTGTGCAAAACATGAAAGACATAAACAAAGGCAGGGCGAGGAGGTGGGTGGTCGCTATTCGCGTTTTTTGTTTCACCAAACACTCTATGAAGGCAAAACGTTGTTAAGCTTCCGGCGTCGCCACTGGTGCAATGTGTGTTTGTGTGCAAACAACGGTTTAAACAATAACATCGATGGCACATATGTTCGCCAATATAAATTGCCGTAATTTATTATCGTCGTTTGTTTTTCTTGCCTCATCTCTGCTTTTTTTGTGCTATGCGATCGGTTTTATTTGCTTCTTTGCTGGTGTGCACCTATGTGCAAACCAATCGTGGCTCACCTTCGGCAGGCTAAAAGTGTTAAACGAAAATCGTTTATGAACAGCGAGGAAGCGTGTACAGGGTTGTAGTTGGGTTTTTTTTGGTTTACGCAGATCGTTTAAAACAAATGGTGTAAGTAATGGATTTTGTTGAGTTGTTCACTTTAGCGGGCAGAATGGGAATGTGCTGGTAATCGATGTTTAGTAAAATTGGTAGAAAATGTATTAAGTAGAAAATATACACAACAAGAGCAGTTGATGAAAACTGGAAATAAATAAATAAAATAAAGAAACAAGTTTGAAATCAAGTGTTATCAATACCAAAGATATAATACTTATAAAGGTATCTACCTAAAAGTGATTTTGTAAACAAACACATAAAGGAATGAACAAAATTTCACCCATTTTTATATTCTGCTAATTTTATTTACCATATTCAACTCAAAAGCGATAATAGCTAAAAAAAGACTTTTCAACCTAAAAGAACTGATTCCCTTAATTAACATAAACTAAACAAAACTGTTTTCCTCCATCAACTATCAACCTATACCACTTTGGTGCAGTAGTTCGCCATCCACCCCTTCCTTGTCAGCAAAGACTGTGCGATGCAAACTTTCAACAGCTGACCATTTATCTTTTAAGCCACTCAATCACATCCGACCGTAAGGGAAACTTTTGTTTTGTGACCGTTGCAAAATTAAACAACTATATCCCGTCCCGTCAGCTGTCCGGGTGAAATCTCGACCAAAACAGACACGAACCCTAACACGAACGAACCAACCCGTTGGTGTCTGGGGCGCTTCAGCGTCAAACGTACGTACCAAAATCATATTCTGTGCACGTCCCCAGCCTGTCCGCCTGACAACAGCGGGCAGGGCGATGTCACCAGTGTGGAGAGGGAGAATAAAATGTCAACATTTTGCTAGGGATTTCCGCTCACCCACTGTACACACTTGGTGGTGCTGCTAGGTTGAAATTGAAACAAAAACCAAAACGTTTTCGGCATTATTTGTGTCGAAAGTTTGTTTTGGTTTATGTTCTGAATTGATTTGAGCACTGCACTGCATTTGGCCAGTTTGCGTGGGGTCGAAAACCCTTTGCTATTTTCAGGGAGGAATTAAATAAGTGCAAATTGCTGTTAGTCCCCGTTAGACCAATGTGGGATAGTGTTTTGGAAGTGTGTGTGTGATTTACGTTTGATAATTGCATAAATTTATCTAGTAGGAATATTCTTTTTACAAACGAGTGATAGTTTAAGATATAAATTTATCAAATGATATAACATTATAACTGATCTGTGTACTACCATCGTCGATTCAAAACAAATCCTTCTTTGAAACTCCTTTCCTTTAAAGCAAACCCACGCAGCAATGGATTGTAAACATGAAATGGGCAAAAAACGGGTTTAGCCTAAACGCATCTTAAAATAGAGATATCGTGCTGTAGGTGGAAGATATTGAATTCATCAAAACGGTTATTTGGTTAAAACACAAGCACACGCAAAAATACGTCTGAACATATAAAAAAATGGGAATAACTAAGCAACAGAGATAACACTGTTAATCGCTCTGCACTACTTTTATGTTACCTGCTTTTGTGTTTCAAGCCGAATCACAATCGTGGTGAAATAAATGGCATGTAAGCCGATGGAATTTCCACGAAAGATGTGGTGATCTTACGGCAGGGGTTATTCATTTTTCTCCTGTCAGCTTCATACTACTCCTCTTAAAACCGATTGCAAGAACGTTTTCTGTTCAACAGCCGATCGGATTTTAAGTATAAAAAATGAACCTCAGCCTTTATTATTTGCTTCACCATCACTAAATCAACTTCATGTGCCAAATAGGGACATTATACCACCTTTTGGCAGCCTGTTCGCTGCCTTTTTTTCACTTTACTTTCACAGCATTTGTTCTTCTTCTGAGGCTCCAAGGGGTTAAAAAACAACATCCGCACAAGTCACCATATAAAGGAACCATAAATTTTTGACCAACTGCTTGCCTTTTGGCACCATTTAGGTGTTTGTGTGTATGTGTGTTTAAAACTTGTTTTTTTCTTTTCGGCACAGCAGTTTATTATGCAAAAGGCTACCGGAAAAGTGCAACGCCACGCTATCTACCGAATGGTCTAAAACGGCCAACCAGCAGGATAATCGAGCCAATAACTCACGCTCAAGTTTAGCCCACACCCTGTGGTTTATTTAAAACCGGCAGACAATGGAGCACAGCGCAAGCGGAAGTGAGGTGCAGAGAACGTTATTTAACCTCGCTGTAGCACATGTGAAAACAACGGGCACTTGTACGAGATGGGAAGATATTAGCAACACTTACGGTCGACCACAAAGCGTATGCGTGCCTACGCCGAAAACGCTGCAACATGTTAATAACGCTGAAAACATTAGTTGCACAATTTAATGTCGAAGAAACAAAAAGCAGCAACAAAAAAGAGGCTTTTCATTCTTGTGAAACACACCATAAGGCAGACTTCCGTGCCGAAGTTTGCCGACTGCTTCGTGCGCCCCCTGGTCGCCTGCTGGATGGATGGATTTAATGTTGCTTACAGCTTGAAGGGCAAGGTTCACGAATTATGCTTACGTGCCAGTAAACTTACAATATCACCTTGTTCTTGCTTCCCCTCTCCACCCCACCCCGTTGCTTTTCGCAAACCCCAAACACACCCGAAAGCAGCCGGGAGAGAAAACAAGCCACTTTGCCGGTATTTTATTGTGAAACTTTTTTAAACACCACCAATAAAAGCGAAAGAATAAGAATGGCGAATTTCGGTGTGTTGCCTGAGACAGGGGTCATGGTGGCGCGAGAGTGAAGGCATTGCTATTGTTTTTGCGCATTGGCACATGATGGGATAAGGCGATATTGTTAGAACCATCAAGCAACGCAATGCTCGGTATGTCTGGGCGCGCTGTGGTACACAGTGTGGCACGCTTTTGTAGCTGGTTTGTGTTTGGGCAGTTTAGTAAGAGTAGAAGCATTCTTAGGAAAATCATAAGCTATATGGAGATAATATTTAAACCTCGTGAATCACATGAAGGACAAATGTTTCCGTTTGATGTGTATTTTTAAAAAGAAGAAACATAAATTAATAAAAGAGTATTTTAAAAAATAGTATTTAAAACATTTATTAAAATGATGAACCTTGCTATGGTCATATAGCTATGATGAACCTTGCCAAATCATTGTTGAAAGGATCAATCATAATTCAAGGCAATGTGTCTTTTTGTCGATGCAGGAGCCCAATTACTGGTACCTACTTCATAGACGGCACTGCAGTTAATCGACAAAATCATGCCAAAGACCTGGGCGTTCTTCTTGATTCAAGTTTGAACTTTAAACAGCATATCGATGACGTTGTAGCCAGAGGAAACCAACTACTTGGCGTGATTGTCCGGACAACTAATGAATTCCGCAACCCCATGTGCATCAAAGCTGTCTACAATAGTATCGTTCGTTCGGTTCTGGAATATTCGTGCGTAGTCTGGAGCCCAACTACTGCTTCTTCAATTGCTCGACTTGAGGCGATTCAACGTAAGCTCACGCCCTGGCAGGATCGCAATAATCTTCCTCCATATGCTGCGCGGTGCCGTCTTCTAGGCCTTGAACCTCTTTCGGTTAGAAGCCGCAATGCACAGTGCTCTTCCATCGCTGGTTTGGGGCACAGTGCTCTTTCATCGCTGGGCTCTATGGACTCATCGCCTTTGTTGCATCGAGTCGATATCTATGCACCATCCCGAACACTTAGGTCTATAGAGACTCTACGGATCGCTCAACCTCGTTCAAGCGCTGGTCGGTCTGACCCTATGTTCCGCATGTCGGCTGTTTTCAACAGCGTTTAGGATTACTTCGACTTCAACATCTCAACTCTGTGCTTCAAGGAACGTGCTTCTGCCATGGCCACAGTGATTTGCGATACAAATCTTGATTTTGCTATTTTGCTATGTATTTTTTATTGTGTAATGTTACTTATTTTGAAATAGGCCATACAGCTCGTTGAAGATTAAACAATAAATAAATAAATAAATATTATACCCTTTAAAAATAGTACCTTTTTAAATACAACACCAAGTTTGTCAAAATTAAAAACAGCTATTACATAAATAAATGCATTTAAAAATTGTATAATATTCAATGATTGCTTTCGATATCATTCTCGCTTTGTAGCACATTTTGTACCACACTGTACTGTTCCTGCTATATACCAGTAAGGAACATTTTCAAGACCCCACAACCAAGAGTAATGATTTATGAGCCACAACAGCGATGCTGCACACACCAGTCGCCAGGACTCGAAAGCCCGCACCAGGTACACACGGCCTCGAACTTCCGGCAGCCCTCCGAGCCACTTCCCGTCCGAAACGAAACCAAGCACCTACCCACATCCCACACATGCCATTGATTAACGATTCGAGCATTTGGCAGAGAGTTTTGCTTTATCGTTTATTTCCCACCCACCCTGTGCCCATCTGTATCGAGCAGTCGAGACCCTTCGCCCACCCTTACGTCCACGGGGTACCGAGGAAAACCTTCCCCCTGTTTGCAAAACCCCTTTCTGCGGGCGCACTTAAGCTGTGGCAGTAGGGAAACCCTGCACGCGGGGACGCGGGTTCTTTGGGGCGCGGGTTTGGTGGTAAAAAAGGTTAATTGCTCGTAAAATGTCTGCCGTAATTAGCGGCTTAGACGGGTACGGTTTTATTGAACCTAATTACAGGCGTCAGGCGGGGCAGCATCCGATGGTCGATATATTATTACTCGCTCAAAAACTTGCGATGCGTTTGGCAGATGGTACAGCATATAGGTTGTGTGTTTTCCCGCGTACAGGGTGTGCATGTGAGTGTGTGTGTGCGATTTTGGATGCGTTGAACGGTGCAATCGATGTGGTAACGATTAAACAATCACAGCCATCACCCGATGGAGTGGGGACAAGGGCGTGCTGAACATTGATTAAAAATGTAACCAGATGTAAAATCAATCCTGAGCTGAGCGAATAATCGATTACCTTTGCCGCTTGATCGATGCAAATACGTGCGTCATCGGATTAAAGGCGTCATTAGCAGAAATTTATTAATTCACGCCACCCGTTGATAATTTCCAAATCGTGCCAATCAAGCACGGAATGGATGTTTGGAAAGTAATTAATCGGTACAGGCAAGGCCTTTGTAGGTGGGAGCATGTAAACAAGTTAACGGGAAGAAAGAACAATAGCTGTTGCTCAGGTAACTTGTTGTTGAACAGTTTGGCTTAACAACAACGTTTTAACTGGTTTACATATTTTTATTCTATTTTGAATTTTATGTTCACTTCAGGGAATGTGATGTGTTTATTGATTATCTTATCTTACATATTTTTTATTATCTTTGTAATCCTTTGCCCTAGCTAACTCAGGTAATGAATTGTTTTTGCATTTAGTCTTTTTATTTTGAAAATAAACTATTTTAATTTCTTAATGAATTTATATCCAAAGAGCTAGCGTGCAACTTAAAGAAAAACATTCAAGACCTCCTGCAATTACATAACTTTCTTTTAAAAAAAATTACATACTTTAATCGGAAAGTATAGTTAAAAAAAGGCTACCGAAATGGCTAGTACAAAGTAAAAGTTTTCAAAATTTGTAACTTTCTATAAAATTGAAGAAAAAAACAAGTTAAAGAAACGCTAGAAAGATATAGTAGTGTTAATTACTACTCTACTACATTAAATGGGACTAATATCTTTAGATTATTTGTGATTCTAAAGACTTAGTCGTTAAGACAATTGCTTAAGTTGACGTACCGTATCAAAGGTCAATTTATTTGCACTCGCACGAGCAAAAAACTCATTCCGTTTCCATTTTCCTACGTAACACAATGAAGTTGTCGGGCTGAGAATTACTTTTAACCGTGTCTAAAATGACACTGACAACATTATTTAAAAGTGCATTAACTTTTATAGCACACCAAGAAGATACAAATCCCGTCACCAACAAAGAAAGCTTATCATCCAATCAAAAGGCATCCATCTTCTCGCTGAGTTCCGTTTGCTTTGGTTCGTCCCACCTCGAGTTTGATATTTAGCCACCCACGAACTTGAGTCGGGGGCTTCCGTTTGCCCTGAAGGTATTGTTTCAAATTTGTCTCCAAACGTCAGCATGTCAGTTGGGTTTATCGCTCCATCCTTCGGTGCCCACACTCACGAACATTCGCCTACAAAAAGGCAAAGCAGACAAGAGTGGCCACTCTGCCATGCTTAAACTAAAATAAATAGAAAGAATATTTATTCAACCATTCACCCATTCGCAGCGCTCAATAAAAGCGATCCCGTGCAGGGCGAAAGGATTATGGGCTGTGTGCGTTTGTTTGCTTCTTTTTGTGTGCATTTTCCACTCCCATTCGCCAGCAATCTGTTGCTATCAATCGACATTTTAATACACCGACCAGCGTTCGTTCGGACCGGTGTCCGTTCCTGCTGTACGAACCGCCGTACCAATCCCAAAACCATCGTCGATTGGGTCCTTTCCTCGGGCACTGTTTTCCAAACGTTCAATCTAATCCAACGCTTCAGCGCGGTGGAAAAGTGAGGGAGGTAGCTGGAGCATTCCCCCGGACAGGGATTGGTAACGCTCACGCCCACCCTATTTCTCGGTCCCCTGGTCCAATCATTCCTTTCAATCGCTGACTAATCCTTGCTTTAGCTCCCGGTGGTATTTTCTTATGTATTCAAACTCCATTCTGCATACGGAGCTTTGTTTCGATTCGCTCACCAATGGGGGAGTGGACCTGAAGGAATAATGGGAGAGTGGTTTGTGGTGCATTTTTTTTTCTACCAAGAGTGAGAGAAACTTTACACATGAACCCCTTGCGGATATTTCTGGCCCTGGTGTGATTTGCAGCACGGCAGCTGATGGAGCGGATGGCACTGTAATAACAGTGAGCGGGAAAGCTTAAAACAAAAAGCACTACCCCTCAGCTCGTTCGAGCTCATTGACGCTAAGATTTGCACTGCTGGGATGATGGAGAAGTTGCTAAAATTGGAACTGTTGGATGCTGTGAAAAATGAAGCAGGACAAAACAAAAACTTCCACTTTCAACGACGGCACGAATGAATCGTAATCGAACATTTGCCCTGAGGGAGTTTTATATCCGACGATCGATTAATCGAAAAATCTCGTCCGTTGACGGATCGTACCGGGAACGCGGTTATGGAATTGCAACAAACGGGAGACCACGAATGGGGGCAAGAGGATGAAAAGCTGGTAAAACTAGTACATTCATTAGCGCTTTTTCTCGCTTCTTAACACACACAAACACTCACACAGATACGATTGAGTAATGGTTGGAGAAAAGCTGAAGCTTCCGCGGTGCAAGAAGATTAGATGGCATTGTACCCACAATCGTTGCGTTTCTTTTCTACGATCGTTTGTATCGTAACAGGAAATGGTCGCAACATAGCAATGACATTCGCAGACACACACTTACACACACGGAATAAAGACGATGTGCAGACGAAAGGCAAACCCGATGGCTCTACCGGAACGAGTAGAAGGAACCTTTGTCTTTCGCCATTGTCACTATAAATCAAACGGTATTTAGCTCTGCCGGTGAGCGCCGATTGGGGAAAAGTCCAGCTTTGAATGATAGCTTTGTGTAGGTAAGATAGAAAGTATTTTTGCTAATGAAAAGAAAACAAGCGACTTTTATGACGGTTTCCCTTGCCATGTTCGATGTTATGAATAGCGCATTCGTCTTGTGCGTAGTACGATGCCTTTGTATTTCAAATGTTTGTTAAAGATAAGTAGTTGAGGAATTATTGTTATTATCATTTTTTTATTCATTAAATTATTTATTTCCTAAACCTGAATCTTTTTGATCATGAATGTTATTTATAGTGAATGTATAAAAAAAAGAAAGACTTACAAACTACAATAACGGCCAAAGCAAACGTACAGATTTTATAGGTGTACATTTCAAATAATTAATTTCTTCTTCTTCTTCTTTGGCTCAACAACCGATGTCGGTCAAGGCCTGCCTGTACCCCCACTTGTGGGCTTTGGCTTTCAGTGACTAATTGATTCCCCCCCATAGCAGGATAGTCAGTCCTACATATGGCGGCGCGGTCTATTTGGGGATTGAACCCATGACGGGCATGTTGTTAAGTCGTACGAGTTGACGACTGTACTACGAGACCGGCACAAATTAATAATTAATTTACTGTTTTATTATTATTATTATTATTATTATTATTATTATTATTATTATTATTATTTATTTTATCTTCAACGGGCCTATGGCCTAATTAAGATGTTTTACTACAAAATAATATAATATGTATTACAATAACATTCTAAGAACAACTAAACCAGTCAATTGTTTGATTCCGTCGTACATTTTCGTACGTCGTACAGTTTTTAGGAAATATTTCAAAAAATGTTTTAAAATCGTTAAAATATTGAGCTCAACCAAATAAAACGCATTATAAATTGAAATAGCATTTGACAGTACGTCGAATCAAAATGCATCCGATGGAGCAATGACACCAACCTTAATGAAATCATTATTCTCACTCTCAAAATCACTTCAAGTTGTACTCTCTGGTAGGAGCGGTGTCGAAGATCTACTACGAAGTCTTCAAAAGTGATCGAAATTGGTATAGAAGGTTAGAGTCTTTTCTTCCTAAAAAAAAGATTGTGAATTCCCTTGCATGTGTACAATACGATCTTAGAAGCGAACAAATTTTGCGTCCCCTAAAATGCCATAAGCTTCCACAGCACGATCCGAATAAAGTATGTTAAAACTAGATTTTCAAAAATATGTTCACACTAGCTGTGTTCACCATTGAGGCCTTATTATACGTCAACTTTCATTCCCCCAGAACAAAACCAAAATGCCCTTGATTCGATTACATTTTATTCAATAATGATTCGATCCGATCGATTTTATCAACAACCCTTGCCTGCTTGCAGCAACAGCACAAGGTAGCGAGGCATCGAAACGAGTGAATCCCCAATTCGCTGAGCTGTACACAAATCCGACATGTGTGTGTGTGAGTATCTAGCCTCTGATCAAGGAGAGGCAGCACACTGAATGCCCCGAGGGAAGGCCACGATTAGCAAGCCAGCTGGAAGTTTGCAATTTGGAAATCCCGATCCCCGAGACTGTTCACAAAACTTTCCACTGCTGGTGGGTTTGGTTGTGGGGCGGCTTGCTGCGGCAATTCGGTGACATGGAACGTCTTCTTCAACTTCGGTTTCACCTACCGTGGCGCAATGGGTACGGCGAATCGGTACGGCACGGTCCCTCAAGTGATTTATAACTCCGTTAAGTAGATGAAAGCTAGATAATGTAATTGAAAAGGATACACCGGCAGTGCTCGCGTGTTTTCGAATCTTTCCGAGGGAGCGGCGGTGGCTGGCGGTTTGGGTGTGGGTTTGCTCTGCCAGTGACAGAACTGCACTCAGATATACACACACACACCCACCCGCTCATATATAAATATCTCGGGAAGTTCGCTATCCCACGCGCAAACCCCCGTTACGTTCTTCATTCGGCACCAGCTGACACGGAAGAGATGTACGCTGCGCGGGGCTCCCTGGAGAACAATTCGCTTGCCACGAGGGGTGGAGAGAAATTCTAGTTCGGGGAGGTTGAAATCATAAAGCAATAAAATTTAGAACGTGACAGCTAGAACGGAACACGAAGAAATGGCACTGGCGTGGAGTTAACAAGAGTTTGAGCAGAACTTTGCAACGACTGGCAACGGGTACGCCACCTGGTTGGTAATGCTCGCCCGCCGTCCTTGTTGTCGTCGTCAACAGTTGCGTCAAGTGTCTCGGGGTCAGGTTCAAGTGGAGTTGATTTCTTTTGCCGATACAAATAAAATATTATGTGACATTATATTGTCCCCGAGTGCTCTCGCCGGTTCAAAGCGATGGTGTGCAGCTGCCAAGAAAGTGGTGGACGCGTGTACCTCCTCGTGGCAGAAGCTAACCCTTCGTGATGGAGTGAACGCCGTTACGAAGGAAGTTTTCTGTACACGAGTGTTGGTTTGAGCTCATAGAGCAGCGCAGAAAGAAGAATCATGTTGACCGGGAGAGCTCGGGATTCGCGTAATGGCTGACAGATGCTGCCAACTGTGGTCCACACGTTCGTACCATTTACCATTTACTGGCCCCGTGTAACCCTTGAGCTGTTCGCGTTCATCTTTCTCCTTCGTCTTTGTCTGCTCCATGCCGAACCGTGGCTAGCACCCGGTCTCAACACGATTGTTTACTCGGCTTGATCCTTTCATCTTGTTTTCGATCGCTTTCAGGAACATGTTCCATGAGCATACATACACCCGTTCACACACACACACACCCGGCCGTTCTTTGTGTAGTGCGACGGTTAGGGGAGGATTTAATCCTCCCTTCCCGGTGTACAACGGCGGTGAAGATTGGTTCGAGCTGTTCGAAGGATGACAGTCGGAGTAGCTTATCGATAAGCTATTAGATTACGTACAAGGCAGAACGGCAGGGTACACAGCTTGTGTGTGTGTTGATAAATCCTAATGAAGCAAAAATGTGTCGTAGCTAAAGTGAAACAGGCCACCATCCAAGACACCCATGCTCGTTCAGGAGATGGAGGGAGCTTTTTTGTGATGTTATGTTGTTTTCACTTATCTCTTTTTCCCTTCGACATAACTCGTGCGCTCTCTTTCTTGCTTTTGCCTAGTGGTTTGCGAGCATTAAGCTCTCCCGGTGTCGCCTGTGTGACTTAAATTGTAATTTGTGTGTGTGTGTGCGAATAGTTCATAAATTGTGAACTTTAACCATTTGTCTTGGGCTATGGGCTGAGGACCACCGATAGCCTCCTGCCGACGGACCTACCGGACACACGCCACGGTGATTATGACAGACTGTTATGTGGTGTGTATTAATTTGTCGTTTGTCGTCGTGCCACACCGAAACAAAATGGGACCCAGGTGTGAACTGGTTCGGGTGAGTGTGGTTTCTTTCTTTCGCGTGTCGGTGTGTGTGTGTGTGTTTTTTTTTAAATATTTCTCTTCGGGTACGACAGCAACACCTAATTGAACCGGAAGTAGCACATTAATTCTAGTGCGGAAGTTTTCGTTTTGTACCTGCTGCGTGTCATGTTCTTGGGTTTTTTTTGGGTCGTTTTCGTATTTTTCCAAAGCAGTATGTCGTTTTTAAGGAGGAAGTGGCAAACGACAAAACAAATGTGTGAAAAGGCACGAGAGAGTGCACGAGATGTGTGAAAAGGGACGATAAGAGTCAGAGGATTTATGGCAATTTAAATTGATAGTAGATGGCCTCTTTCCACTCTTGATATAATGCTTTTAGCAGCCATTATCGAGACTATTTGAATGAATTATTATTGTTCTCGACGAAGATGAGGCACTTGCCCGATACTCGGTGCGAAAGTTTCCGTAATTCACATTTTGTTGCACTACATTTTAAAGATGTTGTGTAAGTTTTATCTAATCATGATGTACATGATGCAGAGAAACTTGGCCAGCACTAGAAACCCTTCGCAAACTCATAATCTTTTACCGTGTGGTGCACAATGGGTCGAAGTTTCCACGGAGCAGCGTAACAATGGCACTTCTAAAGAGTCTATCCAAATTGAAAACTGCCAAATGAAATGGAAACTTTGAAAATGGTTGATCTGCTCCCTGGCTGGCAGACGAGGGGATACCTGAAGAATCCTACGATTGGAAACGAGACTGCTGCAAATGGGGTTTGGCAAAACTTACCCTTTTTTGACGAGGTGACGTTCTCTTGGTGAAAAGAAAGCTTTAGCGCTGCACCCACAGAAGCTATGCTGAAGCTGTGCATCTCCATTTCTGTGGACCACGTAGCTGTTTCTCTTTCGCGCTCTCTCTCTCTCTCTCTCTCTCTCTCTCTCTCTCTCTCTCTTGCAAGGTGATTTGATTGCACTGTCAAAAGTGAATTCTGTTCGTTTCATTTCTTCCGACACAAATGATGCCCGTGCTTCGTATAACAACCGAGTGAGCACCGAGGGAAAAAAGTGAGTAACGAACACCAAGTTTTGAAATACAGAAAATGATAGAAAATGATTTGAATGTTGCAGCATAAAAAAGAGACCCCAAAACGGGTTGTTTCCCGCGGTGAGGGTATGGGAGCAGTTTTACTTGCGGCGTTTTGATGCTCTTTCGAGGTTAGTGAATGTACACCGGCCTGCTGTAAGCACATGCTTTCCTCTGAGCAATTACTTTTGCAGTTCTGTTCTATTTCTTTTCCAAAGCTTTGGGAAAGTGTTTGAAAGTGATTTTAAGTATTTGTCGTGTGGGGCACGTACCGCGTTGACTTTGCTTTCAGTTGGAAGCAATTTCAATATAATGAAAAGGACATTTGCTAAGTCATTTAACCGTTTTATTTTGATTCATTTTTATGAAATGTTTGCAAGCCGTTAAGGCAAGAATTTTTATAAAAATATATTTTGTATATTTTATGTCATCTAACAGGATTTGTCTTTTAACAATGACACTTGCCTTTTTGGTACATAACCCGCCCTGACACCAAAATGTCGTTACCGAAAAACGCACCGCAGATTAAAATCGTACCCTTAAAAAGCATCAGTTAGCGGGAAGCTTAATCGCATAGCAACAAGAATGATAGCTTCGTTTACACTATCAGCGTAGGCCTCTACAGTTTGGATGTTTGTTTCCCAAAGCAAAACAACAACAAAAACCTCCAACCCGGGGCAGTTTCGTACCATTCCAGGAAGGTGCCGTACATATCAGGTCGAAAAAGTAAATACAACGGCAAAGTCACACCGGATATCAACGGTTCATCCGGCCGTTCGTCGAAAACGTTCTCACGGGAGGGGAGGGCGGGCCGAGGAAAAATCAATCGAAAAGTTTCGTTGTTTTCACCAACGGTTTTCATTTGCGGTTCGGTTTCTGCGGGGGCAACTTTTCGTGACATTCGATTTGCATTCCGCGATCTCATTTGCCGGTTCACCGGGCCGGACTTCGGACTCCTCCGGACTGTGGCAGGCGGCGGCAATCGCGCTTCTTCTTCGCCTTCCGATAAAAGGTGTTTTGCAAAAAGCTTATCGCAGCGAACTTTCTCGACTGCCGTTCACAGGCGCCCACACACACACACACACACATCAAGCACCGGCTCCGCAAGCAAGCGGTGGATGAAGGGAAATTGGCTTTTTTTTTTGTTTTATTTCTGTTTTACAATTTTTTCCCACTAAATCCCCTTCCTCCGCACGCCAAACTTACTGTTGTTTGGTGGAGATGGCGCCTCGTCGCCTTCATTTCGCAATGGTGGACGAGTATACAAGTGCTGGAACAATTGTCTCTCAGTCGGTGATGGGGTGGTGGGCGATGAGCTATAACTGGAGCGAGCTGGAGAGATAGAGAGACATGGTACCTATCGATGAGGAAACATGGAATCGGAATTGGCGGAGATTGAAGCGTTTTCTATTTGCTCTTGTACCCCTCCAGGCAATGGACGATCTGGATCTGCTGGTATGGAAATTGCCCTATTGCTGTACCGACCGACCGGACGTTTTTGGCGATGTACATTGAAAAGCAATTAAGAGTTTCGTTTCGAATCGTGGGGTTCCCATTTCGCATCGACAAAACGGATCAAATTGTGTGTGTGTGTGAGCTTGTGGCCATGACATTCACGCAATCAAAGCTTAAGAGCTGCGAACTAGTTCGGCAAAATGGGGTGATTGTTTTTCGGGAATGGTTCAATGTTTTCCTCGAGTTAGACATTTACATCTAAATTATGTATCGTACAAAAATATTCCCAGCATAGATACGATGTGGTTATGGAGTTAAAAGTTTTGAAGAACTTTTCTATGTTTAATAACATGTATTTTGTTTGTTTTGCGAGTAGTATTTGATTTTATGAAAGATTTTTTACATTGAATATGGCAATGTATTGTAAATGTTCGAGCAATCTAGTGCTCAAATCGTTCATTGCTGTTTTTTTTTCTTTTCACTTGATAGGATCAAGCTTCACAAGGCAAGGTAATAAGAAAGATAATTTATTTTGATTGATTAAAATTCAAACAGTCAATTTAAGATTAATTTCCTTTTCAGTTAACAGAAAGGATGCTAATTACCATTCCATCACCATCACCATTCCCTACAGGAAATAGAACATCAGAACAAATTATTTCGGAATCGGAAAGTAAGCTTCGTTACTTAAAATATGCAACTTCCGTCTCATAATAAAAGCTTTTGAAAAGTATCCTTTGCTCGTTTATAAAACTATTCTCCTACATGGCACAACACAATTACTTTACCAAAAAAAAACTCCCTCCAGTTGGTTTGATGAAAGTTTATAAAACATAACCTGCTTGATCCGCTTATAAAACTGTTTCAGCCACACCCGCCGGCATAGAGAAGTGCATACGAGTGCCGTGCAAAGTAGTTATTAAGTAGCGCTCCGGACGTTCCTTTAAGTTTGTAATTAAGAGCGAACAACTTACACATTGTGCTGCTTGCCATTTATTGCTACTACTGTCGTTTTGGTGAGATTATGAACGGGGGTAGGTATTTGAAAAAGTAGAAATGGGTATATGTGCATTGGGAAATGAGCAAATCATCGCCCTTATATTAACGAGCTCATAATATGTTCAGCGATTTTAGTTATTGATTTTGTTTATTAGAAAAACCTCTCAAACATGTTGAACAATAAAAAAATGAATAATATAAGTAATTTGTCTTTAATTTCATTCAATGAGTGTAATGAAACTTTAGCAATAAACCATATTTTTGTATTGTCTCCATTGAGCACAAATATTACTAACAAGCATTTGAAAAGCGTTCCAAATAAAATCGCACCCGAAGTGTCCTTCCATTCTATTTCCCTTGCATTGTTTCGTTTAACCGGTTGCGTGGCACAAAACTTCACCAACTTGCACGTAGCTGAAGCCACGGGGCCTTTTGGTAATATTTAATCGAAAGTTGAAATTTATGAACATCGGGCCCTGTGCACACGAACGGACGGTGCCACACGAGCGCAAGAAGGAAGCGAAGGGCGCCATGACGCCTGGTCCTGCCGATCCGCCCGCGGGCATGGATTGTCCCGGCAGGAGCAAAAACAATATGTTGGGCCGTGGCCGTGTCATGTTTACGGTTATTGTTTCATGCATAGTAAATGGTTTTTGTTGCCATCATTCGCGTACCACAAAATACCGACGCGTTTGCAACATGCGAAGAAGTGGAGCAACAGTAGTAGAACGTGAAAAAGTATGGAGTAAAAAATACAACAATTTCTCCCGTAAAACAGCCACGCAAAACGCGTCTCGTGTACGCCGTTTTGAGAAATGGCGGTGTGTCGTGTAAAAGCACAAACGAACACACATACGAATGGGGGGCGATCCTTTGCCGGTGATCATTTGCTAAAGAGGGTCTTCTTCGCGTAATGAATTGCATGATAATGGTGAATACATATTTCCATCGAAAGAATGTTTGCCACCCTTCTGTTCCACCGGGTGGATTTTGGATGGCGAAGCCTTGAGCGTTTTCGAGCATTGTTTGTTGCGTTTCTCGGAATGCTCTGCTTCTCGGACGCCGTGTTCCGATTGTTTCGCTCATTCGCGGTTGTTGCTATGAATTTAGTTCCGTTGCCAGTTTGTCTTAGTGTTTGCCTGCCATCCCCTTTGGCTCGAGGTAGGTGCGCCTCGAGTATGTAGGACCAAGGGCTAAGGGAAGGGCTATACACATTCGTACAAGAAAAGACACCGAAGATGGGATGCTCAATTGAAGTAAACTCATAATTTCTATTGCTTTATTTGAGAGTCATAAATATGTCACCGCAGTGAAGTGGTCCTTTCTCTTACCACTTCAGCCCAGACGGTACGACACGATCGTGACAATATGGTATACTGGTTTTAGTTCGTAGCCCGTACCGTACCGCGCACAACGGCACACGAACGATGTGTCTGTCATCGGCTAAAAAACAAAAGCAAAAGTATGTGACAATACAACTGGATTTTTTGGGACCGGTTTACCTCGCCCTGTTTTGTGTGGTAAAATGTGCTTTGTGTGTGTTTTATGGTGTGTGCGTTTAATGCACCAATAATTTATGAAATTATGTGTTGTTGTTTGCTTGCCTTGCTGGAAGATTGATGACCTGTAACTGTCAAGCTTGATTCAATATCGAACTAATGTACTCATCGGTTGATACTGGATGGTTGATTGTTTCGATATATTTGAGGCCATTTATTTGTAAGGTTGGTATACTCACACGCTCAAATGTATGTGTCGTGTAATGGTAAGACTGCATTCAAATATTACGTTATGTTTGAAATTCTCATGTGTATTAACTTGAACCATATTTGTTGTGCTCTTTAAGAGGCAGGCTTATTTGTGGGTTGCTTGAATTCCTAATTACACTTAATGTATCGTATAGTAAGCTTTCCCTCAATACAATACAAGTTAGAAACAACATGTTGTAATATTTGGTTTGTTGTGTATTCTGCAAGATAATAAATCATACGACATTGTAACTGTTTTGTACTTAGTGAGCCCTATATACTACTTTTTATGCTGATTTATTTAGGGTCTAAACTATGGATCCATTTAGCCTATCAGTTCCTGTTACTTGCAATAGAAAGGTTATTTCAACAAAAAATAAGAGAAACTCTTGTGCTATTCCATCCTTAGTGCTAGCTCTATTTATTTTAAAACCTAATTCAAATGTTGTTATATTTGCTCTTGTTTTAAAATAGTACATTCATAGTCTCAGCTAAAAACAATTAAAACACTTACCATAAGTTGATTTGTTCGTTGACTCTCTGCACATCCGAACCTCATCGTAGCGCATCTAATGTATTGCCCTTCAATCAACAGGGTCATATATTTTTCATCATCATCCCTGGTTGAGCGCTTTATTGATGCATAGGCTAACCTATCGATGAGGTGACTATTTACCTCAATTTGGATGGTTCGGTTTTTATTGCCTCCGTCCGCTCGTTCCGTTCGAAACTTTTTGCTTCACTTTTATTTTCGTTCGTTCACGCTCCGCGTAGTTCGTTTGGAAGAGACTTTTTCTTTCTTTCTTTTTCATCTCAAGCAAATAAAGAAAGAAGGTTAAAAGCTTCAATATCCTAATCATTTAACGGTGCTTACAGGCCGGAACCTAAAACCATCGGACCTATCGCTTCCGGGTGCACGTCGCTGATGGGGCAGTCGCCACACACACACACCGGGTCGACCGTAAAATGATGACCACCCATTAAATAAGGGAGCGATTGGAAAAATTTATTTTGTTTACGCCATTCTCACTCTACGGTACGGTTGAGAGGCCGTAGTGCCTGCTTTCACTTTTTATCCCGCTGTGTTTATGCAAGCTCGTATTTGCCCTTGATCCTTGTAGCCTGTTGTGGAAGGAGAGAAATCAATCAATCTAAATTGATAGGTTGTAATTTTTGGTGGTGGAGGACCGATGCTTGATGAGGTGTAGGTGCTTTTAAAGTAAGTGTTTCAGTATGACTGAGCTACTATTATAGGATAATTTATGTTGTAGCTAATTTATTGTGGGTTTAGCATTTTTTTGCAGTTGTTTGTTTGAGCATAATAGCTCTTTAGCATAATATAATTAATTCATCCCATATGTTGATTAAATAACAAAAATCTTTTGAAATATATATCATATGTTTTGTTATGGTAAACTCTTAAAATAAATATTAATAAGTCCCATCCTAGGAACGTTTATAGGATACTCTCCTCCAAACATAAAACGTTGGGCTGGCCAATATTGATTACAATGCATTTCCGTCGAAACGAAAAGAAAGAAGGATTTCGAAATTGGAGCAGAATGTCACATTCATGCGCCAGCATAACTTTGACAACTCTAAGAAATCAATAATGCAATGACATTTTCTTTCCCTTCCATTTGGTTTTCGTTGGTACGATTGTGCACAAACGGTGGCTGGAACGGTTGCGGCACTAATCAATAATTGCAACCGTCTTGCTCCGCTTTCGGTTCAAACTTTCCTAGGCTGCCCGTTAATTTTCTTCGACAAACCACGCTTCACACGGTGCCGCCTTGGTTGCCTCGTCCATGCACTGTTGTTTTCCAAGGGAAAACATTTTTTATCCCCAACTCCAGCAAATGCCTCGGTACCGCCTGGCACGGTTACATGGTAGCGGAGCACTGTGAAGGACATAAATCACGTAGTCCGGAGTAACATAATTGAACGGTACTTTCTATTAAAGTTTCTGTCACTTACTTTCATCAGCCCAGTTCGGGTTAGAGTGTGCTGACGCTTTTCGTTTCACGTTCGTTTCGGTTGTGTTTTAGTTTCTGCTGAATGAGACTCTAGGTTTCTTTCTTGAGTAGCAAATAAAAAGGTAATAAGTACGGCAAAGTAAACTATCCACGACTTAAATCAGTGACTTTTTTAGTAAGAGAAAGAGAGATGTGGTTTACTTTTTTGCAGTGAGACAAGTTAAATTTGGCATGGCAAAATGTGGCGGGGCAGAAATTGATTGTTTCAATTAACAATAACCGAAAGAGAACTATAGAACGTGCAAAATTTACGATGTTCCTTTTTGCTAGTGCGTTGTTATTATCAACGAATTTTGTTTATGAGCTATTTATTTGAGAGAAGGAGTAAGACTGGAAAGTAGGTAAGGAAAATGATAAGTTAACGCAGTTTGGAATAAAACTTTAATAAGCAAAGGTAATAAGGTATGTAGGGAGATTTGTTGTGTTATTAAGGGATATTTATTAGCATATTCGATTACGATTGAATATGTAATGGTAATATAATATTTAAGAAGATAATATTTACTATAGGACGCTATCATTTTATACAACTTGAATAATAATGTAGAAAAACTGTTAAAACGAAATACTGCTCCAGAATGCTAGTGTAATTAGTTTAAAGTGAAATTTGCATAAAAATACAATGCTTCATTCATTCAAATGTATAAATTCATGCTGAAGCACCTATTTCTAATAAAGTGAATGACAAATTACAAAGAATTTTCAGGTAATTGAAGTGTATGTGTTCATTAGCATGAAACAGATTACTTCATATAAGCCTCTTTAACTAATAGTTGTATTACGTATCAATTAATTGAATAACAATAAATTAATTCCATTTTGATTTGATAGTTAATGAAAGGTTGCAAATAAGCTAACAAGTAATACCTATGTTACCTGCAAAGATATTTTGAAGAGATGCAAGTTAAGCCATACATCCATAGGAAAATTCAGACCACACCAGGCTTATTTCCTTTAAGATTCAGCATACCTTGTCGTACCCAGGTACCCAGGTCTCTGGCCAATCCTTCATCATCAACATCAACACCTCATGAATCGGTAGCACTGTATCGCACGTCCTTGCGTTTTCTTGGCCTCCATTCCCGGGCGGAGATGTTGAAGGTGTGGGTCGTTCTGCTGTCAGCATAGCCGAACGATATGCTGGCATGATTTATGACACAGATGAGCCTGAACAAACGACCCAAGCAGGACAAGGGATATAAATGAAAAAGGAGTAGGATTGGAATGAATACACAAAAAAATGGGAACAACCATCAAGCACGGCTGACGTCTAGTCGTTGTAATTTGTTTGATGTGTTGCGCATACACCAACAGTATAAGTGTGTTATAAAAAGCAAGCAAAAATGCACTGAGACAAAAAATGGCATTAAATGAAAAAAGGGTCATTCGTAGGCGTGTGAAGTTGTGAAAAACGTACAAGTGCATTTACATTGATATGGGTTGAAGGAAATTAGTACTAGAGTGACATGTAGGCATGCTGTAGTTGGTCGCTTTTAGAAAAAGGGTGCAAGAGGTTTTTTTTGTATTGTGTGATTTATTTTATATTGTTTTACTATGAAATAATGTTCAATGTAATGTGTTACAAACGAGTATTACTAAAAAAAAAGAAACTTCAATTGTTTCTTAAAAGGTGTGTTGGATAATCATAAAACAAAAGCAAATTCTGCTGGGGATTAGGGACTTCTACAAAAGCGATTTGTAATCAAATTTTAGCTATAAATTTAAATTGAGGTGTATGAGTGGCAAACGATTCCAAACCAGAAATAATGTCCTTCCATTTTCTATGGCTAAAGCTGTTAAACCAAATAAAGCTGTAATACATATGTCGCCGCATAGGTGTCGGGTTTACTTTATCCATCTGTTTGAAATGGCATTTTATCTCCCAAATGGTCAAGCCTGCCCGTACCATTCTCTACAAAATCCCATATTATTTACCCAAAGCTGTATGTAGTAGCAAGAGCAGCAGGAGCAGGAGCAACACCAGCAGCAGCAGCAGCATAATAATGAGTTTGTCCTGCCAGTGCTTATCGGCTGCACACAGGTCAGTGTCGGGTGATTTGCGAGGAAAGAGTTTGACAGAAAACTGTACTATAATGGAACGGATTCACACAATCCAAACCATTCGGTGCAACTGACTGATGCACTCGGGTCGATGCACAAAATTCTCATTTCCGGACAGCTATTTGGTGCTCTTGATTTCGGTTTATTCCGGTAAATGTGGTTTTCGCATTCGCATTGCAAAGATTGATGGTTTGCTTTTTTCTGGTAAAAAATAAATAAACAAAATCCAATACGGAAGACTCGGAACGATACATTTGTTTTGGGAAGTGAGATTTAAAGAAATCATTGATGTGTGGTTGTGCTGGACGATTTAAATTACTTATAGTAAAGTACAATTTCATCGATGTTAAAAAAATTGCCGAGTTCTAGACCAAAAATCACCATAAAAACCAAGAAGAAAAAGTTCTTTCAGAGCCTGTCAACAGTGAGCTCAACAGTTACTATTTCGTTTTTATCTTGCAATAGACGGATCATAGAAGGGACCATTTGAATTTACTCATCTGACTAATACTTGCTAACTTTATTGTCTCGTTAAGAGTTTCCGTTGTAAGCAGAAACTTTGCCCTTGAGCATCAACGTGGATTAGTTTAATGGGAGTGACTTCCACGTAACTATGCTCTATGGCTCTCCTCAAAATCAAGCTAGCTTACGGCACGTTCAAAAGGCACAATTGAACGGTTTATAGTATGACCTTTACCGTCCGATTCGTACGCTCACTGTGAGTTAAAGATCCGTTATTAGTTCCGTTCTGTAGCTTGCACGGTAGCGTGTAATAACGACGAGAATGGTGATATTCATCCGAAGGATTCACATCCTTCCAGGAAGTGAAAGTATCAGTATTTGTTATATACCTGCACGTGTTTTATTGATAGCGAACCAGCATAAACGATTAGTGTGATGGCTACGTTTATACTAAAGTGACAAAGGATGGTACACGGCTACGGCTCTTTGGCTACGGTTACTGAGCCGGATAAAGGTCAGCGTTTGATTGATGTGTTAGATTAAGTGGCATTTGATTTCGGCCAAATCGTTCTCTCTCGCCGGTGTGAACTCGGACTTCTAGTGATCTGTGCTGATTGAGCTGTGCTGAATAAAGTAGTGTGATGGGACTATTTTAGGTTTACAAAATGTAGAATAGTGAAGAGACCCATCACATACCCAAGTTAAACATAAAATAGGGTTGAGCGAGACGGAAGTATCTGGCAAATTTATTTTTTGTTAGTTTAATAAAAACCAAGAGCTCAAAGTGAAACCAAAAGGAGACATTTACATAGAACAGGAATGTCTGAATAGAATCAATTTTTAATCAGAGTTACTATATTTATTATTTTGAGTAAAATTTGTTACTATTTTTAAACAAAATAAAGTTTTAATTCTTGAGAAAACTATTTGACTGGCTTAAAAGTCAGACGAATTTTAAACATCAATTTGCCAATAATTTTACTAATCGTTTCACCACTTCTTCTTTCCAGTTGACAATAACCCATTCAAAAACTTTTTCCGTGATTCAGCGTGAATCAATACAGTGAGTGAAACTTACCATCCGTAACCCATTCCTGTCCCCACAGTTGAGCCAGGAGCCAATTATTTGAACTAAAAATATTCATCAGCCACGTCGGACGTCCGTTTGTGTGCTATGGTCACGTCTTTGGTATTTGCTGCTTTCAAGCCGAAGCCTGCGGGAAGCGAGCGAGAAAATTTTACAATTGTCATTTGATTACAAAAGTAGTACGACTTGCGATGCGCCGGTTGACACGCTAGAGGTCGGTACTTTGCTACTGTGTTCCAAGCCTTGGCAGCAACCCAACTTTATGCTTCCGAGGGCAATCAGATTGCGAGTGATTACTGTGGCATTGTGTCAGTGTCAGAGACTCATCTAACTTTCTGGGTTGGGGGAGGGGGCAAGAAGGATGATCCCTTTCCATCTTCAACCATTTTGTGATGATTATGGGTGAGTGAAGCTTTCCGATGCGAATGGCGACGGTGGGCTTCGAACGAGTGCCGACCCGGGCGCAGGACGTTGATTACGAAAGTTTTAATTTTTATTTCCCAAAGTTTCGCTCGGTAAAGGGGTTTTGGGCACGGGTTGTTCGTTCAATCGCTTCCGTTCTGTAGGAGGAGGGGCGGTTCTCCCACAGGTCACTGGGGTGGGTTAATATTTTTACATTAGAGAAGTAAATTTCAATTCCTTTCCGAGCATTTTGGCACCGATGTGCGGGGTGTACGGGTGAAAAATAGGGGTAGTAAAATTGATTGAAATGATTAAGCTTAAAAGTGTCCATTTCATGGAAAGCCTATTAGAGTCCTTTTAGATAAAAGACATTATTCATGGAATGTTTGAAAAGGAATTGAATTTGGAGTGAAACATTCAACATCAACTTATTATACTGTTTAGCATCAATAACCAAAAATATAAGATGTAGAATTTTGAATATTGAAATATTCTCACCGTTCGGCTTATGCCACGGCATAAAACATTAAGCAATTTACGTTTGCGTATTAACCATTGAGAAGGCGAGCAGGTAACCTTGCAGCCTCGGTTCATCATTCAAACGTCCGGAGCAGTTTGACTGGATTCTAATTTTGCTTCCTTGCCAACGGTGTGTGCAAGAACAAAAAAAAAACGCCTCGCTATAAAAGAATCATAAAAGAAAGCAGTCGAGAAAAGCAAGCTCGATAGCACTGGCGAAATGATACTGCTGCGCGAGGGACCAGTAGACAATGCTGATGCTGATTACCAGGCTTAAGCGTACCAGGGAATGGAAACGATTTCACCATTCCCGAATACTTCGCCCCGAAACTATCTCATTAATATTTCATTCAAGATTAGCACCTCGGCCAAGGCATGATTTTCTTTTTTCTCTTTCCTCGCTGCGTAATGTTCACTGTACGCCGTTTGCGTTGGGCGTTTTAATGGGATCAGCCGTGGCCGGGAAGAGGGGAACGATGTAGCTACGCTTCTTCACGCCGGTGCGGTTAGAAGACGTTGATGATTTTCATAAAATTTTGTGTGACTTTCAGATTACTTCCGAAATGCGCAAAAGACCAAACCGCTATGCTGTGAGGTATGGTGGAGGAGGTTCGTACTGGGCGGGATTCGTCCCAATCGAGGTACTTACCCGTCGATGCGATTTGTTATTATGGATTAATTTGCGTCAAGATGGGGTCATTTCGGAGTGGTAAAAAATGAGCCAAATGGGAGCACTCCGATTGGTGGGATGTATTTAACGGTGCGTAACTACCGTAGGTAAACGATGTAAATGAATCGCTTTGTATTGTGTTAGTGGGAAAGATGGTTAGAATTCTATCGTTGGTTACGGTTGAGCATTGAATGGGTCAGTTTTGTCGTTGAGCTATACGCAGGGAGTGCTAATGATATATAAAGGCATGTAAAGTATAATACAGGGTTTTCCAAGTCACTTTCAAATGTAAACATTGTTATTCAGCGCGTGCAAGATGTTAATATACAGCAATCTGATATTTAATTTCCACCATCATAATTTTAATTTCTTCAGTATGATTTTCAACATGACTCAAGCTATATTGAGTTTGAGCGTTTTTTGTTATGTGTTGAAAATCATGTGTTGAAATTGAAATTTCATTTTGAAGCAAATAAACCATTTGATAGCTGTTGAAAAACATCTAGGATGCGGTGAACAACAATGTTTACAATCGGAACTGACTTGGAAAACCCTGTAAAACTAGACAAAAGTATTCCAAAAATTCCTTCCAACAAGAAACGCCGTTTTCATTAAAATTCGTCGTAGGTTAACTGTAATGAATAAATAAACATATTTGTACTTTTAACGTGAAAAAACTCAATACTGAAAAGAGTCCTCCATATTTGGTTTAGTAATGGCACGTCAACTTGTATTTTTTCTGTATAATTCATTTAGTGTGCTATAGAAAAACGATCTCTGCTTTTCTCTACCACAGCAATGACTACGATGTTAAAGCACATTCGTAAATGCGTTTCCCCAATCTGACGCCGAGTGCGGTGCCAAGCTGCATAAGCGGCAAACAAATGCACCGCAATTGCATACTGCAATTTGGATTATTTACTGGGCCACCGAAAATTCGTATAAATTTGCGGTTTGCATAGTAGCAAACCAGTAGCCAGCCACAGCAATCAGCCCAGTGACATACCCAGTGGCCTGGGCAGGAGTCCCTTCAGTAAAGGAAGGTGACGGTGAACGCTGTCCTCAGCGCGTGCTTCCCGGTGCAGTTGCATCGATCGAGTTTTACAGAATATGTTAATGAATGTTAAACTCGCACTACATATTCATAAAATGTCGTCAACTTGCGAGCGGTTGGGACGATTGGGCGAGATTGCGCGGCCGACGACGAGATGTGCAAGCGTTTATGGTAGTCGTTCGGTATCAAAGAAGCACCCAACCGTCGACGAACCAAACAGAGATGACAGAACAACGATGATGATGATGATGATGATGATGATGTTAATGATGATGATGTTGTTGTCGGTAGAATTATGGAGTGGAGTTGTGTGGTGCAGATTCATCCAACGGAATCAGGGTTTGAATGTTTGCAAAATGGTAGATTTATGTCCCCCTCCCCACCCCGAGCACCTAAATGGGGTTCTAGCTCAGCCCCCGGGGGCGACACATAATTTCGTATAATCACCACGGACAATGCTCACACTCACACAGCTGCACGAGTGCATCGTCCCACAGGCATTTGAATGGAGGCAGCCACAAATGAATTGTTACATTCGTCCTGCTAACTTCTTCACTCACTGCTAGCCGTTTGGGAGCTCTAACGCCCGGAAGGACCAAACATGAAACGCACGGTAGCCGGCATTCTACATCAAACTGTCCACAATGTCTGGTGGGAGGACGAGGGCCCGGGTGGAGCTGGTCGTTGCTGGTTCGAGAGCGCCACAAACGCACCAGCCAAACAATGCGCACGATAGAGCTGTACAGAGGCTTGTGTAATTACTGAAAATCTTTACACATCGGCCCCGAACGGAATGAATGGAGCAGGATCAGGGATTCCCATCGCTCAGCCCAAGATGCAAAATTCAGACAATCACGTGCAGAACGTGGCAGAAGGGATACCCCTTGTACTGCTACTGCCAAGGGTACATACGCCCGTAGGCTTCGGAAGCGGCATAATTTTGAACTAGTACCAACGATACCGTCCCCGGAATCCGGAAGCTGGAGCGGGGACGGAATGACAGGAATGCAATTATCGTTTGCGTTTGTTGATTTCGGCAGACCTCGGTGTTGAAAGAAGCACAGTTGTCATTCAACTGATCGGTCCCGATCGGTGGCTTTGATTTGCGGGCATCGGGAAACCGGGAAGAGTGCACGCCAGCACGGGTCGTGCGCCTGGGCGATATATGCAAAGCGCACAAGGGCAGCAATTATGTGGCGTGCTGTGAGGTGTCGGTCGGTGATAAATTCCATTCCCTTACGTCGAACAATGACATTCCTTCGACGCTGGAGCAACACGCCCCGATCCGGTGAAGGATGGGAATACCGGTGGGATACAATAAATTGCGTGTGTGTGTGTGTGTGTGTGTAGAAGTGAGTGTTTTGTTCGAAAATTCATCATCTTGTGTGTGTGGGAGACAGAGAGCGTGGGCAGGTTGGTGGTGTGGTGCGTGTGGTCGGGTAGAATGCGGTGTGTACATGCAGTGTGTGATCGAAATGCACACATTTAATTTACAGCGTCCTCTCTCCCCGGGGAAGATGTCGTTGCCTGGAGGAAGTATTGTTCGGTCATGAATGTCGTTAGCGGTTTGAGATTGAGTGTTGAGTGTTTGTCAGATGAAAGATTTCCCTTCCCGGATGGCAAAGATGGATGTCGTCTGCCGCAAGGGTTTTGCGCTTGACTTTAAATGTATGACCTTCGTGTGCGGTGGTTTGGTAGAGCATTAGGCACTCTTTCGAAGTCATTAGATATGTTGGTGCATTGGGTTAGATGTTTGTTTAAGAAATGCGAAATGTTCACACTCTCCTATTATTCAGTGGCACATTAAAGTGACATGAAACAGTTTCAGCAGTAGTAATGGATTTTTCTTAAATAACACAAACTTAGGCTATTCTTACATCAATCAAAACCGCATTGCGTTGCTTATTGCACATAGTTCACTCAGTGAAAACAAATAGAAAAAATCAGTAGACTTGAATTTGAAAAATGATACACAAGCTACTCATTTGCTTACAATTTAAATCATAAAGGTCCTTGTCTTGGAAGTGAGTTTGTGCATAATATTAATATATAATACACATTTAGATGTGATTTCAACAAAAGAGGCACTTTCATCAGTACGTTACAATAACAAAAATGAAGCAAAAACTAAACCCTCCTTTCCGTATCTCCTACCAAACAGATAATCACATCGAAAAATGCAATGAACATCGCAGAACATTCAAACAAAATGCACAGGACAACTTCTGTTGCATCACGGACAGCATACCGAAAGACATGCCATTTCTCTGGTACACATTTTTCGAACACTTCCGCACAAAACTTACGAAATGTTCTGGGAAAAAAGCACTCTGTAAATATTTCCTCTTACCGAGTATGCGAACAATGTGCAGTGTAGCAGTGGAAGAGCGGGCCGAGGCGACGGTGAACAATAAATATTACCAAGTGGTTGTATTTATGGAAAAAGTTTTGCGTTCATCCGTACAACACCAAACTGAATAGGGTGGGAGGGTGGGTAGATTCTTATGCAAATCTTAAGAAACTTTTTAACAAAAAAAAGAAAAGAAAAAAAAAACAACACGCGTCAGAAGACCCTGTAACCTTTGATAGACAGATGGGATGGCATCGTGAACTTTTCCCGGTAAAAACTATCTTTCAGAATTATGTCACATTTGCATCTTGAACGTTATGCTAGCGGACTTGTGTATAGATAAATACTCTACATGTTGCTATACCCTATAAAGGGATGTGGATCGTGTCCATGGATCTAGACATAACATAAGCAATACCAACGTGTCATTAAACTCATCAAACCAGAAATGTATAAATTAAATCATACTAAACAAATAAAAAAGGATTGAAATGATGTGTACCAATTTTATAAACTTAACCTTTTACGACTATTTGAACGATAGTGTAGGAAAAAAAACTGTAAGTAAAGCACAATATACTAAGCAAACAGATAAAATAGATATAATATAAATATATTAGACTTCGTTATTTCTGTGAATAATTTGTTCTATTACTTACTTACTTATCCGGCGCTACAACCGCTTTGCGGTCTTGGCCTGCCTCAGGAGTGTCCGAAACCGCTCACGGTCTCGGGCCTTATCTGCCAGTCCGTTATCCCGGCCTTAATGGCGGACGCCTCCACGCCATCTTGCCACCTCAATTTGGGCCTACCACGCCTCCTCTGTCCTTGTGGACGGCCTAAAAAGACTTTACGGGCTGGGTCGTCCGTTTCCCATGCGTACAACATGTTCAGCCCACCGGAGCCTGGCGAGCTTAATACGCTGTACGACAGTGAGGTCGCCGTACATCTCGTATAGCTCATCATTATATTGTTCTTTTAATTTGTTCTATGCTTCATAGAAAATGCTGCACTGCATTCTACGTACATGAATATATCAGAAACTGAAAATTTAATTTACTAAACAGTGGTGCTGGTATTACTATACATACAATAAAAATGACCAACTATGTTTAATTATTGCTTGGTGTTGGCGCAAGTTAAATCTTTGTTCTTTTACACGTGAGTAGCAATGTAACATAAGATTAAATTTATAATCGTTCGTTGTTTTCCTTTCTCCTTTGCAAACAGTGCGTTGGGTTTTGCGCCTGTAGCGTCGATAGCAAAGAACGTTAGACCACATGTTTGTTTGCGTACGAAAAACCGTTGGAATGCAAACAATAACGTGGTACAGTTGTTGTGTAATTTTGGTTTTTCCCTCTTCCACGGTCAAAATAGTTGTCTTCCACGGTCAAAATAGTACCTTTTTGGTGCTGATACTGTTGCAGCGCAAACCACCACAGGTTAAAATACGTAACATATACATACAAACATCACGTATGTGTAAGAGACAAATGTAGTTTTTTAGTGGCAGTTTCTTATAAATGGAACCATCGCTAAGGTATGCGTTTAATTGCAGCCCAACAAACGGGAGGATGGTGCATTATTTTTTTAGGCAACGATGGATTGCTTTCCCACTGTGGATCTGTACAGTGCTGCAGTTGCTACGAGTGGTTGAAGTTGAGTGTGGTAAGAAACTGTGAAAGGTGGTGAAACTGTATGCAGCTGTACAACGGTGTATTTCACCTTGATGATTTCATTAAATCAGCCTCTTACCGTCTGGAAGATCAACCGATGACATATGAATCGTACGACATGCAGTGCGGCTATCAAAGCAAATGTTGCAGCGATAATAGGTAATAATACACTGAGAGAAAGGTATGAGAAAAGTGTTTAACAAATTATTATTTCCAGTTGTCCTTCACTGGACGGGCTTGATAGTTTGGAACGAAAGGCGCGTAAGAAAGCAATATTGGAGCTGCTTAACAACGAAGCCACAGTGAATGATCCTCGTTTTCTGATGGATGGTACGGACTTTGATGTAAGGTTTTTCAACACCATAGCAATCCAACCCTTGGAGCAGCTGGGAGTGCGAGATACGCTAACCACGCAAAAAGTGCTGGAAATATTGTCCAAACGGAGCAGCTGCTGTCAGATGCGCAACCTGCTCGATGGAAAGTGCTACTCTAACGTAACGCTCTCCTGCTGCAAAGCTGTCGAAGAACCTTGCTGTGATCCGCACTATCCGTAAGTGTTGATAGAGGGTATCATTGTTTGCCCAGTAATGCTTAACGAACCTTTTGAAATTCAAATTTAGCTATCGAAGCTACGACGGAAGCTGCAATAACCTGGCCCATCCGCGCTGGGGAATGCGTGGCACCGCTCTGAAACATCCCATCGCGCCGTGCTTCGATGATGTGGTGTCGCAACCGGCCCGCAGTAAGTCGGGTGCTCCATTGCCCCAGAATCGGAAACTTATAGCCGAGCTGGCAGCGATGCTCAAAGAGCGGGAGATTAGCACCACTGCCGAGCTGAACATGTGCTCCGTGTTTTTGAGCGAGTTCTTCACCCTGGACATGATTGGCCGGTCGACCAAGCGCACCAAACGGAGGACGGATGGTTTCCGCGGTTGCCGAGCCGATGGTCATGATCGGAGTCCGTTCGTAACGCCACTCTCCAATCCTCTCCGCGTATCACCTAACGATCCGTACTACGGGCCTATCGGAGTGCGCTGTCTTAACTTTAGCCCGCAGTAAAGGGCAAACGATCGGTGCGAGCTGAAGCATATGGCCGATCGTAATTTGCAGAGCAGCTATTTCGATCTTTCCAATCTGTACACCGAGCAAGCGACGTACGATAAGGACGGTAAGCTGCTGCTGCAGCAGTGTGGAGCGCCCGAGACCATAACGAACCGGAGACCGATGTCGGTGCAGTTTTTCGCCGTTGCCGGTTTGTTTGCAAAGTTGCACAATTACTGCGTGGATCGGGCACCGCTGACGGGTAGCGGACCGGTCGAGGAACGGTGCCGTGCGTTTACGATCGCCGTGTATCAGAAGATCATCTACGAGCAGCTGTTACCGGTACTGTTTGGTGAAGAGTTTTACAGTGAGTGCGATTTTAGCTGCGAATACAATCCGAACGAGGAGTGTGCCGTCTCGCAGGTGTACAAGCATGGTCCGGGACGTTTCCAACATGTGTGGATAGGCGAAACGATGCTTTACAAACCTGCTCGTGGGGAGGCGGATTGGCGATCGTTTAACGATTTCTTCCACAATTATGAATCGTTCGATTGTTTGGGTGCGCTGGCCGGTTCGCTGGACACGCCGATCAACGTTGGAAATCTCGCCAGTGCGGTAAGTAAAGGAAAAATGGCCGGTTTGCGTCGAAAAGAATGTACTTATCGTTCACCGTTTGACAGAGCGTGGACAAGTTCGTTACGGTGGATGGAAATCGTGGCACTAGTCTACCATGCATCGATCTGGCACGTAATCGTGATGCCGGGCTGTGTCCGCTGGTTACCTACAAACACCACGTGGAGCAACTGTTCGGAGAGGAGAGCCGATGTTACAGCACGTTCGAGGATCTGAGCGATATCTTTGCACCAGACGTAAGTGTGCATGATTGAGGGTGAAATTCAAACTTACAGATTATAATGGATGCATTGTTTACGCAGGTGATTGAATTCTTCTCCCGGCACTATGAGCATCCGGACGATATCGATGTACTGTTTGCGAACATGGACCAACGATTCCATCCCGGTGCTAACCTGCCAAAGATGGTCGCTCAATTGACGTGCCTTGAGATGAAGCGTCTAAAGTGCACCGATCGGTTCTTCTACACGTGGAATCCAAATCTAGGCGAAGGTAGTAACACAACATGTTTTACGTTGGCTCAAATGATGGGATTCTTTGTTATTGTATCTTACGATATCACTTTACAAACTTTTTAGGAGCGCGACAACTTGTAGAAGCGATGGACTTTACAGTGCTATTGGCTCTGGTGACCGAAATGGAGGAAGTTCCATTGCAACCGTTTTTCGTCGGCAGCCCGACTGTTGCATCGTGTGATGTGCGAGACTACATGCAATCATTAGACCAACTTTTCTCCGATCTGTAATACAACTGAAAGTTATTAATAAGTAAATCATTTTTTCTTGGATAAGTGAAACGACAAAGGATTAACGCCTACAACATGACACTAATATAATAAAAAAATGAGACAATTGAAAGAATGTTAAGTAGAATTATCAGTCGAACAAGAACGGTTCTAAAGTGCTTTGTTTGCTGCAAGAAAGGTTTAGATTTCTGTAGCATTCTTCATGCTCAGCGTATCATGGGCGGGTGCTCGTTTTATCTTGTTGTATATAAAAACAAAGTACACTAAAGCCGGCTACTGTTTGCAAGGGCTACAGCGGCAAGACACAACGTGAAACGGTAACATAGTAAACATTGTGGACCAATCGCACCAAACCGCATGATGGGTAGAATTTTATAAAAGCTTCTAGCTCCGGTGTGGTACCATTCAGTGTGGTGTGACCGAGCGCGGTGACACAGCCGAGGTGTGTCCAGTGTTTGTGGAGGTGTTTTGGTGAAAACAAAACTGCAATAAAGCAAAGAAGTAACAAAAAATGACATCTTCAAACCGCTTGGCGGTAGTTGTGGTGGTGCTAGAGTGCTACCTTATGCTCTGCGTACAGATTGCTTCAGCGAATCCGTTCGGTACAGTTGTGTATATTTTTTAATCATTTTAACCAAAGTTGTGAAAATAATAATATAAATTTAGCAAACAAAAGCATTTACTTAGCAAATTATGAAAGTTAGACGTAAACCATTCGTTGCGAAACTGCTGTGTTGCGTGTTTGCGATGGCAGATGATGGGGCGTTTGCCGCCGGTGGTGTTTGTTATCCGTTGCTGATGTTTATAAACAAAGCGCACGGGTCTTAAGTTCGAGCGCCAGACGTGCATGGTCAAGTGCAGTGGGCTGTCTACGTGACCTAGCCTGCGATTGAAAGCTAACAACACGACTGTTACTGATTTGACAAACATGAGTGAAAGAAACAGAGTGAGATAAAGATCAAAAGATAAACATAGAAGCTAGCGTTCAACATAAAACTCGTTGGTAATAGTTGACGTGCTAATGTTCTTTCAGAATTTCACAAAGAAAATGATTATAATTGTTTATTGATGCATATACATTCTTTAGCTTTCTTTATTTGTTTATATACTGTGATTACTATAAATGTGTATTTTACCTTTTGCTTGTATTTTTTTTGTAATCAATTAATATTATTATTCACAAAAATCGAATGATCAAGGCGATGTAGAAATGATCATCCTTTGATGTACCTTATCAAGGAGAATGACTAAATTTATATTCCCTTTCAAATTTCAGACAAATACTACTTCTCTAGCGTTCCAGAATATTACGCTGGGTATGACAGTCAATGTGGTTACGAACCAAAGTGCTACGGTGACCAAAGGTAGGTTATTTGTTTGAAAATTATACTCTTCGAACAGCTACAATTTGCCATCATCTGTGCCAATCTCTCCATCCAGCTGCCCAAACGTTGCAATGTTCAGTGAGTACGAAAAGGAAGCGTTCATCAAAGCGGTCGCCGAGCTGTTGAGCAATGACGAGCGGGCACAAAACGGTAACTATCGCATTGGGGAAAGCGAATTCGACTTTGAGCTTTTCCAAACGAAGGCCATCAAATCGGGCGAGGATCTCGATGTGCGGCGCACGCTGACGACGGATAAGTTTTTGAAGACACTGGCAAAAAAGTTGAGCAAGTGTGAGCTGAGAAACCTGTTGGACGGGAAGTGTTGCGCGAACAGGACGCTTTCGTGCTGCAATGGCCATGAACAGATTTCATGTGATCCGTACCATCCGTAAGCATATGGGGTTTTGAATGGCTGAGTGCATGCGCAAACTTTATAACTGAAGCCTACCCTTTTCAGCTATCGGAGCTACGACGGAAGCTGCAATAACCTGGAACATCCGAGCTGGGGAAAGCGTGGAAGTGCACTGAAACATCCGTTCGCTCCGTGCTACAGTGACGTGGTATCGAAGCCGGCTCGCAGTAAGTCGGGTGCTCCGTTACCGCAGAATCGAAAGCTAATGGTTGAGCTGGCCGATTTTCTGAATAACAGGAATTCCAAGACATCCTCTTCACTGAGCATGTTTATGGTGTTTTTCATGGAAGCGATCTCTTCGGATATGATTGGAAGGGCTAACAAACGGGCACACTGTCCGACCCAAGGTTTCCGCGGCTGCCGAGCGGACGGGCAGGATCGTAGTGCTTTCGTGTCGACGCTATCGAATCCTCTCCGCGTATCACCTAACGATCCGTACTACGGGCCTCTCGGAGTGCGCTGTCTTAACTTTAGCCCGCAGGAGAAAGCAAACGATCGGTGCGAGCTGAAGCATGTGGCCGAGCGTAACATGGAAAGCAGCTATCTCGACCTGTCGAGCATGTACGGCGAGGTACCGCACTATGATGCTAGTGGGAAGCTCCCCCTGTTCCAATGTGGCGCTACGGGACCGGTCGAACAGTTACACCCGATTGCGGTACAGTTTAAGGCAATCATCGGTCTGTTTGGTCAGCTGCACAACTATTGTGTGGATCGGGTTAGCTCCTGTTCCCAGTCGAAGGGTTCGGTTGAGGAACGGTGCCGTGCACTTACGATCGGCGTGTATCAGAAGTTGATCTACGAGCAGCTGCTACCGCTTCTGTTTGGTGAAGAGTTGTACAATCTGGCTGGCTTTGATTGCGAGTACAACCCGTACGAGGAGAGTGCCATCTCGCAGGTGTACAAGAACGGGCCGGGACGGTTCCCGCACGTGTGGATTACGGAGACGGTAGCGTACAAGTACCAGGGTAGGACTCAATGGCGCCCACTCAATGAGTACTTCCACGATCATGAGTTATTCGAATGTACTGCAACGCTGGAGGGAGTACTCGAGACGCCAATCGAAACGAATCGATTGGTTGATGAGGTAAGCGATTGCTGAGTTTGGTGTGGATGTGAAGAGATATTGAAATGTTCCTTCCTTGTAGATTATGCACAAGTTCTACACTACGAATGGCGAACGAGGTAGCTGTCTACCATGCATTGATCTGGCGAGAAATCGTGACTCTGGGCTGTGTCCGTTGGTAACTTACAAACATTTCATTGAACAGATTGCCGGCGAAGAGAGCAAGTGTTATAGCACGTTCGATGATCTGAGAGACATGTTCAGCCCTGAGGTAAGTGGAGAATAACCGTGCGGAATGCTACAGGGAAATGTGAAATCATGGTATTAAATCTTTTTGCTTTTGCTTGCAGTTGGTGAATTTCTTTGCCCATCACTATGAGCATCCAGGTGATATCGATGTGCTGTTTTCGGGCTTAGATCAGCGCGCCTACCCTGGGGCCCACATGCCGAAGCTCGTCTCACAATCAACCTGTTTGGAGTTCAAGCGTCTAAAGTGCACGGATCGGTTCTTCTACAAGTGGAATCCGAATCTTGGCGAAGGTAAGATTGAGTTGCTTTCTTGTGATTCATTGCATTCATTGGTTTTTTATTCTTTTTACAGGGGCTATGCATCTGATCGAGATTCTAGACTTTACTGCACTGCTTGCACTGTTCACCGATGCGGTTGAAGTTCCATTGGAACCCTTCATGGTGGACGGGCCGAAGGTTGGTGCTTCGGATGTAAGACAGTATCTGGAGAGTGTGAATTATTTGTTCTGTGAAGTATAAGAATAGATATAGACATTTCTTTTAAGGAAATTTTAGAAGAGGAACAAAAAAAAAGTATTACTTCCGTTTAAAACTCCGGGTGCTGCTATACATGTTCTGAGTATTTCTGAAGTATGAAAGGAAAATCAGATTTTCCGTATAACTATTATGATTGAGAAGAATGTGTATACACATCACAATACAATTGCATTCTTGTATAATAAATAAAGAACGACCAACAATTTTACGGCGAACTACTAGTTTTTGTTGATTTATTCGTTCTATTGTAGAACTTAATCCAATTACTTGGACGCTTTGTAAATACATTAAAGGTTTGGTTCGGATTCATCAGTACCAACAAAAACTATGAGCAGCATACCAATTAAATTTTATCTGATTCGTGCTTTTTGGATATGATGAATTTGTATGCACTCTATGCAACGGGGTGCGTAACCATTCCAATCACCATCTTGCTTTGGCATTCTTCAACTCTGGTGCTTTGGCTTGCTGTTCCGTGTCTCCTCACTGCTCCTTTTTCCCATGCCCATCATCTTCTGATTGGAATTTGCCTTATCGTCTTCATTATTTAGGCCTAGTTGGGCATTCTGATTATAATTCATTAAGTGTTCGTTATATTTTTTGTTTTACCGACTATCGTAAATTTATTTCGATACTAACTCGTTGTTACTGATATTTTGTTCTCAATGTATATTGATCGATGAATCGGACCAATCATTTAATGTTTAGTTAACCTCTGTGTAGCGGGCCTCGTGCTACAGTCGTCAACTCGTACGACTTAACAACATGCCTGCCATGGGTTCAAACCCTAAATGGACCCTGCCCCCATACGTAGGATTGTCTATCCTGCCATGGGTAAATCAATAAGTCACTGAAAGCCGAGCCCACTAGTGGTCTTGACCGACAACGATTGTTGTCCCAAAGAAGAAGAAAAAGAAGAAGAAGAAATTTTGTGTTTCTATAAACTTCTGTGTTTCAAGAAATAAATTTGAATTGAATTTTAATATTTGAATTTTAATGCAGTGAATTTTAAACACTATTGTTTGCACCGCGATACAACTTTCCCTATTATTCCGACTATGTTACCTTTTTTAAAGCTTGTCACATTTTATACGCTGCCTAACCGTACAACCATCCAATTTTCAATCTGATTTAGTAAATTGTAAATTGAAGGAAATTGCACACGGTTATGTGCTCCGATTGATGTTTCCATTTTCTCATGCTTGCATTGTGGTTTTCGATAATCGTGTAAATATTTCACCGTTGTTCTGTTTTCTGAGCTTTCCTTACTGCGTTGGGACTCAGGCAAAATTGAGCCAACGTTGAATGTTACAAACGGGCTTATCCAACGCGAGAATATAAGCCTTTTGAGGCTCCGGGTTTCGAGGAAATTTGTTTACATTGGATATAGAGTTTTCATGTGATTTAACCAAAGAGGAAAATCGAATTTGTCGATTGGATTTTGCTGAACTACACAAGCACGCTCATACTGGGGGTGTGTGCAAAAATAGCAGCACATTCGTATTCACTGAAAAGTGCTTTGAGCAATGAGTCATGGTTTAACATTCCATCTCTCAGCGTGATGGCAATAAATTAGGATTAGGCTATGATGTATGCGCTTTCTACCCGGCCAATGAGTGCATTATGCCGTGGAAGGAAAAAGAGAGGAAATGGAACGTTTCCTAAAAACTTTAGCTGGCATAACCAGGCACTACAGCATCTGGCGCATTAATGCAATGATATTGGCACAGGATGATTTACAGATGAGTTCAAAGAATGTACGTAGAATGCATAACATTCATGGGACCATTCATTGCTGCATCCCTTTGAACGTGTAGAAGGGCAAAGCACGGTAGAGATTTATATACATATACGAAATCATTTAATCAGCGCAAAGAGACGTGACTTGTTTCGTTGTTTTGAGCAATATGATGATAGATTTTTGAAGAATTTGATGATGATTTAAAAAAAAACTTTGTCGAACAATAATTGTAGCTGATTAGCTTTATTATACAATTTATTTAAAGTTTTTCAAAATTGCGTTTCTTGGCCTATAACATATCTAACTTAAATGCATTAAAAAGCGAAAGAAATGAATTGGACGTTCGGTTCAATTTTCTTACTCATGCCTTACACACAGTTCCCTTCCCCTTGACCATCTGCTACAAATGGCTAATAGAAGCAACAGCACATTTAGACTCAACAGAGAAAGCTGTTGCAAATTCCACCGTTCTGTACGTTTGTTCGAAAGTGTAAAGAAATGGAACGATTACGGTTATTAATGATTCCGGGATCAGGATCAAATTTATCATCATTACAAATGTGGCGAGCCGAAACGAGCACGCTCGCGTTCGCCGGCAGCGAAGGATGTCTGGAGATTCGATCGCAGTTGCTACTAAAAAAAACCTGTACGGCATACCGTATCCATTCATTCGATTTAACATCGTTTGCAGTCGTTGCAGTGGATCATTAAAAAGTGGAACGTACCAGTGGCTGGCCGTCTAGCGGCAGCTACTGCAGCTACCACTAGAAATGCTCTGGCGAACGTTCTTGTAGAAGAGATTGAGATTATCGACATTCGATGTGTTTCGGTGAGTGTTTGCAGCAGTCCTATGTGTGTGTGTGAGTGTGTGCATGTTGTGGGGAAGTAGATTGCAGTTGAGCTTATTTGGCGTTGGGATTGGTCGGCGATGACACTCCCATTGCCTTCCGAACACAGGGCATGAGCACGGAAAAAAGGCTGATCCTGCAGCTCGGTATGAATTGCGACCGTTATCGTGCGACGGTTTCACGCGCGCGTTGCCCTCGTTTTGCTCCGCTCCATCGCTCCACCAAAGGCCAGTAGACATGCCAAATTTCTCGAGAAATGGGAGCAGGAAAATGGAGCTCGCAAGAAAAGTTTTCCAATCCAATGTGGTGCATGTGTGAGTGCAGTTTTTTGTTTGCTTTGCTCTGCTTCTCGTGCCGGTGTATTGGAGAAATATTCCGTGAAACGGTAACGAGCGGTCGGGGGAGCGTGCGATTGTGCTCGAGCGTTTGCGTAATTGAAGCAAATTGAGCGATAATTTTAATCATGATTTACTGAAATGTCAATTTGTCTCCATTTGCCGATGCGACGGTGCATCCGTTGCGACACGCGCAATCGTTTGCGCGGGGAAGATTGTCGTCCCAACTGATTGGGTTGCGTTTAGTTTGGTGTGCAATTGGTAATGAAATAATTACCCGCGTGGCTGCGACATGGTTTTCGTTGCGGTTTTCGTTATGCGAGACGACCGAAAAGAGTGGTTTGCATGGTGTGAATTATTGAATGATATTCTAATTTTAGGTTCTTGCATAGTGTGCTATCAAAAATGGAGTTGGGCAAGAAATTGTTTTTTTTTCTAATTGCCTTGTGCTATCCGAACTTTCATTAAGTGATGTGTAGGTTATGTTCAGCTTATGGTATAAATAGCTTTAAACAGAGTTATATGCAATGAATATTAAATGAAAAATGAACCATCAATTGTTTCCAAATAATGTTGACCATGAAAAATATGTTTTAAATTTATCGTGTAATTAAATAGATCATGTGCTAATTTTTAGTTACTATTTAGAAGCAATTTTGCCTAACAATGATTACAGGGATTCATGAGTATAAATATCTACCCTTGCGTATAAAAGCTTTAAATATCCCGTATAAAATAGTGAATGTTCAAACTGTCAGAAATCAAACTGGAAGTTTTGATTGCCGATTATGGTTCATTTTTAATTGAGCATGTAATAACAAACTCCAACAGTGCTTGGTTTACGATAATGTGATTATAAATGATTGAAATTAGTTACAAAACATAACCAAATTTCCTAAATTATATAAGATATTTTTATTAGCAGTAAAGCGAACTGCTTGTATATTCTTACAGCATTGCACATTCCAAAACTACATCAACTAATTCATCGAAATGGGCAATCGTGCAAAATCTCAAGTAAGCTTCAATGCCCAATGTAAGGTAGAGCAAGAAAATAGCGTTTCGCTTTCCATTTTTGCAGGTGAACCGTTTTGATGTTTTATACTCGTGTAGGCAAAGGCAAGCATGAAGGAATAAAAAACCATGGCAGGATGGCTTTGCCACTTCGCTTCATCGATCGACGGTAACGGATGTTGCAGCGCCGTCCTGCTTAAGCAGCACTTCTCCGTCCTGAGCACAGGGTTTTTCTTTCGCACCAGAAAAAAACACACAAACAAACACACAAACTGCTGCATCATCTTGGCGGCGCGTACCTACCGGTCGGTGTGCCGTTTCAGTTCGATTTTGCCATTTTTGCCGTGGTGTGTCGGTGGTAAGAAAACATCCTTCCTCGCCGTCACGACATTTCACCGGATGCAAATCGTAAAATTCCTATTTACAATTCGTCGCTCGAAGCAACCAAAGCACATACACACACACGCACACACGCATATGCCCCTACACTTGGTTCCGGTTTGCGGAACAACGGCAGTTAGTATTTCGTTTTTATTTCCCTGAGCGGATGTCTGTATGTGCATAAAGCACTTACTTGCCGAGGAAGCGGGGTGAAATTGCAATATAAAATCCATCTTCTGTGGCACCACAGCCACAGCGGTTGTTCGTATGGTGGTGGCCCGGAGTTCGTACGCAGGATTTGCCCACACGCGTAGTGTTTGATTTATTTCTTCCGGCTGCTATTTACGGCAGCTTTTACGCTTTCGCCTACTGGAGAGGGAGTGGGCTGTTTGTGGCGAGCTGGGTGAGTGGAGCTTGGATTGGAATAATGCAAAATGCAAGGTTTTCGTATTTGTTTTTTTTTTTGAAGCACTTTTTCGTCAACCAGTCAGCTGTTCCTGCTGGGCGGCTTTGCTGTGGTGGAATGCATGAAAAAGGAATGCTCTGTATGTGCTACCAGCTGGACAAACAGCTCGATTGCTTCAAGGCGGTGTTTGTTTGCTGTTTTCGAAGGGATATAGGGTTAGTTATCTTCTGGGTTGGGGTGGAAAGGGATTTCCCATTTTTTGTTTTGTCCGGCTCTCCGGCTGTTGAGTATTTTTGTCCTTTTCCGGACGAAACCTTTCAGGAGCTGAGCGTGGGGGATGGGTGTGCATTGAGGTGGGAAGTTTAATTATGCCCGAGTTGAAACCGTGTGACACGGTTTTATGGGGCAACATCAGATTGTACGCACATAAAACATGGCCGTGGTTGCGAAGCGGCAACGAATGCTAATGCGCTCGCGGGTGCAGCGTAAAGCGGCTACCACAGCCGCTGCTTGTGTTGGTGTAGGTAAGGGAAGGAAATGGTAATGTGGACGTTTTTTTCTTCATGAAATGATTTTGGACGGAGGAAAAGGGGCTTTAAAAAAATCAATGTACATTCCAGCTGTGCCACTGGTTGGAACATGATGTTACCCGTGTACAACATGCTATGTTTGACTGGAATGTTGACATGGTTGGTAGAGCGTAGGGTGCAGTTTTAATGTTTTTGAATGAAATTAATAATTTGTATTTCAATTTGAGACTTTATTTTTCTGACTTGAAATGCTTTATATGTTTCGGCACATGGAGTATTACTACAGTGAACCCTCTCTTATTTGACACCTCTCCAATTTGAAAAACCTCTCTTATTTGAGCATTTTGCACAGTCCCTTGATTTCCAGTACATTTTTGTTCCTTTAATTTAGAAAACCTCTGAAATCTGTGTCCCTCTTATTTGTGTATGGTGTTGCCATGGTTATTGAAAGATGTATGCTCAAATTGGCAATCCTGTTCGCAGTTTCCTATAGCAACAGTTAAGGCTGCATACTAAATGTTCTGTCTCTTTCTTGTTTGGATGGACCTTTCATTCACTTTTCACCTCTGTAATTTGAAAACCCCTCTTATTCGACAGTCTCATCGCCTCTCAATTAAGAGAGGGTTCACTGTATTTAAGTTATGCAATTGTGACAATTCCATGCTATGCTTTAAACAGATTCATTCAAAATGATTTCAAGCATCCACTTGAAGTTTCTATGTTGTTTTGTTGCTGGTATTTGAGATTCAAATATTTGCCAACTCTTATGATTGAAAATACGATACAGGAAAAAATGGTGAGTTTTGAATAGATTCTCTCTCTATAGCTTTTTAACGCAATTCACTCATATTTCAATATGTTTTTTGGACGGCAGAGATTCCATGAAATGATAAATTAATTTTTTTTCGAAATGCATTTTGAAAAATAATAAACGAAGTGAATTTGGTTTGTGTGGAGCAAATGTAAAAACTAATTTCCTATGTTGCTGGGAATAATAAATAAAAAAATAAATGCTGTTGAACAAATGCTTTTAGAATTGAGCTTTCGGCAAGCAAAACACCAAAATAAAATAATTTTGTTTTTGAATGAACTCGATGTTTCAATCACTTAATGTAAAAATAAAGCATAAATTCTACCAGCATTTTATTTTTTCACTTTACATCAAAATTCTGGATTTAAAACATATTCCCAGCATGACTAGAATCGTTTTACTGCTCCCGATAGAGATGATTCTAAGCATTTTCAAGATTTCACATGAATCTCATTTCTTTTTACGACTTGTAGGCCCAAGCGGAAACGAACGCTTGCTTAAACGAGGCGAATGGATTTTGCAGCGTTAGGTCTACATCGTTGAAGGATGGTTTGAATCCAATATCGTCGGCCAACACCACTACTACCTTGAAATTCATTAAAAGTGTTTATTTTTACTTTTTCGATTCCTATTTGAATGTTGGTTCTATAACAGTTGATGTCCAATTGTTTTAGTTTTTCTTGAAAATATTTAAATAATAAAAAAATGTTTCAAACTGTCCTAAAATATTAAAGATACCTGTTTCCTGTTCCAGTACAATGTTAATTTATATCATCTCTTAATGTTATTTACGATAAATGGTTTTTCCTATCTGCTTTGCTCTCAAGAAACCCAAGCAACTGTTCGTAAGTAACGAGCGGAAAATCGGATGACTTATAATTTGCTGATTTTACGTTTGATGTACACACCGCAAGCATGCCGTCACTGGGTTTCCTAGCATTGCCGCAACGCCACTACAGACTGTCTCGAACGCCACAGCAGCTGGTGGCGTAAAGCCGGTAAGGATGTAGCTGTTGATTTCGTTGCAACTGCAAAAACCAAAAACCCAGTAACGTGATGCACTAACGAATGCTAATCAGGCACCGCGGTTCGACCTTGCACCATTAGCAGTGCCACGCGGTTCCTGCAAACACGGCAGTAATATCGTTCGCGGAGAACATCGTTTCACACGCGCACAAATGGTGCCACGCAGAAACTGTGCAATTCCCTTTATTCCCCGAACGGAGTAGCGTTTCTTCTTTTGTAGTTCGAGTTCGAGTGCGCCCAGAGGTAGGCACTGTGTCTTTAGTGTAGGAAAACAAGCAAAAAGATAGGAAAAAAGCAGATCGGAAGATTTTGCGTACATGATGAAGTTTTCCACCTCGGAAAGGACTGTGAACATTAGTTCGGTGCAGCACGTGCGGCGAACAAGCTAGCCCCAAAGCTGCCAGTAAGCCTCCGGGAAAGGCAAATGGTGTGTAGGCTAGCCTGCAGACAGTGGTAGAGCAAAGCTATGCTTCTGGCTAGTGGCTGGATTAGGAGGCCCGATGTTGCCCGCTGAATCCACAGTGCGAGGAGATCATCGTTATTGCCGCAACGGCAGAAGAAAACTGTTGCGGCTGTACTGCAGAAGCTGTAGTGAGCGTGTACAAGGTATCTTGTACTCTCTGTTCCTCTCTCTCTCTCTCTCTCTCTCTCTCTCTCTCTCGCTCTTTCTCTCTATTCTACAAGGAAGCTTGTTTAATCTGGTCCGGGCCTAAAAGGGCTAGGAAAGTTTTGCACCCATAAAACACTCAATAAACTGCATCTGGAATAAAATTTATTTTACCTTGTGTGGTTCTTTGGCGTCTGTGTTGCGACCCTTTGCTTAGTGTGAAAGTTTTGCTGACTTTGTGGAAGAAGGTTTTGTTGTTGTTTTGCAGCCGAAAGAGAAGTGAAGAAGCAACTTGGACACATTTTGGTAGGAGAGTGTTTTTTTTCACTATGAAACACATGGTGCTGTCGTTTCACGATCCAAAAACACGGAACGTTGTTTGGTGGTTTGCTTCAGTGCAATCTGGGATGATGTTGCAGAAGCTTGAAAGTGGTATCTGCAATTGGAAGTTTACAATTGTTTTAGTTTTAGCGAAAATGGAATCGGAATCAGGAAATCACCGGCATGAAATGAGAAAGATGCTTGAATGTTACAATAAACTAGCACGCGTGTTAGTAATACGCGCCATTCATAGCAGCTTAATGGAAAGCAACGTTTGCCACAGTGAATTTTTACGTTATCAAAAGTGATTCAAATTGATCGAAAAATCATCAGCCTGTAAAGTAAGGCAGTGTTCCAAAAATGTTCACACACGCTCAATCCAATCACCATCATCATGCGCACGGTCGCACGGGTAAAAGTGCTCCATTAAACACAGCCATAAACGACCACCCAGAGTGGCGACTGTTCCCTTCTTCGCACACACCTTCCCGGCTCGTTGGGCCGGCAGAGCTGCAGCAGGATGATCGCCATCGTGGTGCCATTAAAAGGCCGTCGACATACCGGTGTGTCGAGACTGGCGTGATTTTACGAGCATGCATTTTTGCTTCCAAAAGCTAGGATGCACGGTTTGGTGGAATGGTAAAGTTTTTACCAACACCAATACCACCATTAAACTGGTCGGTTGAGGGCAAAGCGATTGTGAAAGTTCGCACATCATAAAATGCACCCATTGGCGGGGACAGAGCGGTGGCTGGGTAAAGAATGTGCTGGCAGGCATGTCTAGCAGAGGAGATAAAACTGGGACGTGTTTTAAATGCTGCTTGAACGCTTTTTCCGATCTAAGCGTCAGTAAGGATCGATGGCGGGCAGCGGAAAACTTTTCAGAAGCATTGTTACAAATCTGAAGTGAATAACAAATTTGTTTTTTCGTGAAACCCACTCTTATACCAATGCGTTGTTGAACAAATTATTTTGTTAATAGAAATTAAACTCTATAATATCAGTATGAAAGACATGCATGAGTTCTATTATGAGATTTTTTTTAAATTTCCGGCATTATAGCAATACAACAATATTTAAGACCCCGCCTGTCAAATATTATCCCTTCATCTTCTTTCAGGATCGATTTGTCCCTCTCATCGCAAAGACAATTGGAAGCTATCAAAGAGGATTCCGATATCTATCATGCGGCAGATTTTGACGAAAAAGAAGTAACACGTACCGTTTCTTCATTGACTTCGAAGCTGCGTGTGATTACGTTTGCATTAAAAATAGACTTTTTCGGTTGCCTGTAGAAAAAAAAAAAACAAAGCGAGATAGATTTTTTCCATGAAATGTCCTTTGAAAGGTAACTATTTAAGCTTACTTGTAAATATAAATCAATACTTGCCAGCTGGCTGTCGTAAGTTATCCAATTTTTTTGCCAAAGCAGACGACAAAATGCGTGTAGGTATGTAGGAAGATCTATCCTTCGATTTTTAACAGTTTCTCTTTAGTTTTCGTGATAAATTTTGATGGGGTAGAGCTTTTGCACCACGTTGGTTCAGAAAAATACGATGCAACACAGCTGGGGGATGTTGAACCGGTTCACGGACTAGGGTGTCATATTGCAAATCCGTCGAAGCTCGCCTGAAATGATCGCATTGAGGACGTTATTGTTTGCCGTTGCGGAACCAGTGAACAAAATTTCTGGTTCTGAATATGTTTGTTCATGTTTTGCACTATTTGGTGGGTTGCATAGATCTCCCGGCCAAGCAAATGCAGCAAAATAGCCACTTGTCACACGGTCTAAATTTTCAGCTTCCTTCAGAATCTCAAATCGCTGACGGCCGTCGATCATTCGGAACCGGGCTTTCTTTCGATGCTCTGAGTGTTAACTAATCACAGTGCTAGGCTTATTCGACGTTCACAAATTGCTGCACGAAGGGTGCTGTTCTTTGATTGCGCACGCTTTATCAAGAAGTTGCTTCTCTTTTTTGGCCATCACAGTTAGAAATCGACTCATAGAGGTGTCAAATTTTATCTGCTGATTTGTGGGATACTATTATTGAAAATGCAATAAACGTTTAGTTAGTGAAATATTTTTCCATTGCTTTAATGCCATCGTTAATGCGGTCTTGGTCACTTCCCCAGCAGATTAAGAGCGAAAGTAATAGACAATTTAACATGTATACATACAGTAAATGTTTGACAGTTGATTTCCTATCAGAAAATAAGTATAAAAACTGAAATGGTGATAATTTGATAGTTTGATTTGTAATTATTGTTCAACTGAAAATAGGTTTGTTATAATATTGTCCAAACTTGCTCCGAGGAGTAAAATCATTGATAGGATTTCACTGTCATCGAACAATTTTTTATCAAAGCATCAACTAGTTGTATGTTAGTTTACTCATTTATTTTGTTGCTCTTTCACATATATAGAAAACGCAAACCGATAGAGCACCGCACAATATTTACATCATTTTGCCGTTTTTATTGAATGGTCTCTCTGAAAGCCGATTTAGGCCTATTTTATTCAGCTGATTTACATAAGAAACTCACCAACCACACTGTAAGAATCGTTATCGTCTTTTCAAGTCGTATCAAGGCAAGGAAAGAAGCGCCAAAAGCCAAACGGTGAGGTGTTTGCGTTTGAAGTGGTGAACGAGTGGTTCAGAAGCCCTATAAAGTAGAACCTTTCGAAGGGTGGAGTGATCCGGAGAGAGGAGCTACGTTATGACCGTTTGGCACGGGCTCAACGTATTCGTACGAAATTACATGCCAAAGTTGTATCGCCATCCAGAGAGCGATTAAGGTGTGCTAATTGTGGAAATGGGATATCGTCGCGGCTATTCGTGGTGAGCCTTACCGATCAGGATGCACACGGCACGTGTGTTTGTTTGAGATATCCTTGACGCACGCACGCTCGGCGTATGTTAATATGTGCTGCGACGGTAAATGTCGCTGTTCTCACCATTTAGACATACATAAAACATGAAGCTTTACAGCTTTGAGATGGTATGAGGGTAAGAATGTGATGTTTATTTTTATTTCTTGCATGGTATTATAATACATAGCATTTAGAAGTGTTTTGTTGTTCACTAATTGAGTGCTAAATCGTAGTAATATGTTGTGACCTGGGTACTCGTTTATAATGATATATATGCTTTAACTTATTATTTAATAGACTTACTTTAGTTTAATATCAAATATTACTCTAATTTATTTGTTATCGTTCAGTTGGCTTCATGGCTTCAATCACAAGCTACCAAATCTCTTCGACCCGCTTATGCCAGTCCGATGGCATTGAATACTTGCCCCGTGGTTGTCCGTGGTTGTGGTTTTATCGGTTCAAAACAGCCTCACAAAAATAAGGTACAAAATGCAAGCTAACCAAGAAGAAAAACAATCCCATCTCCTTCGACCTTCACAGGGCAACCGGGTGGTTTGTTTCGAGTAACGCAATGCGATCAAAAGAAATCCTCTTTTCCGACCAGCGAAACCGAAGTCCCAAGAGTCGTGAAGCAACAGCACTGTAGCACTGTGAGTGTACCATGAGGGGAAACCGAACCCTTTGCCAAGTGGCACACTGTACGTGTGCGTACCAGACCGATTTGCACGACGAAACGATAAACATGGTACACGTGGTCCGATGGAGGCGCCCAGCAGCTTTCACGCGCAACACGTGGGCATGAATCTGGTGTGTTGTTGGTGTGTGTGTGCGTTGGCGAGAAAGCAAACTGGAGGCGTTTTGCCGGCAATTGAATCGAATCGAATCAAGCACTTGTGAGACGCACTCCTAGTCTGTGCGTATGAAAAAAGCACACATACACAGTCACACAGACCCTCGGGTTGGAAACCTCACACTGCCGTCTCGGGTGGGTTTTGTTTTCGCACTGTAGGTTCTGCGGTTAGGGCTTAGGGGTTTGTGCTGCCAAGTAGACGTGAGCCTTGTGGTCACGGTGGATAACTTTCAAGAGTCATCGAGAGATGAAAGGACCGGGGCAACGGGGTTCGATGTCACACAGTGACACATTGTTTATTCGCCAAACGGAACGTTTGATGCTGACACCTCATTTCGGGGTTGTTTCCCTTTTGACGGGCGGATAAATTGATCTGGTTGATGAGTAGGTGTTGTGCGTTGGTTTAAGAAAGTGGCCGTGGCTTGTACAAAATATTTATGTTTAATCAATGTTTATTTTGTAGATATTTTTAATTACTTCTTGAGTCTTGAGAGAATTACCATAACGATACATATTTTACGCTTTAAAGTTTTTATAGTTATGATAATTATTATAATTATGCTGAATTGATTTTATCAGCGAAATAATTTTAGAAGTATTTTGTAACATGATATAATACTTTTATTTAGTGAATTTGAAAGACAATTAATTTGACTCAGAAAACTAAGTTGTACCTAGGTCCCTTTCTCAGGCCAAAAGATTGGTTTGTATTTATTTGCAATCTAATTAATTTATGAAACAAATGTCTTTTTCAGATCCCCTCCAAAGCTCGGCGGCATCTGCATGTTTTGTGCATGTAATTTTGCTGTTTTTGTGTTATTGTTTGTGCCACTTTGTCGCCTCCTTGTAGCACCAATCATCTCCGCCTCGGGGTGGCATGTTGTGAATATCAATCACTTCAACAAGTGCACGATGACACTTGGCAATATCCTCGGCGACGGAAAACAAATTACAAGACCGAGGCCACTTCCTTATTCAAAGGCTCTCCAGTTCCACTCGCCCCTGTCACCGTGGGGGAAAAAACATCATCAGCACAAAAAAGGGCCCCGTGTGACCGTCGAAAGTGGTGTAAAAAAAAAAGCGAAATAATCCAAGCACCTTCTTGGGCTGCAAGCGTGACAATGAATGCGGCAGCACACTGCTGGTCCGCTGCCCGCCGATAACAATCCGCCGGAGCGGGCGGACGCATGCAAATCAGTCATTCCGGGCATAATTGAATATTTCTTCCCACCCGAATCCGTGGGATATACAGGGACACGGCGCACGCCTTATCGGTAGCCGATCGATAGGTCAAAGTTGAAACAAAGTTTCAATAAAAAATGGAACACGGAATAAAACGGAGATGTGCTGAAAGGTTTCTGAGGCGCTGAAATGCCCAGCTGCGATTGGAAAGTCACCAGTAGGCGGACGAAAACCAATCATTCCCTCAATTTCTCAGCTGGCAGTTTGTCGTTGGTTTTGCTTCTTTTCTTTCACTCTCTTGTCCCAGGGAAACACGCAACGGTAAAGTTGAAGCGTACGATTTGAATGGAGTGCTCTATTTAACTTTTGCAGCGGTGGAAGAGGCTTTTGCCTGTCTGTGGCAATGCCGTGGTGCGATGAATTGTGTGAAGGAAATTAAAGAGAATAAAATAACGCCCGACTGCACGGGAGTGGTTCAGCCGGGCGTGCGAACTCATAATCGGCACTTAGCCGAGGCTGAGCGAATGGATGGCTGGACGGGATGCTTAGTGATTTGTCGACGGTATGACGAAGCGCATGGCTTCATGATGATTGATGTTTGTCTGTATGGAAAGAAGCGAAACAAAAGGAAACGTATTTAGGAAGCGATGTTAGAGTGGTGCAGGCAGGAGGAAATACGTTCTTCTTTGCACATCGGTGGCAATAAAAGTTCGTTTGGAATTAGAAACAGTATTGAACAAGTGAATTAAGCTTGCTCTCGTTCTAAGTCTAATGAGGTAAATACGGAAGCGCAATGAAAATGGAAAACACAGGGTTGGATTTAATTAGGCCAGATAAAACATTGACAATACTAGATCCCTACAAATAGATGTAGGCAGTTAGGTTCATTTGGGTTCTCATACATTGCATGTAGAATAAAAAAAGTAATTCTTTACTTTCACTCTTATAACAGTTAACAATCGATTGTTAATGCTGAAGTAGATTTGCCCATTCGTTGGTTATACGCGTAGCAACACGTCGAGTGACCTACGGGCACTAGTATGTTCACACCAAAATCCAATGTGCATGATGAAAAAAGTTGTTTCTGTTTTTATTGTTAAATCCTATCAAGATTGCAATGCCTAAAAAAATTAATAAAGCATCATGCGTTCGGTAAATATTAAATTCTACAACATACAATTGTGGAGAATAAAGCCCGATGTTATTGATGAATTTTTAATCGATAAATGAATCACATTAGCTTGTTAATATTTTTTGTATCCGTATAGTCTTTACAGGCTATAATACTGTACTTTTAGGAAACAAAATATAAGACTTTTTGTACTTTTAGGAACAATATATAGTAAGAGTTGATGAATGATCAATTTATTAGAATAATGCTGCTTCTGCATTTAATAAAGCCTTAGGTTGTTCTCAAGCACTTAACTGCTACTTTTTTTCAATTACGCATATCATTACGCAAGGGAAGCGAAGGATTGTAATATTCCTCGCTTCAATATCATCATAATACACATCGGCGGTAAAACCTTTGCAATCACCGCAATGGATGATCGATGCGACACTAAATACGGTTCGTTATATCGAGCAATATCGGTATGAAGCGTCCTCGAGCCTACCATTAAACTAACACTACTGCTCAGCTGTCACGTGCAACCCTGTCACATATAGGTTTTGTGGGTATTGTAAAATATATGTCCTAAGCACATCGCCCAGTGGATCATCGGAAATGCTGCTGGGCGTAGGAAATGCAACGCTTCACTGCCATTGACACGCCGACACAACACAAAACCGAACGATGAAATGTGTGTGAGTGTGTCGGTGTGTTTGCATAAATCAGCAAAACGAAATGTCGGGCATCGGCTGCCTTGCACTGTGCTCCACGCCACACGCAGCTCGGTGTGGATTCGCTCGGTACGGATGTCAATATTTTTGCTACAATTTCTACCTCGTCGCACGACACGACATGCTAGCTGAAGTTAGCAGACGGAGCTGTTGCATAGGGGCGAAATGTTGAAGTTAGTCCGCTCTGCTTTGCCCGCTCGAGAATAAATCCTGCCCCCTTTTCGGAAAAGGGTAAATAAATGTTCCAAGAAACACCCGGTCGCCCGTGTGTCGGAATGCTTGGCAGCTTGGTTCTGGTAGCTTTGTCTCGGTCCAGCCAGACGCATCCTCCGTACGGAGTCCATTTAGAATCTCGAAGAAGCAGTGATAGTGCAGTGCAGAATGGAAACAACCCCCGGGGTGAGAAGCACTTCTATCGACAGGGGAATTAGAAGGCACTCGGGTGACTTCTCAGCTTCGCTGCATCGTCTGGCAAAGCAACTGCCGGCAATCAAGTAGTACTCGAGTGTTCCGGCTTACCAGGTTCGAGAACCTGATGCCGCTCTACCGTTAAACGAGCAGATGCACATGAAACCTCGTACACACACACACACACACACACACACACACACACACACACACACACACACACACACACACACACACACACACACACACACACACACACACACACACACACACACACACACACACACACAAACACACGTACTTACACACATACGCAGTATCGCCCTGTCTTACTCTTGCTGTTGCAGCCCTGTGTTCCGGTGCAGGCTGGTTTGGCGTTGTCCATTAGTGAGATGCTTCTGGAGCTTCCTTCCGGTGCTTTGGATGGGGCTTCTAGCCGAAGGGATGCATTTCCGGAAGTCAGGCAAACACCGTCCGCTGCAACAATGGAGCAGGGTTTTGTCAACAGACAAGCAGCTGGTGAACCGGTCTGCTGGAAAGTTGTTTCCGGTGCTGAAGGGGAGGAAAGGGACTTCGCTCATAGGGTTTTCATATTAAAACAACAAGTAGCACTAATGAATTGTTCGAGTGCGTTCGAGTTTAAGCGGAAAATATGATACGCTGAGAGGAAAGCGGTGGTTATTAATAGAACCACCGATAAAGAAGCGAGTGTGTGGATCGATAAGCTTCTGTGAGCATTAAGGTTTGTTATTGAATCTTTACTAACTTTTTAAAAGATTTATACCACTGCTCAGGAATATTAAAAAAAAATCAGTTTGAATACGTCTTGAACATTAAACAATATTCTTCTAATCGCATAAATTGAATGTTTTTAAAACATTTGGCTATGTAAAATACAATCAAATTTATGAATTTCTCGATTTTCCTGTCTTTTTTAGATAAATCATAAATGGGATTTTATCCTTAAACGAACAAATACAAACCAACGCATTAATCACAGGCTCTTGATGACGTTTCAATCACTTTCCTGCCAAAACTGGCAACAAAAAGCGTCCTAAAATCGTTGCAACAAAAAAAAGCTATCCTCGTCCAGTACTACACACGACCGTACCTGCATCATTCCTTTTCCTCGCTGTAAAACCTGTCTCCGAATGATATTTGTGCCGTTATTTGAAAGGCTTGCGAGATTTGACACGGTCTGGTGCATAAATTGCATCCCGTTTCAAGAATAATTGTCATCTGGGTTGTCTGTTTTGCGTTTCTTTCTGCCGTGCTGCGCGAAGCATTAGCTGACAGATCGTAGCAGCTGTCCCGCGCTTGAGTGAGAGCAAATTTAAACTCTGCTTTTGATTTTCCGTTGGCGTATTGTTGCGCATTACGAGATTTCAAAGGAATAGTGGCGTAATAATAATCGTGCTCAAACAAGATTCCACCACAACACCAAACGATGGAAGGTTTTGATGATGCAAGCAGTTAAACAAACCCACTCGTTAACGAACATGAAACGTGATTATTTTTAAAGAATTTGTTGTAGAGCTTTTGATCCATCGTTTGTTCTTTGTTGTTCCTGGATCAGCAATTCTACGAAACAATTATTTGTTTTGCTTCAAAGAAAATGTATGTGCAATAGAAATACAATGAGAGAGTGGAAACCACTTCGAAAGAGATTGTGTTAACACCCAAGTGCTGCAGTGGAATTGATAGGGCTGGGAATACAGCATGATGTCACCATAAAGAAAACACCGTTTTTGTAACAAAGAAAACATTCGCAACAATAAAACAACTACGAATAAACGAAAAGGGCATATGGTATTACCCCATTTGCTCATACACTATTCCGACGGTTGTTAACCCGTTCAATAGCAATAAGCGGGCGTAATCTTTTCAATCAAAACGCACGTGCCATTCACACTGTCATCAACGGCATGCCATGTGGAACAGCGGTGGTGACAGCATAACTTTTCATTATTCATGTGCACTGTACCCGAACAAAGTGGTGCTTTATGTGGCGTAGAAAGACTGGCGTTAATCAAATAATTGTCTTTCGGATTACTTGCTTGTGCGGATCGGAATGAGTGGCGTGCTTGCGGTGGAAAGAGCTGCCAAACGACGGATGTCGATTTCATTTACATGACGTTGTGCTTTAGGAGAGAACATGTTGCAAATACAAATATTCGTTATTTTTATTTTCTGTAGGTTAAGCTTTACGTAAAGCCTCTAGCTTTATTTTAAGTACGGTGGTAATCGTTTCAGTTGCAATGATTCATATTTTACCATCGCTTCCTTGTTGAGGACTTTATTTGTATTGATAATCATTTAATATTTAGTCAATGGCATTATCGCAACATCGTCCACGATTTAAAAAACTACAATATTAAGTGCTTTGTTAAATTTACTTTTTTTTTCAACATGAATTTATCGCATAGTACATAACATGGCCTGACATATCAAAGGTAAATCTGAACCAAGGTAGTAAACAATAAAACAAAAAAATCGGTACCTGTAACATGCGACCACGTGATTGAACCTGCTCATGGTATCAACGGAGAAAATGTTTCATTATCAGAGATTTACTCTTCCCATTCTACATCCTTTACCAGTCGCCTCTTTACCATCATGCGCTCAACCACCACAACCTGCTAGCGTGCGATCGTAGCCGAAGCCTTATCACGCTTGAATTAATAATCGCACTATCAATCATCCTATCTCGGGAGAAAATAAACGCACCCGATCGGAATCGGTCACGGTGAGCGCGTATGTAAGTGTCGGTAGTTAAGGTGAGGGAAGCATAGCTAATAAAATAAACTTTTCCCTCGTCTGACTTTCCCGTTCGCTGTCGGCCATTTTTCATCCGCCTGCCTGTCAGCCTGCTGCCGAACCTACTTGCCAGCACAGCCAGAACCAATGCGATTGAAAGCGATCCGGCACAGAAACCGCTCACGTGTGCAAACAGTGCGCAGCGGTGTAATCAAATTTCCTTTCGCTTCACCGTGCACCCGTGTTGGTACGCGGTGGCGTATTTTGCTTTCATGCTTTTTGTGATTTTGTTTTTTTTTGGTCTGATTTGCTACTCGAACGGGAATGCACAATCGAGACTGGTGGTGGTTTTATCCTCATCGTTCGATCCATCAGACTCTGGAAGCGGTGGTGACTCGGTGGTCGAGGCGATCGCTGATGATTGGTTAGAGTTTGATATTGGCTTCTTGTGTGCGCGGTGCAAGAAATAAAAGAGTTTCCGCTAAAGACGGGAACGAGCGAAGATGCGCTGCCCTGGGCTCATAAATAAAAGCGTAGCCTATTGATCTATCTGCGGGCTGGTCGGCCGGTGCCATGGGAATGGAATCAATTATGTAGCGAATGAATACGATTGAATTGTTGCTGGTGGGGTTTTTTTTTTGTTCATAATATGAATGGGTTTTCCTCTTATCGCTGTTCAGTTGTCGTGAGTGCCGTGGCACGGAAGAAAGGTGATTGCTTTCGTTTCCTTCGTTCCCCAGCGTGCAGAAACATTCATTCAAACATGTTTTTAGCTATCTTTGCTTGTGCTAGATTCAGAATTGTTGAGACAGCAATTGTTGACGTTAAGCTTTAAGTAAGATTAAATATTTATATAAACAATATCGTAAGCATTTGAAAAATGGATGATTTAATTTATGAGATTACTAAAAGGCATGATATACCTAAAAAAAACAATCCCATCATGATCAACAGATCGTGGATTAGGTTCTCTTATAAATCAAAACAAAGAATGAAATAAAATAGAAAGCGCTTGAAATTGAGCATTGTTCAAAATTATATACATTACGTACAATTTTAGAGTAAAGATAAATCCAAAGCAACAATAAAGAAAAGGGAAAGAGTTATAAAAGCTTGCCGTCATAAAGCTCTTCCGTTTAATGTATCTTCATTAAGACACTTTTACTTTACGACCACGGGGTTGACCATCCAGCAAAGTCTTTTTGTTGCTAGCAATGCTACGAGCTCTGTTGGGCGGCTGCTCAACCACACTACACCCAACTGGTGCTCCTAGAAGAGTTCAATCAAATCGGATGTCCTCGGAACGACCACTAAAAACTAAGGTAAAACCACTGTACCTTTCACGTTCACCTGATTAACCAGAAACGCGGGTGTTTGTGTGCGAGTTAAGTTTAAACCTTGTACAGTGTGGTTAACGCGAATTCTGAAGAGCTGCTATATTTTATGTTCATTTACATGAGCAGTCAAAGTTTATTTGCTTAATGTGTGTCCCTTTCCTTTGCATCTGTGGCAGAAGGCGGAAAGGGCGGTTGTAGGTGAACACATTATACTAACCAATGGATACAAGCTCTGAAACCGGCTGTCATTGACGTTGGATTCGAGTAAAGTTGAGTAAGTGTTTTTTTTTACAATTGGTTGTTGGTTTCGACAGAAAAACGCATTTAAACGCAAAAAGAGAAACCTCATCGTCAATGAACTTGTACGAGACATAACGACTGTTCAGCGGAAAGCAAGATGTTTGGAGGGCGTTCCGTTACGAAATGAGCAGATAAAACAAGCTACCTACAAGCGTTTTGAAGAGTCTGCGCAAGGTAAGGAAGACCGCATCAGGGTAGAAGCTAGACGTAAAGCGTTCTACTCACAGTTTGGCTTCACTCAAAAACGGTCGAAATTAACAAGTTTGATTAATGGTTTAACTTTGAAAACATTTCACTCCCTTACCACTCCTTGAGTTCTGGAAAAGCTGTTGCCTGAGCACTGCTTATTCTGCTCTATGCTAGTAAACTGGAACCGGGGTACATTATCCCTTCAAAGAGCGCAAAAAACCAAAGCCGTCCGTTTACCCTATTTGGCATGGATGCAAAGTGGATCATCGGGTGAGAAAATAAAACGCAACAGCAATTTATCGGAATCGAAAACTTTTCAACTACATTGGGAGGAAATGGAAATGGAGTGGGGAAGTATATGTTTTTTTGCTGTATGCTGCTTCATCGTGCCCTGTAATACAAGGCACTGACGCATTGCGGCCTTGTATCGGGGACCGATAATCAGGGAGGGAAGCCTTTTCAATTTCTTACATCTTCATTAATTTTCAATTTAAGTTTCAAACCAATGCCGTCCGTGTTGGTTCGGAAAGTGACAGCGGTAAACGCAATCATTGAACAACTTAGGGAAGGTCGAATGAAATGGAAGGATAATGGAAATGTGTGGCTGTGGCAATGAGTTGACGTACAAGCTTGCGATTTGAAACCAGATTTCCTTACTGTATTGGACCATTGAAAAAAAACACAAAAATGTGAACATTTTCATTTCTATTTGCCCAAAACCAAGCTTTCGCTTGTTTATCTACGCGTATAAAGCGAGTAAAATGTTTTGAAAGTGCTGTGAAACGCTCGAACCATTCACACCTGTCCGGTCAAAAGTCGCTCGCTCAGCCGTCAAGTGCTAACGTAAAGAAGAGAAAAAAACACAATCCTTTTTTTTCAAAGATGCCCCGATAAAGGGCTTCACCGAAAGTGAGCGGAATGGGATAAATTATGATTTTCAATTTACATAAATTAGTCTACCCTTTGCTTCGGTGCTACGCTTCGCCCCGACGGGACATCGTTCGCATCCAATCAGCCATAGCTCCGGCCATTGACGGACGACAGTTCGCCTCGTCCGGCACCTGGGATCATCCTCCCGTCGCAGGTGGACCATGTTATGAAGGTTATTTGGCTTAGAGGAGAAGATGATGAAAGCACTGACGATGGTATATCTGGGAGGGACGAAGACAGAAGCGTGCGCACGCGGGCAAGCGGAGAAAACAATTTGTTTACGCGGTCAACGGTCGAGGACGGTTGGTTGCGTTAATGTTTTTTTTTCTGCTATTTTTATGAGCTTTTACTTTCCAGAAAGTCTCTATCGTTTATGACGAGAGACGAAGACACTCCATTAGAGATTCATGAAAATTTAGCTCGTTGTGAGTCACCACGGGAAAATGGTGATTAGTGCCTGCAATGGGTGGGATGGAAATTGAATGGTTCTATTTTATGTTGCTATCTTTCAGGCAGATCGAACGTGAATGTGTCAAAGGGCAGTGTTAGTTTTGTCTATTATGTGGTAGTGTCGTTTAATAAAAAATAAATAAATAAACATAAATGAGAATTTCAAATGTATTCATACATAATATGAAGAACCATAACTGTGAGGTTGCATTTTAAAAAAATGATTTATTTTGACATGCTGTAGAAAAAAATATTTAGAAATATAATTTCATTCGATGAATATCTTTTGAAAAGTAATTATTTCAGCTTACTTGCAAAAATAAATCTATGACCTTGCGAGCAGCCTTTCGTTACTTATTCAGAATTTTCGCCATGGCGGATGAAGACATGCTTGCAGGCATGTTTTGATGATCAGAGGACGCTGCGAAGTCAGAGGACGCAATTTCTGCTTCCTGATATTGTAAATCCGCCCAAAAACTGACCCACGGAGTCCGCTTTAGACGTTACGGTATGCAATTCTTTGATCGCGCACGCTCCTGAACGAAATTGCTTCGCTTTTTTGGCCATCACGGTTAGAGTTCGACTGATAGAGGTGTCAAATTTTGTCTACTGACACATGGAATACTATTTTTGAAAATGCAATCAACGTTTTGTTAGTGCGGGTTAAGATAATTCCATAAAAAAGATACAATTTTTGTCCATTGCTTTAATGCAAACTTTATCTCCAAAAACACTATTTATCTTTTATCTGAAGCAATGATTTGCTAGTAGCACTTTTAGTTCGGTGCTGTTAGATAAAAGATAATTTTGGTAAAATCAAGATCAAACTTAATATTAAAGTGTAATATAGTTTAAATGAAAAGATTTTGAATTTTTTCTTGGTACTTAAAAAGCTTGTTACAAAACCTCGTAATCAACAAACTTCTTGAACAGCTTTAAGTATATGAGCATAGTTTTCGTATGTGTGAGAAGTGTAATTAACAACAACAACAACATTATGTAACGAGTTTACCGATCAATTGCTTTGAGGAATTGTTTGATCTGTTAATTCAGATCTGATGTCCACTCTTTTCTCAAGCGCCTTACTGAAGTTGAAATGAAAATTCTCTCTCAAAAACCATTTATGTAGAACTGCGCATACATACGTTTGTATGCGATCCCGAGTGTGTGTGTGTCTTTCACTACTAGGCTTCATGTTCCCTAGGCTTCATGTTCCCCGTACGAATCATTCCGTACCATAAAACCTGATGGCATAAAATTTATAATGGTTCTCAGCGATGCTTTACGTTCTACCTTTGCTGTGGTTTTGTCTTTCCATCCACAGCTAGATGTGACCTAATCCGGTGATTCACGACTACACCGAAAGACGAACTGCGTCACATGCACGGCAAAGGAATGGAATAGAAAAAAAAAAACATTATCGTAAACGTATCATTCCATTCGTAGCAAGAAGCTGCCCTCGCCCGCAAAACGGTAAGAAATGCAGCGAGAGATCTCGTCTTCTGACACTTTATGTACCGTGGCAGCTTTCGGTTTCGACTGCGCAGAACGGTACGGCATGCCCGCTGACATAAGTTGCGATGAAAAGGTGCGACGAAACGTTGGGTTTTACCGATGGCTTGCTACGAGCCGTTACAGTAGCGTAGGTACACTTTCCACATTCAAGCTAGTGGTTCTATTCTCTTTGTGAAACCGTTCGCTAGCTCACAACCGGTGTTAGCGAGCTGTCCAGTGGCTGGATTTTCACGTGTCGCTTTCCCAGGTCACTCGTAACGGTGCATGTAAACTGAAAGTTTCCGTACAGGGCTGTGCGGACTTCCTGTGCTGCTGCTGCTGCTGAGCAAAAATTCAGCAACGTCAACGACATTGCAACGAGGTCTCGTCCCGGTGACAGCTTGCCCGTCCACCCGGAAGCCGCTGCGTGAGCCGTTGCTGTCGCCAGACGGTGCGCTGTCCGGTTTCCGGCTATCCGGCTAGGGTGCAAAAGGTCTTCCATTTCCCGAAAGGGTACTATTTGCTCTTGGTGGGACAAAAAAATGCCTCTAAAGCCAGTTCAGAGTGCCCACACTCAGTTGGTCCTTTGCTGAGTAAGGGATAACTGGTACATACACTCACCCGGTCGGTTACGAGAATTTAGATGCTCTTCCGCTTTTTTTGTGGTCCCTCTTTTCACACGTCTTACATTGAAGCAGAATTCAATTTTCCACCTGCGAATGAATATCACTCGTAATGCGACGCAGAACTTGTGGAATAATGCTGCCCGACAGTGCCCGGGCAGCAAAAGTTCGAAGGACACACCCGGGCGCGTACGACCAAATCCGTTCCTTTCAGATAAGATAAACCAATGGTGGAAATTTATTGTGCAAGATTCCTGTGCTGGGTTGGATTTATCCCGCTCATTGAATGTTCATGGGTATTGGGCATCTATCGTTCGGATCGCACGGGCTGGTGTGGAGTTGCACAGAAATGAATGGATTGTATGGGGCCGTTCAAGGTGCTAAGCCAGAAGACGTGCAGCAGAGTGCTTCTTCTGGGGCGGGCGAGCGTGATGGCAAAGGGTTTCCTTTTTTTGTTGTTGTGCTGTGAATAAGATGATTTTCCTTCCGATCAGAATAGTGTTACACATTTGAATTTCGATCCAAATCGAATCTATCTGGAGCAGGCCGATAGAAGCACTTAACTGGGTGAATGGAATAATCGAGTGTTTTTTTACTATATGGGTCTGTTTATCCCTTTCATGCTCCGAGTATCTACGACGAAGGTTTGGACAGGATGCGTCTTTACTGGGAGCTTCACTATCATCAGATAAAGAGTAGCGATTAAATACCGTAAGTGTGGTGTTTGGTATTCCTTTTTGGTGTGACTTGTCTGAACATTGGGGCTTGAAATTTATGTTGGCTTACCAGGAGTCGCTGTCGCCGTACCTCCTGAGTAAAAATCGTTTGCAAAATGCCTCTATACATGATGTTTCAACAGTTTTAAAATAAATCTAGAAATATTCTTCATAGTTGAATGTACATTGATCAATTTGAACTCTTTAACACAAATTAAATACCAAATTCCTTAGCGCATTTCCCTTGAAAAACAAATCTATTGTTTGTAGTAAAATTATATCCAATTACAGCAGATACTAATAAATTAGCAATAAAGCAACAAAACTTAATCTACTCAAACCATATAAACAACGACATGCTGATTGGCATAGATTATTGGGTCCTATACATTGGTCGATTTCATCATCCGCATACGAATAGGAAGCTTAGAGCCGACGGCTTCCTGAAACATCTCGAAAACATCATTTTTCTTTCTTTCTTAAAAATTAACACCCACCACCACCGGAAGGAAAACAATATAAACTAACCGATCGAAACAGTCTTGGCTTCGAAGCGGGAGACAAGGCTAAAAAAAAACAACCGCAACACATCGACGGCTCTACCAGAATCACATTCCAACGGTAACAGAACACCACTCGGTAGCGCATTGTGAAGTAAATTATTCGGCCACCCATCCGGGATCCACAGCCTGGTGGAGCTGTGTCCCCGAGGGACATAAATCTAGCGGCGGCCGCACGAAGCGGGCGTAAAAAAAAACACCTTCCTGCCATCGATGCGATTTTGCCGTTACTGTTCGCGTGTCGATTTGTTACGTTGGAAAGTTTTTCATTTCGGCTGCGCATCGCTTTGCCATGCTGGGCACGTGTTGAAGGCATAAGAAATCCACTGTGTGGTTGGAATTTAAATGTTTTTCGCCGCTCACCGACGGATCTGTATACTACATTGTTGTGTTGGGTAGGCGGGTAAGCCTTATTTCGTCTCGTCACCTAGCAGCGTGTGCCACCTTGGCGAGTGCACAGTTTGGCTCGCGTTTTTTGCGATGAAAGAGAGTGAATTCGACAGAAACAGATAATTTATCAAGTAGGATGAACAACGAAAATAAATCCACCCCCACTCACCAGGTGGATGGCAATGGGGCGTGTTGAGCGGCTATGTGATGTGGTGTCCATAGCGAGGATGCTCTAAGGAAGACTGGTCTGTTTCGGGGGTGTTTGTGATGAAGAAATGTTCAATGGTAGGTTGATCGGAAAACAAACTCAATTAGGAAATTGATATTAGCCGGTTTATTTGCAAACTGAGCTGAAGAGAGGATGCTTTGAAGAGGATGAAGTAATAAAGTTTGTTTAGTTTTTTTTAAAATAAAATAAGCTAAGTAGTATGCAGTTTGGCTAAATTGTTGTGCAAATTGTGTCAATTGCTTGTGAGGAAGATCACGATTTTTGCTTTGATTTAGCTTATTTCAAATGAATTGGGATTTTTTGGCTCAGTGTTGCTCAGTCGATTTGCTTCTTCGGATATCACAAATTATGCTTAGCTATTTTTTTTTAAATTCTAATTGGTTCAATTACTGGGTCAGATTGGGGTTTTATAAGTTAAGGTATCGTAGTTGTCGGAATGCAGGTTGAAATTGTTCTTTTGGATCCAACTGTATCCGTTGGACAATATATAATAATAATTAAAATATTTATTTTCGATCGTTCAGTAGACACTGGTCTGGCTGTATTGCTTACAGTTAAATTATTGTAACACGTACAGCAATTTTAACTCAGTTGATCATTCTTATTGTAATATACATACAGATTTTATTTCAACTGATCTCTGATTACAATGCTTCTGACGCTTCTGATTGTATTTAGTTTACAAGTTATTTTTTGTGACGCAATTCATGCAAATTAGCCTCAAAATGTTGGTTCTCATTCATCAAAAATACAAAAAAATAATATCAATTAAAAAAAAAGTAGCAGTACTTCGCAACCAAAGCTAAGAACTTATTGCGGAAATGATCCCTCCGGGAGCTCTTCATCTGCCGACGACAACCGTTTGCGCCGCAAAAACATCTTGGGACTCATGAGGGAAAATGAGAGCATGCGGAATTGCGAGAAAATTCACTTGAACGCGTTTACTCCTTTTTTTTGTTGAGATTTTAATTCCACTTTGTTGTTAGCTCCCTGAGGGACAGAAAGGAGTTGACTGTACCAGACACTCTGGTTGTGTGAGCATGCCTACTTATAACAAAAAATGATTTTCTTCCCCTTGAAACACATTTTCTTGCAGAGAAATAGTTTTACCGAGAATTTGGCATGAGCGTCTTCTTGTCGGTTCATTAATTACACACTGTTAAAGAGAGCGAATCGCTGTGTTGCCTGCGTTGGTGTTGCATGAACGCAAGGACCTGCTTGAGATTTACTAATAAAAATGGTATTTTTAAGAGATCGCTGGTTTAAACACCTTCCTCGAAAAAAAGAAAAAAGAGAAAAGCCACAATCAAACAATCAACTTTGGTAGAAGTTGTGTTCTACAACATACACCAAACCTTCGAACGAACGAAAAAAGAACAGGTCAAAAGAATTAATCCGCCCGAAAAGAAGCGGAAGGGATTGTGCTGGAAAGTGGAAACACTCTGCCCGATTATCAAAAGTTCGGTCCATTAAATAGCCGCGTCGTGTTTTAATGGATTATCATACCGGAGACGCGATAAGAAGGAAGCTTTTAAAAACACGCCGAACGGTGATGGAAAATAGTCAACCGCATGCTTTCTGGAAGGCTTGCTGTTTTTTTTTAGTTTTCATTTCCTCTCCCTTCAAACCGAACTGGAATGTGGCTCTTTTGGCTGGAAAGCTCTTTTTTAACGACCCTTTCACCGGCGGTAGTCAAAGTGATCCATTCTGAGCGGCCATTTTTACGCACCTGTCAGTCAGCGGGTGACGACGTTGATGAGAGCGTCAGCAGGCTTAGTGGTCCCGCGCTGTCCCTGTCAGCGGTACCGGGTGCTGGGCGGCCAGGCTGTCACCATTGCCGGAGGTACAATGAAAGTTTAATGTTTGTACCTTCCATTAGCACTCGATTAATAGCTCGCCTTTGTTTTCGAGCCATCGTTTTCGGGCGGCTGGGCGCATACACCCGTGACGTAATCGCTCGCTTTATCCAGTGACGGCAGGCTATTGTAACCTGCACGTGCCGCTACGATCTTCATCAGCACGCCACCGCGGCACAGGGGGACGGAACCTCGTGTTTTGCTTGGTACCTTCTGGAATCGATCAATCGGTTGGAAAGCTTTCGCTCCGCTCGCAGGAGGATGACAGTGTTGATGGTTGATGAGGTTGCCGACATGGGCCCGTCCAGGAACTGCACGGGTACCATAAATTACCCCACGACACGGGCAGTCAATCAAGCCGACGCCATCGACAAACCGACCAAACCGACAAGAAACATACTTAATGATCCAGAAGATACTGGGGTTTTGGGCCCGCCCGGCATAAGAGTGGCCGGGCGTGGCCGTTGTTGGTACGTGCTGGTGAGACGGTCAACCACAAACGCATTCCTGTTGTAGGATGCTTTTGCAACCCTTGTTTCAGCATATATTTGCCAAAGCCCGCCAAAGCAAAGGTTGAAGAAGCCTTCCACGGAAGTCCGGCGGTGCCGGAATGAATCGTTTGACTTTGACCGCTTGCCGCATTTTGGCAGGCTATCAATCTTAATTAAAAGCGTTTTAGTTTGCGAATTCTGTCGCGAGAGATCGCGATAAAAGCTGTTCATCCATTTTATTTGATCCATTTCCGGCTCCGGTCAATGTCGTCGGGCGGACACTTTTGGCGGACACGGAGATTGACAGTGCGACTGGTCGGGGCATGCTGGCGACGGTCCGAACGGATGACACGCTTCACTGGCAATCGCTCAAGGAGATTTGAATAGATCGCAATGGTTGATTGTTGTGTCCGGGGATTAGCGAAGTTGACGGGAAGCGTTTCATCAAACGTAACGGATTTGCTCAAATGGGTCAAATGGGACATGCGGATTTTGATAAATCGCCTACAGTATGTGACGTGTAAGACATGACACGTGTACAAGATGTATAGTCATTGTACGGACAGAATTGTTTCTTTGTTCTCTTTGTTTTCTTTCATTAAGTTCTGATTTCTAGTTAGATAGTTTGTATACCTCATAGCGATATCAAAACATTGTGGTTTGGTGAAAAGTATAAGCAAATACATTCAATCTACACAGATATTTAGCTTAAGGCTGCGCTCTGACACCAATTGAAAAAGACATCCGACTCGAACAAACCCATATAATCATATGAAGGTGCACTGTCAGACACAAACAAACAAACAAGACAAACGTCGAGTCGAACATGTCGGTTGATTCTGTCTTTGATGTTCGATACCCACCTGTGCTGTGAGTGTCTTGGCTGTCAAACGCTTCACAGTTACAGTAGATTCAGTTCAATTCAGAACATTTTCAAGTTTGTTTACGTAGTTTGTCTCTTTTTCTTTTTAAAATTGCGTGCAAAATATTTAAAATAGCTATCAATAATATTTACAATGCTTCACAATCAATTATAACATCAAATATACAGGTTTGAAACGTATAAATCTATAACGCGTACACAATGCATGTGTATGCACTGTATGTGTTTTGGCATGGACGTTTGTTTACATTTTTTAATATTAAAGTTGATTAAAGTTGAAAGCATCATGACAGGTCTATAAGACATCGAACAGCTGACAGAGCACCTATCGAACAGAGTCGTGTTTGTTTGTCCCGTTCGATTAGTTCCAGAGCGCCGCGTAACTTAGTATGTTGCAGAGGATCAAACACAGTCGAGCTGTGTTGCAAAAGTATCCTTCCCCTGTTTGCGTGACACCAAGCTGCAAGAAATCGATTCCAAAGCAATAAAAATAAACATACCAAGTGTCAAAACTCTAACTGAAAAATACGACATTGTATGAAATAACATCTTCGATAGCTATCGATATCAACAAGCAGACAGGCCAAGTGCACCCATTTCAAAGAAGCAAAACATTGCTATCGGAACAATCTGGAGCGCCATGTAAGCAGTAGCGAAAGGTGAAAGGTGCTGGCGAAAAAGATGAAAAATAAAAGTGCTACGCTAACAGGGATAACCATTTCATTTTGATTTTATTTCTCCTTCGAAGCAAACACTATCATCAGTTTGTATCGGTATTCGGACTGCTAAGGAGAGGGAGGAGCAGTTTTGTAAGAAACGTTACAGGGTGGCGTGAAAGAAAAGGTGCTCTCAGAAAGGAAACTCAAGAAATCATTTTCCACAAATCGTTACCCCGTAATGCCAATAACTGAACGGTTATCGGTTTTATCGATTGTTAACAAAGTGCAAGATTGTTTTGATCGCGCTTACTACCTTTCCGCGCGCGTCGGAAAAGCCGGCGCAAGCCGTTGCGGCGTGAAAAGCATCTAGCCGTAAGCAAGATTATCCGGTACGCGGCCAAAAACAAGGGCCCGCAACGTTTCTGCCCATGAACAAATACGCTTCGATTGGATTTATTAAGGTAATACGACTAAGCCCGTGAATTTCCCCTCCTCTGGGGATGTGAAGTGGGAACGGGCGGGTGGAAAAAAGGGTCATGTTTTATTTTCCTCCACGCACCGGCCCAGGTTTTCCCTCGTGGCCACGTGCAAACGGTCTCGTTCCGGCGGATTACCACCTTCGCAACCGATGGGATGCTGCGAAACGGGGAAAGAGTTTCTTTTGCGCTAGCGATGGTGAGCTTACTGGAAAAAACCTCCGTGCCCCTGCCGTACGAGAAGCCTAACCGCGATGTAATGCCAAGCCAAGATCCACCGTGGTATCAATGGGGTGGGGGTGAAAAATGAACCTACAAGCCCGCTTGACGTCTAGACCCGAGAGTGCCCATCGGAATAGCTTCTTTTCTGCTCTTTCATGTTGTGTTGGGTATCGCAAAAAAAAAATATAAGAAACCCCTCACACCGTTACCCTTGAAGAAATATTGAACCTTCAAGGTGGTATTGATTCATAAACAAAACATTCCCGAAGGCATGACTGACCGGACGACGGCGCATAACAAAGCGAAGCGAAAGGAGTTGGGGGGGAAGAACGATTGAACAGTCTTTAAATTTAACGATCTGCCCGTCCTAGACGATTGTTGCTTTATCGGCAATATTTTAACGATCAGCAATAATCGTTCAATAGTTTTTGCGGCCGGTTTTGCGGCGGTTGCTGGGCACGGTGTAACGCACGCAGCCCTCGGGAAGGAGCGGTGTACCGAGAGTGGCCAAGCTAAATGGTGTGCTATCAAAATTTAAGTGGTACGCAGTTAATGGGCAATCGTTGTGTGGTTTCGTGAATCAATGGTGCGGCATAATCGGTGAGTCGATTTATTTTTTATTGTCCGATTCAGCACTGATTATGGTGAAACGGTAAGGAAGCTAATCGGGAGGAAAGAAAACAAAAGCAGAAAGGTGATTGCATTGAAAGGTGTAATTGTTGTGTTTCGAAATCATTTTCGAAAGGCAGTATGGTATAATGACGATGATGGTATAATTGCACGTTTCACCTAATGGTAAAGCGGTTTGATGTTTGCTGTGTGTTATTTTCAATAAAGCAATAAAAAGGGCTTTGTTTAGTAGGATATAGTACATTAACAAAACAATAAAATTATGAAAGAGAAACAATAGATGTTTGGCTTCAACTCAGAGTACCTTAGCTCGCTCAGTAAACTAAAGAGACGCTTTAGCAGTGGAGGATGTCAAAAGACTCACTATCACAATCGTACCGAGATATGTGTAAGGTGGTTCTCGGTCGGACAAGCGCAAACATACAAAATACGTAATGCTTTGTTGTGTGATACTCAGCTATGTTAAATAAACCTGCAAAAGAAAGAGCTAAACAACATCATGAGCATCACAAGATGTGCACCAACGAAATCAATAAACATATTCGTGGTAGCTTGATGCTCATTGCTGATACTCAATGAAGATGCATCATGACATGCTGAACGCGGGATGCGAATTCTTGAGTCAAACCCGATACTCTGACTGTCAGGCTGAGCTTAATGCCGGCGCAAGCATAATCATGATTTTTTTCTGACTGTGAACAGTGCTACCAAATGCCACTGTTTCAGCCACCAACACTCATGACTGAAACGAAGCTCAAATCAGCTCACGTACACAACAAAGATGATCAGAGGTGAGACTCAAACTGTTGGTTGACCAAACACATGCTTGGCGACATTTTGTTTAGCACTTGGTCACTCACTTGGTCACGACATTTTCTGTCGGTGATAATCACGACATTCTTGGAATATACTTGGCAAGTGGTCCCAAGCAACAAAACAAGCATGCTTTCTCATTCTGTCTGCTTTGATTGTCTGTAGGGTCGAACAGAGTGAGAAAACATGCTTATGTTGTTGCTTGGGACCAGTCGCAAGCACCGTATATCTCCCATGACTATCGTGATGATCATCGACAGAAAATGTCGCGACCAAGTAACTGACCAAGAGTTGGGTGCTAAACAAAAAGTCACCAAGCAAGTGATGGTCGCACCAACTGTTTGAGTGTCACCTCTGATCATCACAGTAGAGCTCGTGATGCTGGCATTCTTCTTCTTCTATTTGGCGTAAGGTCCTATGCGGACATGCCGGTCTAGACAGGCTTTCGATACTTAATTCATTACCACGGAGGTCAATCCTTGCAACGGGGAGACGGTCAATTCTAGACTTAAACCCATGACGGGCATGTTATTGAGTCGTTCTGGACGGGACCTACGATGCTTAAATTATTTTGTTTCATTCAGAATTTTTCATGAATTTATTTTGCAGAACTGATCACAGTAAAAAAGTCATGACTAAGTGACTGATCAAGCATTGCTTGCTAAAATGCCTCCAAGCATGTATTGGGCACACCTACTGTTTGAGCATCACCTCTGCTTATCACAATTACGTAACGCTAACTTGGTTTTGGTTTCATTCAGAATTTTGACATTGACATTGTCATTCATTTTTATGACATTGACATTGACATTTTGCAGTACTGCTTTCAACTAAGCTTCCCTTTGATTTTTATATATCATATGATGACTTGAATCCCCTTTAACGAAGTTACTTCATATCTTTTAGTTTATTTAGTATGTATTTAGTATCTCTCCTACCACCTTTCGCTGTCAGTTATGGAGAATCGATAAATGTTTGGTGTCATAAACAGTTTTTCGATTTACCTTACACTAACTACCGAAAGTAAAGTCTTCAGTTGATACTATCTTAATTACTATCAGTTGATAATATCTTAATTACTGAGTATCTTTAAGCTCGGAATAGGTTTCAGTAATAAGTTCGATAGAATTATCCTGTACTGTATTGCTTGAGCAGCATAACAGCTTAAATCTTGTTCAATTTTTCAACATCGAACGGTCATTCGTCAACCGTCGGGTTTGATTTCTAATGCATTAAAAAGGCGTATAATTGCGCACTGCGTAAGGATTCTTCTTTGAGCAAAGTCTCTTTGCTTGGTTCACGGTAAACGCAACATACCATCGAAACAAAGAACTCCGCCAAAGGGCAGGTGAATTCAATTTTCCAAAGCACACCCTTCCCCAAAGTCCATGTTTCACGTTTCATTACTCGGTCATGATTTGAAAGGGGTTAGGTGGAAGGAGAGAGGTTGGTTGGGTGGAGTGCGTTGCTGCACGCTGGTTTCCCTTTGCTACAGCGTTCCAGACCAGGATCCGAGCGCGGCAACCAACATTATCGTAATCTTGTTTATTGCACACCATTTGCCTTCTTGCCACGAAGAGGTGGAGTTTGGTTTTAGCTCAGAAGTCGGTGGGGAGCTGGGGGCTGTTAATCTCACGCCGTAGCGAAAATACTGCGACAAAATCGCGAAATACGCCTCCCGTCCTCGGGTCACGTGATCTTGTCGTTGGAGAGAGTGAAGCGAACGCAGTAAACCCAGCCCGCCCAACATAAACCAACCTTCAGCACCGTGATAGTTGGGCGTTGGTGTAGATCTTGTGAAGATTGTAAGCCTCCACCGAACCATTTGTCTTGTTGATTTCCGGCTCTTTGGGTGCCGTTTTTCACGCTGCACACACACACATCCTTGCGAAGCTTCAAAGAGCGAGTGGTGGAAGCGAGAACGCCACGAAAATCCAGCAGAGAACATCAGAAAGACGTGTGATTGTGGATGTTTGCTTTCCACACGGTGTGGGGTTCGGGATTCCGATTCCACCCGCCCTTCCGCGGATCCCTCAGAGAGACGGGTGACAGGTGACAGTGGTGGTTCGATGTTTTGTGGACCTTTTGTTCGATGAAAAATGATCCCAGTGCCGGAGGTTGTGCAAAGGACATCGATTGGCCGGGGAGGGCTATTCCTTTCCGCTACAAGGCACTGGCACTGTGTGTATTATCCTTTGTCCGCTGCCCCCGCCCCCCTCCCTCCCATCCTAAAACCGGACTTAGACGATTCCGGTGAATGGTGGGCATGGTGGGTAGGCCTTAACCGCACCCGGTAGGTAAAAATCCGCCAAGCACTCTCGAGCCCGGGTGCGTACTTGTGTGTGGCCAAGTTTTGCGTGTGAAGGTGACCAGAAGTAAGTTGTTTCCTGTTCTTCCCTCCGATCCCTTTCTTCTTGCAGAGAAAGAGAGTGAGAGCGAGAGAGAGGTTTTGCACGTTCGAGTATGATGAAAGCTATCACAGGGGCACCACCACGGATCACAGGCGCTCGAGCTGGGATTAGCTGGGAAAGGGGTTTTCGGAACGGTGTTTTATGGGTCCGATTGGCCGTTGTACACCATTGAACCTGAACGAGAGTAATGCGTTTGAAGCTCGGTACGGCATAGAATGTTTGTCTCTTGCCGGTCGAGCGGCTTAATGGTTTGTGGAGGAAACGGTGCTAGCGAGTAGTGGTACGAAAATCGTTTTTCATTTTTATGCTTTAATAAATTATTTGGTGCGCTGTTTTCCATCGCCAAAAAGGTGGAAAAAGATTATTCGATTTGGCTCATCTGCAGAAAAACATATCAGACCTTTTCGATGGAGGTTTTTCATTCCTTACATATGTATCTTATAAGTTTTCATTTCATAGCTGTTTACGTAAAGGAAATTTACAAGAAATGGCAATATTTTTAAGCAAAAAAGGATGCCTATGAAACTGAACTGTAAATAGATAGTAAATTTACGCTACCAACTATCATGAATTGTGTTGTCAATGAACGGATGCTTTTTTCTACTAATATATAAGCTTGGTTTACAAACGACGAGATTATGAACACCTTTCACCCTTAATCATATAGTCTTAATTTTTCAACCAACCAATCAATTATCTTTCGGCTAATTCCGAAGCTTCCGAAGAACGTTCGCTCCCGGGAGTAGTGTTAAGTGCATTACCGGACAGGAAATTGTGATGCGGGTGTTTATTGAATCTAGCATCAGACTCCCAGACCAGACCCGGGTGCCCTTTATAGATGAAGGGCAGTCGGGCAAATGAAATTGAAATGAGGAAACGAAACGCCGCATTACCCTCCAAACAGTTGGGTCTATTCATTTGCACCACTTCCCATTCCGTGTCCGGCGCTTCCAGTGCATCCTTCAATAGTTTCTGACTCGAGGCATTCGAGAACACCTTTCGGTCAGCGCAATGTCATCAAAGGCGCCGTTTAAATGCTTTGTTTACCGGCTGCCGGGTTGTGGGCGCGTGACTCAACGGGCACAAAAGGCATCAACCAGTGGCGGCCACCACCGTGCGTCAAGTAGTAAGTACTTTGGTGGAGGAAACACAATTATTTCTAACTTTATTACCGCATTCGACGTCACGTAGTCACGGTTCCGTTGTTCGGTTCGGTCGGCGAAAGGGATCGGGTTTTCGCGTTCCCGCTGTGTCCTCAAGCAGGACAACAAACAGCTGAACTGGCAATCAGAGTCCGTTCGGACTGTTTGCTTGTTTGCGCACGGGAGGGAGAAGGGCTCGGCCATGCAGAGCGCAGGGATGAGACGGTGAGGGATTGGGGCAGCTGGTCCCAGGTTCAGCTGCGAGTACGTACCAACACGGGTATGATACCTGAACCCACCGTCGAGAATGTCGACGATGACAGCGCAACATTTCATCAGCCTCCGTGTCAGTGTGGGACCAGCTTTCAGCATCTTGCCCAGCATCGCTCGGACCTTTCTTCATGCCACGCAGACGGCGAATGGCAGCACGGTCAGGAAGGTGCCGGTCGATCGTCTGGTCCGTTTGCTCCGATTGCCTTTTCCGGGAAGGATGGTTTGAAAGCTTTCCTTAGTTAGCCCACAAATGCCGGTAATGGTGAGCTGGGATGGCTGATGGTCGCTGTTGGATGCATTTCCTGTACGACGAGCGCGTGAGCGTGTGTGTGAGTTTTGAGTTACTTGTGGAAGTTGATGAAAACGTCTATGAGAAATATTTGAAATTACTACTACAGTAAATTTACAAAAGAAAAAAAAATGGGTTTTTAATAATCTTCCGTATTTTTTAGAACACATTTCGAATTAGAAAGATAAAGCATGAGCAAGAAACAGGATTGAGAATGAAAAAAAACACGTTTTTAAATAGGGTAACATGTATCATATTTTTTTACTTCTAAACTGCACATGATAGCGCAGCCAGGGTAAAACTATACGACGCTATAAGATCAACAACGAAACCAGCATTGTAGCAGAGTTTCGCGCAAGGATGCTGATTGCCAACCGGTCATTCTACAGCTTGAGTTCAGCTCAAAGAACCTGTCGCGACGGACAAAGTCCAGAGAATATATAGCACTTATATATTACCGGTACTCACGTACGCTTCTGAGACATGGACACTGTCCAAATCTGACGAAACCTTCTTAGCCGCGTTCGAAGGGTATTTGGCCCCGTATGTGTGGAAGGACAATGGAGGAGCCGCTATAATGACGAGCTATACAAGATGTACCACGCTCTCGTGCAGCGTATCAAACTGGCTCCAGTGGGCTGGCCATGTTGTACGCATGGAAACGGACGACCCAGTCCGTAAAGTCTTTTTAGGCCGTCCACAAGGACAGAGGAGGCGTGGTAGGCCCCAAAATATAGTTGGCAGGATGGCGTGGAGGCGTCCGCCATTAAGGCCAGGATAACGGACTGGCGCAAGACCGTGAGCGGTTTCGGATATTCGTGAGTCAGGCCAACAGTGCAAAGCGGTTGTAGCGCCGGATAAGTAGGATAGTAAATAAAGTTCTACGCGAACCCTATGGAAAGACTTTGTCGACTTTACTTTTGATTTCTCGGAACAAGATCAAACATATTTGCTTCATTTTTCCATAAAGGAGTACTTTAATCATGTTATACACATTTATCAGATTTTTATGTGATCACCCATCATGTCAATCAACTTAGTCAATCCTCATTGATGTAAAAAGTCTTTTATATCACACACAACATACTACATCATACTACATCATTCCAGATATTGGCATTTGTATTGATTTGTAGACTAACCTACATAAGCTAGTACATAAATAAAGAAATGGTCAACATTTTACACAATATGTTCAAACTATAACATCATATCATTACAATTTCATTTTCCATGCTTGTTTCGGACGTTTTATTTTGGTGAAAAGGCTTAGTAGGCACTACAATTGTCCAGGGAGTATAATTCCATTTGTGTATTTTATTACATTAAAACAATCGGACAATAATTTCGTAATTTTAATACATAAATGAAGCAGAAAAAAATAATAAAAACATATTTTAAATACATGGATGTACGAGAAAAAGCTATGATTTTTTATTATATTTAGATGATTTTATTATAGTATAGTACAGTCCACTGGCAGTAGTCGCAAGTTCTTAGCAACTCACGGAAGCGAAAATGGAACAAAGCGATTCAAATTTGCCAAGATCCACAAATCCTGTGACATCATTTACAGCTCAATCCTCCACGCCCCACACCAAGCGGTTCCGTTCGCTCCGTTCACTGTGTTACTTACTTCATCCGCTTGGCCAGCACTGTCGAGAGCATCGTAATGAAATTAAATTGTTTTTGTTTACCCCTCTTCGGTTCTGCATTGCAGAAAAGTTCTAATCCGCTTACTGACCGCTTCGTTTCTTTTTTTTTTGCTGTTCGTGTGTATTTGGTTGTTGCTTCTGTTGATGTATCCATCCGTGCCCCAACTGGCTACTGGCCCATCACTCATCCCCCGTGATGGACAGGATCGGGCGCTCGGTGAGACAAGTTAACGGCCATTCATTCTGTTAGTTTTGGGACGTCCGGGGACGCCTTGATAGATATTTCTTTTACTCCCCCCCCCTCTTTCTCTCTCTCTCCCCCCCCATCTCTCTCTCTCATATGGACACAAACACGATTGCATGGTTGTGACGGATTGTGGTAGAGGAATAGGAAGGAAAACGAAAGAGCCAGTCACTCCTGAGTCCCGAGCTCAAACGGGAGTCTTCACCTCAGAACTTGGGATTTATTGGAGCATTTGTTACATTCCAGCTTCTCCTGCTAGCCCGAGTGTCAAAGGACATCTCTCTGTTTGTCCTCATCCCAGGGGGTGGACAGGGGGCTCGTCTCTGGGCCTCTCGATAATCCTGCAGGAAAAAGTTACAGCACCGTGCCGTGAATCAAATAGGGTAGCGAGCCGATGGTGCCAGAGAGAGAGAGAGGGGGGTTGGAGCAGTCCACTGGCGGCCCAACAGTTGGCTAATCCCTTCGGCCGGGTTGAGTTACACACTAAGCTGTCCTGGCTGGCTGGCTGGCTAGCTGGTTTGGGGCGACACGGAAGGCGCGTAGAATTAGTACAGGAAATTGAGAAATGGCTAATACCCGGTCGAGGCTGCTGTGGCACGAAATGTTTGCGATGATACGTTTTCCGGGTTTCTCACCCCTGCGGGCGAAAGCGAGCCAGATCCATCGACAAAAGGAGATGAAATGCATACAGAGCGGTAATTATGGTTTAGCGTTGGGTGAAATTAGTCTGCGTGTGTATTGGATGACAATAGACGGGAAGATTAATTGAAATAGGCTGATTGTGGGGAGAAATAGCAGGATTTGGATCGGATTTTTTTATGTATTATGTGATGTGTATATGAAGTGAACGATTGGCAATTGTTTGGTACTGTAGGCAAGAGTTTAGTGATTGAATATATTGTTTGAGTGTTTATGAGAATTCTCTTTCGAAAACATAGTATTACATGAAATGGTTACATTGGAATGAATTTGTAGTAAAACTTGTTCGTACTATCATTTCATTTCGTACAAAAACATATCCCACTGCAAGTCCCAAGCAGTATAACATCAAGTTTAGCAATTAATACGCTAACGATTCTGCAAACAAGTGCTCAACGATTTCATCTCAATTTCAGTTGCGATTATAATAATAATTAAAATGTTCCGCTTTAAAACGTTTCAAAGAACAACTGTCTAGGCACTGCAGCCTCAAAACATACGGACGGGTAGCATAAATAACCGATACAAAATGTAGATCGTTCACTCATCCTGTCTATTGCACGTAAGCACACCGGAAAGTATCATCATTATTTGAAAATTTGTTTTCTATCGATTCTCCCTATTCATGCAACAAGCTCAAACAGCTTGTTCCCGGAAAGCAAACATCTTTGGATAAGAAGAGAAAAAAAGACGAACAGAAAAATTCTTGGAACGTTTTGTTGCGACTTTATGACGGGTTTAGGGTGTCTGGTAAAAACGGAATCATAAAAAACTGGGATATTTACTGAGGTTTTTTCAACAGAAGAATATTTAAAACAAGACAGCAAAAAACCGCTCGCAAGGCTTGCGGGTCAGTAACCACCGTGGTCATGGGATGGATTTTCTTCTCCTACGGGGTTAGGAAAAAAAACAACTTTGCCGGTAAATCCCTCGGCCTTGGTTTGAGTGGATGCGGATGCATGAAATCAATCATTTCCCGAGATACAAAGCGACTTGTCTTGTGATGTGGGCCGTTGCTTGCAGCGTCAGATCAGACACTCCTATGCAAACACACACACACAACATCCCAGACCATTCTTTAGTAGCGAAGCATAGCAAAAGGAAAAACGAAGCTATACAAGTCTTGTTTTGAGCATGGGAACGGATATAAGTTGGAGACAGTGCTGTACTATGGTGAGTTTCGCCTTGACTCGACGATGGCCAGTACAGCACTGTCGACTACAATCACCTGGATTCAGCTAATCGGTTCTGTGTTGGAGAGAAGAAACTATCATCTTCGGCATGTGGACAACCGAATGTCCTACTAGGACGAGGGGAAATTCGGCAACCGAACGATTGTAATCCGAACGAGAAAGCTTTCCCTTCGGCGTACAAGAAGCTTTCGTGTTGTTCGAAAATGAGGGGAGCCACTTACCAGGCACACAGAGTGGTTACAGCACGAGAGTAAAGATTTTGAGAGAGACAGAGAAAAAGAGAGCTTAATGCCTAAGGACATTTACCAAACGGATCCGGCGCGAGAATGGTTCCATTTTCCCTCTGTTTATAATTTCGGGCAATGTGGAACCGTTTCCTTTCCCCTCACGCAACACGCACATACACAGACACGCGCCGAAAGCGGGTGGCCAGGTGTCTCGGGCTGGCATGCAGTTTTCGGTGTTGGGCTTTCCCGAGTTCAGTGTACGGTTTGGCATCGAGCCCGAAGGACGCGCACAAAGGATACGCCGGTAGATTCGAGTTTGCCGGCAATCTGCTTTCGCCATCCTCTATACCAAAGCGTGTCAATGCCATCCGCAGTTTGCGGGTTGGCCGTTTCGCGTATCAACGGTGAGCAAAACGAATTTCGCTTTTTTCCTTGAAAAACAAACACAAAACCCCAGAGCCAACTGGCAGTGCAACGGTGAGGAATTGTGGAACAAAGAGTGGAAACACCAACGGCAGCAGTAGCAACGCAATCGAACGCTTGTGTGAGTTTAGTGACCGTAAACTACGATGAGCAGCGTGCCACAAAAACAACAGCAACAAAAGTTGCGAGGATGGAAACTTGGCAAACGAAATTTATGTGAAAACTCGCACAACCATCTCGGTGGGTGGAACTGGTGCGTCTTCCCAAGTGGTGGTGGGATGGTTTTGGTGAGATACGAAAGGAAACATTAACAATTCGGTCCCAGCCCACGATGTAAACGGAGCGTGGGGCTGTGTGGCTTTTTCGCTCCCATCCGCCGCCTTTCCCTGGCTGGTGGTGAGGCAGTCCGAACGGGGCCGTCTGACCGCTTGATTATGTGTGAGCCGTGTTAGTGTGTTGAAATTGGAAAGAAATACCAGTGCGACCGAAGTTGTCACAAGTCCTCCCGTGCCCCATTCATCTTGTTGTGTGTTTGTATGTATTTGTTTGTGTACCGAGTGTGAATGTGTGTGTGTGTGTGTGTGGTGTTTGGGATATAAGGTGTTTGGGGTCAAACGAGAGAAAGGATTTATAGTGAATTGGTGCCGGATTGGTTCGTGTGAATTTGGGTGGAGAAGTTTTACAAACAGAAGCTCGGACAAAACATGGAATGGTCCCTAAAGCAAACAAAAAGAATGACAAAACAAGAGCACAAAGGCCCGTTTTTAAAGTAAACTTAAGTGTGAAGAGAGTGATTTTGTCAGCAGATTGAGTTCTGTATAAACCACAACCAATTCTTTTTTTTTTACTTGTATCAGCAACTATGACAAAACTGTTTAAATTGTGCGGCCGGCTAAACACAACGTACACTGCTGCTACTGTAGTTATGTAGCATTGCTTCGTGTCATTTTAATAACATTTGTTCCGCTTCATCACCTACCGTGCACTAGTTTGAACGCAATTTGCAGCGACAAAGGTCATCAATTGTGTTTTTTTTTTTTTGTAAAATTGCTCACTCATGCACGTTCACATAATTTCCAGCAAATCCCACATATGAGTGCGACCAGAGTGAAACAAAATGGAAGTAGATAACAAAAAAAAACGAAATCCCTTCACTTCGAAATTCCCATTCATTTTGAACATCCTCAGGCCGTACAGATGGATAGACACATCAACATTGTGTGATTTTGTGTAACACCCTGCTACATTTTTGTTGGGGGTGACATCAGACATGTTTTTTTTGTCTTGTAACATTCATGTGTTGTTCTGTGTCTATGTGCGTGTGTTTGTGTCCTATTTGGATGGCAGGGCATACAAACAAACAACGGGCAAAGGACGACCGACAAAAGGTGTGAGAACATTGCGATAGCGTTAGAGGCAATCTTGTTTTTTATCCAAACTCGCCAAGCTCGCCAATTCTACATTGCGGGGAAAATGGGAAGAAGTGAAACGCATTTCCCTTTTTTTGGGGGGGACACACTGCGCGCTACTACAAAAAGGTTCCCGGAAATGGGAGAACCCTTGAAGCAGGAACGGCCTGCAAAGGAAATTGTAATAAAAGGGAAAGGAAAGAACTGACACCTCTAATCAAAGCATCATTCACATCAATCGTGCAGTCGGATTTGTTACTGTCTGTGTGTGTGTATGTGTGTGAGTTTTATTGGGTTTGGATGTTTTCACCATCCGTTGCTTTGTGCGCAAAATAGAGCCCTGGACGAAACAAAGGCAACAACGTGCAGGGAGAAACTGACGATGCCGATACTCCCATCGTACCACAGACAACACATAATTGACGCTCGATTCTCTTTCGCGTCCATGCGTCCACACAAATATCCGCCTGGCCGGTAAGCCAAGCCGCTCGATTTGTGTGCGAAGGAACGTGGAAAGCGCTACAGGACGATGATGGGAACGACCTGCCGATAAGCCTATTGAGCCCACTGATGGCACCAATGATCGCATAGCATCGATATGCTAATTATGTGTCGGATGGTGAGGTCTGCTGTGACACCTTTTTTCGTGAAAGAATTTTATATGTTTTTTTTTGTGCTGTGCTAGTTTGTGTGTATGTCAATGTAGAGGCGAACCGATAGGCGAACGAGCTCGATTTGTGGTTTGTCCCGGTTGATTGCTGATGGTTGTTTATTTATTTGTGTTACGGGCAGGAAAAAAGGGGACCTATACATATCAGACCCGCTATTGTTGTTTGCTAGTAAAAAAAAACAAACTTCAAAGCATACCGCGTGTACGTAATGTCGACTATTACCCATCAGCGTTAGCGATTGATGACACTCGGTAAGTCTACATTTAGGCGCTTGTTGCGCGGTGAACATGATCTCTGACAACCGTTGCAGTGAGCAGCCCATTGTACTCCACTGTCAAACGTCAGGTGCGCATCAGTGAGCTTCAGCATACTGCACCGAAAACCCGATGTCATCGAAATAGTAAAATTAGGTCAACCCGCAGCTAGTGTGAAGAGGATGGGGGAAGCTGTGTTCAAATAAAACCGAAATTTAAAAGGTGGCACCGTGGCAGACTGGGTAATGAACGACCACTAACGTGGTGTGTGTGGTGGGCAAGGAACCAGGAGAGAGAGAGAGAGTGTGGTAAAATTAACACGAATTTCCTTTTCGTGTGATCGCTAAGCGGTAAGGGGCGAGAGCGGGAGACACTGGTGATAAAAAATGACATAAATGAAACCCACATGCGGCAGTGGTTGTGGTTGGGTTTGGGATGCTCACGCCGCTCCACACAGCAGCTCCGGGGACTCGGATCAGACTCGGGGCTTTTATTTTACATGTTTCACCGTGATCCGCAGGTTTTGTGCTTCCAAGCTGCTTCGGTAGAAGTTGCAGAGTGAGTTTCACACTCTAAAACCAATATACTCATTGTGCCTGGAGAAAGGCAGAGCCTGGAATGAGGAACAAGCAAAGGGAAGCGGCGACAACGTGAACAAGTACAGCTGCTTTCTCGCTGCGTTCCTGAAGTTTCCTCCTGGAAAGACCCACTGCCTGGTGACGGTCCGTATGCGGCTCGAGCTCATAAAATCAAGTTATGAGGTTGTTAAAAGATTGTCACCCATAGACTGGGAGGATGTGAGCTGCGGCAGCAACGCAGACAGCGACGCTTTGACACGTTTTCTTAGCGTTAGCACCCTGTTCGTCCCGGGAAATGCAAGCTTCTCATGGGCTAACAGGCAGAATGGTTCCATTATCCGTTTCCGTACGAATCGAACGGCGCTCCAGTATGCCCCCGGGGTGGCCCGGGGTTCGATTTTGGCAACGAGAAGAGGCCAGAAAATTGATCACCGTTCGGTAGCGACTAGCGGCAAAACTAGCCCCGGCGACGATCGTTCTCTCGTTAGTGGTGTCTGCGTTCTTCGGCGCAGCGTTGCCTAGCGGGACCAATCGCGCTATCGTTCGCCATCGTTTCTTCTCCGGGCCTGACCACTTTTTCCCACGCGCTGTGTAATCTGACAGATTTATGGTTCCCACACAGCTAACTGAAACGCTCGTGCGCGTCGCCCGGATACGAAAACCGGATGCGAACTCGTGCAGCAGCTGCACGGACGCTGTACCAATATATGGGACAACAACCCAAACAAAGCAGTTTCGTCGTTCATCCTCCGAGCTAGCTGGTAGCGAGGGTTTTCGTTCGAGCGTTCCGGGTGTCGATACGAGTCGCCTAACGCTGGTGAACGAGGGCCACTGAGAGTTTTGCCGAAAAACCTCGAAACCTTGTGCCAGCACAGTGGGCCAGCTTCGCGTCGCTGTGCCCCGGTTCCGCCCGGAAGTGCTGCCGGAACTGATTGCTATCTTTCGGCAGCGCCACTCCACTGGGGGTTGTGGATGGGCGTCGATTTTCGGTTCGATATAACCCCTGGCCCCGGTACCCAGGTGGCGGTGTTCTTTCGGGGGCGGTGGAGGTTGTGGTGGTGGTGGTGGTGGTGGTGGTTATCACAAACATAAATTTATTTCGGAAGTGATGCTCGGCTATACAAGTGTCATCTGGCGGCAAGCAAGCATGGTGAAAGGCGTGAGAAAACGAGCGAACCGTTGCCGCAGGTGGAAGTGAATTAATTTTTAAAGGTTGTCTACTGTGCGTGCTTGTGTTTGCTTCTGTGGCTGTGTGTGTCTGTGTCTGCGAAAATGTTTGGTGCTGGGTTTCATATTTCGGTACCGGGTCGTATATCAACGGACACATCGCCTTTGATCGTCGATTAGCTCGTGAACGAAATTTATACCATTCGTCCATCGTGCAATAAGCATGCCGTTGTTGTTGTTGTTGTTGTTATTGCGTGTGTGAACCGTTTTCTGGATGTCCGACCGTCTCTGCTTTTTTGTTTGTCCACACCTTTAGCCTATACTTAAAGCCATTCCTTTAACCGTCGCCTAGAAGCTCACAGTGACAGATCAAAGTGAGGTCATGACATGGCATGGAGTTCGCTCTAGAGCCGTGGAACGGGTTTTGGAGTTGCCAAGAGAGGGCAAGTGAAAATGCAATTTCCAGCATCACTCAGCGGAGGCTGACCGTTCCGGCAACGATCGAGCATTATAAGCTCACCGACCATTCACCAGATTGGCACCTCACACGTGACCGGTGGTCCGGCTGCGATGCGGGTGAGCGCTTTGACCGCTACGAACACGAAAATTTATCGCATTTGATCCCATGGCTGGTGTGGTGTGCCGGCAAAACGTGTCCTGGAATGCGTTACCATTGTCACTTGCTTTCCGGAGTTCTCCGTTCTCCGCTTCCTACATGCATGCGGCGTGCAATTTATCTGCCAAACCGATGTGGGACAACATTATTGCTTGCTTTTTGATGGACATTTCTGTCCCAGGAAGGGTGCATGACGGGTGCGGGCCCGTATCGCATCGTATCAAACGAATCTATGAATTAAGCTGTTCAGTGAACATGTGAATTGGAGCAGCATTTTGGGCTAATGGCCGACCATTCTTTGTGTTTTTGGGTTTTTTTTACGTAAAATGTTGTTTATTATTTTTCGGTTGTAGTTGCAATTGTGTTTTACAAAACTGATTCTAAACTGCAATATGCAACATGTAGTTTAATTCATAAAAGCGGTAAAAAATATTAAGCGTTTGATTGCAGATTGCATTCATTTGGGCGCAAGTGGTCTTTGTGTCCTGTACAAAACGCTCTGAAATATGCAATTTACAAGACAAAAGACTATTTATGCAGAATTTTACCAAAATAATAGCACAATTAAATGGTTCTATTTTATCATAAAATTAAATAATACACATTCTTTACACAATGCATCATGTGCAGCGGTGGTGAATGCATCCATCTGTTCGTGCAGCTGGTTTCCAGGCTGGCCAGGAATAAATGTCAACCGACCTGATACGGCGGCTCGACCGTTGGTGGGCAAACCATGCAACCGCTAAGGTTACGCACGGATGAATGAGCTGACCGTAACTGACTTGTACGCCCAATTGGGTCACGATTGGGTTGCAACACACATACCCGCACACTCTCGTCAAAGTGGACACGCATGGTTTGACAGAATGGTAACGACACCGATTCGGTATACAAGCAACAATCGTTGGTCACAGATGTGTCAAAATATCGATCACACAATTGAGCAATTGCGTAGCAAATGGTGACACATTGACGGTGCAACAATTTAATAGCACTACCGCAGTCGGTGTTGGTGGCGGTGGCGGTGAACCAAAGGGTAAATCGTTTGGTGTATGTTAGCCGTGACTTTAAGCGACATTATTGGAATGACATTTAATTCGATCGAGTTGGAATGTTGTATGTTGTAAGGGAATTGAAGTGATCGAACAGGAAACCATGAAGATAGGTGGAACGTAACATGTTTATACCCACTTTGGTTAGATTGTACAAGCAGGCGGAGGCTTGCAGGGTGGCTCAGCGGTTCCGATGCAGGAGTACTTTATGACGCCAACGACTATACTGGTTATTTAATTGGAAATAATTCCACCACATCCAAATTGTACCACTGAACCATATACCACTCAAAATCTGTCAAACCAATTTGATAGTTTGAAAATGATGTTTTTAATTCGTTTGAAGATGTAGACACGGTTAGCCTTAATATGAATTGAATTAATGTGTAAAAAAACTGGTTCTGACACTAAACGCTTTCTGCCAGAAGTGAGGTGATAGGGTAACATCGGACGCCAAAAAAGCATGGAGCTACTACTTCATGCTACAATTTCAAAACATCTCTGTTTTCAGTTTCAAAACATCACAGTTTCTATATGACTAGTTAAAATGGCCCGGTTACAGGGCTACGCAACGTTTATTGCGACATATACGTCTTATCAACGATATAAGAATTGCACTTCAAATAATCATTTTGTTTTTGAATCCTTTGTAAAAGAATTTTTTGTGTGATAATATTATTTGTAACAAACTTTGCAGCGTATAGGATTTGATAATTTTCTTTATTTAATATACTACAAATTGAATTGTGAGTGGTGTACCGGTTGGAATAATTTTTTTTACCAAAATACACACTGTTTGCGATAAATTTGATCTTTCGGGTCATATGTTCCAGGTAACATCAAATCCCGTGGTAGCTTGGCATACGCCTTATCGAATCCCGGAAATGTCGTATTCTACGAACTCTTTCCGCTCTTCAGCATCTTGAACAGTCTGGGCTGTCGGCACACGCATGTTTTCCCGCAAACACAATGCCCTAAATTTGCCTCCCAGCATGCTCCGCCGGATGCACTGCTGCAGGACCTGAACGTTGGTACCAAGCGAAACGATTGGCAATATATGTCAAAAGTCGCCACATACCAGTACCACCTTATCACCGAACGTTCGGCGATTTCCCATAACGTCCTGCAGGGCGTGATCGAGGGCGCGAGCCTCTAGAGCATTGGTCTCCAAACTAAGGCCCATGGGCCGCATGCGGCCCTCGAGAGCCTATTATTAGTTTATAGACCCCTGTTCTAGAGCATAGCAGCTGCTCATGAATGTCTCGTTCCATAAGATCAGTGATGCCTTTTGCATCAATTCAGCCTGTGCTGACTATACATGGATGTTACAGGAACTGTTAGCGTCCAGGTATAGCGATGGTTGCAGGAGTCACCATTAAACGCAGCCCATTTTAAATGTTCCAGTACAATCCACTCCAATTAACTCCATTAAATAATTACCCTCGGAAACAGTAAATCAAGCTCTTCAAACGCGCCACCATCCAATACTGGCATATGCTGCATTTTCGATTGCTACTTACAATTGGCGGAAACTCGTTTTCCTTCCACCCACTACAGAAACCCCCTTTCAAGGACCATCAAATTGTGTGCGCGTGCATACACATACACCGTAACACTGCTTAAGACCGCTTGTTGACGCCCCCGTGCGCTGACAAATGGATTAAAGTCAGCGACGGCCTTCGACAATGCTCATATGTGCGTCCCTCGTGAAGGGCAGGTGCTTGTCCAATGTGCAACGGGAAATTGCACCGTTGCCAAAGCAGCGGAAAAACTCGCCACTCCTTGGTGAGTGAGTATGGGGTAGTGCCTGCGGTGGAAAGTTATTACATTCTATCATGAACATGGCAGCTGTGGAGGTTCCCTTCCGCTTCGTTCCATTACCGTGCGCGATACTTTTTTCCGTATGTCTACTGCACAAGCTTATTTTATTGCACTCGATACGGATTGGTCAAGTAGTTGCAATCGGAGAGCAGCATTTAAAGTGTGTGTTTTGGAAGTATGCAAGAAAGAGAGAGAGAGAGATAGAGAAGGAGAAAGAGATAAAAGTATCGTAAATATACTGAAAGGACGCCCAATGCTGCAAGCCCAAAACACAGCTTTACAAAAAGCTTCCCCCAATCACTGGGTTCGCGACCCCCGCGGGAGGTGTGTATGAAGGTGTGCGTGATTTTGTTTTCTTTTTCTGTTCTGGCTTCTGTTCTGTGTACCTTAGGGTACGTCGCGCTTTGTAACGCTTGAAAAAATGTGCTGCAGCAATGCGACCCATACTGCACCCGAGTTGCTGCAGTAAATGAGGCTCCCGGTTCGAGCTGCAATCGGGCGTTCGGGTTTTTCTTCATTCCCTCAAGCGGCCACTTTACTCGCTCCCGTTTTTTTTATTTGTTTTCCGACCACCTGGCCGGACGGTTGAGTCAACTAGCGGAGGAACGGTGAGGGGAAATGAGGACGAGGGTGGAAAAAAGTAAATAAAACAGTTCGTTCCGATTCGAATGGGGGATGGCTTCCGGGTGCTCTGTGTTCTTGCTGCTGCTGTCCGCTACCTGCTGGGTTTCTTTTATCTTGCTCGTTCCATTTTAACGGTTGCAATTTAAGGTTCGTTTTGGTTCGGGCGAGTAAAAGAAACTCAATAGAAGCGCAAATAAAAGGCGCAAAGGAAAATGAAGAAAAAAACACACCACACGGAAAGAAACAACTTTCATACACTTTCCACCCCTGGGGGTGACAAAACTTCAAATTCTTAGCGCTCGTCGTGCCCCTTCGTACACCATGACACTTTAAAAAAGACGAATGGGGAAGGTTATTTCGTGTTTTTGTCCCAAACCGTTGCAGCACTGTCAAGAGTGCCTACGGGTAGCTTCCGGTCGGACCGATAGAAGCAGCAACAGCACCCAGGCTTAGTTAGGAATTCGGAAATGAATCAGTTAGGTAAGGCACTCTCAGAGACGCAATTCATTCCTCGTACCCTGGAGCACGCCACGCCACACCGTGTTCCACTGTTGGAAACATTGAAATCGATCGAATGAAAAACGGCTGACCGGCTGAAGGCAGGAAACAATTTCCGGAACGCTAGTGCACTCCTTGCAAAAGCTTTTTTTCGGAAAGATAATTTTCTCAAAAGCAAACCGAGCACGGACGGGTTCGTCGCTTGTGACGCGGACGCCACACACACCCCATTCACGTCCGTCGTGTTCCGTTCGCCGAATGATGATTGTTGACATTTGTGGAAGTTTGTTTGCCCGTTTATTTGCGATCCGTCTGCAGGCGAACGGTACCGGTTGATGTAACGTTTTGTGAATGTTCGCTCACTGATTGAATCGGTTACAGCATGCGTCAGCATAGCGCTTGAAGCGGTATTGGTAGAGGTTAAAACTCCAATTGAACTACAGCGCACCCGATCGTGCCTAATGTGCAGTGAAAGTCAATCCTAAACATCTAAGCACTGCAGGTGATGAGATATACCTCGAAGGTAATGGATAGGGGGTGAGGACACTCTGCCTTCGAGCACCAGTAAACTTTGACAAACTTTTGACGGCCGTGCTTAGCCGGTTCGTTTGCGATGAAGCGCCAAACCCCCTGGGAAGGTATTTTAAACGATTGGCTTTTGAGGCCAAAGACAAGCCACACCAAAGCCCGCCAGCCAGGCCGAAACAGCCGTTTGTTCCAGGGCAATGGAATGTAATTAAAACCGTTTAGTGTTAATTAAACCTGCTCGATCGATTGAACGGGAAGGAGCGTTGGGTTGTAAAATGAAATGTAACGAGACGCTGGCGAAGTCCGGTGGGGTACACTTACGCACGATGAGGTAGCGGTAGAGTTTACCGTGCGAAAAGGATTAGGCAACGAGTGGCCGGGCGTACCGGTGGCTGGCCATGAACGGTGAAAGGCGCTCACGGGTCTAGAATTCTTGTGACAGCTGAAGCTCGTGGTATGTGCTTTGATACTGTCACGCTCCTTCCCGCCCGTCCGTTCGTTCGTTTTGCAGTAACTTTTCGGTCTCGTTTTCTTAATGAGAAGTCATCAGCGTGAGTGAAGCCAGAAGTTTCGAATACGGTGAAGCTGACGATGAGCGGATGCCGCGTTACGATGCTGCTAGTTGATGGTAATGATGGCAAATTTAGACGAACGGGATCGACCCTTCTCGGCAGATAATGTAATAATCCTATTAAGTGTGTTCAACGATGCCCAGCATGATGGTGTACTTTATCGAGGGTGAATCGGTTTGAACCGTGGTTGAAGGTAGTTTGTGCAGAAGTGGGTGTAATTATGATTTCAGTTGTTGCGTGATACTGTGGGAGTGTGTGTTTTGTGGCAACAGTGTGCAACAGTCAAATGCATTGTGAAAGAGGTACATCAAATAATACTTCAAGTGGTGACAAAATAAGTTCACCCTTGACTAGGTGGAGCATTACAAGTCGATGTAGATTCTGTAATTTCAATTTCACTTGATTTCGAACCTTATTGTAACGGTTTGGTTGATGTAAATTGTAAGCAAAAGCTACGTATGAATTTGAACATTTTAGTAAAATAATTGCCATTGTACGGCTTGAAGATGGATTGTAGAGATTTTTAAGAATTTTCTCCGAAAATAATCTTTTTCAAAATATAGTGACTGTTTTCAGTTTAATAAACGATAAGCGAATAAGTCGATCGTAAAATAATTTAAAGATTTACACATAAAAACTGTTGGAAATTGGATACAAAAATTATGGTAGAAAATCACTCAAATAAGATCAAACGATTTGTTAGCCAATTCTTCACTATTTGTTTCCATTAATTCATGATATCGCCAAATGTATAACATAAGATTTTTGCTTTTTTTTTGCATGATATTGCAGAACTTCAAACCATTAGAAAGTACCTTTTTGTAAGGTAGTAAAATAACTTAAGCATTAGTCTTATCTTTATGCATGCTTTGGTTAAAGTCAGTGACTCATACATACCGTTGTTATTCGTAGCTAAATGGCCCATTCGTACCATATCACAACATGCAAAAGTACTTCAGATTTAGGAAGGATTGTCCCTAAGTCGAGTAGTATGAGATAAGCATGATCGGTTTTAGATCGATCATCATTTGACATCGGTTGCTACTAGCAGACAGCCTCCACCTTGCCTGCATTGTCTCAGACCAGCATCATCAGATCCGCTGCGTGATGCGTTCGTGCGACTGCAGAACAGACAGTACGACCAAACCGTAATCCAATCGCCAGCACACAGAAGCCTCTTCATTCTGAATTGTGCGATGAAAAGTGATTTTTCGCGTAATGCTAAAGGATTAGCGAATCGGGGGCTGAATGAGCTTCGCGCACAAGGCAACTGCTTCACAGATAACGACCAACAGAGTGCATTGGGTCTTATTTTTCTTTTTTTTTCCTTCCATTTCTGTTCCAGGTGGTGCAGGCGTATACAAACACAGCCATCAGTGGTGAGTGGAGAAACGTGAGTGTTTCGATAAAAAAAAAACAAACAAACTTCTCCACAGTTAAGAGGGTTAAGAGGCACACACCCAAGTGAAGCGAAATAAAGGAAGGAAATTTGCGAAAAATAAAAAAAAATCGTAACCCGCACGTTACAGGTGTCGGAAATCGTGCGGTGTGTGAATCGGTGTCGTGTCAGTGTGTATGTGTGTCTTTGGTTTTGTGTACACGATTGCCGTTTTTTTTTTAAGGGCCTTGCCATTGAGTTCCGGTAGGAATTTGTGAATGTGAAAGATTCCATTTGAGTTGTTTTTCTTTTCCCTTTATCCGCATTTTCCCTTCATTTTCCGTGGATTAGTATGCGGGTTCGCGCACGTAGGTTGGCATGGCAGTGAAAAGGTGCGCCCATCGCTGGCAACAACCGGTCGTACGGGCATAATGGAGGGAACAGCGTGAAAAATCGCCGTGAGTGAAAAGTGTTGTTTATTTTATTCAAATCCGCCCATCTGACAGGGAGCAGGCGGGCTGGCGGTGCTGGAGTGAATCTAACGCGATGGCTTCGGAACCTTCGCACGGTCAGGTGGCTGTGGTGCTGTCGTCTTACTTTTCCTTTCAATCCGTAACGTAGTCCGATGGGAGGGCAGAACGGGAGCAGATCGAAACGACGCGACGCGATCCGATCGGTTTAAAGCGTGTTTGTGTGTGTGTGTGTGTGTGTGGAGCCCCATTTTGCGGGCTTACGATTTCCGGTGCAGTGTCAAGTGGGGAAAGTCTTTTTACACATTTTTTCCTTGAAATCAACAGTCATTGCTGCGCTGCACGGTACAGTGCAGACAGAGGGTGTGTGTGTGTGTGAGAGAGCGAGAAAGAGGGACCGGAGAAAATAAGGCACAGAGTGTAGTGCTTACCGGGACGATACGAAAAGAAATAAAAAAACTCCCCACTGCTGGCCCTTTCACCCGCGGCACCCGTAATCGGGCATAAGGTGGCTCGCAAAACCAGTGCTGAATGTGAAATCGGTTCTTTCCGGAGCAGAATTGAACGTGTCAGAGCGAAAGTCGATTCGATGCTTTTACGCCGTTCCCCGACAATGGAGACGGTTTGCATGCAAATTGTGCTCGTGCTGCTGCTGCTGATAGTTCACCGGCTGGATGGTTCGCTTTCACCGGCCCTGCAAGGTAAGTTGTTGCTGTTGTTCAGCCACCGTTGAGTCTTGTTGTTGTTGTTGTAAGATTGTAAGAAGTTGCAGGAAGGAGAAAGAGAAGGTGTATGCTGTAGCAGGGGTTTTAATTTAAATTCTTTCAAAGATGGTTCGATGTTGTAGTGTCGCAAACAGGGAATTTCTTCTCTGTAGCTAGATCTGTGGTGGATTGCGTTGTAAGGCAAGATTGAACATTCTCGAGAGATATTACATTTCTTTTGCTTAAAATGCCTTTTTAAGATAAGAGGAAAAAGCTTGGAGTTATATTAAGAGGTTTCAAGTGTTTCAGGATAATATTTCAAGCCATCACACCAAAAAGCAAATTAATTTTTAATATAAAATGGATTTTTTTAAAACTTTAACGCATTTTAAGAGGGTCATATGAGAAGCATTTATTTCTGAAACAAATAGAAAACACACCCAAATTTAATTCAATGAATAGCTAAACTTTTTTCACATAAATTAACAAGTAATTCACACAACCACAAAGACAGCTCTGCCTGGATAGCAATGGTGAATTTTATTTCTATTAAATTTGTCACAAATTTATATTATTTAGATTTATGTAACATTTGTATTAAACAATGCAACAGATGCATGCCAGAAATATGTTTATTCATTCCCAGTAACGAAAGAGTCCATAAGGATCAAAGTCACTTTCAATCATTTAACAGACAGACAGACAGACAGACATTTATTTATTGTGTCTTCAATTGAATTCCATTCCAATTTACATTTGATTATTTAATGTTGTAAAAAGATTAAAAAATCTGGCTTCGAGCACATTGCATGTGGGGAAGATAGTTTGTTTACTATATTGAATTCAATGTGAAATGTACATGTGTGTGTGTTCGTAGTTCTGATCGTAGCGCTGATCGGATCTCATCCGTGCTCGAGAATGCTTTGATCTATAACGATCCATCATTCGCTCGATTACAGTAAAAAATCATTTGCATTTCTTCTTTAACCAATGAACACTTTGTAAAGCTTACACTTAGCAACAATGGTCAACATTTTAACAAGCTCGTTCCGGTTACTGTACATGTAAAAAAAGGCCGAAGTGCGCTAGCTGCACATTGTATGGTTATAAGTTGGGCCTTGCGAATGAGAAGCACAAACTAACTTCTACCAACGACCGACGGCTTCTTGCAGACAACCTCAGTCGTTTCGTTTGCCAGCGAGACTTGTAAGCGACAAAGTGCCGAGTCGAGTTAGAAGTTGTCAAATTATAGAAAGATTACGCTTTTCCAAAGGACGATGCTGGCGAGCGTGTGCCGGTGGACAAATGTCGGTTGCATTCGTTACAAACACTGCCCAGCCGCAGTGCAGTGCAGCTTTGTTTGCGAGTGGTAAAGTTTCACAGTGCACATACATACATGCATACACACATGCAGTTTTCCTTTGGTCGATTTACCCCGGCTGTGCCGTTTGCTGTGCGGGACCGTGTGGCAGTACATCCCACTGGCCATCCATTAAGTACCGAAAAGTGTACAACATGGGCAGCATATTCAGCACATGTAAGTGGACGGCTGTCCGAGTGGTAGGTACACGTTCGGTGTACACCACTGCTGCTCGCTACACTGGTCGGAGTGGCTCGGGAGAAACATTTCATTCATGTTTATTCTCCAATTAATTCATTAGCTTTATGGAGATGAAACACCAACAACACGGCAATGGTTCGGAGTCTGGTCGACTCCCCGGTGGTAAGAGCACTGTTTCGTGGCAACATGGGAAACATTTGCCACTGTTTTGTGTTGGCAGGAGCTGGAACAGGATATTGAAGCTGACACTGCTGCTGCACTGAAACCGAAGCATCTGCTCGAGCGTTTTGTAACACATTTAAAGAGAGCAAAACAATATGTTGTATGAAGTTTTTATAAACAAGATTCCAGTACAAATAGATGGGCTTAAAACAGGCTGGAAATGAATGGAGGCTCTTTGTGAATAATGTGTTGTAATGTGATGTAAACTTTGATGGAAAATTGTTTGGCTGCCGGTTATACTAGTTACAGAAACTGATCTCCTGTGAAAAAAATCTACTGTGAGTTGTAGTTTACTGTAGTTGTCACAGGACAAACATAAATGCTACAAATCGTCCTTTTTGTAATATTTGATGAAAAAAAAATCTTTCCCTTCATACAAGTTAATTTTTTGTTATAAAAATTGATGTTTTTAGGATGTTTTTAACTTGTATCCGTTTTAAATTATTATATTCAATTAGGTTTGAATGTTTTCCTATATCAGATACTAGAAAATAAAAAAAAACATATTCGATTGCCCGCGTCAAATTGGAGACAACAAATTGACATATTCGGCCATTCATTGCATATTTATAGCCACTAATAAGAGATCGAAACACACCATCCGGAAATAAAATGCCTCTATAGGCAGGTCAGGCCGCATAGGCGTTACTCCAAATAGAAGAAGAAGAACCTGCCTGCTTGATAATTTTACAGGCTCGATCAAATACGTTCCGTTTTATCTGGCACTATTATCCTGCATTGTATTCCTTACCTATTGCATTATCAAACGCTTATCAATGAGTGCATACAAAAGACACATGCTCACCTGGGACAGCGGACAACAAATCTCAGATTACCAAATTTACCAAACTCCCTCGAACAAAGAATCCTTTGATGGCTACTTCACATTTACTACAAGCTATAAGGTATTGGAAGTTTTGTGTGCAGTAAGAAACATCGTTGGAATTATTGGATCATAAGCTGATAACCACCGGCGCTGGATTGAGGTGACTTTCACGTTTTACGATTGCTTCAGTTTTCACTGAGCCATTTTGAACATCAAACGCTGACCCATCGGACCTAGCTAATCTGCATGCCTGGCCTGCCCACTTCTTTGTATGCAGTGATTTTATCTTGCCAAAAGCCTCGCTCTTCAGGTCGGACGAGTTAGGCTTCCTTTAGGCCCCAACGAAATGAAACGATAAAGAAAGTGGATTTTAACCTAGACTGGGAGGGAACCTCCATCGCCATGAAATTCGATAAACTTTCGCTCTATTTGGTGTTCGTTCTATTCTTTCTCACTGGCATTGCGGGTTTTGTACTTACCCGTTTTTTCTGGTTTGCTCGCTACAGTCTTCTCTTATTTGATATGGTCAGCTCAAAATCCTTCAGCTTTCGTTGCTTTTTAAATGCAACGAAGGCGTTCCTTCCTCGGTTTCATCCTTTCAGCTGTTCCCCGCGTTTTTTTATTTTTCTTTTCATTTGGCTCAAAATAAGCCTGAAAACCTCGGAAAATGTAGTTGCGCTCTTGCACACCCGGTAGCCTCGCCCACAGCGGAAGCCATAGTCGGGCGGTTTTGTGTTTTAAAATTATTCATCAACTTCGGCCACCGGAAGTAACGGAACGATAAAGCCAGAGATAAATCTGGCAGCATTAGAGTGCTGCCCACCAGACCAGATAGCTCGCCAGGTCACCAGCCTGGCGGAATGGTTCTGCAAGCAATGGGCAGTTGCGAATGCGACGTTTGTGTGGAAAAAATACACCATAACCCAAGCGGTGAAAACTTTCATATGAATATGTTAAACGAATGTTACGGTATTTTCCGGTGCCCGGTCACCCCGGACCACAGGGCCAGTCACATGCCGTGCTATTACATTACGATGCTGGGTGGGATTGTGGTTCGGGGTTTTGACTCGGGCCAAAACTGCATAGAGCAAAAGGATTTGTAGATAAAATCCCAACTTTGCAATCAAACCCTTTTTTTTCGCCGAACGGATAAACCCTGAGGCGGAAAGGGATAAACTTCGACTATGGCTTCAATTAGCGTAGGTTGTGTGTGTGTGTATGTGTGTTGCTTTTGCTAGTCAAACAAGAGGGCAAGGTCTCACGGGGGAAAAGTTTTCTGCCGAAAAGCCTGCAATGAAATGTTTATAAATGAAGGTACAGTCAATACGGATCCGATAAGGTATAAAATGTAAAAATGAACTTTTGAAATATTAATACAAACAACCCATAAACGCGCAGATCCGTTTTGAACCCATTGTGTAAATAGCCTTATAATGGTTTAACGTTTCATTAAACAAAAATCCATGAAAGTAGATCGATCGATCAAAACACCAGAAATATATATATTTTGTAAATATTTTCTTTACATCTATATTTTTTATAGTTTGTTTTTCATAACAAGTAAAATCATTATCTATAGCTAAAACATAAAATTTCAATGTCTTTATTAGTTCAATAAAAAAACTATTGAATATGCTGTATATTTTGTCTTTATATTTTTCTTCTTCTATTTGTCGCAACGTCCTACGCGGACATGCCGGCCTGTACAAGCTTTCGAGACTTTAATCCAATCTTTACTAGGGACAGTGGTCCATTCTAGTTTTGACCCCATGACGGGCATGTTATTGAGTCGTACAAGTCGACGACCGTACCACGGGACCGCATACCGCATTTTACGATCCTTTTTAACGTTATGTATTATGTTTCCGAAAACAACCAAGCACCTCCATATTAACTTACTTGTTGCTTTGCTGATAACTTGTTTTGAATTATGAAGTTTGATTATGTTTATTCTTCATCAGATTGTAGCAATAATTTTCTTGTTATTTATTGTTTAAATAAAACAGATTATATATTAATTTTTAAGCACCGCAGACCACATCTTCATAAGAGGTACATTCAGTTTTTAATATCTAAATTAGTAGGGGAAAGTAGGTAAAGACGGACACTGCAGGTAAGATGGACACTTCTCATAAATGCATAGAAAAGGTAATTTTCTAAAAAATCAACAATGCAGCATCCTTACTTAAAGTTAAACTACATATTTGAGAACATTTTTGGCATAATATATGCAAAATTGTTTAAATCTACGAAACAAATAAATTTTCAATGGTGTGCACCCTCGTGGATCTAATTTGACTATTGCGGATCTTAAGTTCTACAGCTTGTATTGTTTATATTTCTGTAAGTTTTATTTCATGAATGAATTGTCGTGATCATTAATGAAAAAAACAGGCGAAGGAACGAGAATGAAAGCAATACAAAATATTGTTTTCTGGTGGTTTAAACATCCTGACACCAAAGCGAGAAAGACGGACACTTTGTTGTAGGGAAAGATGGACACCGAATTTATTGATTTATTTTACTTCTCATTTCAATTGGTGATGAATCGTTACCTTCAAATACCTTAAATAAGGTTATTCCGAAGCTATAAACCAATCAGCAACTAGAGAAAGTATTTAAATAAGAAAACAGAACAGCGAGAACACCGGTCAAAATAGAAACCATTCGAAATGCTATTACACGATAGGCGCTAATGAGGCACTTCACGAACCCCAATATCTTGCCATGAGAGGGACAACTTTAATTAACAAAATGAGGATACACTGAAATGAAATCGTACAGGAATAGGTGAGAAATTCGATGGGAATACAAATATCAATTGTTGAATTTTGACATGGTGGAAAATGGCTTTGACTATAAACAAGTCTCTCAAAAAAATACTGTGTTCGTGGACTTTTCGCGGAGTAATTTCCTAAAAGGAAATTCTAGACTGTTGTTCTATAAGCTAGAGCAACGTCAGCTGTTGGTGCGCGATATTTCAATAATGCTTTAGATGCTGCATTCTACGATATATTACAAGCGCCGCTTACAGTTTCTAAATTCATCGCTGAATGAATTGTCGTTGCAATTGGCCAAGCAATTGCAATTGGTTTATGAACGTAACAGGACGTGGAAAGCGATAGAATTTGTTAAAATACTGTAAAAATCTTAAATTTCCAACGTTTTCTAAAGAGGTCCTTCTTACCCTTCATGCTGTCCATCATTCCCATATCAGGTGTCCGTCTTACCCGAACATTTCAAAACTGCACGAAAAAAACACGTTTTTCATTCATGAAAAAACGCAAAAATCGATGAAAACTTAAAAGTTTCTACACATTTTCTGATAAAACATGAGTGTAAGATAATGTATGCACATTTTCATGGTCGTTGGACTCATATATCCCTAGATTTTTACAATTTCCCTTAACGTGTCCGTCTTTACCTACCTTCCCCTACTATCTTGTCAAGTTGATGTAAGGCGCACAGAACGAATACAATAGGATCGTAGTTCGCAACTTCTGGTTCAAACGATCAAAGATAGCATTGAATACACGACACATGACAAGAAAAGGATCATAGGAGCCAAAAGACGAGTGGTGTTTCTCTACGTTAAATAACGGTCTTACACTGCCAGGGACAAGTTGCAATTATTAAAAGGCTTGGACTAAGATTATTTTTTAAGTGTCATTTTTGATTTAATTTAATAAACTTTATAAAGTAATTTCATCAAATATTTCGACAACAATATCGATCATCAAACGACCATTTTTAAAATTTTATCTCTTAAATGTTCTCTCTTCCAGACCTAAACCAATCACAGCAGCTACCAGTTGACCTAGAGCCCGAGTTCGAGGGTACGATACAAAACATCTCGTCCCCGACCGGGCGTGAAGCGATCCTGACCTGCTCGGTCAAGAACCTTGGCCGGTACAAGGTCGGCTGGCTGCGAGCATCTGACCAAACCGTGCTAGCGTTGCAGGGTCGCGTCGTAACGCACAACTCACGCATCAGCGTCGTACACGAGGACTTTCGCACGTGGCGGTTGCGTATTCGACAGTTGCGCGAATCCGACCGAGGCTGCTACATGTGTCAGATAAATGCCAGCCCGATGAAGAAGCAGATCGGCTGCATCGATGTGCAAGGTGAGTATGGGGTTTCTGTTCATGGTTGCGTCCTCTCCCGTGTCGCTCTCTACACCAAACACAAACACTCCATACAGTGAACCGCATTCGCGCATTTAAAGGTAAGCTGTGTGGCATTTTATCGCTTTCTTAGCTAGCAAATATGCAGCAAATATGTGGAGTGGAAACACAAGAGCAGGACAAAAATAAAGAAGAACATCAACTGAACCCTCCCTCTTCTCCACTTCTTTCTCTAACTCTCTTTTAGTTGAACTTGTGCACCGTGCCGATCGGTACTCAAACACTGAAGCGGCATTTCAAGAGCATTTTCCTGTATGTGTACCAATATGGCGCATTTTTCCGAATTCCATCAGTACGCTGCGTCCCATGCGCCTATGCGAACATTCGCGCTCAGCATGCGTGACTCTGTGAGGCACAAAATTAAATTAAATATTGACCGAACGCCATTGTGAGTGTGCAGGTTAGTTTGAAGTATCCTTCACGCGCGCCTACATTCCTATATGCGTGCGCGCGTGCTTGTATGCGGGGGAATGTATGTTTTTGGAAAAGTTTTTCAGTCCCTTTCGAGGGCGGTGAAACGGTGGCAGTGGGGACGTGTGCAAAGGTGCGGAAGGAACTATGTTTTTAATTAAAATTGTATTATCCGACCGGGTCGGATCGAACGCGAAAACTTCGATTGATGGAATCGTTGCTAGCGAAGGACTTCCGTTCGTGGGGAATGGCGAAAGGGTAATTGGTTGGGTAGACAAAAAGGAAGTATGTTAAATTTAGGCATATTGGCATCGATTCAATCCCCGCCCGATAAGGGAGGTGGAATTTGGGGACAGAATGTATGTGTGTATGTGAGAGTGTGGAGAGTTCTACTGCTTTTGTTGGAGGGTACGGAGAAACGTTGCAAAAACGTTCGCCGGCGCATTTACGCCAGCAAAACAGGGATGAGCAAGTTTGGCCGCCACAGCATTTGGATTAAATGTTAATTCTAAGAGAATATTAGTTATACTATTTGGTTATTTATGTCAAGGATAGAAATTTTTTAAATATATTTATTTATTACATACGCATTGATGGTGAAAATACGAATACTAAAGATCGAACGAGTTGAATGAGTTTAGAAGCAATGAAGCTAATGGTATTTGGTATTTGTAATGAAAAAAAAATGTATTAAATAATATTGAAAAATAAGAACGTAAACTCAAATAAAACATTCAAATTATCTAACCATCCAATAAATCAAATTAAAAGCATGTATTTGTTTCTCTGTATTAATAACTGATTGTCCATCCCTGGAATAAAGTTATCGTACGCACTTATCCCTTTAGTGGTGTGCAGCGAAACATAAAGCATTTTTCCGTCCCCCGGACACACCGATCGCTTCCCCCTGGGCAAGGATTCGATTTTGCATCGTCCGACCTGATAATGACGGTGGGCGACGGTGACCCATTGACGTTAATATGGGCCCGCTCCAGCTTCCCCCGATACGCTTCCAGCTTCACCATGGCAGACACTTTCTATACGGTCCAATGTCGGGGGATGAAAATTTGCGAATTGCAAAATCAATATTGAATATATGATTGGAATTTGGGGATACAATTTTCCGAACGCCGCACGTACGGTGTGCTTCGGCCGATTTGGCGGAACAGTCCGACCGTCGGCAGCCTGTCATGCTGGCAACGCTCTCGCTCCTCTCACGCTGTCTCTCGGGAAAACCGACAGGCCGGAACGGAACGGTGACGTACAGCGGTAGATAATGCACCTCACTTGTGCCCAATTTTACGGACCCTCCGTCCGCCTCAAACGCCTCATCGTGTTCGGGGGAACACAGCCCTCGCGGAATCAAACACACGGTGAACGGTTTTGTTGTGCGTAGACGAAAGATGATGGATAAAGTTTTCGATTTAGTTTCACGAAGCAATTCGAACAATACACTTCTTCAATCACACACACACACACACACATAAACACACACACAGATACTGGAGGGTGTATGTGAGCAAAGTTCACCAGATCTCAACGAATGTCTTGCGAAGGAATCTATCCACCGACCCTCATGTTCTTTTCGTCAAAAATCCTGTGAACGAGCGTGTGGCGTACCGTGTGAAGAATGAAGGTTCTTTCCACTTGATGCTAACTGTGTTCGATTGCATTATCAAATCCCGGGAAGCAGTGCCGTGCGCTAGCACAAAGAAGGGCATTTCATCGGAAGAATCAGTACAATATGAGAAATGCTTGTTATAAGATTCGGTGCGCACTTGGCGTGGAGCTCAATATCGACGCCGGTGTGCACTGTCGGTGAGCGGGCCTTTTGGATTAGTTTTGGGATCTATTCTTATAGAATAATGGCCGTAGAACGATTGTTCGATTATGTATACGAGCATAGTGCGCTACGGTTGATAGGAATCGTGATGAACTGATCGCTGATATATTATTTGCCTCGAATAATAACGAAAAAAGTGCAAAAAAAGTATAATCCTTAGCTGCTAGCGTTGTTGACATCTTTTGAACAGCTGCAAACCGTACGATTAAATATAGAATAGTCTACGAGTAAAGTGTGATTTTTATAACTCGTGTGCGTACATAATAGTATAAAAACAATTATATCGATTTTACATCGCCTTACTTATCTTTGTACAAGATGGAATGACAAAGGATAAAAACTACCTTTTTCTATTATTTTAATATTTTCATATAGTTTCAAGTTATTCTTTCGCTGAGCTTCTACTTGCATTGTTTTCCTTTCCTTTAACGTATTCAAATCAAACAATAATAAATTATCATACACTTTACTTGTACCTTACTGCAAACTAATTCACGTATTTCTGTAAGTGTACAATTAGTCCCAATAAAGCTTCATTTGGTAGTAATAACTTGTCCTGGGTACTTTCGACTAGGCGAAAAAAACTTCCCCCAATGTACGATGATTCCCGTCAAATGGAACAAATAGAGCATTAATAAAGTAATTCTTCCACCCGAGAATGTGCTTCGATTGCTTCCGTTCCTTAATTCTTCTTTTTCTTTTGTGCGGCTGCTCACCGACCCAAAACGGCATGGACAATGTTGCTAATGAATTATTCAAAGCCCTAACTAACCGCAAACGGTCACCACCGCCATCGGAAGAAATGAGCGTGAAAGCGAACCGCAAACGAAGCATTAGAAGCATACCCTTAATGTAAAAAGCACGTCACATTGCTGCTGCAGTAACCTGCCACATTGATCGACATTCCGTTTGGGTTGGTGGTTTGCTTGCGATGCCCACTCGTCGTTTCACTTCGTACCGCCCAGGAGTAGCAAAGTTGTACCAGTCGCTTCATTAATGCCGTTCCGCAATCACCTGCCGCAGCGTCAAACTCTGCTCTTGTGAGAAAGAAAATGAAATTTTGTGCTTGTTTTTTTTGTTGTTTTGTTTTACTGTTTTAGTGTGTGAGAGTGTTCGATAAATGCAACCTTCTCGGTTTCGAAGCATCGGCAGTGTGAAAGGACAACTTAATTATCGAGACGCAAAAGTCGGACGTAGCGGTATGCCACGTGTTGCCGCTGACAAAGCTGACTTTCTTAACTCACTCCTGCCCGCCTTTAGGGTAAGGATTCGTCCCTACAAAGCAGCCAATTTCGCTTGCTCGTCTTGTTTGTGATATCAACCAAGCGCGAGGAGGGAGCTAAAGTTACCGGCTTAGCACCGTATATCGTGATTAGCGCTTTCTAAAAAAAGAAAGAAGCGATGGCAAAAAAAGAAAACTATGTCACAAGAATCTGTTTTGGGGCAACACGTTCCCGGCACGGACGGGGGAAAGAGTATTATTTTGTGAAATGGTTAGTCTGCGTCAACTGGCGGAAAATTTACCCTTCCAGCGGGACCCAGCTTGGAACGAGATTTTCGGAAGGATTTGTGTTTGTGTGTGTCTTGGGCATCGTTTACAGACTCAAATTCTCTGGAAACGAACACAATCTCAACATCGAAACAAAATAGTGAATGATCTTTTGGATTGCCATTTAATTAACACGTTCCTGCAGGGTTTGTTGACGTTTGCATCAATTGTTGTTTCGCTCATTCTGTTGTTTTGCACCTTGGCTGACCTTTTTCCGATCCGATAAAAATGTTTTAGAGCTTTTACAATATCTGATACAGATTGAGCCGATGCCGATATATGAGTCTCCAGCAAACAGGTACTTTGTCTTCGTCGCATTGATTCTCAATCCAATTCTAGCTGCTCCGAGTTTGAGTCGGTTGTACGCCTCACACACCTTCAACTGTTGTCTTACCGGTGATGTCGATATCATACGCGAAGTCAAGATATATGAGAGACCGATAGGGAATCGTGCCACGGATGCCGTTGTCTAGCCCCACGCTTCGAATGACACCTTCTAGGGCGATGTTAAAGAGTAGACAGGAGAGTCCATTACCTTGCCTCAGACCCCTGTGAGATTCGAACGATTTCGACATCATGTTTGGTACTCTCAACTTGCACAACACCCCGTTCATAGTGGCCTCTAACCGCCATATTAACTTCCCAGTGAAGTGGTAGTGGTATCGCTGCATGATGTTCCATAGCTCATTCCGGTCTATAGTTTCGTGGTGTGTAGGGGTCTGGCGCTCTCGGCACTTCTGGAGTATCTGCTGTAGAGTAAACATTTGGTCGGTGGTGGATGTGCCTTCAACAAACTCTGCTTGGTAGCTGCCGACGAAATTTGTAGCAAGGGGCTCATAACTGGATCTGGGACGTGATCTTGACATCCAGCCTCCACTCCTCCGGTAGTTCCTCCTGCTCAGCTGATGCATTTCGACGGTAAGTCCCTCCGGTCCTATCTTGAAGAGCTCGGCCGCCAGCCGGTCGCTGCCAGCAGACTTATTACTCTAAATTTGCTCGATTTGGCGCTGACAATCTCATCCAGAGGTGGCGGGGGCACCTCTTCGACTGCATCAATGCTGTCGCTGTTGCTACTGTGCTGTTGCTAAGGTGGTTGCCTTGTACTGCCACTTCCACCAGCCTTTCTTGTCTCCGCTCCATTCAGGTGTCTTTCGAAGTAGCACTTGCACCTTTCGATAACCTTCCACTCCGAGTACCTTCCTGGTTTGGTGTTTTCTGAGTTGTCTATAGTTCTCCACGTTCTGACGGGGTTTCATGCCGTACCATGCGGGCACGTGCTGCATTCTTCTCGGATAGTGCTCGTCTGCGCTCTTCGTCGAACCATTTCATGCGCTCTCCACGTGGTAAGCGGCAAATCTTTAGTTTGGCTGCTGTGTTCCAGCATACGTCAGTAGTCTACAAGGGGCATCGCGGCGGTTCTGTTTTTGACTGGAGGCGCGGTCCCCGGTCACGTAGTGTGTTGGCCAATCCGTCGAACTCCGTCTCTAGCTGCGTATATGAGAGCTACTTTTCGTTATTGGTGCATCCAAGGTGCAAAGAAGTGCTACAATCTCGACACCGTGGGTTCCAATGAAAGAGTTCTGCAGTTTAACGTTCCACGTTTCAATCGTAAGTCCTTTTCATAGCAAGACACTGTCAAGTAGCGTCTTGAAGATCAATCATCTGACCCCTCTCAATTTAGCCATGCAATCCATCCACCCAAGGCGTTGGGTTTCCCCGTATACCCTTACATGGATAATTGAGAGTATTGAGTATTGGGTAGGAACAAAGGATTAAGCAGTACGCAAACTAAGCGGCCGCGTGGGGCCCATACGTCTCGAGGGGGCCCGAAAAAAAACCCACCCCCTGCTCGCAAGTAACTTTGCAATCTTTCTCTCGCATAGAATTTCTCATACAACTTCCTGCTCGATACATCAGAAAGGCTTAATCCGCCACTGGTTATATAGGTTTCGGTTCCATTCCCGTATCAACGAAGTATTGCTACACCACGGTCACTAGAACCGTTGCGTCACATATTCGATATAAGTGATGGTATTGCTTTTAGGCTTCATGTTAAATGCAATAATAACGAATTAATAATGACTGCGTGGCGAGCACGTTGTTATTACGGCATTACCTCGTCCAACTCGGCAGTACGCAAACATCATGCGTCCGGTAAGGTTTGTGCCGATTTTGTTACTGATTATCTTGGATGCAAACGTATTCGCCCAGTGGTTTGCCAGTTTTTCCAATTGCAACAACGTCCAAAAAAGCTGCAGCTGGTACTGTGATCAAAACTTACCGCTAGTAAACCGTACCGCCAGTGGAGCCTTTGACACTGAGTTTCTATCATCGATCGTATATCAACCCTTTGTGCGGAAGTACAACAAGCGACTTTCGATCTTTACCATCCCCGACATTCAGCCGCACTGTATGGAGCTGTCGCTGCACTGTTCGTCAGCTTTACCGCCCAGTACGCAGACAAAAGGTTCAAAAAAACGTGTGCTGCTGCTCAACATGCGATGTGATCATTTCATCGTCTCGTATGTAGCCAAATTCTCGAAGGTGGGTAATTGTTACGAGGTTTTTCTCGACCAAATGGAACAGCATTCGTTGATGAACCTACCGGCATGCTTGGTGCCGTACAGTCATCAGTTTCAGCTGGAAGGTGATGGTTACAACTATTTGCTACTGTCGCAATGTCTGAATGTAGTGAAGGATCAAAAGATTGGCAATGTGGCATACTGGTTGTTTGTGAACAGACGCAACACACCGGAACAGAATAGGAAGATTGTACAGCAGCTTCCATTACCAGCGACGGCGATAGATCAACTGTTCGTGCACGGCGGGAATGCTAGAAAAAAGGAACCCTGTCGGTGCCATGAGGTTGAGAGTACCTTCCGTTCGATTAAGCGTTGCCAAATGCCATTCGGCGCAACCATTTTCAAACACGCACACAAGCAAAATCCGACATCATTAAACACGGAGGAATCTGAGCTACCAGAAACAACGAGCTACGTTCAGCTGACGGTCGAAGTAATGCTGATCATACTCCTGTTGCTAGTTGTTTCGTGCTCATTAGGAGTGCTGGTTTGCGTCGTGTATCTACATATCCGTACTCACCTGGAAGAGCTTCTATAAGATCAATAAAATGTGGAATTCATTGTTATTTTTAATTTACCATTGTTTGGTAGTCGTGCTGTTCTTTTCCACTATTCAATTCAGGTAGGTAATTGGTTTGGGTGGATCCATATTTATCTTTTATCTTCTTTTTTAGTACAAACCCTAGCAACGACTTATGGTGCGTTACTGCAGGGCTTCTTGGACAGTTTGGCTTGAAAAGCAAACACGGTTGCAGCGTGTGCAATCTATGAAACAGAAGATCAAGCCCGTTTACTAGACTAGTTTGATCAGCTTGCTGTATCTCTCTTTTTAATTGAACATTTTCTTGCTCGCGTAGTAGGGGAAGGTAGGTAAAGACGGACACGTTAAGGGAAATGGGAAAAATCTAGGGATATATAAGTGCAACGACCATGAAAATGTGCATACATTATCTTACACTCATGTTTTATCAGAAAATGTGTTGAAGCTTTAAAGTTTCCGACGATTCTTGCGTATTTTTCATGAATGAAAAACATGGTTTTTTTTCGTGCGGTTTTGAAATGTTCGGGTAAGCCGGACACCTGATATGGGAAAGATGGACACCATGAAGGGTAAGATGGACACCTGTAGAAAAGGTTAGAAAGTGAAGAGTTTTACAGTATTTTAACAAATTCTACCGCTTTCCACGTCCTGGTACGTTTATAAACCAATTCTTGCCCTATTGCAACGACGATTCATTCAGCCGTGGTTTTAGGAGTTGTAAGCACCGCTTTAGCCGGTCTCGTAGTACAGTCGTCAACTCGTACGACTTAACAACATGTCCGTCATGGGTTCAATCCCCAAATAGATCGCGCCGCCATACGTAGGACAGACTATCCTGCTATGGGGGGAATCAATTAGTCACTGAAAGCCTAAGCCCATAAGTGGGTACAGGCAGGCCTTGACCGACATCGGTTGTTGAGCCAAAGAAGAAGAAGAAGAAGAAGAAGCAACGTTTGTATATATATATATATATATATATATATATATATATATATATATATATATATATATATATATATATATATATATATATTGTAGAATGCAGCATCTAAAATGTATTGAAATATCGCGCACTTACAGCACACGTTGCTTCAGCTTACAGAACAACAGTCTAGAACTACCTTTAAGGAAATTACTACGCGAAAAGACCACGACCCCGGTATTTTTGAGGGACTTGTTATAGTTTAATCCATTTTCCACCATGTCAAAATTCAACATTTAATATTTGTAATCCCATAGAATTTTTCATCTATTCCTAAACAATGCCGTATCAATGCCTCATATTTTTATTGCTTAAAGTTGTACAAGTCGTGACAAGATATTGGATTTCGTGAAGCGCCTCATCAGCGTCGAGCGAGTAATAGCATAACGAATGGCTACTATTTTGACCGGTGATTCATTTCTCGCTTATTTCAATACTTTCTCTAGTTGCTGATTGGTTTATAGCTTCGGAATACCCTTATTTAAGATATTTGAAGAAATCCATTCATCACCAATTGATATAAGAAGTAAAATAAATCAATAAATTCGGTGTCCATCTTTCCCTAAAGCAAAGTGTCCGTCTTTCCCGCTTTGGTGTCAGGATGTTTAAACCACCAGAAAACAAGATTTTGTACTGCTTTCATTCTCGTTCTTTCGCCAGTTTTTTCATTAATGATCGCGACAACCCATTCATGAAATAAAAGTTCCGGAAATATAAACAATACAAGTTGTACAGCTTAAGATCGGCAGTAGTCAAATTAGATCAACAAGGGTGCACATGATTGAAAATTTATTTTGTTCGTGGATTTAACCAATTGTACATATTTTATGCCAAAAATGTTCTCAAATGTGTTGTTTTACCTTCAGTTTGGATTCTACATTGTTGAATTGCTCGAAAATTACCTTTTTCATGCATTTATGAGAAGTGTCCATCTTACCCGCAGTGTCCGTCTTTACCTACCTTCCCCTATCACTAGCACACTTTCTCTCTTTGTCTACTTATCCTATTGCTCTGCTATTATTTTATTTCGCATGCACGTACAAGTAGTCCCCGAGATACACGGTCCCGCTTATACGCGGATTAGGAGATACGCGGTTTTCAGAATATGGTGTCCTTCACAATTCTAGTCAGATTTTTGTATGGAGTTTGACAGTTGGAGGCTGAAATCATGTAAACAATCCATACAAAACCTCACAAAAAACTAGCCTGCGATTTTCAGTCTAGATTATTCTAGCCTAAAAGCTAGAATTAGATTCGAGTACCTGCTCGAAAACACGGTGTTGTTTACATTTATCCCAAGGTGGATTAAAGAAATCAGGTGATGGAATCCAGAATCAAAGTGCATGTAGTCGAAGTGGTCTCATAGCATGTTTTTATAAACAAATTTTAATATCACTTTTTGACAAGATGGGTGAAAACTTTTGTTCAAACAAGCTTTCTGGAGGCTTGACGAATACTCAAAACACTCTTAAAATCTTCATTAAGAAGCAGAAGCGATAAAATCAGCCTTCTAAAGTCATACACCTTAGGATAAGCCCACCTGTATATTATACTCAATTAGATAGCTGCTCAAAAACTGCTATACAATGCAAACAGCTGACAGGCTGAAATTTCAGCCTACGAATCAAAGTCTTTGAAAGAGAACAGGTCGAAGCGTTTAGAGTAAATTGACAGAAAGCCATGGGAAAATTTTGACAGTTAAATTGAACATTGTTTATGTTTAGCAATGGACGTTGCTATGGAGTGAATAAGAGTTTTGTTCAACATTTTGCACTCATTTCCTATTAGAATATTACAAGAGGTAGAATCGAGTTAGAATATTACATGGCTGATCCAATCCAAGGATCTCTTTTATCATTCGTCGCCGGGTTATAAGCAGAAGACGGTATGCATATTGTACTTGTGTGTGCCGATTCGATATTTCATTTTACTCTCAGTGTTTAATTGAAGGTAAATAGGACTTCTGTTACCCAGTTGGAACATGTAAAGTGCTATTTTATGCCTGTTAAACGTTTCGTTCTTCCAGCAGGACCGTTGCAAACATTAGTGATTCATGAGTGAAACATGAGTTTTTGTAAACACTTTTTCATGAAACTGTCAAAAGCGAGCTGAAAATGGCAACCTAGCAACGGGCTTTGCATCGACCTGTTCTCCTTAATAGATCTTGCTACGAATTTCAAACGGAATGGCCCCTATGACAGTTCTTTGAGTAAATTGTATTGATTTGACAATTGTCAATTGCAAAATAATGCATGGTAAAAATTATTCAAAAAGGTACAACACTGTTATCACCATTAAAAATCATATCAAAGAATTAATTTAGAGGCTAACAATTCTACAGTTTGCATTACATGTAAAATTATATGAAAATTAGCTGTTATTTGGCTGGAAACTGCGAGATTCGACTTACGTAGAAATTCAAGATACGCGATTGCTTCTCGGTCTCCATTAATAGCGTACCTCGGGGTCAACCTTTACTGGCTGTTCTATATTTTGTTTCTCTCTCAAAGCCCGGTGCTAGGTTGCAAGATGAATTTAAAAGATCAGGTGGTGGAATTTAGAGCATTTTGACAATTCGTCAGTTGCCGTTTGATCCCCAGGATTCAAACTTTGTTTACGTTTTTTTTTAATTGGTTCATTTAATATTTCTACCAAATTTTTCGATTAAATTAACTTTAAAAATATATGTTTGGCTTTGCAAGTTCTTGTTTATTGTTTTTCTTGTTTGGAGTAAAACATAGCTTGAATATTAGATTTCGTGAATTTATTGTATAATTGTATAATTCATTATGTAATTCGACATGTTTGAGGACAAAAACTAAGAAATCATTAATTTTTCTTATTTTCACATTTATTCCTTATTATCTACGAGACGCATGTACAATCCCAAATTTTTTATCGAGGCGAAAAATAAATAAAAACAATAAACTGTTGCGATAAGTAAACTGTGCGCGAAGCTAGCCTCGCGACGCGTTTCTTTACAGATGCGCAGGTCACGCCGACTAAAGACCAATAATACTCAGACTCGTTCTGATGGTGAAATGACAAATTTTATTGAAACTAATTCGCGTTTCATATCTTATTATTGCTGACCGATCGCGGTTAGCAGTTCTTCGGTCCTCCGTTGGCGACCGATCGCGGTCAGCAGTTCTTATTCTTATTGTACCGTTGCACCGTCCGTTGGCGAAAGGCTGTGTTTTGATGCAATATTTCATTGAAAATTAATCAGAATATGGCTTTTTGTACAACAAAAGAAAGGAATTTAAATACCACAACTGTTTAGATTATAAAACGTATCAGAATAATATATTAAATGCATTTCATTGTGATTCCCCGCTATGTTCATGGTGAAAAACTATGGCCTGAGGGGAATCACAGGCATTTTGCATTTTGTTTTCGGGCGTTGGCCTGTGGTAAGAGCGTAAGGCGGCACTCTGGCACCAATTGAACACGACATCCGACTAGAACAAACCCATATAATCATATGGTGGTGCACTGTCAGACACAAAAAAACAAACAAGACAAACATGTCAAATCCCATACATTTTTCATGTTCGATATCGTGTTCGATTGGTGCTAGAGCGCCGGGTAACTGTCACGGTAAGTCCAGGTGTCGGTACGGCTGTTCACAACACATTTAATCCATTATTTCATTATGGTTTAAAGTTTAAATAGCTGGTGAATTTAATATCCTTTGTTTTGGTGTATGATAAGACTACTAAGATAGTATGATAAGACTATTATAAAAAATCACTATAAGAAAGATTCCATTTGTGAAATTTCTTGCTTCCAATCATTCATGGGAAAAAGACAAGTAATTGCAGTTTACTCAGAAAGGTTGATAGTCCCTTACATTGTTTGCCATTCTTTGATCACGAATCACTACCGTTTGCGACAATCTTGTGAAGCTTAACAGAAAAGCATATGTTCTATCAGGGCAAAAGAAATCCTGTTTCTTCCTGAAGAAAGAAATTTTTATTTAGACACTGAGAGTAACATGAAACAACTAATCTAATCTAATGAGTTCAAAATAGTAAAAAAAAGACTCCCATTCGCTCCATAGCAACGTCCATTGCTAAACAATAAACAATGTTTAATTTAACTGTCAACATTTTACCATGACTTTCTGTCAACTTGCTCTAAACGCATCAACCTGTTCTCTTTCATGGACCTTTCATGGATCTCAATTATGAATATCTCATCTCTATCTCAACAGTAAATTTTAGAATGGAATATAGAGGGACAAGCAATTTAAATGATAGTAAGAATGCGATATATTCCAGAATATAAAAAGAGATTATGGGGGTACACGAAAGTAGATAAGTCTTGAACACAACTCTGTCATAACTCTTGAAAGCCTTTTATAGGTAGGCATGTCGGCATAGAACGTTACGCCAAAAGGAAGATTTTTTTTAATACAAACTAAGTTCAGGATTGTACCTTGATGATAATAAGAACTAAATAGATATATTATTGTTGAAGACTTAAAGTAAGAAACGCGTATGAGTAAATCTTAACTAAAATGAAATTTTATACGCCTTGATGTTTGCCATACGCTCATAGATCATATGCCAGATGGCACCACCATATGAAAGATAAAAAGGAAAAGACATTCAAAGTGAGATAGTTAGTTGACCGATTTCAAGGTTAATAAGTGACAAGCTATGGCCGTGTCCCGTGGTACAGTCGGCAACTCGTACGACTTAATAACATGCCCGTCATGGATTCATGCCCCGAATGAGCCATGCTTTCATACGTAGGACTGACTGAACCTGCTATGTCTCTCTCTCTCTCTCTCTCTCTCTCTATCTCTCTCTCTTCTATATATATATATATATATATATATATATATATATATATATATATATATATATATATATATCTTTCTCTTGTTGGCCTGCTAACGATAGAGCACGTCGATGTGACATGGTCCGGTCAACAATCATTCTCCAGGATGCTCATTGTCCTTGGCTGCAGCCTCCCATCCATGTAGACACCCGATCTCCGACCAGTCTAGCATCACCTGGTCCAGCCATCGAGTTCGCTGTGCTCCCCTCCGCTTTATACCGAACGGGGGGTCGCTGTCGAACACCTTCTTGGTGGGGTATGAGTCAGGCATCCTCATGACATGCTCCAGCCTTCGCCACCGTCAGGATGCTCGGTCCGCCGTACAGCTCAGCAAGCTCGTGGTTCATCCTTCTCCTCCACGCTCCATGCTCGAGCACATCGCCAAAGATGGTCCGGAGGATGCGTCACTCGAACAAGCCCACAGCGTTTCCATCCTCCATTCGAATGGTCCAAGACGCGTGTCCAGGGTGGACCACCGAGCGAATCAATGTGCAATAAATCTCACATTTCGTGCGGTCTCGAAGTCTTCTTGATCTCAGCAGTAGTGATGGGTAAATTCAACAAAAATCCGGAATCGCTTCCGAATGACTCCGCCAAAATTGGAAGCGGTTCCGGAAGGTAGGTGCAAAATTCCGACCTCAGAGCCGTCTGGAGCCGTTCGGAGCCGTCCGGAGCCGTCCGGAGCCGTCGGAGCCGCTAGTCGGCAGCCGGAGCCGTCCGGAGCCGTCGGAGCCGTCGGAGCCGTTGGAGCCGTTGGAATCGTTGGAGCCGTCGGAGCCGTTGGAGAAGTTGGAGCCGTTGGATCCGTTGGAGCCGTCCGGAGCCGTCGGAGCCGTCGGAGTAGTTGTAATAGTCGGAAACATTCTGAAGCGCATTAATTTCCCGATATTAGTGATAATTTTATTGTAAAAAACAGCTTACGAGTAAAAAAAGAGTCTTCTTCATTTAATGATATGAAGTTTTTTTGTGTGTTTTTTTTTCAAAAATAAAGCCAAAAATAATTGTTTGCTCCGTATATATAAATATAGGAAAAAAATGAATCAAGTTAGGAGGTTATTTTTTACCGAATAACATGATGGCACATGAACAAGACAGAGAATATAACTATCAATCATCCGTCCATCTTTTATGAAAATAAAGATCAATAATAGTTTGATTCATAGTTTTTCCCTATAGGGTAAATGTACCAATAGTGGTGCAATTTGTGGTGGTATCGATGTGTTTTAATGGATTTAAAGTATCAGGAAGGACATTTTCTGAATATTTTAACACATAGCAATTGTAATATGTTTTATCTTCGCAATCACAACCATTTTTACCATGAAATACATCTAATTTACGAAAAAATACATATTTTTGTGACTGCTTCGTTGTACCTATAATGGTGGTATGGTTCCTATAGTCGTCGTATTGTGTTCCTATAGTCCTATAGTAAACAAAGATGCATAAAAAACGGTGTATAATATCAATGAAACTTAGTTTGGAAGCTGTTTTCGTATGAATAGCAGATATTACTGCCATAATATTGGTTTCTTCCGTAATTTGATCGTAAAAAATGTATAAATTTGATCGATGAAACTATCGACTAAAGTACTGCATCACACCTGTCGTCAACCTACACCCGGAAGTGTGCTTGATTTGAAGTCAATTTTTCATTCAGCCATATAAGCGAATTTTGGCCTGTTTATGGTAAATTACCTACATAAAACTCGTTTCTGTTGCTTATTTTAGTGAAAACAGTACGACATGTCGAAAATATCCTCGAAAAAATCTAAAACGACCTGTTTTTATTGATTTTATAACTATAACCACTATAGGAACATGCCTGTTTTGTGTACCTATAATGGCACTATGGTAAAAAACACTTAAAAATGCATAAATATGATCAAAAGGCAAATAATTTTAGTAAAACAATAATATTTCATAACAGTTATGTTGAAAAACTAGTAATTGCGTGGTTAAGTGGTCATTTAGAACGTTAACAGAAATATGAGTTTCGTTATGAAATCCTAAGGATTTTGAAAAAATGTTGACACATTTCACAAAATAATGGATTTTTCGGTCACTAAGAAAAGGAATGGCCCCATTTAACTTTTAAACCCTTTGTAAAAGGTATTTGTATTTACCCTATATACGGAGCAAACAATTGTTTTTGACTTTATTGTTTAAAAAAAATACAAAAAAAGTTCAGAGCAATAAATGAAGAAGACTATTTTTTACTCGTAAGCTGTTTTTTAAAATGAAATCATCGCTGATATCGGGAAATTTAAGCGCTTCAGAAGACTTCCGACTATTACAACGACTCCGACGGCTCAAACTGGCTCCGTCGGCTTCGACGGCACCGACGGCCCCAACATCTCCAACCGGTTCCGTTGGCTCCAACGACTACGACGGCTCCGTCGGCTCCAACGACTACGACGGTTCCGACCGGCTCCGGACTGCTCCGTCGGCTCCGTCGGCTCCGGACGGCTCCGACGGCTCCGGACGGCTCCGACGGCTCCGGACGGCTCCGGACGGCTCCGACGGCTCCGACGGCTCCGACGGCTCCAGCTGCCGACTAGCGGCTCCGGACGGCTCCGACGGCTCCGGGCGGAATCGACGATTTGAATTTTTCGGAATCGGAGCCGGAGTAGCAATTCTCGGAAGCGATTCCGAGCCGTGGGTGCGATTCCGGTTACCCATCACTACTCAGCAGTGGGTGAAACCCATAGTATGCACGATATCCCTGGACAATGCGTCTCCGGATTTCGCTGCTCATGTTGTAAAAAAAACTTAAAGGCGTTTTACAATACCTTTTGGCCTGATCAAGAAACCTACGCGCAGGCTTTATGTGTTTTATATGAATATATATAACGAGACATCACTGACCCGATCTGCATCAAGACGCTATACTGTGCTTTGGTGCGACCAGTGTTAGAATACGCTTCAGTAGTATGGTGGCCTACAGCTGCTCGCCCCCTAGCTCGTTTAGAGTCGATCCAGCGCAAATTCACGCGGTTCGCTTTGCGCTCCTGGAGTGTCCAACTTGACTATGAGGGACGCTGTGCGTTGCTTGGCATCGAGACGCTGAAGCAGCGGAACTGCAACGCTCAGAGGCTGTTTGTCGCGGGACTTCTTGACAATCGGATCGACTCGCCCGCGCTTCTTTCGAGGCTCAACATGTATGTCCCGCCGAGATCGCTCCGAGCTAGATCGCTACTTGACGTGGAGGAACGCCGCACTCGCTTTGGCTCCTCTGATCCGTTTATTCGTATGTGCCGTGAATTTAATGTTATTTGTGATCGTCATCAACCTGACATGTCGCGCACCGCTTTGTTAAATAGTATTCGTGTCGTGCGACCTTTTACATGTTAATTATGTTACTTAAGACTAAGCGTGACAAATGAATGACCGAAATGTGACTATGTTATAATGAATGAATGTAAATGAATTCGCTTCAAGTGGGCCACTTGCGGTCCGTTGAATTTTAATTAATAAATAACAAATAACAAATATGAATATATGAATTTTTATATTTGAATTTTTATGATCCTGGGAAACATAGAAAGGGGGGATAAAGCTGGGAAACATAAAGATAGTTATGCTTGCTCGCAGTAATCATAGTTTAAACCGCTGGGGGTTTCGTACTGTTTTCCTTATGGCTAGAACGTACAAGTCAAGAAGAACCATGCGTGGATGCGTGACATATTCCTAGACTTATCAGGCCGATGCACGTTTGTTTGCCAGGGATATACACTTGAAAAGGTTCACAAGCGTTTTGAGCGATTTTCTCATTTAAAATTCGAAAATATTATCTGTTAAGTTTAAAAAATGTGATCGTCGTGGCGATCACTCGTAAAGAGAAATTGAATTAAAAGAAATTCATAACATAAAGGTGTCGCGTTTGCAAAAGATGACGTTTTCCAAAGCAACAACTGGAGTATCTGGTGTAGAGTAAAAATTTGGTCTTTGGTGGATTTGCGTCCAACAATCCCAGCTTGATAGCTGCCGACGAAATTTGTTGTACAGGACTCATGTCTGCAGAACAGGATCTGGTTCAGGATCTTGACATCCAGCCTGTACTCCTCCGGTAGTTCCTCCTGTTCCCAGATTTTCACGATCAGAAGATGCATTTCGATGGTAAGCCTCTCCGGCCCTATCTTCAAGAGCTCGGTCGCTGCCATCAGACTCTTAATCCCATTCAGAGGTAGCACCTCGTCGTCTGCACCATTGCTGTCGCTGTTGTTGTTGCTGTGCGTTACCTTGTTCTGTCACTTGCGCCAGCCTTTCTTGTCTCTGCTCCATTCAGGTGTCCTTCGAAGTAGCGCTTCCACCTTTCGATCACCTCCCACTCTTTCATCAGGAGATTTCCTTCCGTATCTCGGCACATTGCAATTTTAGGAGCAAACCTGCTCCGTCTCTCCGTGCTATATGTAATCAATAAATAAGTCAATGGAATCCAAGCTCACTAGTGGTACAGCCAAGCCTGGACCGACAACAGTTGTTGTGCCTAAGATGAAAAAGAAGCGAAAAGCGATAAGGATCAAGGCAGATCGAGAATATGTACTATCAGGCAGTGGCACAATCGTGAAAAACTACATCAATTTTAATCTGGTTAGTGAAAATTACTATTTACATATATGTAATACTTTTATAACACTACTGATATAATATAGATTTTTTCCACTCGTATAATCAGCGTGTATTCTGTAACCTTATTTTACGCTTTCTGAATTCCCAACGTAAAACTTACTAGATTTTATCAAAACAGAACATTTACACGTATTGAAAGAATGTCTTTAGAAAAACCTACCTTGTCTAGACAACTCGCTGATCGACAAACATAATTTCAAAATACCTACCGTTGCAACACACGTTTGTTATGAGCGGTGGTATTGCTTTTAAGCCTCATGTTAAATGCAATATTAACGATTCAATAATGGCTGCGTGGCGAGCACGTTGTTACTGCGGCATTATCTCGTCAGACTCGGCAGTACGCGAACATCATGCATCCGGTAAGGTTTGTGTCGATTTTGTTACTAGTTATCTTAGATGCAAACGTATTCGCCCAGTGGTTTGCCAGTTTTTCCAATTGCAACAACAACTGCAGCTGGTACTGTGATCAAAACTTACCGCTAGTAAACCGTACCGAGAGTGGAGCCTTTGACACTGAGTTTCTATCATCGATCGTATATCAACCCTTTGTGCGGAAGTACAACAAGCAACTTTCGATCTTTACCATCCCCGACATTCAGCCGCACTGTATGGAGCTGTCGCTGCACTGTTCGTCAGCTTTACCGCCCAGCTCGCAGACAAAAGGTTCAAAAAAGCGTGTGCTGCAGCTAAACATGCGCTGTGATCATTTCATCGTCTCGTACGTAGTCCAATCATCGGAGTTGGGTGATTGGTACGAGGTTTTTCTCGGCCAAATGGAACAGCATTTGCGAAAGAGCATACCGGCATGCTTGGTGCCGTACAGCCATCGATTCCAGCTGGAAGGTGACGGTTACAACTATTTGCTACTGTCGCAATGTCTGAATGTTTTGAGGGATCAAAAGATTGGCAATGTGGCATACTGGTTGTTTGTGAACAGACGCAACACACCGGAACAGAATAGGAAGATTGTACAGCAGCTTCCACTATCAGCGGCGGCGATAGATCAACTGTTCGTGCACAGCGGTAACGCAAGCAAAAGGGAGTCCTGTCAGTGCCATGTTGTTGAGAGTTTTTTCCGCTCAATTAAGCGTTGCAAAATTCCATTCGCAACCATTTCCAAACACGCACACAAGCATAATCCGACATCATTAAACACGGAGGAATCTGAGCTACCAGAAACAACGAGCTACGTTCAGCTGACGGTCGAAGTAATGCTGATCATACTCCTGTTGCTAGTTGTTTCGTGCTCATTAGGAGTGCTGGTTTGTGTCGTGTATCTACATTTCCGTACTCACCTGGAAGAGCTTCTTTAAGATCAATAAAATGTGGAATTCATTGTTATTTTTAATTTACCATTGTTTGGTAGTCGTGCTGTTCTTTTGCACTATTCAATTCAGTTATTCAGGTAGGTAGTTAGTTTGGGTGGACCTGTAAATCCAAAGATGTCAATAAAAAAATCAATCGAATTGATCGATACTTATTGCTTTCTGGTGACGACGCGATCGTTTGAGGATCGACAAAGAGTTTACAAGCATGAACTTCCGCTAGCGGCCGCTAGAGCTCTCGGGCTCGACAAAAATTGATAAACGCTCGGACTGAACGAAAAGGATCAAATCAAGGACTGTGTAGGAACGAGGTCAAGTAATATAGAACGATTTGACAAGTAGCCAAAAGTTACTTACAGGCAGTTTGACATCGAATTGCCATTTTCGGTTCAAATTTTCATTGTGATCATGAGAAGAAAATAGTACATTGGTTATTGCATGTTTCACCAAATGTATTGATGCCTCTTTTAATAATAATGGTTTAAGGGTTTGATGAGTTTTCCAGGGCTTTCTGCGGTCAAATAGCATGCAAGATGGCCAAACTGATTTTGGCTAATACTTGAACTCGTTCCTACACAGTCCTTGATAGCAGTCTAGTCGCTTCATGTCAAAGTGAAAGAATCTTCCTCCTCCCCGTACAGTCCACTTCGTCCAACTTGAGTTCGACTCTCCTCTCAGTCAGAACAACTTCTTTTTTTATATTTTTAAACGTTTGTTTTTTTAAACATGCTTCTTTGCGGATGATCATTGAGGAAAAAAAGCTTTAATTTAATTTAAATAGTAGTTTTTATTATGATTTTATATGAACTTCGGTTAAGTCACTCATCAATATAATAATTTCATTGTTCCGGTAATTGCGGTTGAATACATTTTGCTTTTAAATATGTTTTGCACCATCTTATGGTTCAATACTAGCCACATATACGACTTGCAATACGTTGACATATGAATGCATACCGATCCTCTTTGTAGTTCCATCCCGCAAAATACAAGAAGAATGTTTTAGTTGGTTTTCCTCGCGAAGTCACATCCGCCACTCAATTTTGCATTAATACATTTTGTTTTATGTTTTTTTTTTATTCTGTTGCTTCCTTGAGCTCCAGTTTTCGTCATGAATGTGTCTCATTTTTTGTACTGCTGGATGCTGTTCGAATGTGCGATAAAACAATAACCAGGCAAACGTGTAGTCATGCCTGTAAAGAGCGTCTAGCAGTTGGCGTGTGTATTAGACAGAGAGGGAGAGAAAGAAAGGGAAAGAAAGAGAGAGAGAGAGAGAAAGAGAGATAGAGGGTCTAGTTGAGTCATAGAGAGGTAAAAAATACTTGAAAAATCGTTGCAAGAACATTTTTTGCTTTCTTTCCATACGATCGGAAGCGACTGCTAAAATACGCTTTCGTTTTGCATGCTGCCGTGCCGCAAGGGAGGCAATTGAATTCCATTTTGAATGCACTTCTTCTGCGACCAAACAAGCTGCATTCCCGTGGCATCATTGCAACGTTCGAATAATCGACCACACGCCACACAAGGGAAAGCTTTTTCCTTCTAGAGAGTAGATCCTTGCAAAAAGAGTGCAAAGAAAATACCCATCGTAGGATGGAGCGTTTTTCTCCCGCTATTTTTTTTTTTTGTTTCTCTACTACCAACTCAGCCTTTTTCTTTCATTTGCCCAATCGGTCCATTGGAAGAAAATTGCAATTTTCAAGCAGGCAGGAAAAGCGGAAAGGAAAGCGAGCAGTTGCAAGCATTGGACGGAATAATTAAACAGAATTCTCCGAAGGGATTCCCGGGCTCCCGGTGTCGGATGACTTTATCGAAAGCAAAGATTATCCCGGGGCCCTGAGAAACTAATCACATTCGGACCCAAGCCGCAGAACGTCACGGATACAACGGGGCGAAGAACGTCGGTAAAGGGGTAAAGGGAGGCCGAGCGCGTGGACGGGTGGAGGTTGGACTAAAAGGGTGGAATAATTAAGTTGTTGAAACGATTCCTGCTGTTGCTGAGGTTTTGTTAGCTTGGATTTCAATTGGGTTTCCGTTCGTTTTTTTTATAATCGTTCCCTTGCCTACAGACTGTAGTAGCAATTATTTCGGACGAGATTCTAACACCCCGCTCGATAATGAAGAAACCATTTCGACGATAGAGATTATTTTTGTGTTGCTAGCAAAAAGGTAATTTGTGCTTCATTAGTAGGGTGCTGTTTATTTGAGCTGTACTTGGTACTTGAGAGTTTTGAAGGTTTTGAAAATAAAAGTGAAATGTTTGCTTAGTACCTACGTTCCTTGATGCGATATTCAATGCGTTGATGCTATCTAACTAAATAATAAACACCCTCTGTTAGTTCAACTATCAGCTAGACAGTATATTTTTAGTTAGAAAAGTAATTGTATGCTAAACATTCCAAGCAAAATTACACGAAATTTTAATTACTGGTAAAATCTAAAAGGTGTATAAATCACGATCTTCCCTCACGATTCGTTTCAACGCACAAACGATTGTGTACGTATTTATGCCATCTAGTCGCTAGTAAGGTATCGTCGTGAACAGCAAACGTCGTATCCGGAAATGAGTTCGCAAAATAGTCTGGAATCAAATGCTTACCAGCCGGAACCGAGTATATTAATAGCATTACTTTCGAATGCCTTCGTTTGTCATGTCATTCCTTAAATACCTCCACACTAACATTCCCACCGGAACATAAATAAGTCCTTGTCTGCTTCCAATTACAGACTTGCGCCCCACACCTTCGACATGGTTCGATAAATATTTGCATAACTTATTTCTCTCCCGCTGGTAAAGGCGATTCCGCGTGAGCTAAAAATAGGTCAAGAAGCAAAAAAAACAGTGCTTTGAAATAGAACACATAGCATGCCAGATAGCAGTAACGCTTTGTGATAGGGAGCCGTGTGTACAACGCCACACCAAAACAGCATCATTTGGCAAAGCGCAAAGGGTGGCGCAGACCCCCCCCCTGGCACTCATCACCACGGCCCCGAATGACTTGACGAATGTTTCTATTTCGGCGTCGTTGTTCAGGGCTCGTAAGATGCCGCAGCTACAAATGATCAAAAGAGCCATTGCTTCCAATGTGCTGCCCCAGACGATGGGAAAGCGCAAAGAGCAAAATAATTCCAAACATTCATTCAGCAGCCAGGAGCATTCCAATGGCAATGAGTGTGGCTTCCCCCTCTTCACTCCAACCGGGTGATGAGCCGAATATAAGCAAATCGTGTTGCCTTTGCGAGTTGGCGAGTTCTTTGTGCCATTCTTTTCACCTTTGCCTATCTTCGCCAGCCATGATTGGACATTGTGCCGTGGGTGAACCCCACGCCAGAAGCAAAGGGATGGAAGTAGACGCCATCTCAAATACCTTCCCATCATTGCCAATTGAAGGTTTTTGTGCGGAGGGAGTGAGGGGGGCAAAAGTACACCTTGTTGTAAAGCAATGGGAATATAAGATAACGGAAGGAAGTCGGGTGCCGTTTTGCTTTTCCCGCGCGCACCACAAACGATCCCCAAAATCGACACCCTTCTTTCTTCACACAAAGACGGCGGATGTGATTCGACAGCTAAAGCGGAAGCGAAAGGAAGCAGGAAAAGCGTAGCGTAAAATCATAAAATCCAAAACAAACCTCCCACACACACACAAACACAGATAGAAAAAAAAAGCAGTCCTGCTTCCTCTTTCGAATGTTGTACCTTTGTTTCCTGCAATTTGTGCGTGCTCTTTGATGGTTCGGTGTTCCTCGGAGGTAGATTTTGCTTCTCTCGGTACCTTCCATTAAAGGCGGGTGCTGTGTCGAAGAACGGGACAGGTGTAAAAAGGTTTCATTTGCCTCTTTGCAGCGCATTTCCTTCGGTATCTTCATTCCAAAGCCGAAGCATTCTAACAGCAACATTGTCGTTATGCTGGCGTGCTTGCTTAGGCGGAACAGCTTCTTAGGGTGCGTTTCACCATTTTGCCACCTGTCTGAGATTCACCCTTCTTTCCCAACCACCTTCAAGCCGATGTTGAGAAGCGTGGAGTAGTGGTTGGGAGGTAAAAACACCTCCCGCAACGGTGGAAACGTGTAATGGCCGGTTTCCCAGCGGCAAAGGTAATGGCAGCGAGCAGGAATCTTTTCATTAACGACAATGAAAGAAGCCGGAAGCGGTGCTCGCACCTTTTGTGTCCTGGCGTACCCGCGTGATGGGAGAGGGGAGATAGGGCAGCTTTCGCGCCCTTTTCACGCTGGCCCAGTAAAACCGGGCCAGACGGTAGAGCCCGAGACCAAGACAAATGGAGACGCAAATGGGTTGCCCTCGGTTTCGGAATCATGAAATTGCTTTTGCCCGAACGTAACAATACCCTTGCTCTCGGTTGCACCCCTTATCCGGTACACGGTGCACGGTGTGAATGGGTTCCAGCTTCTCTCGTTCGCGGGTTTTCCTCCCTGCAGCGCACCAGTACCATTCTCACTACGCGTACCATTCTGGTCTTGGTCTTGGTGTTCTTTTTTTCGCTGTTGTTGTGTCTTCTTTATCCCTTTAGCAGTGCAGTGCCTCACCATTGGCACAAACCATTTATACGATCTATCTGTGCTTGACTCTTCGTTTACACGGTCCCGGTCTCGGTACAGGGGTCCACTCTTTTCCCTTGGCTACGACCGATTGCTCAACGTGTTGCGATTTTCGAGGTGTAATTACTTTCTCGGGGCTTGCACTGGGAGTAATTATCCCTTTTGCCTGCGCCCGTTTTTCCCAGCGCTGCTTTTGTTGCACTCGCTTCCGTGCAGTTTTTGTGTTGGCTTCTTTTTGCTGCTGCTGCTGCTGATTGCTCTCTTCCAATGGTGCACAGTGGGAAACTTTCCTTTCGTTCATCCGTCCATCGTACTTATCCTTCGGGACATATTTTTTCCTCCATCCCGGCGCTTGGTTTTGTACTATGTTCACCAACCGATTTTGTACTTGCGAACGGAAAAGTCGGGAAGTCCATCTACGGTCGCACTCCGGCTGCATCCCGAAAAGGATGACGGTGAGTAAGGGGAAGCTTACGCTGAAAACCTGAATCGAGCTTGTCGGGAATGGTTTAAAGCAGCCGGATGGTGTATGGAAGCCGAGTCAGCGCATGAGGGATCCGTCGCTACTGTTGCCGCAACAGACAGTGCGCTGTGCTTGATAAGAGCTTGATTAGGTTTTGGTGTACGGAAGCGCGGTGAACTGACCGTATGGTGGTCGGTTTCGTATCCCTTTTTTATTATTATTTATCTCGAACGGGTGAAAAGATTCACTTTGCTGAAATGCTGGCATTTTTTCTATCCGCAATGAAAGACGAGAAAACGTAAAGAAATGGTATCGTTGAAAAGTCCAGTTGATAGTTCATTGGCTTCGGTGGATATTTTAATTATTGCGACTACAGCGCACAGTGGAGTGTGCTCAATGAGTGATATGCAATTTTATTTGCTGTTTTATGTTCAATTATGTTCACATTTCCATGATGGTAGGAGACCTGCTTTCAGAAGCAACTCAAGCAAGGGCAATGATAGAAGCATGTGTAGCGTGGAGAATGCAGAGTAACAAATGAAGTAATATGTACACGACTTAAAATGATTTTCAAGTTTACTTCAATGAATCAATGAATATTCAAACGAATAAACGAGAAAGTGTGTGAATTAAAAAAAAGTCTTAAATTATTAAAAGTTTGGTCATGAATAATGTACTTTACAAGGAAAGTTCAGTTTATTAGTTATGTGTTCCTTTTTTCCTTACTGTTTAAATATCTGTGCTGTTTTTGTCTGATAGAAATGCCTTTTAAACTTCACTTATGGCATTTAGCTGGCACATGTAACTTCCTTATCAATATTTGATTGTTCTATGTGTATTGAAGCTAAAGAGATTATCGCAATTTTGAAACAATTATAGGCAATTGATAGCGCTACTTAACTAAATTGACACATTGCGAAACGAAATGTCATGCAATTCAGGGAAATATGTAAGAAGAATTTGAACGTAATAACTTATTGATTATTATAAACTTTGCTGTTCATGCTGACTTCATAAAATATTACCTCTCTAGCAATTGACAAGCATAGACAAGGGTTGCTTATTTGACAACATCACTACTCAATAGAGAAAGTGCATGCCATACGAATATCTTCATTTCCTAGCTGCTAACTATAAGGCTTGTTCGTTGTCGGTAACAGGCCATCTTTATCAATAATGCATAGCAATCAATCTTACCTTTCAAACATCCTTTGTCCGATGGGTCGGTTCTAAGCTCTTTGTCTTAGCAAGCAGCATCACCGACCGCATCAATCTTTTATTGAAATTCAATGCGTAAGACTTTTACCAGCACAGAGCAGTGCACTCTAGTTTAATCTGAGAAACAATGCGTTTTACGTTGCTCGTGGCGGTGCAATGCCGTACGGCATGCAGCCAGCTCATCACAAACCTCTGTCATATCGGTGAAGCGACCGTACCACAACGCATCTGTCAAAACCATTCCGTCCTATTAGTGCAGCAAACCCGATACTGGCTACACGGGCGTGACTCCCAGTAGTCTCGTTACCGGCTGCCTGCTCAACTGCCTCCGAAGTCGAGTTAAACATCATTAAATGAGAATATAATATTCAATGTTCAATATCGAATTACTCTCGCTTTCCATCCGCCGGGCTGCCTGGTACGACCTGAGCCGGTGTACACGCACAACGCAACAGCCTACTCGGATTAATCCCAAAGCTTGCCAGGAGGTAGCATCGGGTAGCACCATTTACCGCCACTAGCAGCAGCATCAATGAAGCTTGCGCGTCGTATCTCGAATCTCTGGAAATTCAATATTGATGAAACCCGAAGACATCTGTGGGCTTTAAGATTTTGTCTACAAAGGGTGCCAAGATTTCTACCAGCCAGCTTAATCTGCCCAAGACGTGCACAAAAGCTTTGCTGGATTAGTGGAAACGCTCGCAGTAACGCAAAGCACCACTCGAAGTAAACACTTACAGACATACACACATACACAAACTAACACAAGCTCCACCGGTTAAGAATCTTACACTGTACGATTATGTTTACTTGACTTTATCCCCGTACGTAATCCAGCTTCTTCTCTTTCTTCTTTCCCACCTGCACCCGACAGTTCCACCGGATATTATCAACGAGGAATCATCCGCAGACATTGCGGTGCAGGAGGGCGAGGATGCGACGATCGTCTGCAAAGCCGTGGGACATCCGACACCCCGCGTCACCTGGAAGCGGGAGGACGGCGAGTACATGCTGCTAAGGAAGCCGCAAAGCCGCGAACTGATACGAGGTAGGTCCGTGGGTACAGTCCGCTTGATTGCCGTGAGCGTACAGCGGGCATCGGTAATCGGTGCTTAAGGACGTTGCAAATCCTACTTACACTTGCCTCCGGGCGGTGCGACTGGTGGTACGGTTTTACTGAAGCATGTACAATCGACAGCTTGGCACTTGGGGTCGGTTGAGCTGGGTAAAATTAATTAATCAACCAATTGATTGTGAGCACACGGCTTGGTGGACCTCGCAAGCACCTCTGGTGTAGAGAATCGCATCGCTTCTAGTCTGTTGCTATCTCGTTAGTTGGGTAAGGATTATCCGTGCTTAAAACCGGTTCAAACCGCAATGCATTTCAGCGTGCTCATAATGTAACGTTTTTGATGAAGCTTCTTCTAGAGAAAGGTAGAAGCTATATTATCTGTATGATTGAAGAATATATTTGATTAATCATCTTTATTAGTTTTAGTAACTGTTAAGTAGTGAGAAAAGTTATAATTACATTTGTTTTCTTTTTGTCTTACACCTGCTTCAACAATATTTTACCATTTCTGCAAGTCCCGACAGCGTCGTCTAGAGGACATAACTTGGGCCACGCACGCTGGGTGGAATGCTAATGGAGTGGCTATAATGCGATTATTATAATCATCATAATTTAATCATCATCGTGCCATTGCTCCGAGCTATGACGTGCAATGCAGTGTACTTTGTCATTTTCGCAGGTGAACGTTGCACAATGTGTTGGGTTGCTTTTGGTATTGGGTTGCAAGCGCAGCTAACATGTGAACATGTGAAGTAAGTAAGGTAATACTGCGTCATTATACATCATTAAAACACAGGTCGGAGATACCTTTTTTATATTTTGGTGGCTTGGATACACCAAACAACACATTCAGTAACCATCATTAAAATCGATGATAGGCTTCTCAAGCTGTTAAGCCCTATGGACGTTGAATAGTGTTGAACAAATGTTGGCTTTAAAGTGACATAATCCGATAGATTGCTGAGGAATTGAACCTGAAAGTGATCTTTGTGAAATGTTATGAGGGACAGCTCGTGTCCTGTCAGATATTATTTTTTGCAGTTGTCAAGCTCTAAATAGCAAACTTTTTCCAAATTCAACACATTTGATAGCTTTTTGTCACGGTCGTGGCAAATCATCCATTCAGCTCAATGGTAAATGTCTCGTTAGTAAAACTTTTCATGAGCTTTAATTTTTAATTCATCGTAGAGCTTTACAGCGAAAGTGTTGTCATGCTAAAATAGTGCAAATAATTTGCTTACGTACTTGCTGAAAAATATAGTTCGCTCCTAGTGAGCCTTTCAGCAAGACGGCAGACTACAAAAAATCGGTTAAATTATATCGAAATTAGATACTCATCTGCAAACCATAACGGATATAGTCGCTCATAAGCTCAATGTTTTCAGTAATGAGCGTTTGTTTACAATTTCGGGCTGTTGATCATTATCATTACATACAATGTTATGTGTATTAGTGCGCACTAGGTACGTTTTGTTATCGCTGTGGATGAGAGACGATATAAATTTGGCTTTTTTTATCGAACAACAACATGTTGCTTTAAGGCAACGAGTGAATTTTCTACGAACCAACAAATGGAACACAAATGATTAACACACTCCTGTCTGTTTATATTGGTTGATAGCGTTCAGGCATATGCCATAAGTGTAATTAAAGACATTGAAATGTTTCCGATTTCGTTCGCCCTTTCAAGTGCACATTAATGAAATCAAATGCCTGATCAAACACAGTATAATGAAACTGGGAAAGCTTAGAAAACCGAGATTGGAACCTAGTGACAGCAACAATAACCTGCGATGCATAAAATCTGCCACCATAACATTCGTTTGCCAAGCATTTTACTGTCCCTGTCCTTGCACTCTGTTATCACAGTTATAACAGCGATTCTTGCAAAAGAATTGTACATGAATGCGTGCATGTTTTTCCATCGCAAAAGTCGTGTTTGCTTTTCGCGCTATACTGACGGCATGCAACAAATCGTTCCGATCCGACAAGTATTGCACATTTTTCTCCTTCAGATGAATTCCGGTTCGAAGCCATTTTAAACGGCCCTCTCCTTGCGCTCGGTAAGCGGCAGGGATGTTTCCCTTGAAATGCATTTTGCAAGTGAATAAATAAATGCCTTTCATCTCCCTTCCACCTTCTCAACCCTTTTCTGATTTGCACACTGTAAGCTCTTGTCGCAGCAAAGGTTGATAGCAAACATTTTTGTACTCTGTAAACGTATATGTGTGTGTGTGTGTGTTTGCTTGCTTGTGAGACAGTGTCGCTTCCTTTCATGTAATATGTCAACGCGAATGTTCTTGCGCCTGGCGGGGCTTGAGTGGCATAGCGGGAAAGCGTACCCCATTCGTTAGCGGAACCGGAAACATAAATACAACATTAAACTGTCGCACAAAGATGGGTGGGGATCGGAGACATGTATGCGCGTGTGTGTGTGTGTGTGTGTGTATGTGTGGGGCAAACGTGAGCGAATGGCTCATTCAAAAGAAAACTACTAATAAGTGTCACTTTGACGAACATTTAGTACCGAAACGCACTACACTTGCATGGCACCGCCCCGATGGAGACGCCCAGTACTGTGCAAAAATGATGTGCTGTTTTTATGTTTGGTTCGGTGCAGCGCGATAGAAAGGAAGGGGGAGACCACGGTGAAGCACGGGTGAAAAATATTCGCATAATTTATGTTTAATGTCGTGGGAAAATAAGATTAAATGTCGTCGTCTTGGTGGGTTGCCTGCTTTCCGTGCGCTGTGTGCCCTGTGTACGGGGATGCCCATTTACCAGCGCGAGGGCAAGGGAGTGTTAGCGCAAGCCGTGGCAAAACAATGATAAAAGCGACTCCCAACTGTAAACCTGCTTCCCTTCCCTGCGCTGGATCTTCGAAAGAGAGCATAGGAAGGCTGTTTCATTTTTCGGTGTTGCTGTACGTGTTACGCGTGTGTGTGTGTGTGTCTGTTAATTCCATTTTCTTTCGTTAACGCAAGAAGGCACTCATGCGAGTCGTTCACACACAAACACACACACACGCCGAGCACAAACACACATGTATGCATCGGCAGTAGCAAAAGTGTGCAGCGCCAGAGCATTAGCACTGCCAAGTCGGGCTTACGCGCGGGCAGAGCGAAGGTGCATGATGATCCGGTGTGCTTTCTTTCGCGCACGGCAACCGGAGGTCTGCGAAACGTGCGGCATAATGTGCGCGAGCGAGTAGCCGGGAAAAAGGATTTCATTGTTTTCAGTGTTTCAGCATGGGTTGAGCAGCTTCTGCTGCTACCGGTGGCTTATGACTTGGTTCCTGTCTTTTATGTTACCACCTTCGCACCCGTTCGCACCCGATCGCCTACTCTCAGCCGCTCCGCTTCCATCCGCGAGCTTGACATCGCGGCATTTTTTAAGACTGTAGTGTCCTTTTTTGCAACCACCCGAAACGAACCACCTGTGCAAAGCTTTTCCTTGACAGGTTTGTTTCTTCTTCCCTTTTTGTTATACCTTTGCTACCTTCCTGTCGCTGCCTGTCTCTACAAACTGTTCCTTCCTTTGCCATTGCTCTCGTTCTGCGAACCTATATTGTCACTGTGACACACACACACACACACACACACGCCGGGATATACACAATCACACACGTACACATTTTCGAGGCAAACATTTTATCCTTAATGTGACCCCACCACACGGCTCATGTTTCCTTCGTTTGCACTGTCCCTGCAAACGGTGGCACGTCTGGGAAGCGCGGCATCCGTATGTTGCCCGGTTTTATGTGCACGAAATGGTGCAAGACTAGAGAATGCAATATTTTAGCAACACCACCCGGTGTTGGCGCTACCCTTTTGGCGCCCGTGTTTCACTCCCCTTTTTTCTCGTTTGAATGTCACGCACAGAGTGTATGTGTGTGTGTGTGTGTGTTTTTTTTTTTGTTTTACTTCACACTCTAAATTCATAAAACGATTCAAGTGCGTAGTTTTGCATACCCCTGAGTGTGTATATTATTTTCCTACTGCTTTTGTGCCCTTTTGCTTGCAATATGTTTGATGTTTAAGTACCATTTCTATGAATCCAAAGATTGTATGTTCAACGGCACAATTGGAAGTGAGCTGTATGGATAGAAGGTATACGATTTGAAAAACAAATTCGGAAATTTAGAAGAAAATAAAGTTCTTAAAAAACCCCTAGTAAAAACCCGCTATATTCCTGATATTTAGGTATCGTGGTACAGTCGTCAACTCGTACGACTTAACAACATACCCGTCATGGGTTCAAGCCCTAAATGAACCGTGTCGCCATACGTAGGACTGGCTATCCTGCTACGGGGAGGGCAATCAATAAATCATCGAAAGCCAAGCCCACAAGTGGTGGTACAGGCCTTGAGCGATAACGGTTGTTGAGCCAAAGAAGAATAAAAAGAATAAGTTCTTGTCTGTTTTTCCTGTAAATGACTATTTCATTATAAATCAATATATTTTTCTGGGTAAATTTTGTCATAAATGGTGTTAGAAACTGCCTCAGAAAAATTGAACAAAATGAATTTATTAGGTTGGCACTACAGATGCACCAAAAAATTAGTTTATTTTTATTCTCTTTTATCGCTTATTAACTCTTTGATATTTACTTGCTATTGCCCCGTTTACGTGGTTTCCTTGCCTTTTTATCTCTTTCCGCACGCACAAAACATCGCCTTGGCTGACAGTCCGTTGGAACCTTATAACAGTTTCCAACAAATGGTAATACACAAAACATAGCCAACAGCCGTAGGTCAAGATCATTAAAGCTAAAGATCATTAAAATCGCCATTCAACTATTCACAACTCCATTCCACTGCGGAAAGCTCATTTGTAAAAAAAAACGCTTATTGTGGCTTCGACTGTAGCTTAAATACATCCAGCATTGCACGCTTTCAAGCATGCATTATGTAAATTTCACTCCTATTGACGGTAGTATACAAATATGTAACGAACCATAATGTTATTATTTTATTTTATTTCAACCAATACATCCAACAAGTAGAACACAGTTTGCCGTACAGAGTGCTATACATTCCTCGTAATGTGTACTTATCTATTATTTTTATCAACAATGTCGTACAATTGCCTTTAAAACAATCAGTAAAAAAAGTATGTCTACATTTCCGGGACACTTTTTTGCAATGCATGCACTTACACCTGCCAACACCATTTCGTCGACACCACCACGAACCCATCATGATCACGAACACGCTCAACAGTCACATCTCATCTCAGCGTTCTACCACCGTGCCGTAACAATCACCACTGGCAAAAGGCGAGGCGAAGTGTGATACCATCCTGAGTGAATTATTCAATTTATTTCGTAAGGACATGATTTACTCGCCTGTGCTCGCATCCACCCGCACGGCGGAGTGGTGTGAAGTGCGGCCTGTGGAGCGCAGGTTGTTGCACAAAATGAAGGAGTGAAAATCGCGTTGCCGAAGAATCGCGACGAACGGAAGCCTTGTTTCGTGGTCGAAAGCAGGTGAAAGCAGAAAGACAATGGAATCATCCGGCCTGGAATCGGATTTCAGTGGAAGGGGTAGAGCGTGCGTTGGGCTTTTGGGCTGGTGGACGAGGTGCGAGAAAAACGACAGGATAAGCATAATGTACACATTTGCATAACAAATGTAAGGCGGCCGCGCGTGTACTTTCCTTTGCAGGTGGGGTTGGGCTTTCACCACCAGCCGTCGTCGGTTGATACGCAGCTGAAAAATGAAATGTATCCTGTGCTAATATTTGACGTGATCTTTACCGTGTGTCGGTGTGCACGGTTGGGCATGGGCCGTACTGGATTAGATGTGAATATATTCTTTGCCGTGGTGCAGTCGCGATTGCTTGGCAATCCACGTCCTTGTACATGGTGCTTTCCTGTCCGCCGGTATTCATTTCCGAGCGCGAGAAGACAAACGGTCCGTGTCTGGATGACATTAAGTGATACTCTGCATACTGTGTGGTTTGCTGATGGACTGACAGATTTATGGAGAGCGCTGGTATTAGAAAAGCGTGAAGAGTTTCAAAGTCCTTTCCGAATTATTTCATACGAGCCAGAATTACACTTACTTGTCTCTATTTGTTTATTTTTTTGTAGTGTTTCCGCATTTAGAGGAAATAAACGGTCAACATGTAGTCATGTTAATGTTATACGTTATATGTTTCATACACATATGCTTGATGCTTAAGTTACAGTGCTGTTCGAGTCTATTTGCAGGCTTTCTTCATTGTAAATATGTAGTAAAAATGCCTTTTAAATGATGAGAAGAGTTTGCGGAAGCAAATAATTAGATGCCAACATTGAACTCATTCATCGATTGTTGCTTGTTTCCTCATGCAAATATAATATTTATTTTTTCTGTCTCAAAATGAACATGTTGTTGTGTTTCTTGTGAAGAAAGTTGCAAGAAATTACTATAATATGAATATTAATCAAACGAATAATTTCCTCAACCGTATGTAATGAGCCGTACAGTTCCATGAATTACGAATTGACGTATTCGTTAGCCTTTCACTGGCGAACTGAATAACTAGAAATTTTCATTTTTCAATCATTTTAATTTTATGATAAATCTCTCGCCCATATTTCCCAACAATTACTTCACTGCATTCAATACACACGCGGCTTCAACGAGGAGGGACGAATAATTAATTTCATGCCCTTCGCTACGTGGAACGATTCCGCTTATGATTTATTGTGCGCCTGGAAGTTTGCTACCGTTTTTTCGCTTTCACCCGGCCCAGACAGGCACGGACTGTCTTAGCAGTGTTTTCCTCTTGAGCTTAAGCCCTGGAAAACAATTTCCCACCCGCCGTGAGTCATCCATTGATTAATGTGTTCTAGCTACCGGGCTAGCTCGCTCTAAACAGGCACGAAATGGGGGCCGATCCTTTGCTCCCTTTCACTGTCACTATTACCTTGCTCCTTTTGCAATGCAAAGGAAAAGGAAAGGACAGAGATGGAATGAAGAGCTGAGGGTGCGGGAAGTATATTTATATTACCCCACCCGCACGAACCATTCGCGAGAAACGCGCACTTACAGCGGATTCCCCGTTCCATTGAACGGGCGGGGGGAAATGGTTTATTAAATCAGTCTTCATCCCGGCGAAAGGTATCCTCTGCCCACTGAGAAGGCCTCATGACACTTTCTCATTATCTGGCCACCCGCTTTCTGTGCCATGACAAAAAACAACACAAACACACACACTCCAGCAACGACCCAGATGACAGTGATTTCTTCGTGTTCCCTCCGGTCAGTTTTTATGAGCTTCGGTCGCGTCGTAAAATATAATACCCTCTCTCAGGGCGGTGGTTTGCGGTCGTTTGGCGGTGGCTGAACCGGACCGAGAGGGTGCCGTCGTTGCGGAAGTGCAAAGCACAGTTAAATGCTGGCTCGAATGCTGTGATGCAACTGGGAACGGGAACGAGCAGAAAGAGCATCACCATCGACCAGCGGGACAGAAAGGCTGAGTGGCAAAGGGAAGATTGTTTTCTACGGGCGCAGATTTCCGCGCAGGAGGTTGATTTTCCGGTTCAGATTTCATGACTCTCGATCGGCAGCCGCGTACTCACTGGGGGGGGGGGGGAGCTTTTTTATCTCACCATAAACATCAACCGCGAGAATATGAAGCGGGCTTATCGTTCGAGAAAGCAAACTGCCAGCACCGGTCAGTCTTCACCTGACGCACGGGCACGGATGGAACGAGGATTGAAAAGGCACGAGGATGCACGTAATAAATTAGTGAAAAATGGAACCTCCAGTAGCCTTGGCGGTGGGAAAGATAAAGATAATTCAAGCTGCACAACACTTAAGATAAAAAATATACAAAAAATAAAGAGTGTTTGCGTGTTCGAGGAGGAGACAGCAGACTGAAGCAAGACTGAAGCTTGACGGTTTGCTGAAAGAGACGGAAACATATTACCATTTTTTCCGTCCATCACGCCTAGCCGTGAGCAAGCCACACTCAACTTTTCTTGCCCCACTATTCCATTTTTAGCGCAACTTTTACCCGCCCGGGCGAATGATTGAAGATTCTTGAGAAATTGGTTCGGTCGGTATCAACGCGGGGTCGGGGTGGATGGTTTTCTCGGTTTTAATATCCGGACCAATTTGATGATGCTTTCACGATGCAGCAGCAACAGCAGCAGCAGAAGCATCACTTTCCCTGTGTCTCGCCGGTGGGCTGGTGCATGAACCGACAAATGATCCGGAAAACTGAACCCAATCTAGGGAGAAAATGAAGGCTCCCAAGCTTCCGGACGTGCTGCGGGATGTTTAGTTGATCGTTTTTGTTTTTTTTTGCCTTTCGATTTTGTTTATTACGGAGCGACTTTTTTGTTTGTCTCGCCGTACGTCCATTAAAACCACTACCCTCGGTTAAGCGTTGCGGCACTTCAAAGCGGCCTTTCTTTTGTGTGCCGTGCGCTGTGATCCGCCACATGATGTGAGATTGGTGGTCGTATCTTAGGAGCGTGAGCACTTTTGCGCTTCAAAACCGGCACGGTTCTTTTGTTGTGATCGCCATGCTACAGTGTGATAGGTGAAGTTTATTAAAATGCAATTATGTACGTACGTACGTAGTAAAAAAAATGGCAGCGGTTATCTATCCGGCTCAACATCGCAAGCTTTAATTCCATTTCCTTAAAGACCCATAGCTGTATTGGCAGATTTATTGCAAAAAACTGATGACAGTTATCTTTGGTATTGCTGCAAAATGTTTCACAATGGCTTTAGAATCATGCATTGAACGGTCGTTAAAATTTTATTAAACATGTTTTTAGATTGATTAATGGCATACCTACAATACAGAACTTATTATAAACCACATTATCAGCTATAGACACATTGTAAAACACTTCGGAAAACCAAATCACACTATTGTAACACATTCATTATAACACATCGGCAAATCAATCCATACCATAGCAACATACCTAGACCATACCGTTCATAGAAAAACCCATTGTTACACACTAATCGAAAGCAACCGAAACGCGCAACATAGGCAATTCAAGCATTACTGCAGCAAAGTAGACAAACTGAGAACGCATAGCAACATATTGCTAAAAGCGCAGCGTTGGCAAAGATCGACGAACGCACGTTTGGCTTTGGCTCTTTTGGCTAGCTAGAACAGTTGAAACTTTCCAGAACCTTCGTAAAAACACTAAAAACGCAGCATGGGCAAATAATGGCAGACACCTCACTCCGATATAATGTACAAATTGCACCTCATATCAATAACATTTAATTGGAACAAAAACACATTCCATAACATCTTTTGAGTATAAATAAAACCAACTCCGACCGTGGCGTCAGATTCGTTCGGACTGTCAGAATAGGACTATGCCCATCCCATCCATCTATCGACATATCATTTAAAGAGTTTTGTTATTTCCTCTTACCTAAGGTAGGGCCTCTAAACTCCAACGTTTTCAGTAAGGGAAACCCCTTCAGGGTTTATATGATCGCCTGGACGATCTAGTGTCGAAAAGTCCGGTTCGAACAAATTGCTATTTTACCACGATATATGTCAGCGAAACACTGACCTACCGCGACGGTACTCGATGTAGCTGTTGTACGATGATCAAATTGCATGGCGACCGTAACTATCTCCGAACTCATTACATGGCGACCGTAACTAATATCGGACACATTACATGGCGACCGTAACTATCTCCTAACTTACTACAGATTTATTTTTCAAATAATAGTATAAATTGACCTTTTCATAGAACACGGATCGTTTCAATGTAAATGTTTGTGCAAAGTCGAAGGTTAAAGGTATGCAAGATGATAAATTTAACGATAAATTTGACAGCCGTGCTGTAGAAAAATGAAAACGAAATGACAGAAGGGGATTCGATCATTTGTTGATGTATGCGTGTGAATTCCAATGGCTGTTTTGGTGTCGTAGTGTGGGTAAAAAACTACGTATCATAATCGAATCCCCTCCTGTCATTCGTTCGTTTGCCTTCTCGCCAAACCTATAAGCACACCTAGTCCCTATACCCACTTTGGGTAAAAGGCTGGTTGGTATATTTAAAAACAAAGAAGAAAAACACAACGTATGGTGGATAGATGTTTGAAAAGAAAAACTAGACGTATCATATTTTTTACCAAATCTCGTCATGGCTGATTATATGTATCTCCATACTCAGAGCACGAAAAAGACAAAATTAAACTCAGCGACAACTCCACAGTGCTGCACTTCACAGCCGGATAAAGTAGATAAAATATTGGACAATGATTCACTTTCCACTGATACATTTTCCCGTCATTTAGCCAGCAAAATCTCATCGAAACATCGACTGGGACCGTGTTCATTCACGCTCTGCCATAGTTTCACCAACAAGCAAGATGGGTTTCCTGAAACAAACTTCAGCTCACTCTCTTCGAAACAGACTTGCACTTTATGAAACTTTGCTTCCGTTCGGACTCGGCGCGTGTTCCGTTGTCTTGCTTCAAGTTTTCAACCGAGCAAGCTCATGCCTAGTGTCCCGTGCAAGTACGGTTGAGCCTTCCCAAGGCTGCAACGCTAACGAACGCCGAGCATCATCGAGTGTGTGTGTGCCAAAGTTCCAACTGCTTCGGTGCGAAAGTTCGGTGCACCAGTGTTGCACCGGAAGGGTCGTTTAGTTCTCTATAAAACCACAGCCACGGTAGCCCATACTGCGTCCCAGTGCCACTGACCGAAATGTTTGTTTCTTTGTTTGTTTTGCTGTGAAAAATTATCCTCGTAAATTCAAACCCCTCCCCCCTGCCCATGGCGCCGTTTCGGAGAGTGAAAGTTGCTTAAAACCGAGCCCCGCCGCAAAACTAAAACCCAAAACGTGTGTGCCAAAAATCGGTTCCAAGAATGGAGTAGTGGGTGGAACGACGGAACGAAGGTAGTTTAGGAGCTTTCGCTTTGCGGCGCTGACGGGTACGAGTGTTTATTTGCCTCCTGCTTCCGCTGCTTGCTTCACCACTTCCATGCCTTAAGCCACCGAGCAGATGGTTTTTTGCTAAAGGTAAAGCTCTCGAGGGGTATCTTTATAAACGAGACGTAAAATAAACCCAACAAACCCACGTGACTCATCCTACCGATGGCAGAAGTTTCAGCAGCAAGCTTGGCACAGCGTGGGGGATAGGAAATCGATATCGATTGCTGTTCGTGTGTGCCCCGAAGGCGATTCTCCCGCCACTTAAATGACCACTTTCTACGAAGGACGGTTGATGATTGGATTCTCCCATCCCGAGCGCCGACATGGGGAGCCCTTGTCGGACCCCGGCAGCTTCTTGCGAATGTGTTTCCATAAATGTGACAATATCCGTGCGATTACGGCATCCGGCAAACAAGGGAAGGCTAGTTTTTAACCGAAGCTTCAGCCGTATCTTCAATGATTGCGTGCTGCGTAGATGTTGCTGCTGAGGCGGCGTGAAAAGCATTTGGTCTTTTGGTTGTTGCCTCCCTCTGCCAGCCCTTCCAACCGTTGGGCTGCACCTTGTTGCTCGCCGGTAGCTGATGTTGCCGGTGAAGATGTGTCGGTTTTTACGACCTGTTTGCTGTAACCATAATGGGTCGAGTGAGATGTTTTCTTTTCCCGTGCCTTTTTGTCGATTGCAATCACTAACATGCTTCGAAATGTTTATGGGATGTTTAAAGCTTTTTTGTTTCAATATTGGTTCAAAATTTGATTACATGCACTGCAAGCTTTAAACGTTTACATTTGTTGAATTCTCTTATTGTGTTGTGCAAATGCTCCTAAAGTTATGCAATTTGCTTATTAGAGCGTTAAGTGTTGTCATTTTACAGTGTTATGAACAATTCCCTACGATTTTTATATCTAATTATCTAAGTTTAAAACAACGCTTTGATCTTTCCACATTTGCAAATTTTTGCCCTTCTTCGTTACTAAATTCCCAACCTATACGCATCAGTGCAAAGCGCGAGCAAACCTTTTGTCTTGAATCGGATTTTAAATTACCCATTTTGGTGGCTTCTTGTCTATAAATTAACCGAAATGCATTGCCTCACCGGTTACGGGATTGCACCATAAATTGCATTCGATTTGCAGTTAAGCCGGAATGTGGATTGCATTGCGTCACACACACACGTCCCTCTCGTTCGGATTTAACCCGTTCACAATCCTCTCATGGCCATTTCGCCATATGAAGAAAAACACAATGCCACACAGAAACCACAACGAGCGTGCAAACCCATCCTGAAGCGAAGTACATTTCGATTGACTGGTGGCAAGGGCTGCTCACTATTACCCATCCTTCGCTGTACGTGTGTACCCTCGGTGAAGTAAGACCTGCACCACTGTCCATGAGCGATGACGAAGACAAACACACGTACACACAGACACCACACCAGAAGCTTAAAAAACCCCTTTTTCGCAGGAACCACGCCAGGCCTTCTGTTGCACTTGCCAGGACCGTCAATCTTTCGAACCCGACCGGTGCTACCGGTGCACTTCCCATTCTCATTGTCGTTTATCGTTCGCTCTAGGGGTCGCCGGGCACGGTTGTTACAAAATCCCATTAAAGTTCCAATTACATAAATTTATACCCGCGAATGAATGTACTCTTCGGCAATTGGATTCAGGAAGGAAGGGTTCTTCATGTGTGTGGTTATGTTCATGTGTTCCATTGGATATTCAAGAGCCATTGACCAGCTCCATTCCGGTTTGGCTTCCTGGTCCAATCAAAGCTGGGGAAAGGGGAACAATTATTCGCTCGCTGTCTGCCGGGTCGTCCCCTCTCCCTCTCTCTCTCGCTCTTAGTGGGATAGCTAGCAAGAAGCTCGAAAAGTCGGTTCCATTTTTTCCGTGAATAGTTTGGCACTTCCCGCACTGCTTGTACACGGACTCACAGGAGTGGAGTGTTTTACATTGCGAAAGAATAAAACGGGAGTTTTAATTGTGATTGACCATTAGTTGCTTGCCATGTATTCTAATTCCTGCCTTACCATTTCTCTTCCCATCTTTCCCGCGCATTAGTGGAGGCATACAACGGTACCCATCTACATCTGCCCAAGCTGGAGCGAAGACAAATGGGTGCGTATCTGTGCATCGCGTCCAACGATGTTCCGCCTGCCGTTAGCAAACGTGTTTCATTGAGTGTTCACTGTAAGTACAATGCGAATCTGCACACAGTCCGTTTTTTTTTAACAACGATGCCAACCAACTTTGAACGGAACCGTAACGTGAACAAAATAAAATCGATTCCAAATGCTTCTAGGTTCTAGCGGGAAAAAGGGTATTTCTAAAGCGCAATCGACCTTAAGGCCAGGAAGAGTTTGTTCCATTTTATTTAAACCCCCATTCACTCATGCATTAGTTCTATCATCCTTCCAAGCATAAGCCCAAGTTGTGCTCGAACGTTGTCCTTCGATACACAACATTTTTACACACACGAGAATACACACGCTTCGGATGACGCATTTAGCTTGAAAATGAACAAAGCGTTATTAATTTTGTAAGCATGTAAAAAAGTATCTCGAATGAGGACCGTATACTAAGAATTCCACTGCCATCAGTATTTCTAAGACTTTCAAACGTGACAAAATATTATTTGTGTTTATTTGAATTACTTCAAGTAAATCCAGTTAATAAAAATCGATTCTATCAAGAGCAATGCACAATGAAATTATTTTAAAATTATGCTAAACTGTTGATAGAACTGTTTCAACCTCAAAACAGCATTTACATATTTTCATTAACTTCATTATCGAATGCAAAATAAAGGCAGTAGAGGTTTTGGACTATTAAATTATGTAAGCTCAAACTGGAAGCTAAACATCATCAAGTCGATAGCTTTCCCACATTCAATTTAAATATTAGACTCAACGGAGTAAGAAGTAGCAGTAAAACCCATGGAGAGCTATAAATGTTTGGTTTGATAAAAGTTGAACAATACATTGGTTCGGTACATAATGTACACGTGGTACGCGTTGGTTTTCATTTAGCAACACAATTTTTTCAAAAATTCTTTTATTTCTTCATTTATTTCGAAAGTTTTAATTTTGTCATTATTGTAAAACAAATAAAAACGGTGAAGAAAAGCTTTACCAATATCTTTTAATTACCAGTACCTTTAAACATCGTTTAACCTTTTAACGACGCTTAGAATATTTTGCACAAACGAGCCTCTTTTGTATGTCATAGCTTGAAGGGTGCAATAAAATGCTTAAATTATGAGATTTACTATAGTATCTTAAAGCCGTATTTTTTTAACCATGAAACATACTTGAAACCTTTCGGTAAAATAAAGCTTTGTGCGACAAACTACGCCAGGAACGCACCTGCTTAATGAAATTCAATCCGTGACACGCGCAGCACAAGCATGGAATGTGTTTTAACGACACGTGATGTTAGCTATTTTGGTCGAGACTCGCATCATCGTACCCGTTGCCAGCACATGTAACGTTCTTTGCTAGACCTTTATCATAGTGTAATCCTTTTCCAACGAAGTGCAAATATAATGAAATATTCCAAAAGTACGAAATGTTTCAAATGCATGTTCTTCGAAAACGCATCACATAGTACGCTATCGATACCTGAAAACTTGGATTGTAATACAATCAATTCCACCAATGCAATGATATGATCAACTATGCGCTATGCCATCGACCATTTGCGTATTTATTTCCTTTCGTCCCAGCTTTCAGAACCGTTCACAAAAGCAACTTGTTTCGATTATCTTTTTCGGGAAAGTGTTAAATGAAAAAGTCCGTTCCCAGTTGGTTCGGCATATTTTGGTGTATGATTGAAAAATTGATTCGTAACTTACATTCTACCGCTTCTACTTGTAACTTACCACCATCACCAGTTGCACCATCGGTACGACCTACGAGCCAGCTGCTGGGAGCACCGCTCGGCTCGGACGTGCAGCTCGAATGCACGGTAGAAGCTTCGCCCATGCCGGTGTCCTACTGGCTGAAGGGTGGCCGCGTTCTGCCGAACAGCTTCGCCGGTGCAGCGAACGGCAACTACGAGCAACCGGGACTGAGCCGGCCGGAAATGCTGCTGGACGGGTAAGTGACGGACCTAACCTAAACACACACACACACATACATCATCCAACGAGGTTGAAAACGGCCCCTTGGTCCTTGAAACGTAATTTATCGAACGGTTTGTTTTTCGCAGAAAGGGTAGTACGGGCTATTGATTGATTTTTCCCGAGTTGTTTCCCGGAAACCCCGAGAGGTATTCGTTGCGATTCGTGTAATGGTGGAGTTTTGTAGCAAAAAAAAAAAAACAAACAAATATCCTTTTGTTTACAGGTTCATGTGACCTGTTGTCTTAAAGTGGATTGTCATATGGAAAGTGTTTTGCATTTTTGTGTTCATGTTTTGTAATACCTAATGTCTTGCCAAAAAGACAATTAACTTTAGCAACAACAGCTAGCGAAATGTTTGAGATTGCATGAAACCGGTCAATTTTCCACCAGTTCATTTTTTACGCTTGTTTGTTTCCAGTTAATAAGTGCATCGTGTCGCTTGGGCAGCGCTGTAAAACCAATTAGCGATTCCGGTGCTCCAGTTCCAGTACTAATTTGTTCATTTCTCTTCGGTTTTGTTCCGCAGGCCCAAGTACGGCATCACCGAGGATCGGCACGGCTTTCGCACCAACATGCGGCTGGTGGTGCGATCGTTTTCAACGGCTGACGTCGGAACGTATCACTGTGTCAGCACCAACTCGCTAGGCCGCGCCGATGGCACCATGAGACTGTACGGTAAGTATCCGTGTGTGTTCTACAGCACTCAAAACGTATGGAATGGCTGGGCAAGCCGTTGTTGCAGGATTTGTGATCGTTTTCTCATTTCGAAGCTCATTACCTGAATCGGTCTGTCGTCAGCGAATAAGGTTGGAAAGGAGTTTCCTTACCTTACCCAATCTTTTCTCATGCCATCTTGCCTGGTTTTGCTTACCTTTTTATTGCCTTTTTCCTATCCCAGTGGTGAACAACTCATTCGCATTATACACATGTAAGCGTGCGTTTCAAGCAGTTGGTTGTGTTGTTCCACAAAATGTTACTTTTTTGTCCCCGTTGTATAAGACGTAGCCTTCATTGTAGAAAACATCCAATTCCGCTCAAAGGCACGAGCTTGCCAACCACTGCAGCGTTATCGGACACGAAACGCTCACCGTCAGCATGATCGGTGGGAGAAAATTGCAACCACATTAAATGATCAAATTTTGCAATTTTCCACTCCGAAAAGTGCCCCATGCTTGCAGTACCCATGCACAGAAGGAAATGTTCGAGTTGATTGTTTTTCGCTTATTTCGTTCACTCCTCTTTTGTTGCTGTTCACCCTTTCCTTCGTGCAAGTAATTTCGACCGTACCGTGCCTCGGCTGGCACGGGGGGTCCCTAGGTTTACGATTATCGCTGTTTAATGGCGAAACCTGTTGTCTCGTTACGAGCTTGCGGAGAAGTAAATTGATTGTTCACCTTCGTTTCCTCCGGCCACCGTGTCCATTCGTGTCCGGGTGCAGCATGTTTCGTGTTGCCTGGGAAACCCCCGGGCTGGCCGGTTGGCTGTTTTCATGCTGTGCTGATAGCACAACTGCAAGCTGCAGGCAATTATGGTGGGATTTTGGCGTTGTTTTCCGCACTTTTGTAGCGCTGCCGGGTTCTGCCACCGCAGGCGGGATGGAAAACAATTTCCTCGATGGGTTTGCCGCGGAGTGATGGAACAGAAATTACAAATTAATATCGTACGTGTGGGGAAAGTGTGTTTGCTTTTTTGCTGATTTTTTATTGCAAGCCAGACTAAAGGTTCTTATGACCTAGTTTTTGTTTAATAGTACGTCCTTTTTTTATTCTGGCAGCGTTCTTTTAAATAATGCTAAAAACGATTGATACAGCAAACTGAAGAAAGAAAAATGCTGAACTGTTTGATTGTTTAAAGTTGTTCAAAGAAGAGTCAATACTTAGGTCTCATAATATAACTGGTTACTATTCTAATGATGTTTGTTTGTACTAGTGTAAAAGCATACAAATTGTACACGAATTAAATGATCCTGTGGCAATTACTTGATCCCTATGTTCGAAGCATATCCTAAAGAATATTTGATACATTTGAGATTACTCGTTGACTTGCATTTGATATGTTTATATGTTGGTGTAGAAGAGCCAAATACTTTCTCTACGTAGAGAAATGTGTGATGAATCATTCTTTTGAACTCTATCACCATAACATAATCCATCTCAATCACCCTTTTTTTTATTATTTTGTTTAACATGATGTATACTTGTATAAATAATTTTTTAAACACATAGATTTTTCCTTTGAAAATTGAGTGATGTAATTAACACATATCAATAGTTCATAATCCAGTCAAGTGATAACAGGTTACACTTTATGCTAGGACAGATTTTCGATTAATCTACCATTTTGATGTAATAATAATCTATTTTATTTCACTTCCATCCTCCAGCAATACGCTTTTAATCCATATTCAGTTACTATGGATTTCTATTATTGGATTCATAGATTCTTGGAACACAGGGAATGGATTTTAATCGAATGATGCAATCACAGTTGAATCTGGTTCATTTTGAAAGATTCAGACTGAGAGTAAGTGTACCTACACAGCATTGTACAAAATTGATTTTCATTGTAGCACATGCTTCATGAGGAGCTCTTGATATCATGATATAACATTCAAAAACTTATTAAATTTTAATATTTAGAACATGTTTTGTACTGCAATTTTGTATGTTTAGTTTTTGAAATAAATTATTTATAACGTACCCTTTTATTTGTTGTTCAATTTAATGTGCAATTTTGAAGCATCGTCGAATAGAACGAACATCATCAAAACACATAATAATTTTGTGTTTCAGTGTGTTTCAGTTTTGTGACCATGGTTTTTTCGAATTTGTTTTATATTTTTGAAAACGAGTGCATATGTTTTCATAACATACTGTTTTGCTAAAAGTCATTCATAAAGTATAAACTTGACAAAATTGGTGTACTTCTATTACAGAACGTTAAACAAAGCTTCAACCGCCAAAGAATTTGGTGTATTCGAATTAATAAAACATAATATACATTCCCATGTGTCATCATATAATGTCAGTTGTTCCTTCCTTGGACAACGTCATTTGCTTTAACCCACATAAACACACTCAAAATCACCATCAAACTATCAAAAATGCCATCATTCCAAAAATGCGACTGATGCGTGGAAGTGATGATACTGTGATATCCTTCCATGTAGTCATTCTGTACGTTTTAATTTGCATTCAATCACTGTTCCTTCTTTGAATTCATTTCCATTTTCTCGGAATCTCCCAAAACCAGCTCCAATCGATCGCCGCTGGCTATTTGCTAACCGCTGAGATTGCACCGTCCCAGCATCCACGCTGCCCATCCGCTGCCTGTCAATATGTATATTAATTAACTTTCCCCACCAAACACGGCAAACAGCGGTTTCACGCGCTTCAGCGCTTCAAATTTTCTCCCCTGTGCCCAGTATGGGACGCCTCATGAATTATGACATTTTGAAGTTTAGTTAATTTCGTTGCTCGATTCTACCGTCCTTTAACCCCCAACCACATCCCTTCCCCTTTGAGCAGGGCTTGCAAATTAATGCACTGTAGACTGCACCACGATGCAATCACGATGACGGGCTGAATGTTAAATGTAGCGTTGGCAGAGGGGAAAAAAACTTCACTCAGTCAGTCAGATTATTAGATTAATGCAGTGCCAGCTGACAGGCGTGCCGAAACTGTGGCTCATCCATTCGCTGCGCCAGGAAAAATGTGCAAGCAAGCGAACGAACGGACGGTCATCAGCATTTATCATGAATAAATTAATTATGTGTTTACGCTCCCCCCGACCGAAATGTGTCATGCAGTTTTCGTTGTGTTGATCCTTATTGCAAAAGGTTTAGCGTGGGGTGGAATCGTTTCAGCGGGTCAGTAATGAAGAGAATGCTTTCACTTAGATGAATTGCCCGGGTAAGAAGATGGGGAAAGCAAACGTCAGGAAAGGGATTGAAAAGACGATGGGATGTTTCGTGCTGTGGCTGGGAAACGTGGCAAGAATGCTTCCCATTCTGCATTCCTTTTCTATTCACCTACCGTGCATCTTTGTTGCAAAAGGCTGCAGTGTGGCACGACCTGGACTGATGGAAATGTATCATTAGTTAGTTGATATTTTCAGCAGCTTACAACTATTTTATAATAAATTCCTATTTTGAAACTATAAAATATGAAAAGCTCAATGTGTATGTCTCAAAACTATCAGCAAGGGACACTTTCACTAAAAATGTTCACATGAATTACTTTAGTGTATCAATGTACATCCAGAATATCCAGTTAAGTAAAAAATATGATCGCACTATTAATAAAAAAAGAAAAAAGAGAGGACAACAAAATAACAAACTAGTGCAGACGAGTGAAACGAGAATTGTATGCACAATCATCCCCTCCCAACGCGTGACAGTAAAGCATGAAAAATACGACAATCACTGCGATGGGCGTAACTCCCCTTTGCATCTTAGCGTTGGGTCGTATTTTTTCATCTCAGTAAGATGGCACTGTCCACCCTAGGAAGTGCAAAAACTCCCTCCCTCTACCCGAACACACCTACATCCGGATATTCTCGGCACGACGCCACGACGGAGGACAACTAAAAGGAAAGCCTTTATTTTTCTCGATTTACGTTCACTTCCACCACTTCCCGAAGGACGGTGTTTGGTACGGAACCCTACGTTGTGTTTTGTATTTTTTTTTTTTTTTTTTGAAGATGTTCTTAATAAGAATCGGTGGCTCTGAAAAGAGCCGATGGTGTGCTTTTTCGTGGTACCAAGCTGGGTGGTTTGCTTGGAGTTCTGTGCCACTTGTGTGTGCCAAGGAGTTGCTGGTGAGATGAGCGAAGCGTGTTGCTTGCCGAGGATTTGAAATGACAAGAGTGAGAATTTGGCTTTTGCCGCTTTATTTATAATGCATTTTTTTTAATGGTGTGCGTGATGACGAAACGATCGATGACCCGTCGAACAATTTGTAGCGATCCGCGAAAGTAGTGATGTGCTACAATCGGGACAATAGTAGTGATGTGCTACAATCGGGAACGAACATACCGGCCACCTTTTGGGAATAATTCCCAAAACTTAGTCCTCGTTGTGGCACTCTAAGGCACATATCTTGGAGACTGGTCTTTTCATGATTCCAGAAGCGGTCCGAAGGGTAGCTACTCGTGCCACAGCATCAGGTCCTAAATGCAATGATACAATGCGTGCCAAAGGCCACTTCAATGGAGGTAGTTGATCGTCTTTCATGATTACCAAGTCGCCTATGGAAAGTTTATGTTGTTTACGGCTGATGTTACGTTGATTATGCAATGATGTTAAATACTCCTTGGTCCATCTAAGCCAAAAGTTTTGAGATAACTTCTGTATCAATTGATAGTGGGATAGTCGGTTAGTTGGTATATGCTGTAAATCGGATTCAGGCAATGCCTGGGGATCTCTGAGTAATAAAAAGTGTGCTGGTGTTAAAGGTGATAAATCATTTGGATCTTGTGAAAGTGGTAATAGTGGTCTTGAATTCATACATCCTTCAATTTTTGTTAATAGAGTACACATCGATTCGTATGAAAGTTGAGCTGTGCCAAGCTGCCGAACTAGATGAGTTTTTGCTACCTTAACTGCGGCTTCCCAAAGTCCACCGAAATTAGGAGCGCGTGGTGGTATTAGATGCCACTGAATGTTTTCGTTAGACAAGTGATTAGTTATTTTATTATTATCTTTATGAAGGAATTGATAAATTTCATGTAATGCATTCTTTGCACCAATAAAATTGGTACCATTATCTGAGTATATGTTTTTCGGTTTTCCTCGTCGTGATACGAATCGATCCAAGGCCATCAAAAAGTGGTGGTACTCAAGTCACCCGCGAGTTCTAAATGTACAGCCTTGGTGCTCATACAAACAAATACGCATACATATGCCTTTGGAGATGCAGCCTTGCGATGAGATGGACGCAAATAAAGTGGACCACAATAATCCACACCAACGCAGGAGAAAACTTCATTTATTGTTACACGTGATATTGGTAATTGACCAATAGGTTGGATTATTGGGGTGGGATTAGCTCTTACACAATTAAAACAAGTTCGAGTTACACTTCTAACGGCTCTCATGCCGTTCAATGGCCATATATCTTCACGAATAGATGATAATGTCATGCTCACTCCGCCGTGCATTGTTTTCAGATGATGATCCATGATTAGAAGGCGAGTGAAAGGATGGAAAGCTGGCATGAGGATGGGATGCTTAGCATCGTGGCTCAGATCAGAATGGCGCAACCGGCCACCAACGCGTATTAATCCATCGTTGCCAATAAATGGATTAAGAAGTCGAATAGAAGAAACCTTAGCTAACCCTTCATTTCTTTTTAAGGCTTGTAGTTCAACAGAAAATTCAGTAGCTTGTACCATTTTGCATAGGGCTCGTTTAGCATGTTGTATCTCCTTTACCAGTAGAACATTTAGCGATATTCTTTTATTTGATTTGCGAGTGTTGTTGATGAATCGCAAACAGAAACCAATAATACGAAGTGATGGTTGTAGTGTAGAAAAACGTTGAAATATTGGATTTATTTCAGTCACTTGAGTTGTTAGGACAGATACCTTTCGTTCGTCCTCTACGGTGATGTTGTTATCCGGGGTTTGCAAGGGCCAAGAGTCTTTGGGTTCACGAAGCCAGGAGGGACCATGCCGCCATAGATCACTACTGAGGAATTCATTCACCGCCACTCCTCTAGATATCATATCAGCTGGGTTTTCCTTGCCAGAAACATGTTGCCATTGGAAGCCATGAGTTAGTTCTTGTATTTCAGCTACTCGATTAGCTACGAAAGTTTTCCATGTTCTAGGAGTAGCTTTTAGCCAACCAAGAGTAACAGTAGAGTCCGACCAGAAATAGCATGTGTCAAGTGGAATATCTAATGCATGTTGTACCTTTTTGAATAGTCTAGCTCCAAGTAATGCAGCAGATAATTCCAATCGTGGAATGGTTAAAGGTTTCAATGGAGCAACTCGCGATTTTGATGTTAGTAAATTTACGCGTGCGGAACCGTGTTTGTCTTCTGTGCGTACATACACACACGCACCGTAAGCACTTTCAGAAGCGTCGGAAAAACAATGGATTTCAATTTGTTCATAGTGTGGTTGAAAGGCAAAACGGTCAATTCGAAAGTTAGTAAGTGTAGGGATTTGCTCGAGAAATTCTGCCCATGAATTTTGTAATGATGGGGAAATTGTTGAATCCCAATCCAAGTTCAATAGCCACAATTGTTGCATTAGTATTTTAGCTCGTATAGTTATAGGGGTAATCAATCCAAGTGGATCATATAGTTGTGCTATGGTTGATAGAACCTTTCGTTTGGTATAAGGGCTCTTGATTATATTAATGTTTGTGTTGATACGAAATTTGTCTGACATAGGCTCCCAGCATATGCCCAAGGTTTTGATACTTTCATCTGGATCAAAATTGACGGAAGAATGGGTGGCAACAAGTTCAGGTGGTAGGTCAGCTAATACTGTTGGAGCGTTGGAACACCATTTGCGAAGGAGAAAGCCACCCTTCTGTAGCAAAGCATTCAGTTGATTGCGTAGTTCAATTGTTTCTGGGATGTTATTTGCTCCTGCTAGCAAATCATCTACGTATACGTTTTCTTTAATCACGGAACGAGCTTTGAGATACGTATCACCTTCATCATTGGCAAGTTGTATTAGAGTGCGCGTTGCTAAGAAGGCTGAAGGAGCTAAGCCATAGGTTACGGTTCCTAACTCATAAGTTCGAATGGGCTGAGAGTTGTCAAATCTCCACAAAATTCTCTGTAGGTGTCGATCAGTTGGATTCATAGTAACCTGCCGGTACATCTTTTCGATGTCAGCTATGAGTGCTATTTCATATTTTCGAAATCTGATAATTAATGTCAATAATTCTTCCTGTACCACCGGCCCAACTAGTAAGGCATCGTTCAGTGATTTACCGGTACTGGTTTTGGCAGAGCCGTCAAACACAACTCTGACCTTGGTGGTAGAGCTAGAATCCTTCAGCACAGGATGGTGGGGAAGATAAAATGCTCCTGAACAATCTTCCCGTTCTCTTGGGACTAGAGTCATGTGCCCCAACGTTATATATTCATGTATAAACTTGTGATATTGAGCCTTGAGATGCGTATCGCTTTCTAATCGTTTTTCAAGTAGTTGAAATCTGCGCATAGCTGTGTTTTTAGAATCACCAAGCATTTGATTGATATCAGGATGTTTTGGCATTTCAACTATATATCGACCATTGTGGTCGCGGGAGACTGTATCTTTGAAATGGTTTTCGCATTCTCTTTCGTTGAGACTATAACTTGAATTGTGAGGTTCGTCTATCTTCCAAAATCGTTCTATTTGTTCTTCAATGGTGGGATGCATGGTTACTACGTGACATGTAACTTCGTTTTGATTTTTGGATGGAATTCTGCCGGTCATAATCCATCCAAACACAGTTTCAACAAGTTGGTTGTTGTTTGGTAATTTTTGTCTTCCTGGACCTAGCAATGAATAAAAATGTCCTGCCCCAATGATCATGTCAATGCGCCCTGGTGTGCTGAAGTGAGGATCAGCAAGTTGATATGAAGCAGGTACATTCCAAAAATGAGCTGGTACTGGTGTAATTGGTGTGTCACTAGCAACCTTTTTCAAAACTAGAAAGTTCATTGTTGTTGCGAAATTATTTATTCGCGATTGTACTTCCGCTTGTATTTGATACCTTGCGCTTGTTTTTGTACCATCAACTCCGACAATGGAAACGTTAACATTTTTTCGAGTTAAATGTAACTGCTGACACAATCTTTCACTAATTGCGTTTGGCTGTGAACCATTGTCCAATAAGGCTCGTGCAAAATGTTTTTGGCCATATTTGTCGACCACTTGTAGTAGTACAGTTGCGAGAAGCACGTTTTGGGGACTGTGCTCAGAACTAATTGTATGCAAAGTTGCCATGATATTTGATTCAGATGTGGTGCTTTCTGATTCAGGGTTATTATTTGTTTGCGTTTCATAGTGTAAAATAGAATGATGCTTCCTTTTACAAATTCGGCAAGAGTACTTAGAAGGGCATTGTTGAAAGAAATGTCCACTTCTCAAGCAATTGATACAAAGTTTGTTTCGTGATACAAACTCTTGACGCGCCTTACATGGCATAGCGATAAAGGATTGACACTGATGCAACGTGTGACCATCTTTTTTGCATGCAGGACAAGTGTGTGTGTTGTCCTGTTTCACACTAATTGTGTTAGTGCTCATTTTCTTGGAAAATTTATGGTTAGGTATACCCATTTTCGAATGAGATGTGGTTGGGCGGTTGCCTGTCTGCAACGCTAATGCTTCAATTGTTTGAGCTCTTTTCAACAAGAAGTTTGTCATATTTGGATGAGTTGGCTGGATGTCTTGGGAATTGTGTTCTTCCCATGCTTGTAATGTTGCTTTATCCAATTTGGTAGCAAGAAGTTCCACAAAAATTGTGCTGTTGTCAGGAATGCTCTCCTCTAATTGTTTTAAAATATCGATGTGTAGCTGAAATTGGTTAGCCAATTGTCGCAAGTCTGGGGCGTGACTATTGGTTAGCTTTGGAAGCTCGAACAATGCACGTGTGTGCATTTTACGAAGATGTACTTTATTGGAATATCGATTCAAAAGAGCTTTCCAAGCCACCTGATAGTTTTCTGCTGTAATAGGAATTGGTTGTATTATTCCGGCAGCTTCCCCTTTGAGGGACGCACGCAAGTAATGAAATTTTTGGATGTTGGAAATTTCTTCAGAATTATGAACAAGTGAAACAAAGGTGTCATAAAAGGATAGCCACTCTGTGAGCTCACCACAAAATTCAGGTAATGAAATGATAGGTAGTTTAACACTTACGTTTGCTGGGCGGGTAACCTCTTCTTTTACCTGATCTGCTGTTTCCGGAATGTAGCTTGTTAACGCGGCCTTTGTTTCGAAGTAAAGCTCCTCTGCTTGTGACAATAACGCTTCGTTTTCGCTGGTAGCATTCTCGGAATCGTCCCATTCCTCGCAGTCTTCCTGCACCATTTGGAAACATTCCCAAATTTTCGACAACCGATCAAGTCGGTCGGGTATTTGCTGTTGTTGTTGAGGAGTATAGTCTTTTGCAAACTGCGCAAGCCGCTGCATAGACACAATGAGGCTTTGCCGTTTGGCTTGCCGTGACTTAAGCTTGTCTGCTTTTGTCATTTTTAATGTTCACTGAGCAAACACGGTTGCTTGAGAGAAAAAAAAATCACTTTACTTTGTTAGTACAACGCGCACTGCTCGGTTAGTAAGAATTGTTGAAAACACAGGCTTTGATGCGAAGTTTCGTAGAATTGTATGCGATGCAAATGGCATGCACTAAACAATGTGCCTTGAACACCCAGGTTGTGAGGCACCCTTTGTACTCGGAGGAGGTACACAAATTTTGCGAAATGCACAGACAATTATTGATTGTCTTGCGAAGAATATGCGCCGCGAGATAGCGCACCAAGGATAATGCGCATGGATCACACGAATTGTGAAGCGCCTTTTGTACACTGAGTGGTACACGATTATTCGCGAGCACACACACACACTGTGTGTCGCTTGTGAAGCGCTACGTACCGCGAATGAGTTTGAGAATGACGCGCACAGAACACACACTTTGTGGTACGCGTTTTGTACACTGAGTGGTACACAATTATTCGCGAGCGCACACATACACACTATGTGTCGCTTTGAGAAGCGCTACGCGCCGCGAATGAGTTTGAGAATGACGCGCACAGAACACACACTTTGTGGTACGCGTTTTTTACCGTGGGTGGTACACGAGTATTCGCGAGCGCACACATACACACTATGTGTCGCTTTGAGAAGCGCTACGCGCCGCGAATGAGTTTGAGAATGACGCGCACAGAACACACACTTTGTGGTACGCGTTTTGTACCCTGGATGGTACACAATTATTCGCGAACGCACACATACACACTATGTGCCGTTTGTGAAACGCTACGTGCCGCGAATAAACTTAAACGACCGCGAATGAAACAAACCGGTGTACAACTTTACACTTGCAACACACACGGTGGCCACAGAACGCACACAATTTTTTAGGATATCTAATCCTGGTCACGGCACCAAAATGTTTGGTACGGAACCCTACGTTGTGTTTTGTATTTTTTTTTTTTTTTTTTTTGAAGATGTTCTTAATAAGAATCGGTGGCTCTGAAAAGAGCCGATGGTGTGCTTTTTCGTGGTACCAAGCTGGGTGGTTTGCTTGGAGTTCTGTGCCACTTGTGTGTGCCAAGGAGTTGCTGGTGAGATGAGCGAAGCGTGTTGCTTGCCGAGGATTTGAAATGACAAGAGTGAGAATTTGGCTTTTGCCGCTTTATTTATAATGCATTTTTTTTAATGGTGTGCGTGATGACGAAACGATCGATGACCCGTCGAACAATTTGTAGCGATCCGCGAAAGTAGTGATGTGCTACAATCGGGACAATAGTAGTGATGTGCTACAATCGGGAACGAACAGACGGCAAAGGGGTAAAAGACGTGACGAGTGTCCTGGTTCATGGGAAAGTAAAGCGAAGCAATGCAATAGTGAGCGGTAAAAATGTATCACAATATCCCTTGCGCGAACCGTGGAGCGCGTTATTCTTTTTACTGTTGCACATTCTGCTGCCTTCACTCCACTTTTTCCCCCGTTTCGATTGGGGGAAGAAATGAAAAATTATGCCCGTGCAAGGTGAGAATGTTTCAACGACCTGTCTCATCCGATTTAGTGTCACTTTCTCACCTATCTCACTTCCGCCTAATCCTGACAGTAACTTCGGGAAAGTGGGATTATTCGATGGACTTTGTTGGCAAGCGACGACAACAAAGACAATATAGCACGGTAAACATTGGCTGAAGGAAGTAGGAAGACACTGATGAATTGTAGAGTCATGATCAAGGGACATTTCAAAGCATTAGGAAGTACGTGCTAGCATAGAACAGTATTACACTGACATTTAACTTCATTTAATGCATGTTGGTTGAGAGAGAAACAGTTTCCAGGGACCGATAAAGGTAATTAAGCGTTAAGCGAGAAAATCATGATAATTTAGAGAGACTAAAAAAATAATCTGCACAAGTGCAAAATATGCGAAAATAAACAGGCCACGATTTTCATCATCAATCAAGAAATCAAATGAAATTGTTCAATAATAGAACATCCTTTACAGTGAAAGTAAAAGCAAAACATTACATTTTCGAGCGAAAATGGTGGATGTGGTATATAATGATGATGAAATATGATCAATACTTGAGCATGGCAAAATTGAAAGTATGAATCGTTGCACAAAATCTACGGTGCGAAAATACAAGATTTTCTTTATCCAAGTCTGAGTGTTTTTAAATCGCCCCACACTGCTCCCCCGCCTGACCATCCGCCGACAGACACAGTAATTTTGATTGCATTTTCGAGACGAGTGGAAGCATATTTTCCCGTGCTTTATTTCCAGCCTCCACCAGCGATATCTCATCCCACCGTACAATCCTTAACGATAGCTGCCGGGCCCGGGCCCGGGCGGCTATAAATCGTGTAAAATAAACATAACACGCAGCAAACGATCTGCCATTGCAGGCGCATGCAAATGGCATCGCACAGGTAGCGGAAATGTGTGCTACGTGATGCTCTGGCACGGATGGAAAATCATCCTGATTGCGAGCAGAGCAGATAGCCGAAGCCAGACATGCTTGAGAGGAATCGCTAAACAGAAGATCCCTTCCCTTGTGCACGCGGCAAAAGGTGAAGATCTTCTTTTCCCACCCACCCGAGCGCACCAGCCTTTTTGCACAAAGGCTGACTTTGGTTTTTAGCATTTCGGATAACGTACACTGAAGTGGTGTGCTCCCCTATTTCCAGTGACTCCTTTGAAACGGTGCTTCCCACCGATCAATACTATTGTGCAGCCGATAAATAGAAGGTACGGGACGGGAGCGGAGGGAGCACAGGTCGCTGCAAAAGGTAGGATCGTTTATTCTGCAAACCGGAAAACTATAATCATGCGGCAGTGTTTGCATCGATATTTGCTCTGGTTTGGTGGCGGCCGGGTTCGGAAGATATTGCAATCAGTGGACGTAAACAATGTTTATGATCCATTACTGCAGCTGCGGACGGGGGTAAAATAAAAGCTTGTTTATCGCTGCATACCGCGGGATTGATGGCGGGCACTCAGCTGCCTAGCGAAGAGCTTCAGCGTTTGTTTTGTGAGTGATTTTCGTTGCCTGTTTGCTTGTTGCGGAGCATTAAGCTTGTTTCAGTGGTAATATTTATTGCTTATAAAGATTTACGCGTATCATATTGGGTCTCTTCCGCTAGTTATATCAGTTCTATGGGGATGGATTTGCTAGCATTGAACGTTACTACACCCACGGCTGGATATGATGTAGTTAGGGGGAAAAATGTTGAAAATTGATTCAAATAAATGAAATCATAAATACGATGCTTGAAAACACAAGAGAAATACACTTTTAAACATTGTTTTTAACATACATTTTTGATAATTTGAAAAATGGATGTATCAGTTTTTATTCTAATAAACATCTTTCACTAAATAAGCTCCATTTAAAGTTAACAGATAGTAATGTCTCATCAGTGTTAAGATTTCAATTAGGGTTTACAAAAAATAAACATATTCGCAGTGTCTTCTATTTCAAAGAGACCCTTAAGAGTTCGTTCCAAGATGTAGTTCTTTGATGAGCAAAATACAGAGCATAATAATTAAGCACAAAGCGTAAATGCTACGCCCGTCTCTATTCACTTTACTACAAACGAACAACCATTCCAGGATCATTGTCGCCACAAAAACAATTGGTCTAAAATACAACCTACAGAAGCGTCATTGTTCCTGCAGCCATATCCTTTCATCATTTCATAGCTTTCAAGTCAGCACTTTTGAAATCTTCCCAACGAAATGGACGGCTTTCGTTTCCATTTAATGTGCCAACCATAGCAGATCGAAAGATTATCCTGACCCCATCCCGTTTTGTGACGTTGGATCAAACGGAAGGGTTCTATTGTGAGTGCGCTGGCTGGCGGCCCAACAAATAGCTAATAATTAAATAAAAGAAGATCAGTACTTACAACAAACCAGTAAGCATAGCACTGTCCAGGCACTACGGGAGCTGTGTGTGTGTGTGGTGTTTTTCCTTCCGACAACCGACTGTCGTTCGGTTTTGTGTTTGAGGGTTACTCGAATGATAGCAATGGCCTTTGGTAGTGTAGTGGAAATGGAGTTAAAATTATCCTTTTAAGCTAACGCTGTTTCAACGCTCCAGTCGGTCATTCTAATGAACGAAACGCTGGTTCGCGGATTATGGAGCCTTTTTCGAGGAACTAGCGGCGTGGATTTGAAATTACGTTTCACAGTGGTTGATCTTAATTATGGAGCTCGATGCAAGAGTATATTGAAATGGCACAAATTGTGTGAATAGAGAAATTATATTCTAAGGAAAACGGGTAAAACTGGCAGCACCAAAATCGGGATTTCCAAAGCGCACACAGAACGTTGAGAGAGAGAGAAACATTGAGAAATTGGTTTGTGCTTATGGTAATTAGATTTTTACGTGTATTGAAACCACTGATTAGCTTGAGCAGAGTAAAGGTTTCCATAGAACTAATCTAAATCATATCGTTCAATTTCAATTCCTCAAGAGCTCTTTTTCATTTAATCATTTGCAGTTAGTGTATGAGTGTGATTAGTACACGAAAATTCATTAAATGGTGTTCAAAACCTTCATATTAGTTCTCCTTTATTAACAATACTTTTATGGCAGTACGTTCTGCCAGCTTACTGCCGACAACTACCACAACAAAATGATCCCTCAGCCAATTACGCATTATAATCTCTAAATGTTGATACCCATTTTTCACCACTGCGCCTCCAAGAAACCATCAAATCTCCTCCATGCAGAAGCAAACCAACCAAACGAGAGACGTGAAAAAACCCTCAAAAGGTACTGAAGTGACGAAAAGACACCGGCGCCGCACACGAAGTGCAATAAAAACAGATGAGATGATGAGTTCCAGTTTTGAATGGACTTTTTGTTCCTTCCACCGTATTACTCACCCGTGTCCCTCCAGCCCCCCTCCCGGCCGCTCAAACGACGCCTGTCACCCATTATGCAGCAGGCTTTCAACTGGAAAAGAGCATTAGCTCATCAAACTCCGCCCCATTTGCCGGTCGTTTTGTGTTTCGTTTTGTTCTGCCTTTCGCCCCCCCCTCCCACCTCCTCGGTCGTCCACGTCACATTGACCATTTGTCGCATATTCGGCGCATTACGGCGCCCTGATCCAAGGCGCGTACAACATCATTATCGGGCGGTGGCAAACGGGCAGCCACGGCCCCGCAACCGAAATGGCAGCTCGTCAGCATCAACATAATCATCATCAGCCGACGCCCGGCGGTACGGTCAGCGCTGTCGATGGTGGTTCTGTTGGTGGCCCCAGCAAATGGTCGTGAGATTCATTGTTGCGTCGATGGCTCAATACGACACCGCACACGACACGAAAGCTGTACGTTTCTCGTCCGTCTCCGTCCAAACAGTCACAGCTGAAAGGGACAGCAACAGCCACAACAGAAAACAACTCATCCACCCCAAAAACGCAACCAGAAACGCACGGACGCAAGCGAAAAGAGTGGCCAGGAACAAAAAAAAAACTCCTGCCCCATCTCCAACCCGACACAGAAAAATCCCATTTCCATCGGCATCATCAAAGGGAAGGATTTCCGGCGGATTCGGTGTTCGGTTTCGTGCTGCGGGCACACGACTGCTTCCACGGATGGAATTTTCGGTGGAATGTGTTTTTATTGGTGTTGCTTTGCTTTCGATGTTCTTTTTCGGGTGACTCTCCTCTCACGGTTCCGTCACCCTGCAAAGTGTTGCAAAGATTCTGTCCTAGTGTATGCTTTTAGTTCGCAACGGGCAACAAATTTCGCACACAAATTGATGCATTGTGTTTGTGTTTGGGGCGAGTAGGAAAAAAAGGGAAAAAAGACAGCGAGAACAAAACGCCAAAACAAGCAGCCCTCCGGGCGGTGCGAACCGAGTTCACACGTTTTTCTTTAACGCGTTGCTTACTGACCGGGCGCTAAAGTTGTTGCGAAACGACCCATTCATTCCTTTGCTGCCGGTTCGGCATGGCGTGGTTCCCGGTTTCAGCTGACAAAAGATACGACGTCATTACATTTCGGTCCATTCTTGGCCGGTGTTAATCGTGCCTTCGTGGTGTGTTTCTTTCGTTCCTTTGCTTCCGTCGCGCTTTTTTTTTTCTTAATCAACCACCGGCTGTCAAATTTCATTCGCTTCATTTTCTCTTCCATTTTTCTTTTGTTTTCTTCTCTTCCACATGCAACGGCAGAAATAAAAATTCATCCGGGCGGTGTGCAAACAACGGACGATCAATTAAATATAATTGGAGGTAAGTGGTTACGGCAGGGTTGGTTTCTTTTCTTCCAACACACAAACAAACCTACACACATACACGTACACAAAACACATTCTTAGCTTACAGTTTTTGGGTAGGTGGGACAAACCATGCCAATTTCTTCGCATTTTGAAACGGAAGAACAAGCAAAGGCACGACGTTCCCTTCATTTGGCAGCAGCTCGTTCCCGCCAGCATGCGTAATGAAGCGATAGAACATAATGTTGATGGGACACATTTTGGGCGAGGATGGTTGTAATCACCCGAACGCACATTGCCGGTCGTTGCGAGATTGTAATGTAACGAGCGTGAAGATAGAGGATTGTTGTTTTTTTTCTGGCTGTTGTTGTATGTTGACTTTGATGGCGTGTTAAAGAATTTGAACACAGTAAAATGGTTACTTAAAGATTGTTTTGTCTGAGCAGTAACTGATACAAGTGTGAGTAAATGATTGTACTGACAGATTTGCTGGAAGAAATAGAAGTAGAACAATGACTTCAAAACTTTCGCTTATTAAGAGTTAAAATTTGTTTGATTTGAATAGGTTTTCTTCAACATTTTGTCTTAAATAGTATTCCGATGATTTTTTTATATGAAATGATATTTTACGAACATGCTGATAAGATTCGTACATACATGTAAAAACATTGCATCCTACAATTCAGGTAGCTTACAGAGCGAAACTATCTTTGCCTGTTTTCCGTATGGTCATTTTAAATTTGTTGTTTTCCCTGAAAACAGCAAGTTTTACACAACGAAACAAAATGATCCATGTAGAGCACATACCACACCACAACTCTGACTCAACTTTTCAACCTCAACTTTAACGTTGATTCCTTCCCAACCAGGTCTGGCAGAGGCAGCCCGTGGCCGTGGCAACTCTGCCACCAGCTCGCTACATCCCACCCGAACGCATCACTTGCTCCCAATGGTACTGCTGCTGATTGTATCGCTTTCGCTTGGCACGATACGAACGGTCATTTCCGCCAGCAGCGATAGCAGCAGCCACGCCCGTACCGGTAACAGATGACACCGTTCCGACATATCCGGTGCGTGATATCGCACCGGCAAAAGCTGCTGGCCGCCATCCGAGGGCAGCGAATGTGATAGTGCACAGCAGCAGCGTGGGAAAACGTCGGTCGCATCGATAGCAACGTCCACACCTGTCCGGAGCACAATGGTGGCCAGCGATGCGGCAACGATTAGGTTTTATTGAACTTGAACTCAACAGCAACAATAATCATCTGCTAGGGGGAGCACAAGTATAAGCCGAAGATGGTACGGGCTAGGAAGCGGTAAAGGTGAGACGGCTCTCTATGTTCCCCACAGCACAGCTTGAATGGTGATTGGATAGGAGCCGGCTATAAAGCGTGCCGTAGCGATGCGAACCAGCTAAAGGCCATAAGAGTGGTATAGGGAGTATGAAAAACATCCTAAACATTGTAAAAGTTGTACCAACTCAAACTGTTTTGAAAAATGTATTACAAGCGCTGTTTAGCTGGCTAGCTGACTTCCTGCAAACCGGCTAAAGCAAAATCCTGCTTAACGCAAAACCAAACTTCTCCATAATCAGTTAGCATACCGGTTGGTGGAAAACTTTCATGCCTGGAGAGGCGGCAACAGTTGCACAAAGAATCGTCACCCAGTAACGAGCAGCTTGCATACTTGTTTAGCCCTTTCGCAAACTTCCCAGACGTTCGCTTTCTTCTGCATGTTTCATGAAGTGCCGGGCTTCTCCACTGACCGGGCGTCTCCATCGACCGGGCGTCTCCATCGACCGGGCGTCTCCATCGACTCGACGCTTCCATTGAACAAACTCCTTGCCATCTCATCCAACACCGTGCACTAGCATCGACCAACCGATGGGTGAGCAAGTTTTTGAATGATGTTAAACTGTGAATCAAATTTAATTGCCGTAAGCATCGATAAAGCTGCCGTTAAGCTGTGTAACTTACACCGCTACTTTCGAACAGTCACTGCCGATGGCGTCTGGTGTGAAACGTTTCATCGGTGAATCGATGCTGGAACTTTTTTCCCTAACTTTGCAACCCATGTGTTACTTGTTGGAGTTTTGGTTGTTTTTCTTTGCTTGGCGCATTTCACACAGACAATAACTATTCCAGCTCCGTGGATTTGAAAGGGAAGAATGAAGAAGAAAAATCAAAGGGAGGTAAGAAGAAGGGAGCTTGATTTACACTATATTTTCTTTCTTTGTTTTTCTCATAAACACCATTTGAAACTGGCAAACTACATCGTGCTAGAAACAAAGATTTCAATTCAAAAATAAACCCATCCACACACCAAATGACAAGATCTATTGATGAAAATCGTTATTTTGGTCTCAAGCTTTTTTACCTGTACTGTCTTTGGCTGTGCTCGTTCCCTTTAGTAGAAAAGTAATTGAAATCATACAGAAAATAGTAAGATTAAACCAAATGACATGCAAACGAAAACTTCCAACATAATAAACATTAAAGATCGATAGTGGTAAGGCGGAGGATCGGCCCATGCAAGATCACCCGGTACATCGCTTCGATTGAGGCGAGGACAAAGCGCGATACAGTCTGGTGGAGAACGTTGTAAATATCTAGAGGTAATTAATTTCGCCAGACACCCTGCACTACCCAGCCAACGTACACATTCATATCTGCGTGTGTATGTGAACTTTTCCCCGGCGAACACGATGCTCCAAGCCATGTTTTTCCCGTTTTAATCATCCCGAATCATCCCCCCGGTCCTGTTTGTGTATCGTGCATTCGGTTTAATAAATTTTCACCTCTTGGGCTCACTTGCAAGACCGACGAGCTGGCGAACCTTGTGGGGGACAGATGACCGCAAAAGCTATAACGCGATTTATCTGTGCACACAATGTGCTCCCCACCCCCCTCGTACGAGCAGGAGGATAAAGCGAGGTATTAAGAGTGGTGGTCCGCAAAAATTGAAAAACATCACAAAAGAATACAAAAGTAAAAAACATAACCCAGACAGCCAATATCGATGAGGTAAATTTAAAAATCCCATTCACACGGAGTGGGAAAGAAGAAGAAAAAAAAGATACGCCTCGCAACAACCACCACAGCAACAACTGCACCGTACACGGCACTACAACTGGACGGAACAAGTGCAACAACCGAAAACATAGCTCCGCAACAAAAGGATGCAATCCGAACCCATCTCGGGAGCGATGGGGTTTGCTGGCGCATAATTTATGACTGAATTCCATTCGAAGGGTGAGTAATTAATTATGAAAATTAATGATATCACCCGTGCTTCTTCTACCACCCATCCCCAACCGAAAGGGGCAGTTGATTCGTGATTACCCGCTTACTTGCTTGTGTACGGGTGATTTTGCGGGTGAAAACGGGCCACTCGCAAGCCGTTCGCTTTCGCGTCTTCAAAACTTAATTTGGGTGGTTGCATTTTCCTGTTTCTCTTTCATTTTTCCCCCTCTTTCGGATGGTTTTTGGGTTTGTACCATCGATCATGTCGGTATGCTTCATGTTGTTGGTTAATTTTTTATCAACCCTATAGCACTGATCATCGATGAGCGTTGCTGTTTTTGTGTCGTTGTGTTTTGCAGTCTACTTTTAAATCGCCACTATGCTCGTGCTCACAAAGTGGCAGTGGCGTAGTCTTTCCACGGTTGGCAAAGCCAATGAAACGGTCCGGGAAGTGATCGGGTGGAGGGAATAATTTTCCGTAGATGAATTAAACATGATTTTTCATAACCATTCGTGACATTAATTTTTTGTTGTGTTTGATTACTGTACTGCAGTTGCTGTTTTTCACCATTTGCAAATGGCGTTTGATGAGCTGCAAAGCGCAGCTCATTATCGATGATGGTTGGTCGATCGTGGAAACGGGGACTGATGTGTACAAACGAATTTGATGAGCATTCAGCAGTCAGTTTGCGTCATTTTTATTGAGAATGGTAATTTCACTGTACTCGGAGTGTAATGAGTAGCAGTAGTTAATTGACACGTTGTAAAATTGAAACTCTTTTTGGTATGGTTTTTTTTTAATACAACATAAGTGTGAATGTCACATCGCACAATCTCAAATTGCATCGTGTTCCGCTACACTTGTACTATAAAGACAGTCTATCAATAAACATCCACTCCCATGGCATGCCCGTAATAGCTTGTTTTCTAATAGCTTTAATGTTTACTAAAGTCTCTATTGTATAGGAACGAATAGTTAAATGCAGATGTTGCAAGTGTTGATGTGTTTGCTGCCAGCTGTCGGCATGTTGCTGACAAGAATGAGCTAGACACACACACACACACTCAACCACGGCAGGTGTATTTGTGCAAAGCTACATTAGATAAGGGGAATGTGGGCAAACTAATCTGAACTCGATGCTATAGCATAAGTAACCTAAAACATAAACGCAGAGTGAGCGAGTATATGAGTTGAATAAACATAAAGCAAATGCAATGTAGCTAATCGGGGAAAGGAAGTATTAGAGAATTAAGCAAAAAAGAGAGATGAAAAAACAGATGCAAAACAAGGCAAGAAAGATAAGTAAAGTTAAAACGAAAACAAGAGAAACTAGTAGGATAAAGCAAATCGCTTCGATGTGATCGAAAAGCATGGAAAACAAAAGAATGGTCAAAACCAAGAGTAAATGAACAAACCAAACACTACATAATCATACGCCGAAATGCAAACCGAAACACGTACCAACGGTGTCGTACATTGACCGCGACACTCGTTGTAGAAGCTCTAAGCGCTAAAGCCCTGTACATATTTGCGTTACCGGTGTTACAAAATCCATCCATCCCTCCCCCCTTGCAACCCATATCACCCCTTCCCATTCTCCCTTACATCCAGCAAGAAAAAAACGGCCGAGTGAGTAATAAATTTGAAAACAGCAAACATTGAGCAAAACAGTCAATCTGTGTGTCACAGCGTGTGTAGAGGTGTTTGTCTGTGTGTAAGCATAACGGAACTGTTCCAATAAATCTGATGATCTGAAGAAATGTAAAACCCGCACCCGAAACGTTCCGAAAGCAGCACAACAAAACACAAAAACCCCTCCGAATCTCATTCTCGCATGGAAATGAGTTTTCCGGCATTTTCGGTCGAGCTTTCTTCACAGCCCCCGGTCGTTCGAAGCGCTGGAATGTTGCTGTCACGCTGGTGGTGTGGGCACATGTGTTCGTCGCCGAACGGTACCCCGAAAGAGGACACATTCCTTACCTTCACCCACTGCTAATGGCTAATAGCTGGCTGGACGAAACTGACGGACCGAACTGCAGCTTGGCAGCATGCGAGCAGGTAGGAGGAACAGCTGCCAGCAAGCTTTGGAACGGAAGGGAGAAAGGAAACAAGATTTGCTTTCAGTTTTTTCATCCTCTTCTCTACCATGGTGAATTCGTACCACCAGAAACCTGTCAGTCACAGCCGGAAATTCACAGCGCCACCGATGCGGCCGCGCAGATTCATCCCGGTGAACGGTGACTCCCTTTGTTTGAGGATCAGATTGTCGCGGCAAAGCGGAAAGCTTAGCTAACATCGTGCCGGCCTCATCGTGCTGGGTTGAGACACGGGCTAGGTGTAGTTGTGCCCTAGACGGGGGCTGATGATCCTAAGGCAAAGCAAACGCGACCTCATGATGACCTCGGACGGTTTGCTACAGGGAACAGACCGTGTCGTCCGTTCGGCTGTCAGGCTCAGCTTTGATCCCCGCACCTGTCTATGTGTGTGTGTGTGTGTGTCAGTGGGTGTGTGTGAGTGTGCATGTCACCGGAGATACTATTTCAATCTCATCATTCCGCTCCGATGCTCGCCAACACACCGAAAAGGGCATTCGGGTGGGAATCGTCGCTATGAAGCAGAGGTCGCTTTTTTGCAGGTATTGTCTCTTTTTTTTTGTCATCCATTTGTGTGCTCCAGTATAATCTCTGACTCGTCCGTTCAGCGTCGCTCATTGGCGCTGTTTCATTTGGTTGGATTCAGTTTGTGGATTCTGTGTTTCCCCAGTTCTTTTTTTACTATTCTTTGCAAAAGCTTTGTGCCGTACGCTTTTACGTTATCTCACGGTTGACATTTAGTTTCAGCGCGCCAAATGCGCACACACACACGTTTGTGCGTGTGCACAAAGGCGGAGTGGAAATCGGACGGGAATCTGACGGCAAATGACAGCTGACAGCAGCTGTGCAACGATCAAACGGGCTCGGCGCACCACCCGTAAAACGAACGCGACCGAACGTCAAACGTCAACTTGCTCACGCTTAACTAACCGTGTCCCAGACGAGTAGCCCAGTTCGTAGTATCGTAGTAGTATGTCGCTTTTTTTCTCTCTCTTTCACTCGCTCACACTCCCGCATACATCTGTCAAGTGACGATAGTGGTGCAATTGGGACGCGAGTAGGTACTCACATACACCCAAAAGTGTTTTTTGTTGCAATCGTCTCTGACACAAACCACTACCCTCCGAGGGTATTGAAGTTGATCATTAAAAAAAAGGCGAAAAAGAAACAATGCATCCGAGAGGTGACTGAGTTTGACAGGATGTGCTTTGGGGACTCGTACACTATCTGTCCGTAGCTGTCACTGGGCACACAAGTTACTGTACTGTTGGGACGAGGGTCCGCCACTGCCCAATCCGTAACAGTCACCACCCGTGCGCAGTAAGACTTTGTGACTGGTGAATAATTTATGCACCATCGCTTACCACCAACCGGAAGGAGCTGCCAGATGCGGAAAGGGTCAAAGTTTTATGATATTGGTGTATTTTTTTTCTTCTCTGATGCCATTTTTTGTTTTGCTGCTTTGTTTTGTATTGCATCCATCAACGCTGCTCGAAGTGCCGCTGGAAAGCCGGTGGTAAGTGGGTCGTTCGGTTTTTAACGGTCCGAGATTTCGCTCGCGTAGAATAAACAACCTACCTACCGTCCGAAAGCACTTATCCCGCGAGTGGAGTGCATCGGTAAATGTTTATCCTTAATCTTAAATCGGTTTGTGTTGGGTTCGCTTTGATTTAAGGCAAGAGTTTAACGCAAGATGAGGGATGAAAATGGGAAAACATTTCATTTCCCTCGGCACGATTGCTTTTAGACGACTGGTGAAGGGATATCAACTGTTGTAAATATTGTATGAATGGTCTCGTAAATGGTTGATGCCGTGTGCTGTATCCACTCGAGTGAAGCAATAAAAATGATGCTTTTGGTACGCTTTTTCCTGCTTGAACGATTGCAGAGCGATTGACGGTTGTTTTCTTTATTAGTTGACAGATTTAGCGTAAGTATTCCATGTAAGTAGGTAATATGTTGACTAAATATTACAGAATAACTGTAGTATATCTATAAGACTCATTAAATACGTCCAGCTCGTTGGGATTGAAAATAATACATAATTTTGAAACTGATCAAGATCCATGGCGAATACATATCACAAAACAGGTTTGCTTTTTGAAATACCCATTCTTGATTGTAGTTTTGATTTCACTCTAAATCAATACAATTCATACTCGTTCATGACACCGTAAAAAAATGTGTGAAAAAAATCGAATTTATTTGTAATTTTATTATCATTTTTTACATTACAATAATAATAATAATAATTAAAATTTATAAATTTTCTATTGAATTTAGATTTAAGCTGCTAAATTTCACAAAATATCAAACAATTGCTTTCTACACCCTTTCTTTCTGTTACAAAACGCACTTTTGGAGCTTTGAAAAGCTTTGCCCTCCTCAACATTCATCAATATTGCACTGATAATTATCTCTTCTGCTTGTTCCCGGCACCATTGTAAGCATAAAATGCTTTAATTTGGTTTCTATTTTGCAGAAGCTGTCGATATCAAATTGAGCTCTCAGTCCATACAAAACTTCCGATATCCATTTCAATGCCTCTTTCCTCACAAACACTCACATGCAGCCACAAACATCCACACTAAAGAAACATTTTTCTACGCTCCGATTAGCAACACGCTCATCCACCGGATGGGGGAAAATATCAAGCTTCATGTTAAAGGAATGAAGCTTATGCTGGAATTGAATTACCAAAGTTCAACATAGAATTTATCCCGCCCATTCTTTGACTACGAACACAACCGTACTCCCAGACGCAGGCAAGCGTTCTAAAATATCGATTACGCATTGCCCCTCAAAGTGCTGCGAACGTGTGCGAGCCCCAGGAACGCACCATCGCTCAGGAAGATGATGTCAATGTGCGTATCGATGGCTCCGGAAACCTCCGAACCCGTTCTTCAACCGGTGGAAAGTTCGTACTCCGTACGGTGGCGGACCGATTGCTGATAGTGCACGAAGCTATACCCGATCCCGAAGGATGTGGGCGCCGGATCCTGCCGTCCGAATATTCAACAGTTAGCAAGGACAGTCCGACAGTTTGACCCACGGCAAAAGACAGAGCTCCGGCACCGGCCAAGCAACAGTTTGGCTCGCCCGTTCTCCCTCCTATCATCCGATCGGTTGGTCAGTTTCCGTTTGCTGTGCAGTTCAATAATTTGATAAGCAAACTTTACCGTTTGGCCCAGCCCAGCCATGGGAATCGATTTTGTGGCGCGTGAGCCGTACCGTCACAAGCCTCCAAGCGTCCTTCGCTTCTGAATGGGAATCGAAAATTGCCACCAATTGCCTGCAAACCTGCCGGAATGCTCGTTCGGTCGAATGCTTTCGAGGCAGCAGCCTCAGCGACAGCAGGCTCGCTCGTATCTCTTCCAGCGAACGGTGGCGGACGCAAAACCGAACGAAAAGCGAACACAATTAAGATCCCACGGGAGAGACGCATCTTCCCCGTACGGTACCGCCGGCTCATACTGGGAAAACGGAAAGTTTAGTGCTAGGAGTACCAGCCTCCGTGCGGCACAAAATCGAATCGAAAGCAGTCATGCAAATGGCCATTTTTGCCACTGCTCCGTACCCCGTTCCGTGGAAACGTCAATTTCGGGCACCGATCAAATGTCCTTTGCGCTTCCATTAGTGTGCTGCGTTTGTTTCCACTTCAAACTTAACCACACACATACAGATACACACACACACACACAACACACCCACAAATATGGAAGACAAATGGTGAGTCTGAAGTCCCCCCTCCCCAGCGTTGACGTGTGACGTGGGGCTCATGGCACATTAAATATAAATGTCAATTCTAAACCGATTTCAGTGAAGGCGCGTCGGTCTGGTCGTCACCAGCCTTCCCTTCCTCCGATGGGGATGAGTAGACGGGTTGTGGGGAAAACCATGGACCATGGGTGACTATTGATCAGTGTGGGCGACCCAGTTCAACCGCGACAGCACAGATGATGCAAGCTGTCAAATGCCATCGGTTGTAGGCTTCCATCATATCATACGGCCCGGGTTATTGTCGGCTGCACGTGGAGCGACATCGTTCCGTGTCTGGATTTCCCGGAAAGCACGGTCTCGATGGCGCCGATTGGAATGAAGTTTGGGGGTGTCAGGGGGATGGATATTTCGCCAACGCTTTTATCGGAAACCGGTGGGAAATGGATTGCTTTAAACGGTACAGCAGATGACTTGTGATCCATCTTGGCTTTGATGGGCTAAAGCGATGCAAAAATGGGTGAACATATTATTACTTCTCATGCGCACAAAGCTGTGCCAAACATTGTTTTAACAGGTACCGTATCCATTGTGAAAATTGTCTTACAATTTCTGCCCTTCGGTGGCAAAAAATGTACCACCTGCCGGCAGCGTGGTACGAAAGACGGCTCCCAAACGTGAGATTTATGGTCCTGTTTTGACAATGCTTGAATAAAATATTATCACACCGGAGCGACCGATCACATACGATTAGGCATACACGAACGCATACACTCCCGCACATTGTAAGATAGAATGGAAGAAAAAGGAGAAGCACCACGCAACCAAAAATCAGCTCCATGATTGCAAATCGAGCCCAACGGCTTCGCTCTGACTTCCCCGGTAGAAACCATCAAACCGCTTCCATTGTGCTGTGAGGCGTGTGCCTTCACACTCCTGTCCGCATGGAAACGACCCAGAGAGAGAGAGATATGCAAGGGAAGGTTGAGAGCTGCCGGTTGCCGAATGTTTCTTATCGGACAGGTTGGAGCCAGTACGAGCAGCAAAGGAATGCCGTATAAAAGATAAAAATTTGATGGATCGTTCGTCTGCTGGCTTTTGGAGCAGGAGATGGAGGAGATGCTGCTGTCTACGGTTCGGTGTCTTAATATCATCCCAAGAGCGAGGGTTTTGGGACGGTACGTGTTGGGTGGGATATAATGTAGCCGAGGTCCGAAACGGCTTCCCGTCCCAGTCCGGCCCGTGCTAGAAAGAGTCAGCCAGCCGCTGGAAAGTGAATGAAATCGGTTGTGATGGCAGATGATGATACATTCTTTGATAAAGGTTTTCGCCTTGATGAAGTTTTGTTTCGAACAACCCGGTCCGGTTATTTCGCTTTGAACGAACGGCGCTCTGCCCACGAACCCCGTTCTGCCCGACACCTATGAATATGCTTTTGATGCCTCGCACTGGGGAACAGGGCGGATAGCTAGAGATGAATTATGCATTAAATTTACACGTGCCCGTTTCCTTGTTGTTTTTTGAGGTTACCATCTTCGAAACGGTATCCCAACAACGCTGACCCTCTGGAAAAACGGGTACAAAGTTTCGATCTCAAAGCATCTTCAGATATATCCCAACCCAGCTCTCTTCTCTCCCAGCCGCTCCATTATTAGGTCGGTAAATATTTGGACAACTTTTGCCCAGACACAAACGGACAACTTTGCCTAAACTCCATCCACACCGTCCGCCCAGCTCCGTAGCGACGGGGCCAACTATCGACCTGTCGAGTGGAAAGCGATGAACGTATCATTTGTAGGAAATTAGAGAATCGATTAGATGGAGGGAAATGAAACATGCCAACCTGCCTGCCTGGACAGCCAGCAGCAGCTCAAAGTGTGTGCAGCAGTGTGTCTAACGAAGATTTAACGCTGTAGGTGCTTGTGCGAAAATTGTGTGCCCGGGTAGCTCGGGCTGAGCTTCTTGGAGTAACTTTTTCCGCAAACATACGTGCGTTCCGGTTGATTAACGGATGCCCCCGAGAGCTGTTGCTTCTGCGGATCAGGCCGGGTCGGTGGAAGTTAGCACCTGCATGGGATGGAAGGCGAAATCGTTGGGGAAGGTAAATATTTAGCCAAAAGTTTGTGATGGTAGTGTCTGGGATGGGGAGAAGATGGTAGCATGTTTCTTATGATTGTTATTTAATTCTCTTATATTAGCGCGAAAAGACGGCTCAATAACTTCACATTAACTCCATGTTCGGCATTATACCAGTCGGTCATCGGTATTGACGGGTAATTACTGTTCGGTTGTTGGTTTATTAGCTTACAGTTCGTTAGCTCAATTATTCAAATGTACCATAATTATTCGGCAGTTTTGATTTATCATAAAATAAGTGAATAAGAAAGTAGGTATGGATATAATCTGTAGAATATCACATGGACAACTCCATTATTACCGAGACATTCGAAATCCGGATAAGGTTGAACCTTTTTTTTATCTTCATTTTTTAGATACTTTGACTCTATTGTTCTCTTTAAATTAAATCGTAAATCTAAACTTAATAAAACAACACAATCTTCCGTTCATGCCAATTCCTGCTTGTTATTATCTAATCTTAGATTAGTGAGCTTATCCTATGAGCTCCACAGTTCGATGAATTGAGGTTTTAAAAACTGACCAAAATAGGCAAATTCCGATACGATAAAGCTGTATCATGCTTTCAATCGCAAAGGCTCGCAATGGCAATGTTCAGAGATGAAAATTTTGCTACAATATGGCTTGAGCATAGTTCGATCTTCATTTGAGTCACACGCGTGGCTTCACTGCAGTGTCAGGTATCGGTTTTGATCATAGCCAGAGCGGAAAGTTCAGTGTCAACCACCGTTGAACGATGTGAATAACGTTAGAACTACATAGAAGTACGACTAATCCGTCTAGGAATAATCAACTATATTTTAAAATTTAAGCTCAACTGTCACATACGCGTGTGCTGCGGCAAAAAGAAACTTAACCAGTAAATTCAAACCATAAACGAACGAAACTAACAAAGTGATAATTTATTGTTGAAAGAAAAACTATAATACATGAACATAACAATAACAATTTAAAATTCACTGTCTGTTTTTGCACACTATCCGTCACAAAAGCTGCAATAGATATATCCTCACAAAACCACATTTATTGCGTTCCCCTTCCGTAGCTACTACTGGATGTTTGATCCACCCCGGAGCAGCAAACCGCATTGATCAATTAAATCGAAATTCAACACTAACAACATGCTCGTTGTACTGCTCCAGGTAGGCAAACATGTTTTGCGGTTCATTAGTAACGTTTTTTTTTTTTGTTATTTTCGCTAGGCGGATGAAGGTGATAACACCAGCTACAATGAATCACCATAATAACCTGCCAATTTGGAACAATTAGTTTTTAACGCAAACGGGCAATTTCAATCGATTCACAATGCCATTGTTGGGAAGGGCTTAGTACTACTATTTCCCTTTTTTTACTTTTGATGTGGCATTTCAAATGGATTCCAATTTGTTGATGTTTATTTTTGCTTTCGTTTATAAAAACTACCCACACACACACTGTTTCACACCTTTAAAGGTGTTGGAAGGCAAACTAATTGCATGGTGTAACATAACAGCTTGTATGAGTTGCTGTTGCTGTTGCAATGCACTGCAAGCATATAATTTTACCTTTCAACTTACTGCTGTTTTTTTTTATTCATGTTTTTCGTCTTCGAATGGTATGTTTGTTTTCGATAACTCAACCATAGCGCGTGGTATAAATGCAGCATTATAAATAATACATACAAACAATGGGAAATAATTCAAATTGCGAGTAAATTCAATAATTCAATTCGATACCTTCGCTGGAAACGAAACGTAGCCACATCCGGTATTGTATACTGAATCCTGATCCTGATACCCATACCAGTCCTTGGACTTATCCTAAATTAATACTGATCACGAAACCTTAGCTTGTCCTGGAACGGATACTAATCCCAAACCAGTAAAGGAACTGAACCTCAACCCTTACCGATCCTGGAACTAATACTAAACTCATAATGGTACTGCAATTGAGACTGTAATAGAGCTGAATTAGTTCCTGAATATATTCCAGCAGCTCTGATTTCTGGATCCAGTAGCTGATTCTGCTGGTCGATAAACTAATCCCGGCAGTAAACGTACAGGGTAGGAATCAGAATAAGAATTTTACTTAATTTGTATAAACATGGAATTTTGACAATTTAATTCTTATTATTTAATTTAAAACATGATAAATATTTCTTATTCTATTCTGATTATTAATATGTTAAGTGTAATTTTAGTTACTTTCCGTCTTGGTGTCCAATCGAACACTGATCCTTTTAAGGTTAATTGTCTGCCTAAACTCCATGTCAATCATATATTTGTATATATAATCATCCAGTGTCTAAATTACGATAACGTTATCGCCCAAGTTGATGCCCAACCATAGAAATGAACCTGTCTGTGAATGATGATCAATATGTTTTCCTAAATGTTTGCAGCTTTATTGAAACCTCTACATAAACATGCAATACAATGGCTTGTTTGTGTTTTGGATGCTGAAAATAATTAAATTTTCTTTGGAGAACGATACTAAACTATTTAGTGAATAATGCTCAGTAAATTAATAAATTCACCTAGTGAAAGTATAGCATGCCATGACAGTATTTTTTTTATCTTTTTATCTTTTATATTACATATCTTCTAACGTTCATCTCCTAACTGACCTTTCCTCTTAGCTTCATTCACATGCTAGCTTTCACACACGTTTAAAAAAGTCGTGCCAATGTGTTCCCGCTTCAATGCGCACCCGATGGAGACGGAACCACAGGAATTACACTTCAATTAATTTCCCACGGGACGGTCTGTCTCCCCACATCAAACCCCAGCATGTGGAGTTTGATGTACGGCCGGTGTGTGGGTGCCGAATCAAAATTAACGTGTAACGAGCAGCGAGCACCGAGTGTCCGAACATCCGCTCGCATGTCGAGCTGTTGATCTGTGCTGCTCTGTCTCGTATGTGTGTGTGCGTGTGTGTGTGTGTAATCTAGAACCGAACTGTTGACCATGCGTAACGGACAACCTTCATCTACGAGCTTAAAGGTTTCCGGTTTTCGAGGGTGTGCATAAATCGACCACTCGCACACACATACACACACATACACACCAACGCAGAAAAAAACACCTCCTCCGGAACCGAGAGATTAGACATCATAAAGGGAGACGATTTGTGTTTTGGAAGTGGTTTCTGACCGGCCGACCAAACGAACCGATTGGCAGACAAATTGAACCGGAACGGTACCTTCTTCCGGCTGTTCCCAGCTCCCAGCGATACCTGTGAGGTTGGGGAGGGGGGAGAGGCAAATGCACCGGAAGGAAGGAACACGGTCGGGTATCTCAATTTCCTGCGCGCTCAATTGTCGACCCGTTCCGATCACCTGCGTGCCAATATTGTCGATTGTTGTGGTCGGTGGATTTATGGTCGGCATTTAAGCTGTCCCATAAATCATGCGACACGGAACGAAACCGATCCGATACCGTAGTGCAAAACGGCTGCGTTAAGTGCGATAGCAGGCAGGATGGGATTTTTTATTCCCTAGGCTGGTTATTTTCCTGGTAAAAAAGTCCATTTTTTTGGCGCTACAAACCGAGCCCAATTGAAATCGGGTGGGGATTGAACGGCGAGGAATACATAGCTCAACAGATACAGGTCTAATCTTGTAGGCAAATGCTCGACCCGGTTGCTGCTGATTCGTCTTTTCCACTTCAATCCGCTGTGAATGAAGTTGTCGCAAAGACATCATCTGCGCGCATTCCAAGCCAGACAGGTCAGTAGGCAATAGGAAGTAAAGATAGAGAGAAATTGTGGGCAAAAAAACCGCAAACTCACCCAATTTGCCCCGACCTTAAGCGGGTGCCATATATCATATTAATATAAATTTATTGCCGTTAATGTATGCCATTTGTGTGAACCCTTTTTTGAGTGTTTGCATTGATTCTGAAGGAAAGTTTGCGCGAACAAAACGGCAAACATTGGTCGAGCAGACCTATTACAATGGCAAAAGGGTATCGATTCCTGTTTGGGATGTCCTTTTAGCCATAATTGGTTAGTCAAAGTCTGTTTACAGATACATATTAATTCATTCATTTTTATAGGAATCCTAAGACTGATCAAGTGCAACGATATCGAAAGAAAAAAACGATCTTACTCTTAAAAGCCCGTTTTCATTGCGTTGTACGATCATGCGAAATAAAATATCTCTAAAAGCTTTTTTGACGTGCTAGTTGTGTAAAAATCTTAATTTTGAAGTTACTTTCAAAATAATAAAAATATTAATTGATAGTTTTTTAATGGGAAATGAAGGTTCGGTAGGGAAGCAAAGCCAATTCGTTGACTAGATCAGGTGAAAGAGGACCGGTCAGAGATCGGGAGTTTACATGAATCAGAAGCTGTAGTCAGGGTGTGAGAGTCACAGCAATTAAAAATATGTTTGCAGCGATATTTTGATTATGGAACGAATTCACACAAAATTGGGAAACATGCATTATCCCGACATGCCGACGATAAATCGACATTTCTTGAAGTAATTAAATAAAACTTATATAGAAAACTATAAATCTAAGAAAGCTAACATATTACATTACATATTACATGGAAGGAATGAACATTATGCAAATGGACTAAATGGAAAAAGACTGCATCAGAACGCTTCTTGCATGTAATTATCGAACTTTTTGATAGGACTTTTTGCGAACAACCACCTTTTTCAAATATTCGACCGTTAGAACCTGTTAGTGTGTTTAAAAGTTCCACACATAGATGTCGCTGTTCTAATTAACATTGATCAACTGTGGCACATGATGAACTGTGGTTTCTACCAGTGTGGCCAGATTATTTTGGCGGTTTTCGGTAGGCGCATCAAAATTTTATCGGTAGTTTTCGGTAGGTTGAAACTCGAAACTTAACTCGAGTTGAAAGAAGTGAAAGCGAAAGAAGTGTTTAGCGTGACGGGGGGGGGGGTACTAATGCGCAAAATTAAAGTTCCATTTCAAAAGAATATGCACTCTTAAAAAATTTTGCCGAATCTCGGTAAATTTTTGCCGAGATCTGCACAACTGAGATCTCGGCAAAGATCTCGGTTAAATTTCTGTTGCCGACATCTCGGTTAATGTCATTTTGTTTTGACGTTTACGTTTAACCGAGATTTTCGGTTAGAGCAAATCGAGATTTCGGCTAAATATAAAAACATTTTATTTTTATTTTAGTGATTTTATTTGCGTATCAAATGGGTTTTTTTTTAGGTGATGGAGAGCGTTGGGACAGGCGCCGATTCAACCGCCGTTTGGGGCACAGCGTTTGGATGTGGTACCGGTACAGGAAAATGAGCCGGACAAGGAGCGGGCACTGGTACAGGCACGGTTCTGTAAAGCGGGCAGAGTGAAACAAGTCTGAGTGAACCCTTTTTAGATTTCTTGTGATCGAGTGTTGATACTTACCTCGTGTAGGTGACCGGAAATGAATCCTGGAAGTCTGTACGGTCTGGCAAAGGTTGAACCAACCGGATTAGCTTCCACATCTGATCCTTAAATAGGGACTGCTCCGAGCGACACTCTGAAGAGCACCGGTTGCGTGCGCTGATGGAGTTTCCTAGCCCCAACCCCGCTCCATACCTGTGCTCGATCGCACGCTACTGATTCTCGTTTTTTTCACGCTGAGAGACTCATTTTCACTTTTTTCTACATTTTTTATTTTACATCACAACATCACTCCGAAAGGTTTTCGTTTCATTAGCACGAGATTAACAGAATGACAGATAGAATACCGAGCCTCGGCTAATCCAAGTAGTAAAGCTGAAATCTCGGTTATTTTGACGGATTATCTCGGTGACAGCAGTGTTAACGTATGTTCTCGGCATGATGTGTTGCCGAGTTTCGGTTAAAATTTTTATTTAACTGATATTTCAGTTTTAAATGGTACTGATTTTCGGCTACTGGGTTTTTTCAACTGACATATCAGCAAGAATCGAAAGAGCCGACGGATTTCGGCAGTTTTTTTAACCGAGGTCGTGAAATATTTTTAAGTGTGTGCATCCTTTACTTAGGATATGGATTAGATTTGGTTCAGCGGTTACACAAATGAAGGTCTTTCTGAAGTGTTGATCTGAAAATGTTACTAGGAATTCTAAACCAAAGAATAACTGAGATGCTTATTTTTTTTTTCTCAGTGGTGGCAAGTTATTTTTCTTGTGGCTTCACGCGACCGCTTAGGGCCACTGCAGTGCTCCATTGGATACGATTTTATCGTACGTGCTGTAATTTGATTTTCACTGGATTATTTAGATTGATTTTATTGTTTTGCTGAGTTTCATCGTTCAATGATTACAAAAAATTAAAATTTTTTCCTTCAAACATAATTTTATATATATCGGTTGTTGGAAACATTTGTAAGGTTCCAACATCTGTCAGACCAGGCGATGTTTTGATCCGGTTTCAAAACATATAAAAAGGGAGAAAAACCGCGAAATCAGCCCTTAACGACAAAAGCGAGCAAGTGTACAAACGATTATAAGAGAGAGAATAAAAAAACACTAATTTTTTGGCACTGCGTTGAAGTAGCCTAAAGAATTTAATTCTCTCACTTTTTTACACGGGAAACTAACGTTTTCCAACATCGGTATTTCTGGTCACTTTGCCCACAGGGCAAGGCGAGCTTTTGGCGGCCACCGTCGCAAAACCGTCGCAAAACGTCAAAACCGGCGTCGCATGTACTGCAAACCGACGTCGCCAGCGAGCGAAACTCGCAACGATTTCGAGGCGCTGGCGACGGTCGTTTTTGGCGTGTGGCGACGGTTGTTGACCTTTCGAGCGAGCTTTTGCCCTGCGGGCCAGTGTGACCAGATTATATAGGCAGATTTCGGCAGGAGCACTGCCGATCCCTCCGGCAGGAGCACTGCCGGTACGATTACGTACCCAAGTGCCACAAATCTACTAAACGACCACTAAACGATTTCTTAACGAAACAAGCTCTCTACCTAAACGGAATATAGAAAGACTTCGTTTAGCAGACGGCAAATGACTCATGCATTCTAAAAATAGCAAAAAAGCTGGTGGCGCTCTCTGTTGGTGGGATATCCCAACCAGTTGAGCTTCATCGCTTGGCGGAGAGCTTTCTCATTTCCTCTGTACTGTTGTATAGTTTCGCATTGAAGTTATGCATCGCTAGAACTAGAACGGCGATACGATTGTTTAAATACTAAACTCCTACGGAAACCACCAGCACTGAAGCAAGTGAGATATGAGTAATGGTCATTGGTGTTGATACCCACGTATCTGACCACACGACCATTCATATAGATTTTTGCTCAGAAAGATAGAAGGCTATATAGGTCATGATATGATGAAACTTGTCGAAACACATTGCAAGAAAAGGATAGCAATATAATGATGAGTTGTAATACGCCATCTATTGATCAAACCAATGAAGCTGTGGAGCTTTCATTTTTTGTCTATGGATATTCAATTTTCCAGTCGTTTAAGCTTAATCTGTGGCGCTTGGGTTGTCTGTCGGGTAAGCTTTAACCTCCGACAGCGAGAATCAAATTCAAATTTAAATGACTTTCTTTGACGAGAAATTTTCGGAATCCACGCAACTGACATTTTCTACTTATTATGAACATTAAATTTTAACGGATAAAAAGTGCCAGGCAAACAATGCATCAGCGCGTAAAGTAACAAATGTGGTTAACAATCCTTGAAATATCATTCCAAGCGCCACAGATTAAGCTTAAACGACTGAAAAATCAAATATCTGTGATTTTCGGTAGGATAAATTGAAAATCGGTAGTTTTAGGGCGGTCATCTGTGAATCGGTAGGCATATAAAAAATCGGTATTTCTGGTCACTCTGAATCCAAACAACAACAAACCATCCAATTGTGAATAAACAAACTGATAACACCGGACATTGCTATCATTGCCGAAAAGCAGCACATAAAAATAGTAAAAGAACACAAAGACCACCGCTTATCTCGACATCCAATTCGACCATTTTGCACGGCAATTGTTCTAGTTGTTTCACAGCGAGCGGGTGTTTGTTTTGTTGTTTTAAACCGAAAATCATGACCAAGGATAGGAAAACATCTTTCCTCACCGAAGAGCTGCCACGAAAAATTCTTCACTACTGCCCAGAATTTGATGGTGAGGGTAAGATTTCCGATGTTCAACTATCAACGCCAGATCATTTGGATGGTTTTATGTCGACGATTCACAAGCTTTCGTTTAGGTACGAAAGCAACGATGGAACGTAAGTGATATGAATTCCTCTTTAAAAAAGATAAAAGAAGCATTATTCAAACATAGTTTTGCTATTCCAGTGTCGTGCAAACGTTGAAACTAATGGTGAAGGTGATGAAGGGTAGCGACGAGTTCCGGGAATCGTCCATGGGCAAAACACAATTCACCAATGAAATCTATATCTACACGAAGGTGCTGCCCGCGTTCCAAGAACTCCTAACCGAAACCGGCCTAGCGGGAGACTGGTGTCCGAGGGTGTACTACGGTGAGGCGGGTCACTTTCCATCCTACAGCGACCAGTACGAAACCATCCTCGTGCTGGAGGATATCTCTCCGCTAGGCTACAAAGCGGGACCCCGGCTAGATCTGGAGGAGGAGCATCTGCGCTTAATGGCACGTCATATAGCATCGTTTCACGCGTGCACATACGCCATGCGTCTCCGCAATGATGCTCGATTAGCCTCCCTAATCGAAGGCATTGCTCCGCTGGACTTTGTGTCAGGAGATAAAACGTTCACCAGCTACGATGTGCTGCTAAAGTTGGGCGCAAACAGGCTGTACAAGTATCTGGACGATCATCCCGAGCAGCTGGATAGTGAAGCGTTCAAGCGGGACATGACCAATCTTCGCCAGCGGTACGGTACAACGCCGATCAGTCTGATGCAGGATTTACTTCGTAAGGATGAGACATTCTCGGTCATACTGCACGGTGACTACAACCGCAACAATGTGCTGTTCCGTGCGGATGGCGCTGGCAAGCCGGTCGAGCTAAAGATGTTCGACTTTCAGGAAAATCGCTACGCAACGCCCGTTATCGATCTGACGTTTTATATGTACATGAGCATGACGGAGGAGCTGCGCAACCGGTGCTGGGATGCAGTCGTACTGGAATATCATACCGCACTGCTGGAAAGTCTGGCCACAATTCTAAAAGTACCACAAGAGGATGGTCTGCTGGATCCGTATCGGCTCGAGCCTTTTTTGGAACATTTCAAGCGTCATGCCATGTACGGGGTGATTGTGACGTTACACTTTCTACCCTGGATGATGTGCCCGGAGGAAGAGTGCGAACAGTTGGCGCACCATTTCGCGCGAGACGTACACTCGAAAGAGCTGGCCCACTGGACGCTGGTCTGCGGTGGAGAGGAGGTAGACAAAAGACTGGTCGGAGTGTTGCGACATGCCAGCAGCAAGGGATATTTTGAGATCGTGAAGGAGTAGATCACGGTTTTAGAATGATTTACTTTTTTATTATTTGTTTAATCAATTTATACAGCAAAGTCAGCTAAAATGCTTTATTTTTTTGTTAAGTTTTATATCACGTCAAAGTGCATTAATTTCAAAACAGTCAATAAATCTAGTAATCATACCATTACATAGGGGTAATCATCAAAGTAGTCGTGGTTTTGTAAACCTTCAACTTAAACAATAAAGAAATTTCCCGTGCAACGATAAGGATGTTCTAAATTTATCAAGTGAAAACTTAAAAAAAATAGTAAACAGAAAACATTCAATAAAAAATGGTATAAAATAGTTAACAAATACAATGCAAATGATACAAAATAATTAACAACAATCCTTAACGCAGCCGAGACGCAACCGTGAAACGATGAGCATCCACCTCGGACAGGCCGGTGTGCAGATGGGTGAAGCAATCTGGACCCAGTACGGCCTGGAGCACGGCATTGGGATGGATGGCCAACGGATGGTAGAGATGGCGGACGGATGCGACACACAATTCCACGCGTGTCCTGCATTTTATTCCGAGAACGGTGAAGGGCGCTACGTCCCGCGGGCCGTCTTTATCGACACGGAACCGATGGTGATTGGTGGGTAAAAGCATTCCTGCTCTTACTGTTTAATTTAATTTCTGTCTCTCTGACCACCCGCCCCTACAGACCAAATGCAAGCGGCTGAGATCGGTGAACTGTTTAACCCGGACTATCTCGTCCGCGGTAAGGAAGATGCGGCCAACAACTATGCCCGCGGATACTACAGTCTATCCCACCGCACGCTTGTCGGAGCATTCGAAGCCATTCGGCAGATGGCGGAGGACGCGGACAACTTACAGGGCATGCTGCTGTATCACTCGTTTGGAGGAGGCACAGGATCCGGAGTGACGGCACATCTGCTTCAGCAGCTTGAGGAAGAGTTCCCGCGGAAGACTCGCCTCTCGTTTTCCGTCTATCCTTCCCCGTACCTGTGCACGAGCGTCGTCGAACCGTACAACACCGTGCTGATGACGCACCGCAGCATGAACAGCATGGAGTGTTCGTTTATGATGGACAACCAAGCGATCTACAGCATTTGCAGTTCCAGGTGGACGGATTTGTGTTTCTTTGAAAGGAAATAAGTTTAAATTTTGAATGAAACTTCCCATCCGCTTCCATTCTAGGCTTTCCATCGAACGGCCCAGCTATGCGAACCTTAATCAATTGATCGGTCAGGTTGTTTCCGGTGTGACGGCCTCGCTACGCTTCGGGGGCGATCTCAACGTAGACATGAGCGAATTCCAGACCAATCTCGTCCCTTACCCAAGGCTACACTTTCCACTGATTTCTTTCGCACCCATCATTACCTGTGAAAATGTGAACCACGAAAGTGAGTCTTGCGTAGCAGGGTTTCCACCGGCATCCGTGTAATGAATGTGCTTCTCACCCAATCCAGACCATGATATCGGCGCAATGACGAAGCAGCTGTTCGAACCCGCCTGCCAGATGGTCCGGTGCGGGTCGCCTGGACGGGGCAAATACATGGCCTGCTGCCTGCTCTACCGAGGGCACATACTGCCGAAAGACATTAACGAAGCCATTGCAAGTATCAAGGCCACGCGCAGTGTGCGGTTCGTCGATTGGTGTCCCACCGGGTTCAAGGTTAGCATTGCACACGCAGTGTGGAGCTGGAGCTAGTGCTGCGGAAGTTTAGCTTTTTTTTCGCTTGCAGATTGGCATTAACGCGATGCCTCCGAAAATGGCCCCCAATGGCGATCTAGCGCCGGTCCGACGGTGCGTAACGATGCTCGCCTCCACTACCGCCATCTCGGACGCGTGGAGCAACATCGACGAGAAGTTCGACATCATGTACCGGAAGCGTGCGTTCGTGCACTGGTTCGTCGGGGAGGGCATGGAGATGCAGGAGTTTGGTGAAGCTCGCGAAAATCTCGCCTGTCTCGAGATGGACTATCGGGAGGCAGGTTCGTCTGGTTCTGTTGAGTTGCAGCTGAAAGGCTTCATCTAATCGGTTGGTTTTTTTCTTTTTATTTCCCTCTTTTCGCAGATAGTGGAGTGTCCAGTGACGTGTCTGAATTTTAGCAAATCAACCAAATCAAACTATTTCGTTTCGGAAAAGATAAAAATAGCAACAAAAACAAACACGCGCACGGTTTTCGTCAACTATATTCTCTAAGTAAGATATATGTACTAATATTTGCGTTTAGAGGGCGTGTTTGGGCGTTCTGACGCGCACGCATTTATAATCGTTTCGCATGATTAATGGTGGTATTAGTTATAAGATGCAAATGGCGGTTGTTTTTTGTTTTCTTTTTCTTCCTTTTTTTGTGGAGGACTACACATCCTCTACCAATAATTTGCGACCATCATTCATTCAACCGCTCCGGTCGGCTTTCTAATTGTTGCAGCTTCTACACATGTTAGCCAAGGGCGGCATCCAGTACCGGTCCACGGTGCAGAAGTTTCGCAACGCTTTTCGCTCAAAGGTAGCCTCCTTATTAGCCTCCTTGCCTTCGGAGCAAATGACGCATGGCGCGCATCAACCTGATTGATTAAAACTAAAAAACCAATAGAACACATGCTGTTTGTGCCTAGCTCCTCAGCTCGGTAGCCTGCCTAATGATCACGATACGCAACTAGACGATCAAAGCGGCTTGGTTATTGCGCACGTGCAACGAAAGCCTAAACGCTCAACGCTAGACAATGGCTCCCTCTAGGAGAAGACTGGCTAATGCGCGTAAATTAGCATTTTCCGATGCAGTTTTTTTGTGTATTCATTTCCTACCTGTTAAAGGTCTCCAATTTTGCATTTTTAACGATTTCATTTGTTTTTTTTCTTCTTTTTTTTTATTAGCTTCATCTACTTCTGTTGGCATATTTAGTTTATATTGGCTTGTTAATCAATGTGTTCTCTTTGTTTGCAATCTTTTTTTTTGTTACCTTTTTCCACTTTCATTCTTTTCCGTTTGCTTCCTTTTTCACTTTCAACACAGTAAAAGAATACTTAGAAAGACTTACACGCACTAGCCCCCCCCCCCCCTTTTCCAAGCTTCGTTTTGCTGTCTTTGTTATGTGTGGTTAAATGTTGGCCACTCTTGGCTTCCTCTCCGCCTCCTTCTCGCCATCGTATTTGGTTCAGGGTAAAAAGAGACAAAATATAGGTATATAGGCTTTTTGTATATACTTTTTGTGTATAGTTTTAATGAGTTGTTCTCGTACTTTGTTGCTTCTCTGCTGAAGACTTTTCTTTCAATTATGATTATGAAAACGGTGCTGCTCCATCGCTCTACTTGCTACATGTATATATGTGTTACGAGTTAATTATACGCTGCTTCATTCCACCTGTTCAGCCGTCTTCCCCACCAGAGCTGGCTATTTTTTAAATAGTTGTGTGTGAGTGTATACGCCTGCTGTATATCAGTGAGGAGTTTGTAAGGGGTTTGTGTGTATATATATAGGCTCTCTAGAAATCATACAAATCGATCGATACCCTATCGAATATATCTCGCTATCAAATAGAAGCAGCAATGGTAGTGGCAGCAGTAGTGCCCTCATACAAAATCTGAAATCGCTCAGCTTCGCCGAGAGGTTTGGGAGCGAAATGATGCTCGAAGTGACTCCCATTCGGCTGCCCGGTCCTGAAAGCCCTTCCGGCAAGACAATGTTTGTTTTGGTGGAAATTGTGCAACAAGAGCAACCAATTTGATGATGGTGCACACGTACCCTCGGTCTGTAGTAAAGCAACAGTCAGAGAGTTTGTTTGGGAGCCGATTCGTTAAAAACGCTTTTAGTGTTCAGTGTTTGAGGTTACAAAGGTTTCGTTTTGGTTTTGTTTTGTTTTTATTTTGCCTATTCTGTGGCTCTACATTTAGATAAAAATATTTCCCACGAGTTAACAGTACGTGCTTGTTCATGCGCTAAATGTTGCTATACTTGAATACATCGTTCACTACGCTAGATATATGCAAGGAAGTAGATATCGTTTGACGTTGGTTTTGTTTATGTTTTTTTTCTTTAAATGGTGGTTTTGTTTCTGGTTTCTTGTATGTTGCAAATTCGAACGTTCAGCGAAATTGGATATCATTTTCCACCTATCATCGGGATAAACATACTCTCTCTCTCTCTCTCGCTCTGTTTTCTCTTTTTCTCTCTAAACCACTTACTGCGAAACGGTCGCAGTCGAGAAACATCATCGAACAAATTGGGAAGCTTTGCCAGCGGGAGGGGAAACAAATCCTGCGCCCTTACTGTTCCTCCGCTTCGTCCGGCACTTCCTCGTCGAATTCCGGCCCGTTGTTACCCGACCGGCACAGATCGTTCTATTTCTTGATCGGGGGCAGCTGTTCGTTGATCGTGACGCTGAGCCGCCGGATGTTGGGCTTGTCGTAGTCCTCCATGGACATGCCACGGGACAGGCGCCGTGCACCCGTCGATCCTTCGGTCGAGCCGCTGGAGCTGGTCGAGAACGCACGGTTCCGGTCGACGCCGGGCATAGCAACCGACGTCAGCAGGCCCTGGCCCTTGCAGAACAGCAGAATGGACTGGGCCACCTTGGCAGGCTGAAATTAGCAATAGTGAGAATATGAAATATAACTTTTCAATTCGATAACCTGTTCGCAGTGCGGACAGTGGTTTGCACTTACAGCGTCCGCCAACACGTCACCAGCACGTTCCACCTTCAGCAGCGTAACCTTCTCCTTGTTCAGATCCTTGTACAGCTTCTCGACAACGCTGGCGTACGGGCTCATGATGCCGGTAATCAGCAGACAATCGACCTTGCAATTCTTCAGGGGCAAATCTTTGCGCCTGCATATGAAAAGCAAAAGATAAGCGTGTACCCGTGCATCACAATCACCCCGAACGGAACTGCTCCGTCGCTTCCGCTTGTACTTACGACATAAATGCTTTAACGTATTGCTTTAGATTTTTGCTGTTCAGCGAACTGTGCAGACGGCTCTGGAACTCGGACACAATCTTCTCCTTGTCCGGGTTGTCGCCCACCAGTTGCTGCATTGCCGTGATGAGTTTCAGGTTTTCAATCAAACGTGAACGGAAGGAGAGTAAGAAAAAAGGAGTAATTAAAGAAAAGGACACCTTTACAATGATCGTATTGCACTCGATCGAGGAGGATAGAACGATCGAGTGATCATTTAGGAGGCGCTACAGGACAGAGCAGGAAGTGTAAGAAACGGGCAGCAATAATGCAACAACGGCTAAACGGGCTAAAAACACACATAACACAACATTTAACGTGAAGGGCTGCAACGATTTCATTCGTGAGCTACAGTAAACAGCTACACCTCGCTAGGTCCCATGTTACGCTCCAGCAGAGATTGTTCATTGCTTTGCTCTACTGGGAAACATTTTCTTCTGATTGTCAATTAACAATTGGCTCAAGTGTGTCAACAATTTTGCTAGGAGTTTGTCTTATACTAATACTAATACCATTAACTTGATAAATAACGTATAAGCTTAATGTTAACATTACTTATATCATAAAATTGTTTAAATTTTTGATTTTTAAATATGTTATTAAAACAAATACAGGAGACCCACGATATACGAACGATCCGAGTTACGATTATTAATTGAAACGACGATTTTGAGTTTGTCAGTTTACAGTTGTTGGTTTGCATCAATTAAAAAATTTTATTTTTGATTTCGCCTCGAATTTCCAGGAAACTAATTTAGTTTAAACACACTTTTCAGGTATTCTCCGATATACGATCATTAAGAAAGTAACGCTACACGGATATAGGTGTACGCCTGTATCCTAATTGTATTATCAAAATTTGTCAGTTTTTTTAGCAAATTGTTTTAATTTGATACATCAATTCCTTAAAATAACACTTTTTTCGAACTTCAACAAATATTTTAAAAGGTATCAAAATGCACTCTTCAGTTGAAATCATATTAATTGACTAGTTTATCTAAAACATACCACTTCAAGTAGAATTATACGAGAATTTGCTATAATCGGATGAAAATCTCAAAATTCGACTAACGCGTATCTCGCGGTTGTCTCTGGTTTGTATTAATAGTGTATATTGTGGAATGCGATGTATTGACGGATTTTCAACATAGATCTTTTTCGTCTAACGCCTTGCTCTGGGACCTTTCAGCGGTCTCAAATACAATCGTATGTCGAGGGTCTCTCCTGTACTAGAAATTGTATCCATTCGATCATCATAACATTTGCCTACCCAACCGTTTGACTACGGAAGGAAATTGTCTGTTAATTTTGGCCTGTTCCCGAGCTACCGAATCAAATCCGGTAACATCACTGTAGTATGTCAGAATCTATCACATTTTATTGTTATTTAAGCATACTGCATAACGTAATAACTTATAATTTCAAAAACTATCCAATTCTTTTTATGGCATTAGCCTAAGTCGATAATCGCGTAACTCGAGTACAGACAGTACATAGAAATGATATTTTTCGAATAATCTGTAAGGTTGAGTTTCTTTTATAAATAACAAATATGTTAAGCAACGTGTGAACCAACTTCAACACAAATGGACGTTTTTTCCGAAAATTTTGTTACATTCAGAACAACTACAAAATAAATAGATTATTAATTATATAATTATTAATTAATTAATAATTATTAATTATAAAATATCGCTCATTTGGATACATCTTTTAAACAAATAGTAGAAATTATCTGAAAAATACAGGTATTTTCTTTAGTTAGTTACGCTACAATTGAGTTATCATTTTAGGGTCCGATTAGTATAACTTAAATTAAATTATCTTAAATTAAATTTGTCTTTTCCATAGGTTTTTCTTCATATATACAGGCTAGATTTGTGTTAGTAGCATCATAACGTAACATTTGTGAACGATTTGATATCGACTTTATTCATCCCCTTGAAACAACAATCTTACAGCCTATCCATAAAACTACCTTTAAACAACAACAACATCGAACAAAGAAACCAACAACCAAATTCAACCAGTATTAAGTAACGTTCAAAAGGTGCAGCAGAACGATCTTTTCATTTTTGTGCACACAAAGAGAAAACGATCAGCCACGCAAAGCGAGCAAAGGTAAGTGGGCCCTTCCTCCCAGTGAGTCTAACGAGCAGGTTCTAGTGAAAAACAGAAGCTAAGGGAACACATACTAACAAAGCTAGCTAAAAACACAATCAACACGATTACGCTAAATACCTCGGAGAAAACCTGCGTGAGATTTTGGTTTTGGGTTTGGTTGGCAGAACGAAACATAAATTGTGATGTTTTGCAGGATGCGGAGGATGTCGTGGTTGCATGGTTGAGTATATTCGTTGTAATTGGTATTTGGTTTTAATTTGTTGTTTTTTGGTTGAATTTTTTTTATCATGTGTTAGAGATGTGTTGCATTGATTTTGCATTTTTATTGCGATTGAGTTGTTGAAGGGACATTTTTGTTTTGTGATTATCATTTCCAGAGCGCAAATGTAAATCGATACGATTTAGTAGTAATTAAGCCGCATTGATCGTACACAATGTATACAATGCAACGGTTTTTTTGCCACAATCGCAATACAAACGCAACAAAAAACCAAATGAATAGTTTCCGATCATAAATCATTCGTCGTAAATGAACGACACGTCGGGGAAGAGGGGAGAAAAAAGAGAAAAGGAAAACATTTATGTTTAATAATTGGATGCTGATAACACTGTATGTTTGTATGAATTGTACGGTTCATTAGGTGCGTTCATTATGCAGTTTGGTTGCTGTTATTGTATAGGAAATTATTGTTTAATATCGAGATAGTAGCTTTTAGGATGTTTATTCCAAGAATTAACTTTATCAGAAATAGTTTCTTTTGCTCTCATCTATCTTATGGAATATACTTTCAAATGCCTCATACATCGATATGTGGCTGTTGATTATTACTTACTCTGCTTTTGCATTATACTTTTGCAACATTTTATCATTAAAACTAGTGAACCACTTGGTAAAATGTATGTTTAACAGACCTTTTAACTCATTTAAGAATAATTTTTAGACTGCTATTCTAACATAACGTAAACGGAATAAAATAATTATATAAATGCAATTAGGCGGAGAACCACACATGTTCATTCGTATGAACATTGCACTATTCTCCAGTGATAAACATGAAAACATACGTGTAAAGGTTTACTTTTGAAAACGGGTGCAAAAATACACTGGACACCGAAACGGTCACGAACGAGGAACAAAAATGAATCGTAAGAAAACGGTAATCTCTAACGACACCGCTCCCTAAACCATCTAGTAAAACATCGAAAGCCAATCCAAAATGGAAGTAAAAAAACACTTTAAACTGTATCGTAAAAAGTGGCCAAAACGGAAATGCCAAACTAATTTCGTGCTTGACGACATCAACAAAGTAACACTTCCCCCTCAAAACAAAATAAAATTGAAAATAATGTAGATTTTTCCCAAACGCGTTCCGTTTGTTTTTTTTTTTAGCTCATGAACGATACAACGATCGTGTTGATCGTACAGTATCGTGTGATCCCCATCTAAAACAGCTACCGGTTCAATACTTACGTAGCCAAACTTGTGATACAGCAGAAAGTCCTCGGCCGACTGGCCTACTTCGTCACCCTTCCACGAGATAAACTTCGTCTTAAACACGTCCAGCACGGACGCGGCCGAACCGGTAACGTTGATCAGAATCAGCCCCAGGCAGCGGGAAGGATGGGCGAGTCCGAACCGGGCCAGCACGTTAGCGCCCGCACCCTCCCCAACACCGATCACGTACTTTACGTGCAGGAAGTCGAGCACCGTGACCAACTCTTCGCCCAGCAGCTGCAGCGATGGGAACTGGAAGCTTTAGGGAGTCATCAGGAAAGAAGTATAGGTGAAGAGAAAGCGTTATAAGATGGAAGATGGAAAAGTTTTAGGTTAAAAATTGCTATTCAAAGTGTTTTCTATTCTGTAACTTATTTATTTAATAAATTCTATCTTGCATTTCTATATTTTTATGGCATTTATTATCAAAAAAAATAGCATTAATGTTTCAAAACATATTGCAAGATTTGTTTTCTTATTTTTTAACCATTTTTTAATTTATAACAGCAATGATTAAAATGACAAACGCCGTCATTTTGCCAATGACGTCAATGAAAAGAGGGCGCCTGGTACTTTGTACATAACATTGGGTGTATATTGAATCAAACGGCCAAACCAGGACGCTTGCACAAAAAAACTCTCCAATCATATCACACAAATGAACCATATCCATTATAATAACTTATTTATTTCATCATCAAACGGAAAGCTTCAGCTTCCAAGTAAATCCCAGGCAAAAAGGCAAAAACCCCGTAAGCTTCAGTAATAATTTGTAATCTCTTCATTGCTAAGCTCATATTCATTCAGATGATATACATGGATACTACTCTCCCTTCCCTTCCCCCCACCACACCCCTGTCAATATACTTACGAGTCGGCCAAATTGGGCGCATTATCCGCATGGCCGGGTACATCGATGTGAATAAAGCACGACCGTTCTTTGATTTCAATCATGCACGCACTGTTGACGAACTCCTCGAACGATGAATCTACCCACCAGAACAAGTGGTTGAAGGCAAGTGCAAATGAAGAGAAAGACAAAAGTACAACATATAGACACGCACGCGTACACATTAGTAACGATGGATGGGCTTTTGCTCATTTGATTTTTGGCGCCTCGGATACTTACGGTTCGTTCCCAGATCGTGCACGGTAAGGAAGACGGCTCGCTTTTCCTGTTGTGAAAGATCGCCCTGTGAAATGGGAGAACGAACGAACAGACAGAAACACGAGCTGGCTTTAATGGCAAAGCAATACGAAGAAAGTTGGAAAAATACGATCCCATCTAAAGGGAAGTAGCAAGTTAGGAGCAAGTTTATTCATTCATCCAGTTTCATTTTGTTCCGCTGCTCGTTCCCTGTTTGCACTTTGCGCTTTTCTAACATAGTGTGTTCGGGTAGAGGCGTTACCCCGGTAGTGAGTGTACGTGTGATGGCGAAGAAACCAACGCCCAGAGACAGTGAGAGTGAGAGAGGGAACAGCGAAACAACAGATCAACGGTATAAGATCTGCCCGAGATGCGGCAGGAAAGTTTTCCGCCACTGTAGGAAGGAAAGTTTTCGCTCGGAAATGTGAGCAATATGATGTCCGTTAAACAAAGCTGAGTGAGGTAGGGTAGGGTTTGGGGAAACTATATCACCCGTCATCGTGGGAAAGTTTTGTTTCCGAGTTTGTGTGACTCATGAAAAGCAATCGATGGAAGAATGTGCCCTTTTTCGAAGCAATATATTTGTTTGCTTTTCGTGTTATTTTTTGTTTTGTTTTGTTTCTTGCTTTGTCTTTAATTTTCTTCACCGCGCTGAGCAGGGATGAAGAAACTTGGGTTAAAAACAAGCTCAATAAGTTTTCTCTATCAATTTTATTTATCTCACAGCAATGTAAACATAATTAGTGCCTGTCCCAATGAAAGGGAACGGTATGATAACAAGGATATTGAATCGGGCTACCATCAAAAGTGGAAATGGGAATGAGGGTTTCGAATATAGAAACTTAAGCAATAATCAAATATAGGTTTTCCAATGTTTATGTTGGACGTTTTGAAGTCAAAAATAATGCGTTAATTTTATTACATTCATGGCTACTAAATGATGTTTGAGTCCTTTTTGTAGCTTACCTGCACTGTGACGATGATTTCACCGCTCTTCTCCGTATTAACTGCATAGCGCTGTGGGATAAATGAAAAAAAAGGAACAGAACAAAAATTACTATTAAATAAACGTTAAGCTTGCATCGACGAACTTCATTTGTACATTTATTACACCCTTCAGCGCACATGTCAAACTTAAGCCGATGTTAACATTAATCAACACCCAGGCAATATAATTGCATTACAGCCCTCTCGTGTCTCTCCCGCTTCATTATCCCGTGGACCCGTGGGGGAAATTATCTTATCACATGATGAATAATCGTTAACGAAGGGTTTATACATTCATCAAACGAAATCAATATCGCATCATAAAACACAGCCCGCCCATACACACGGCCCTGCATTGAGGCACTCGTCGTGATACAAACACGTCCGAGTCCGCCCACCCAAGCCCAAGCCGGGATGGATCGATCGAAAATTGCAATCAGCAAGCGGCCATTACATTCAAATTGCATCCTCCACTGCAGACGACCGATGGTGGAAGAAGGCTGGAGTGAAAGGGATCCGGCACTCTGCATACAGTAATGCGATGCAGAGGATGCTAAGTTATCTTCAACGAGATACTTGATGCCGGTTTCACACGTTGTCACAATCAGGACGGCAAGTATTGAGATGAATGTTACATTGCCAGTGTCATGTTTTCCAACTCAATGTAAGCATTCGCTCAGTGGAATGTATTAGAACCGGTGGCAGGCGAGCATCGTGCAGGAATTCTATTGAATTAGATTATTGAACTGCATTTAGAGATGCGAAATAAAGATGAATCAGATTCCCTTTTATTATATTTTTTATTGTTGAACTAGTTACTTGGTTGACCCATATTACTTCTTTCGATCACCTTTCAAAGTATGGCTTAAAATACGTTACATACTTGCTTTTCTATAATGCTTTAAAGCAAAGCTATAGAAGGCTTCATAAAACATGAATGAAAGCAGAATCTCCTAATCCTAATCTGCTCATCCTATGCCACACCTATCCATGACACTATCCATTCACAGTGCAATCAACGATAAATCTCAATGCCCCAGTTCAGCTTGTCAACGAGGGGCATCACAAATGGTTTCTGTTTACCATGCGAAATGCTATATTTCTCTGGAGAAAATCCAGTTTTCCAATTTCATCTGCTTTTTTTCCTTTGTTTGCCGGTGTACAATTCACAACACAATGACGGATGAAGATATACTGCTTCCTACTACTCTCTTATCGCCAAAGCTTTGCAGCTCTGACGGTTCAAGATGCATCTGTAAAGGCATCTGTTTATATGAGACTTTAACACTGATGAACCACACCATTATACAGATTGTTTGTGTTGCCATTTACAGAAAAAAAACCAACACATTTGCGTAGTGCCGATTTTGCACAATTCCATTAAGTCACTCGAATCAATTCCTTGCCCATGCACATAGTGCCGTCCATATTTCACTCGCTCGAGTGGTACTGCTATTGAAAATTTATGAAAACTCCTACTCGCGCATTGTGCCCGGATTGGATCCGTTCCGGTGCGGCAGCTCAGCGACTCCGATTCGCACCGCCCTGGGTATGTGGTGAAGGATGAATAATCCATGAGCTAAATCAACCGGATCCATCTGGACGCTATCGTACGATAAAGGGAATGTGTGTGTGTGTGTGTGTGTGTGTTAGTTGGAAAGCAACAGGAAAAGCTATACCCACTCGAATGCATTGTTTCATTTGCATGAAAAACTCAGTCACTTGTAAAAAGAATTCTTGCACTTTCGTTTCCCTGCTCTGCACACTTCGCTTCCTCCCTCCCACCGTACGTTTACCCATGCTCGCACGGTAATACAGGTATTTGAAACATATTTTTCGCATTTACCCGTCGTCCCATTTGGCAGCACAAACATAAATCGAACGCTGCGTTACGATGCTATGAAGCGAGCGGTTCCGGTTTTCGCTGATGCCGTCGCTGTGTGTAGACTCCGCTTTCTGCCGTGCGCTTCGTTACGGGAAAGTTTTCGCCTCGGTCACTTCGCACACAGTTTCTTGGCTTCCCTGTTTTATTTAGGGTCAATTTTATGATATTTTTTTGTATTCTTATTTATCGTTTCACTTTGTTGTAACTCAACTTGTTGCGCTTCTGTTTACCGGACGGGCGTTGGGTGAGGATTGAAAGTTCTACAGAATGCTCGTGTTGCCGTGCTTGTTTGCAGCCACATTACAGATAAACACACAAATATACACACACACTTTACAATCCACTTTAAGGGGTGCTTTCAGAGAATAAACAATTATATCAATCTTAAACACTCTATGATCTTTTTCTTTTTTTTTCTTCTTCTCTATGATCTTTTGATTGATATTCCAATGCTTTGCTTTATTTTGTTTTATTATTTTACCATATTGTAGCAATCATATAGATGAGTATTGTGTTATGATTTTTCATCAAATGATTTTTCTTATTTTCAATTTGACTGATAAACGATATTTTCAATTGATTTAATTTTAACCCATATTATGCAGCTAATAACAATAAATAAAAAATTATGATGGCTGTCTTTATTAACGCTTTTTTTATAAATTTGACATCATTTTTGTTCTGTAATTGTGGACAATTTTGTAACGAATTCGTAATTGTAATGTACACAATTAATTATAACGCAAAAACATGATAATTAAAGATAAAATATAAAAAATATCGGTCATTGTTCTAATACCATTTAAATGACATTATGTATTGTTAGATAATGTTTCCTGCTTTGGGTGGCTGCTTGGTTCATACGTCCTGAATAACCTTGTCAAAAAAAATAAACTTTTTTCTCTGTTTCCTATACATCCCTTACAAATACTTTCCATCCATCGATTCCATCGAACACTTTCACAATTTTACATTCCATATCGAACGTTGCACACCCACACACAAAAATGCGCTTTTTTCCATTGCTCTCGGTCAATATTTGAGTTTCAATTTCATCCTCGGGCCCGCATGTTTGGCTCGTGCGCTTCTACCATTTCCGCTGCTGCACCCTGCTAGCAAACAATCAACCGCTCGCTCGCTACCACGCTTCCCATTTGTTCAATATTGACAGCCACATCGGAACCCTTTCACTTTCCAAGCTCACCACACCTGAGCGTCCTTACTTTCGCTCGTCCTTCGTGGCTGCCCGGTGGGTGGGCTCATTTTAACAGCAAGCTAATATTTATTTTACAGCAAGCGTAAACATATGCCTTTGCACAGCGGGCAACAACTGGCGAATCTTAACGACGAGCGAGCGAAGGACGAAGTGGACGCACACGACGGACGATCGGGAACCTCGTCACGAAAAAGTTTGTTAGGCGTGAAAGTGCAAGAACCCGCGTCCCGCTGGCCTTTTCCGTTACCGTACCGTACCGATTCGATTGAATTCGGCCAGGAAATGCCTTTCAGTGCCAACGTCAACAAGTGGCCACTTATCGAGGTTCCATGTTCAACGATGCTTCGTGCAGTCGGGGAACAAGAAGCCGAAGAGCTTCTCGTGTGAGTGGTCGTTTGCTGTGGCGCCGTTGCGATATGCAATCACCGTTCCATCGATAGACTTTCGAGCACTTGGAGCACATTTCGTTACGTGACTAGGAACGTTTTGCAGCACCGTCACGGAAATACACGACGGAATGGCTCTGTGTACGGCGGGGCACCACGTCACCGAAGCAAGGTGCGAACCGGACCGTAAATGGTGCGCCTGGCACAGCAAACGATAGGCTTGAAGCGTTCGTGCCCATTTCCTTGTGTCCTCGATTTAAAAGCGTCGTCTATTTTTGTTTTACCGGTTGCGATTTTGTTTAGCTAGTGAGACTTTCTGGTAGTGTTTTTTTTTTCAATTTATTTTGTTCTCTCATCTTCATTGAGATGTTTTCCTCCACAATTTTTTCCAGTCCTTCCAGTCACGAACAAGCTTTCGGTGTTTAAGCTACGTCTCGATAGGCATCGCGGATGGAACGGAATTAACTTTAACGATACGAACGGGTTGACAGGATAATAGCTCATCTGCATAACAAAAAGGGATTGAAAAAAACAGGAGCGTCTTTTCGAGCGATGGAAAGAAATGGTCTGTGGCTGACAGTTAGACAAAATCACTCGAAAATAGCCCAGAAAGAAGCGAACGTAATGGAGTGATTAATCAGCGTAAATGGAGATTGAGTGCTCTCGACCCGGCAGTCACTCACTAGGCAAGTTTAATAAAAAGTCGTCAAGCAACGCAATGCATAGGTAATGAAGTGTTCAGGAGCAAAACAAAAAATCGGTGGAAATGTTATGGTAACTGCTGTAACTGGGCAGAGAATTTAAAAAAAAGACATAACAAAAAATTGTTAATTGTGATGCATTAGCATAACATGAGCTAATGTGTTTTAATATCAATATCAATTTACAGCTTTTATTTATTGCTTCCTATCATTTGAGTCAAAGTCATTATGGTGAATTTAGTTATTGACTACAGATCGTCATTTGATGATCGTCGTTTGATCGCCAACGTTTCCCTTTGATATGTATCTGGTCTACTACCGGTATAGTTCCATTTCGAACAACCTTTCCCTTAGCTTTTTTTGGTTATTTATTATCATTTAGCAACCTTAAATGTTGTTAATAGAGTAGATTTTTGAGCACAGTACAGCATAAAATGTAAAAAAGGAAAACTTGTAACACTTACTAAAAATTGCAAAGTGTATAATGTTGTTTAACACCAAACCATCATACACATCTCAACTAATTCATTTAAAACAGTGTAGGGAGTTTTTACTTAAATTTGTTTGAGCTGTTTGTTTCTGAATTAAATATAGAATCTAGTTTCAGCTTAGCTTCAACTTGCTTCATGATGAGATAAAATTTCAAAAACTAAAATTGGATAAACATAAACATTGAAACAAACACTCAATTTATCCTATAGCCTCGAATTGCATGAATAGCTCAATTCAATCAAAGTTGGGAAATTTTCTCTAATCCTTGTTTTTGTTATGGTTGAATTTCATTTATCAATCCAGAGCAAACAAACCTACTGCTCTTCACCGTTCAATGGAGCTGCCTAACACCGCACACATCACAACTGGGACTGCACTTGTATGAATTATGCGAAAATGCACTTAACCGCATCTCGACGATGGTTTCATTCCGCAATCAAGTGCTATAAATAAAGTACCCTTGCTCGTGTAGAGAAAACACCCACACACTCCAGCTCTCCATCAATCGCATTTAGTGAAAACAACATCTTCGGTTGCGTCTCTCCACGCTTCACTGCCACCAGCCAAGCACAAACCGAAATTACGACGCAGAAAACTTCATTTCCGATCAATTTCCAATCAACGAAAGTTCGTTCGATCGATCGAAAGAAAGCTAGCTTGGGATCGGCTACCGTCCCAACCTAGGCGTGACTGAAGGCTGTGGCGTGTTGACGCCTGGCAGCTACATGTGCGTCCGTGCCAGCCGGTTTATTGGCAGCATGTGCGTTGCAATGAACTTTTCAATTGCAGATAATTGCTTTTAAATTAAATCGCTTTTCTCGCGCTCGAAGCCAGTTAAGACAGGCAGGCAGTGTGCACAGCAGCAGTGGAGCGATTCCAGTTGCTAGCAGCTATGAGCTGGCCAGCACTGCACGGAGCTGGCTTGAGCCGGATGAGGAGTTAGTTGGTGATTTGGTCGCTTCGTAATTTGTAAACACAGTTTGAGAAGTTTCATGCTTTTAAAAGAGTAGGAAAGATTAAATGTTTTATAAAATGAGTAAAAACAATATCTGATTATTATTATTAAATTTTGCCGCCACCTTAAAGCATAAAGCATGATGTTTGTTTTACTTGCGGCTTCTAGGTTACTGGAATAACCACAAACGCGGAAATAAACCTATTTATAAACTTAAACATTTCAATTCAATCTAATTGTTTACGCTAACCCTAGAACTGACTTGGCCATGGACACCAATAAAGCTTAATTTGCTATTAAAACCATACACCATTAAGCAGCTCAAGTCCGCGGAACCACCCAAAAAGCACGGAAACATTCTTCATCAATCACACAAAGAAACTGGCGAGTGAAAACAATCTCCACCACGCTGCCGTTGTGCCTCGAAGAGCTTCTCGAATATCACATTTGTAAATGACGCCGCACGGTGCCTCATCTTAACCATCTTAACCGCTCACGGTAAACATCTTTGTCTAGAGACATCCATCAAGCTGCCACGTTTCTCGTCCTTTGGCAGCGCGAACGCACCACGCAATCACCGCCGCACGCCACTAAGCAAACACGATTGTTCGCTTTCCAGCCCGCTCTTTTATGTTCGCTTAATGTTGGGCTGCTTTCATGGTCAATAAATTGCACCACATCACGGCTCGCTTGCTACGGAGCAGCTCACTTTACTGTACTTTACGCGGCGAAGGGCGAAGGGCTGGCAAGAGTGATGAACGCACCGAACACCACTAATAACCCGAAGCGTTTGCGTATAATTGGAATTGGAATTATGATTGAAGCGATACTGTTGCTCCCGCTGGGCCAATGCGTAATAAAACGTAAAGCATCGTTTGCGTCACTTTCGAAAGCACAGCACTGTGAATCTCACTAAGGCAGGTATTGATTATGATTCTAGGGAAATTAAAGCAACTGTAAAGTTCACCAAAAATAATGCCACTGCCACTATCAAACTGATCACACACACACACGTGTCACACACGATCGCGAAGAACTTTTCGACCGCCTTTTGGACTGGGACGGATCGCCAGTTGCGTTGATAGTTCAGCAAAGACTGAACGGCCAGCATTTGCGCATCGTCTGAGATTGGTGTGAAAACCTCCCGCAAGCCCGCTAGCAAACAGCAGTTCGATTGATTTGCATTGCCCCCCCATATTGGAATTGAAATTATTGGAATTTTCATCGCCCGCTTCTCCCGCTGCTCCCCTGCAGCTCGGTCAGGGTTACACTCCGCCTCCGCCTGACCATCCTGATTGGAAATGGGCTTCCCATCCGTCAGCTTCCGCTCGATTGGCAGTGATTGGTTGAAGCGTGGTGGTTGAACGTTTAAATTAGCTCCACAAATCATCATCGCCGAAGCTGGTTGTGTTTTGTTTTGTGTGGCGTTCTCTGTCGCTCTTTCTTGTGTGCGGTCCATTGGCCCTGCATCATGGCACAAGCGAACGTAAGCTAGAACGGAATGCATGCGCATCACTTCCATTTCGATACTATTTTTATGCGTCTGTATCGTTTTGCTTCGATGCGGGGCGATACAAATTGGTGAGCAAAATTCAATCAACACTCCCTAACCAAGCATCGTGCATTTATCAATGTGTATGTGTTGGTGGTTAAATGAGGTGAAACGTTGTTTTTTTTGTCTTTGGTTTGGAAACAACCCACAATGGCACAGGCCTGTCGCGGTGACCCCTGTGTACACTATACCCGCCAAACAAAGATGGAAATTTGATACCACGCGTATCGATCGGCAACGGCCAAATGGATCCGCAAAAAAATGACACACCCAGCCTACGGCCTAGGGCTGGAGGCTTAACGTAGCAGGACGCTTTTTAGGACGCTTTGTTCTCCATCTGGAAAGGTTGATGATGGAAGGGGGGGAAAAAGGCCGTTTCCCATGGCCATATCGCTTACAGCCACCACCGCAGTACAGGTTGGGATACTGTCCCGGCAAATCGTGGGAATCCCTTCGGATTAATCAATTATCCATCAGTTACTTCGGTTAAGCCAAAAGGTAGAGCGTAATACGAGTTAAAGGGGCCACGGACCGGATACGTACCAGTTCGTTAACCTCGAGCTTAGCAAGAAATGGTGGTGAGCGGAGCCATCTGTATCGGAAGAGGAAAGCGGGCGAGCATCGAAAATATCGAATTTCATGCATAAATGATAGCTGATAAAGTAAACCTTTTTGAGAAATGAAGGAAATCCGATGGGAAAGGAAATTTGTTTAGAGATTTGTTAAGCAATTTTATTGCAACAGAAAAAAAAATTGTGAGATACTGCTCTACTAATAAATCATTGCCAAGGCACATTTCATAGCTATAAAAAATCAAGCATCTTCCTGCGACTGCAGCAACTTCGGTAATGTTCAACACTAAAATAACGAACATTCATTTTATATAAATATCATTTTTGAAGTACGAGTAGCACCTATCTGAGCAGAATTGATTTAGGAAAATTGGTCGATATCGGGTTACATCATCGAGATCGAAATTTGTCTCTATCCTACACCTTTCAAGCAGCCTTATGATTTTTCCGATGACTATACGAAAAGCGCATCATAGATTCTGTTTAAATGGAGAGAGGTGCTAGCATCTCATGGATTCCAATATGTAAAGAAGAACCATTTAATAAGCAATTTATACTACAGCCTAAAGTTAAACGTAATTATTAAACGTAAAACGTAATATATTACGTCGAAATGGGTTCCAAAGGCTTACTGCCACGTCCTCATCATCTGGACTCATTTATAAAAATGTGAGCTTTTTTTAATCCAGAATAATCTTAACAAATCTGTCAATAAATAATGTTGTACATATATGCCGTAACAATCTACATCGATTTAAAATTATTTTTAAATTACCCGTTTTCCCAATCACACCGTCTCCCCGTGGACTAACTATCCGGATACATAACACTAATAAGTCTCAAAAGCCTGTATAGGCCGGAATGGCGACATGGGGCGTTACGTCAAAACAAAGATTATTTATTTTGATCTTTTTCTCTTTTTTTGTGTGCTTTTGCTCATATAGTGGACAGTTTTGCCAAATTTGAAAGTCAGATTTTTGCAATGGCCTCGCAAAAAGCTGTTTTCTTCAATTTACTTTTATTTTAATGGAAAGTTACACCTTTCGATCTTAGGTGGAAGTTGAATTGCTTTTGTTTGATTACTATCTGAAGTTCAATTCATTGAAAAACAACAGTACAGTCCATTTGGTTAGTAAACAAACAAAACAATTTGACCAAAACTCTACTTCCCTAGCAACTGGAATCAATTTCGCAAAGGCTATAGAGCAAAACTTTGTGCAAACAACACTTTTCCGCATGGAGATAACAAATTAAAGCCCCGCTAACAACATTACCTAACCACATTATCACAACACTTGATGGATTTTCAAAAACGTTACACACACCACAAATTAATCAATAGTTTGTGTCGATAGTTTGTATCAAATCAGATGCCGTATGAGTGATGTCCGTCGCTGTGTCTCAAGTGCTGTCGCCAAACGCACTTGATGCGATAAAACGATCGCATGGCAAACCCACCCTTCTTCGATGGCCCGACAGTAGTTGCACTTAATGTAAAGTGCACAGGAACTACAATGTCAATACTGGGCTGTTGTTATGACATTTCGCACTATCAGCTGCTGATGTTGCATCATTCCGAATAAATTGCAATCAATTAAAGTACGCGCTGCTCGATGCACTGTGAACAACAGTATTGCTTAACAAACACTTTTACGTTCCGCTTTTCACTGTCCGTTTGTACAAAAATAATACAAGACACTGCTGTAGATGCATCACAAAAGATCAACCACAATGACATTCATCGTTATCATCATATCTTTTTATCACTATACGTCGACAACCAGCTGATGTGGTACGCATTGGATGATTGCTTGGTTTATGGTTCAATCGCGTAAACTCATTCACTATCCTTCACGTACATTTTGACTACTCCTTTTCTACCCGTACCACAACTTCATTCTTTCTCAATTCAGTCAGCGTAACCATGCCCTCAACGTCATTCGTTTTTATTGTTCACTTCATCCATCCACTTGTCCGAGTCACAGACGCACCAGTTTGAGGAGCAAAAGAAAAGCACGTTTTCTGCGAATGAGTCGCAAAAAACTGCTTCTAGTGTTAAAGCTTTGACATCATCGTACATCCCCAAATACATCTTCCATCCGCAGTAGAAACAAAGCTGCCTTCAAACGCATCCTCCGCATCCATCGTTTAGTATCGTACCAACCAGCTCAGCGGACCACGTTTACCCGAGGATGGGGTCACATTCAAACATTTAGCATACTGGCCACGTTCTCGTTGTGGTCGATCGTCGTAACGAATTAAGGCATCGTGAAGCATCGAGTGGGCGAATGGGCACGCGAGCAGATGAAGAAGCAACGCAATCGTCAAACATCAACACTGCCAGCCCCAATGGTGATACTCGTAATGGACGTGATTTCTTTGCGATTTGATCGATCGTGCAAACATGCTTGTCGCCGGGCCCGCATCCCTGCCCGAACTGCACACACCTACTCGTTTGTGAGTGTACGTTCGGCGAAGGTTAAGTTTAGTTGTCTTAACTTGGAAAAACGATTTATTGGGAAGATTGTTACGTTCAATAAGAAACCTGTCAGCTGTCAGTTGAAGCAGAAGCATCTCGTACTCATCGTTACGATCATTGGTTTCGACCGGTTTAGTAAGCATACTGACAGCCGTCCGTCTACGTATGTTGTGATGTGATCTGCATGTGATGTGTTTGGGCTTTTTTCAATGCTTTTTTGGTTTGTGAGACATACGTTTTGTTCATTGAGCTAGGCTAAGCTAATTCGTTAAATTATACCATATCGTCCATGTCTTTTTGAAATGTCATATTGTGATACTAAAGTTAAATATTTAAATAATTTTAAACCATTGTTTGAGTTAGTTAATTTTGTACTGATATTAGCTAGGACCTACAGCACTTTCGTTTGCTAAGTTGTTTATTAATTTAAACTTTTATACGACTCTGCTAGACCAGTAAGGACCACTTCTTTGATTGTTGAATCTTCTTCTTCTTCTTTGGCTCAACAACCGATGTCGGTCAAGGCCTGCCTGTACCCACTTGTGGGTTTAGCTTTCAGTGACTAATTGATTCCCCCCATAGCAGGATAGTCAGTCCTACGTATGGCGGCGCGGTCTATTTGGGGATTGAACCCATGACGGGCATGTTGTTAAGTCGTACGAGTTGACGACTGTACTACGAGACCGGCTGATTGTTGTTGAATACCTAATCTTTAATTTCTCCGAAAAGCTTTTACATGCAACCAGTTACCATGTTATTTACGCTCCACAAGGATGCGAAAGACAGCCTCTGTTAACATTTTCAACAACTCTTGAGCTCGACTTCTCGTGCAAAGTAAAAAGCAATCCCTAGTAGTCTTAAGGCGCTTTTATACCCGCCTACATTATGTATGCCTTCGGTCCGTTCTTCTCCAGCACGCTCTGGGCGACTTTATTCAAAACAGGCAAAACGGCAAATGGACAGAAACCCACTTCCCATACAGCGCCGATGCCCCTCAGAGACTTAATGATGAAAACTATAACATTCATCCCTAACGCAGCCTAAAGACATGATGCTTGAAAGCTTCTTCAGGCTAGAATATGCATAAGCATGCACTTAATTACGGGTGGAGCGTTTCGAGGAAGCTACCGCTCGGAACTACTGGCCGGAGATTACCAATTTCCGGACTGTTCATCAATCCTCACCCTTGGGAAACAGGGATGATTCTTTGCAATGGGTGAGTGAATTTGGTAATCAATGATGAAATGTAGTGCCTCTGCTTCCTACAATTTGAAGCTTGGTTCACTTCATGAAGATCGTTCAAGAGATCGTCCACAGCTACCAGGCGTCTCCATGACAGGAAATGCGTCTCCATTGCACACGGTCACAAAATGACTCGGCTTGATTACATACAGTACGGTGTTGAAATAAACCATCTGCTTGCAGTGATTTATAGAGTGCAGCAAGAGTAATTGGCTTTGCAGTGGCTGTGAATCATAAATCAGTAACCCATTTGTGATGTGACTGTGAGAAAAGCGACGGCAGGAGCTTTTGTCTTACCAAAAGCTCCATGAATACATTACCCTTCCCGGTCTCTTTAATCGGTCACATTTGTTTTCACTTTAAATCCGTCAAAAAACTCACACGTACACACATACGCAAGATATGCGCTGCGAAGCGCACGGGTAATGATAAACAACAGTATCGTGCGTCTAATCGCTTCCACCATTTATCAGCCGATCAGTCGAACCAAAGGTTTAGGTTTCCCGAAGCCATAAAACGGCCAAAGACAATGGCCAAACACGAAATAATCGATAAGCCCGCATCGTGATTACGGGCGGGCGTGATTCGAGTTGACGTACCCGCAACGAGGCACAAGTACGCGAAAGGGGTAACAACCAGGAGCACATCATCATCAATCCACGGTTCGGAAACACATCACAGTTTCGGATGGGATGGGAGCTGGTTGTCTTCGTTCGTATCATTCAATTTAGCGTTTGTCAATAGGGGGAATAGGCGCTAGATAAAGCAAAAAACAAAATGCAATCATAAATATTATATACACATTTTCAGCCCTCGCCGTTTACCTTGCCGTTGGCTCACACTTTTTTGTTTGAAAGTTTCTCCATCAAGCTAGTCGCGTGCCAATTTTTCACGATGGATGGATAACACTTTTGAGGGACCAAACAAAAAAGCAAAGTTATCAGGACACTTTCTGCTCATCTCGCCATCGTGTGACGTTCTCTGGTTTAATATTTTTTGCACAACATATTTTTTTTTCTTGCTCTCTTTTCCGTTTCCATATGCTTTGGTTCCATTTTTTTTTCTTTCTTCAATCGGTTCGTCTACGTCACTGTAAAACTTTTTCACAGCTTTCATTTGCCTTTGCCGTCCTTCATCCTGGGGGCACTTTTTCTAGGACAGTTCCCTTTTACGGGCTTGTTTCGTGTTTTTTTTTTCTTCTTCCCATTCACATTCACTCTGCCCGGGTATCAATTCTCCATTCGCTGTTGTTGATTATTTTTCCCCAGCCATGGCACTTTTCCCTACCCGGAAAGACTTCCACAAAAGCATGCACTGTTTGAGCCGCAAACAGTGTCTGCTGCTGCTGCTGCCGCATGCACAAAGCCTAACATTCCCCCCCACTCCCTCCCTGGAATGCGCTTCAGCAACATCAGTGTCGACCTCATTTTGTAGCCTGCACATTATGAGTGCAGAAAACGTGCGCTCCCTCCCTCATTCCCGTTGCCTTTGGTAGGCTTTTTGTGCCGCCCTCGCTATGCTGGAGGGCGATACAAATATTAAACTCGCTGCAGAATGCTCGTGAGCATGGCGTCACAGCGTTCGCAAGGGTCTGGTGTGGTTGTCATTTATCATCTCATCGGGTGATGCGAATGGCACAGCGTACCATGGATGAAATAAAAAGGGGACACCGATGGTTTAGGGATGTGGAATCGTTCGCCGTTGGGGAAATCGACGGACAGAATACACACCAAAAAGGGAGCGTTGCTTAATATTGCTTGACTTTCTTTCTTTTTTTTTTTTTGTTATTGTGCAGACTATTTGTATAATGCTGGGCGTTCAGCGTCCTGCATATTAAAATGATGATCATTCATCGTTAGAACCGTGCCCGGGTAGCTTTAAATGATCAATTATTCGTTTGCTTTCGGTGGATTTGGAGAAATGGCAAGAGTTGCTTCGTCTGTTATTATAAAGTTTTCGAAAGTTCATTTGCTGTTCGGTGGTGTATTCCGTGCACTGGTTCAATGCATCAGCATCAACGAAAAATCGATTTTCCATCCATGGGAAGATGGAACAACAGTTTTATCAACTTTTTGACGGTGATACGCGTTCGGAGGAAAACTAATGTTTAACGGCGAACATTATCAGCATGCAGAACCGTAGGACTGACTATCCTGCTATGGGTAAATCAATAATTCACTGAATGCCTAGCCACCTACTAGTGTGTGGTAGAGACAGGCCATGACCGACAACGGTTGTTGTGCCATAGAAGAAGAATTATAGAATACATCAACGATTGAGGTTATTATAGATCCAGTAAAACTGTTGTAAAACAATGCAGAAAATCTTATTTTGAATTATAATATTTATTAAATTTAGGAGGAGCATCTCAAAACTAACATATTGCTTTTATATATAATAAATATTTTAAAAATAGAAAAAAAACTTTGTGAACGTAATACTAAATTTGGGAACTGTTTTGAAGAAAATGAAGATTTTTTTATTAACACAGTTTATTCATTGACGCATTTAGTATCGCATAGCTGTGATAATCTTTTTCTAAGCAACACAAAAAAGCTGCTAGGACTAGGATTCCATTCGTAACTATTACTTGTTTGGTAGGTAAAAAAAAACCCTTTGCTATGAAAATTTTTACGATTTTGGCTAGCTTTTTTACATGGAGTTTCACTGTTGGCGGCTGAAATCATCATTGGATACAAAATCACTCGCAAAAATTGCCTCATATTTGCAGCTTGGATTATTTCAGCCTTGATCGATCAGGTTAGTTCATGAATGATTATTATTATTTATTTTAACTGAACCAAATATAGTTGGTCGAAGAAGGTTAACAACTGTGTGATTCGATAGTTTCCAATTCGAATTAAAAGTATTATAACATTTTTCATAACGTAACTGTCGAATGAATGAACAACCCGGATAATGACTATTATTTCACTGTCTGACTGAAATTTCAGCTTTCTGCCTTAAAATATAAAAAAAGGGTAAAAAATAGAAGTATTTATCGATATGGTCCATCTCTGTTATTAAAAAAAATAATGGAACATGTACAAATCTAATTTATTGTAATTAAGAATTCTGCGCTAATACAAGTAGGGAAAATTTTGGAATGTGATCTACTGTAAGACTTAAACGATCACAATCACAATCTGACAAATGGAATAAACCTAACAGCGTAATAAATAAGCTAATAATCTCCTGAGATCTCTTGACATAATTTATCCTAAAATTAATTAAAAAACACTTTTTGCTCTTAACAATATGGAGGATAGAACGTCAGGCGAAACTTGCGCCCAATTGAAGTTCTTCGTTTATTCACCATACTATTGGAAAGTGTACCAGAATGCTGAGGCATTAAAAACGTAAATAAACATAATAAATAATCTTTGGCTGGGTATAATGCTGCCTTAAAAGCTGTAATCAATCTCTTGATATGTTATCAACTCTGATATCCTGCTGCATTTTGTACAAAACCTTTGCAGTCTTAAATATTCCTTCATTTACTCATACCTTTCTATTTGCATAGCTACTTGATTAGCAGTTGGCTAGATTAAAAAGACAAGTAAAGGCGCTCAGAATAAATTCCATATTGTCTAGCATCTTGTTCTCATGTTTTTCTGTGTTTGGTTTTTGATAGTACCCATTCATTCCAAAAAACGGCGCAAATTGGCACCATGCTGTAATTGCCCCAATCGATTATAGCAACACCTATTCAAAACAACATACCATTGCAACCCTACAACGTAAAAGCCCTTCTAACAACATCCCATTCATCTGGAGTTTTCGAGCGAAAAACTGTTTTCATTTGTCTCGTCAACCAACCAACCAACCAACCATTTTGTATCCTTACGTTAAGTCAACCTAAACGGAACACAGATTAGGTGGCCATAAAATACAACGTGCCTAGCGAAAGAGAACCAAGCGAGCTGCTGCTGCCTACGTTCGCCAGCCAGGGAGAAACAACTTGCTCGCGTTCTGCTTTCGCTACAACAGGATATTGGCAACGTCCTTCTTACCGTCGCTGAAATGTCTGTTCTAGGTTTCGCTGCGCCTCGCCATCATGGAATGAAACCACTCCCTTCGTTCCCCACCCAACATCACCCAACGACAGCAGTAGATACGTACATGAACGCCCTTCGCCGATGGAGAACCCACCGGAATGGCCGATGCTGTGTCGTTCGCTTTCGGCTTTTCCATCCTCCCGGTTCTGCTGGCGCTGCTGCTGGATGGATGTTCTTCCGTAGGGTAGCTGCAGGTGTATGTGTGTGTTGATGTTTGGGTGCTTGTTCAAAGGGATCAACTTCCTGTGCCTGTTTTTTTGAGTCGGTTTTATGCGTTTCTTCACCCTAAACTGGTTCCGGCTGATTATGTTATTTTTTTGGTTTTCGTTTCGCCTGTACGTAACTACGCAAAAACGTTGGTGACTTGATTTCAGAAGCTTTATGTCACTATTTTGCGCGTTAACTTGTTAAGCTGCTTACTCACAAATAGATGTCAAGCTTTATCACTCTCACCACAATCACTGCGCGTATGATATCTTCCTCTGCTTCTTACACATTTGTTGTTTTGCTAGTGATGTTTTTAAAGAATAAAATTATGAAAATTTGGAAAAATATTTAAAAAATCTATCCTAACACTAAAATCTCATAAAGCCTCCTCCCTGGGGAAAAGTTTGCCTTTGTTTTCACTGCACTCAACGCCATATCACTGGAAAGCGAACGACGCACCCCTACGGCACACATACACATACACACACAAACATTCAGTTTTCCCTTAACCGTTGACCTGGCGGGCAATGTGGCGGAATTCAAAATCGAGACGGAAAAGCAGAATTCAGTCCACAACCATTGCCACCCCACTGGCAGCTATTGTTCTGTGGGTGGACAAAAGCGTGCTTGGCGTGTTTTTTTGCTGTGCTTTCTTCCCTTCTGCCAAGCTGCAATTTGCAAAAGCGAATCAAACAGAAGCCAAACAGCAGTGGGAATGGAATGGGCTCGGCCCGACAATGCTTTTCCGCCTGAATTCCACACCACAGTCGCCACACGTTTGGGGGGCCGTTGGGGAGTAGATTCAGCGGTGCTGGTTCACTAATTTCTCATCGTTTGTGTTTGTTTTTCTTCCGTTTCTACCATTCGTTCACGTTTTTATTCTTTTTCTGCACACTACACACTAAAAACATGTCAAAAATTTGGATGTGCAACGATGGCAAACAGATAACCACCCTTAACGGAGGACACCGAATGACGTCGTTAGTATTTCGTTGTGGAAGCGGTCAAAACGGACAACCAACCTAGTGAGCTGTTCGAGCAACGAAGGTAAACTGAAATGCGCCACAGCCCGTACGCCATCGATAAGCGCAGCCCCGATGCGTGGGACTCATTCACCATTCCGGTGCGCGAACGACGAAGGAGAGAAGGGAAGAAAAGGGACTCCGGTACGGGGCCCGACTCTTTTATCACTCGTGCAGAACTCGATGCGGGCTGGCATGGGTGAGTGGTAGGTAGGTACGGGAAAGCATGGGCAACCGGGAGCGACGCTCGACCCTGGGTGGATTGGTAGGGTTTCCTAAGTACGTCATACATTTTCCTTCATACCGACTCTTTTTTTTGTGTTCTTCTATTACAAGGAGCAGGCCGACCTGCTTTCCTGAGCTTGTTCGAATAGGGCACCCACTTAGTACATCCCATTCTCGGAGCAACGAAAACATTGTTGCTCAGAAAAAGGGCGCGAGTGTTTGAGTGTCTCTGTTGTGCCATCACGCGCTTGCTTTGTTTGTTGTGATTCTGCTTTACCGACTACGCCGATAAGCGCGGACAGGAGGAACGAGTGAGTAAAAATCCATAGAACGAAGAGAAAGGCAAGGCACACTTGAGCCAACAATGAGTTCCACGTTCTCGATTCTCTGCACACACACACACATGCGCACCAGGCACTCACACAACGAGAACCGGGAAAGTTATCGGGAAAACTCAGAGAATGGGAGCACATTTGTTTGTGCGCGCTCTCTCTCTGTCCCTCAAAATGGTTGAAAATGCTTTTCCTGAAGGAATACCAGGAACAACATTGTTTCCTTGCGCGCGCTTTTTCTCCCACCCTGGAAACATGTTCGCTCTACCCAGCCCCTTCCCTTCATCGACCAGAAACGGCGTCGAATTGCGTCGTTCGTTAACCTTTCGCCCTGATACGGGCACCGTTAGGGACATCTACCGTCTTTTCCTTTCGTAGAAGCAGCCGAAATGTAAAACCGAAGGCAAAATTTAACCTCATGTACGACCAAAACCAGATGCATCCCTGATGTTGGTTTGTGGTCAAATTGGCGGTGGCCTTTCCTCCCGCTGACTTATGGGGGGGACACACTCAGGGGTGAATCTTGAAGGTGGTCAACCCATTTTATCTGCACTCCGACCGGTAGCTGTAAAGTTTGACTGTGGGCCGCGTCATTTCGTGACGGTTAAGGTAATACGATAAAGGGATGAATGATGATACTTTTGCTTTTACAGGGAAGCAAACTGCGACTGCGGACGGACAGTTGCGCGAAGGATTGATAGGTTTAAGGTTTTCGCCATGATACAAATGTATAAAGCAGTTGAATCGTTTATTTGTTTGTGCTAAAACTATTTTATTTATGTAAGATGGTATTGTAATCTTTAAGCATTACTTTTAAACGGGAAACCCCCATAACAAATAGCATAATAAATACTTTTAAAAATATGGAAAAAAAGGGATTTTTTTCGTGTTCATATATTTGGTTCAAAATTATTCATTTAATCAACAGAACAGTAGCAAAGAAGATTGTAAATTATAATTTTTACATATACTGTTAATTAGTAATGTAATTTTTGTTTGTTTTAAAAGAAACAAGCAGTATAGCCTCGTTACACATACTTACAATAAAACATAAAAAATTGAAGAAAATGTCAAAACTTATGGGAAAATGCCACAGCTCGTTCATTAAAATTAGCTGATATGATGAAGTAAATCATCAGAACATATCTTCTCATCATGTTTCCCCATGCTTTCCCACAGTTATACTGCTTGCCTGTACTTATTCACCAATGCGCTGATAAGAGTACAAAAAGTATGAATACTATTAAAAAGTTCATTTATGATATTTACATATTTATTCATTTCCTAACCATACCCAACCTGACTATCTTCGCTACGATCTGCTTGCAGCAAGCAGTGTAGGATGATTTGCTATAGCTCCAAAGCCCTCGTCGCCCGCTTACTGCACTTTGATGGTAAATTTCTCAGAAGACAGTGCCATGATATCATTCATTAAAGTAAACTACAAAGCATAAACTATTTATCAAAACTACACACCAGCACAAACGCGCACCGTTGCCTGCAGAGTGCACTGTAGGAAAAATGCATAAACTCTGCGCAAAGTCGCTGGGACGAGGGCATCTCAAACCATAATGCAGACTGCATGACAATCCGGGCATTATCTAGGGCAACCTGCAACCTCCTCCCTCTCCTAGCACAAACACACACCTAGCCAGGTAGGGTCAAATGGATCAGAGATATCAAATTATCAAACACGGCACCGAGGTGCATACGCGCTCCCGTTTAGGCTAATCTGAGGAAACCCGGGGGCGGAGGGAAATTTTAAACCATCGCTGCCATATGCACTTTACGGTCTGCCACAGGTCTGAGCTTGACTTGCAGTTGCAGCTACAAAACCCACAAACTACTGGCACACCGGCGATGATCGAACGATGGCCAGCAGCAAGAGGGACGAGCTTACACGAGCATGAGCGCTACACTTGGGCCCGTCTTTGGCCCTTTGACTTTCTGTAGCTTGAAGTGCAGAATGTGTCCAATCTTGAAAGCCCCTACAAACCGGCACACATTCAAACACCTTGTACAGCTTCTTCACCGTCCATGCGTGAGTGAAAGTACCAAGACACTGGTAAGTAGCATGTTCGCTCAGCAGTTAAGTTTGCTCTCCCTTTCTGTCTGTGTTTTTACCCTTTCGCTTACAGTGACGGTTTCGTCGGGTTCTCTTTCTTACCACCCCGGCCGCCGAGCTTATTTCTAATCTCATGAATTATGAACATAGCTCCTAAGGTGACACCCGCACGCGTCCCGCACCCCGAACACTAGCACAGCACTGGAACAATGTGGCCCCTTTCCTCTGCAACCTGGTTTAACCGAGGAGCGGATGGTAATGTCAACCTTGGCTTGGCCTGCAAGGGGAATGCTTCAAACACCGTTAACAATTCATGCAATCCCAGCGGCCGGATGTGCCACGGGGTGGTACGGTGTCGGAACAGCGTGGAAGAACACTTTCCGCGCAACAGTGGGCTAGCTCACTAGCGGGACTCATGACATAGCGTTGAGGTAAGATGGATAATAAGGCACCATACCTTACGGCACCAGACATGAACATAGTTTTGCATGGGAGCGCTACCATACTGTAAGGAGTGTCCTCCTCCGCATGACGTCAGTGGAAAGCTCAGCGAAGCAAGGAAGGTAAGACCGAGCGATACAACGACCGAGACTGCTTAAGGGCCGCTGGGAGCAAGCTCTACACAGCTTTGTGCCTGGTTGGGTGGTTCGGTGTGCTTTGCGAATGAATCGTACTGATCATCTCTGGCACCTTGGCGAGTGCGTTGGTGTCATCGAAAAAAAAAAAAAACAAAAAAAATAGGTGAGAGCTGTTGTGCCTCTTAAAGTGTAGGACAAGTGAAAACAAGTGAACCTCTTTCACTCCGTGTGTGGCTTGTTTGGTGGCAATTTGTGCTACTGCCACTCTCTTGACCGGTGCGTTGTACGGAGGAAAGCTTTGCCTTATTAAGCATTTGCGGTAGTACGATACCCTTGGCTGTCGTACTATTGCAGTTTGATGTGAATGACTGTGAGATGTAAGCTGGAATAATACGAAGCATTATTGAGCTGAACGATAAGTTAGCAAAGGATAGAGTTTAACAGAGATGAGATCAACGAGAATGAACACATCATGCCGAGGGCTGTACCTTTCTGTGAATGAATAATACCGCAAAAGGTATATAATGAGCCACTCGGCTCATAGCAAGTCCAGCACGTTTATCTGCCAGCAGATGAAGACCAAAATAGCATTCCCTCTAGGGATTTCTCATATACCGGGCGTATTGTGTTTCATTAGAAATCTGCGGACTAGAAGTATAGCTGAACAATGTTTCATGATAATAACATGATCACATCATACTCAAAGGGAAATGGCTTCTTAGAAAGGTAATGATAATTCTGCATCAACAACCAATGTTCTTTTTGTAACTAATTATTATAAAAGTATGCAAAATTGTCATTTTTTGTGTTTGGTTTTGTTATATTTTATGCTTGATTTGTCCAGCATAAACTCTTTAAGCAGATTTGAATATTTAGTATTATCACTATAAGCTTGGCATACATATTGTGGTAATAGTAGAGAAAAACATTTTAAATATTCATATTGCAATATAAATTACCCATATTGTTTATAAAAAAAAGCTGCACACTTGATGCAATTATTCGTTTGTAGCATTTTATCAATTTAATTCTTTTAAGCAGTTCTTAAGCTCGTAACTTCTCAATAAGTAATTTGAAAATAAGCAATAAGCAAAAAGTATTACAGATTTGAAATATTGAATAAAATCTCATCTAACAAGTATTGTGGTTTAATTTTTACTGTTAGAATGTCATTGATTTGATGACTTTGATTTCATTATATTTAACAAATAAAATTTATTTAAAAAAATCTTTTTCAATTTTTTAGTATTCCGTTAGAATTTTTTGAGATCTTATTCATGCCAAACTCTTATTTACTAAACATAACTGTTTTATAACCTCCTGTTAGCAACCAGTTTTACTGCAGCCCCTGTCCACTTTGTAAATTGGTTAATATATTCTAAATTGCTTTCTAAATAATCAAATGTATAACTCACCAACGACCCACCACAGTAATCTATATTTAATGTAATAATCTCCTTACACTTATTACCCGCACTGTAGAGGCGCAAGACGAGTGCTAGGTGCTAAGTAGAGAAAACCAGCAACCACTTGTACAACCATCCGTCCCGCCGCACTGGCCGCCGCTTCCACCCAACGAAGAAAAACAAACCGCCCTGCCCGCACGTACCCTTTCCACCATGTCGCTCGTCCTGTCCCGCGCGGTTACCATTTCGGCACCGCACGCAAACACGATACGCAGCGGAACCAATTCATCTCGCATCTCGCTAAAAATAATTAACCCATCAAGCGAGCGCCTGAGTGTGGTGTACGGGTACGATCGGGCCATCATCATTGGCCATCATTGCCATCGACGCCATCATTGCCATCAGCAGCAAAACGGACGAACGATATCGCGCAGCACATTTTTTTTTTTTTTCTGTTGGTGGTTACTTCTGCTGTTTTGCATTCGAAGCGAAAAATCATCATCCATCGCGCGGTACCGCTACGCCACGAATGCGCCACCGGCTTGGGCATGGGAAGGTTGTAATAATCTTCTTGTTTATGTTTTCATATCTCGCTCGCACAGTGGATTTAAAAGGGGGAAGCGAGTGGGGTGGGTGGGACCTTTTGAAGGCCTTTGAAATGAAGTGTACGACTCTACCGCAGAAGCAAGCAGATCGAAAAATAAACGATCTCACAAACAAACACCCCACGTCCTGTGCGTTTCGCACGATCCTCCTCTCCCCAAAAGGGGTTGGGCAAAGGTGGAGGGGGGGGGGGCTTCGGTGGGAAGGGGGTTACATCTAACAGTGTGCATACGTGTGTGTGTGTGTAGCTTTGTTTGTGCCATTGTGGATGCATGAATTAAGGTTAGGTGCGGCCAGCCGAACGAAAGGGCTCGTTTGCATCCGGAGCAATTGCTCACATTTGCCATTTCAATTAACGGACAGTCCCGTACTGCGCACTTGCCCCCCCTCTTCCTCTGTCCCTTTTCTAACGCTGTCAACAACGATGAACTGCTCACTGCCCTGCTAGTTTGTATCGTCCCAGCCAATCGAAAGGAACAGGCGAAAGATCGTTGTCGTTTCTTTGCATCTATCGAAACTGCAGGTACATGGCAACGTGCTGCATCGATAAGGGAAATAGCTTGGCAAGCGTTCATCAATTGCACCCACCCATCCGAACCGATACGAACCGCTCGCTATTGACAAAAGGCGCTCTATTTCTGCTCCTCTTTTTTGCCTCCAGCCCATAGTTAAGGCTAATTTATCACCGTTGTATCAATTGGCAAAAAGGGCTAGCTGATGGCGCAACAGTAGATAATTGCCGTCCGGTCTAATCGATCGAGCAGAAGGCGAATTTAAACCCCTCCCCCTCTCATCGATGGAAGCGTCCAGCGTCAATGGTTCGGTTCGGTGCACTGCAGTCGGTCACGAGATTGCGTCACGGGAAGAAGGAGAGATAATGAAACAGGGTCTAAATTTATCTTTAACTAGCCGATGCGCCACTTACTGTTTACAATAACTTTGCAGGGGTAGATCTGTCACGATCGGTACATTATCGATACACCGCTACACCTATGACAGTCCTCTTATCTTTGCGGCCGAGTGCTACCGATTTTGGGCTCATTAGTGAGGCACGTGTTACGATGGCAGCTTGAAATTGTCACACTTATCTGACCCAGCCTGGCTTTACGTCCCATAGCAGTTGATGATTGTTTCGGTTGACTTGACCGTGGGAGGAGTACCAGTTTTAGACGGTCCGGCGACAGATAGGGAAGGAATATTTAGAACGAAGGCAAATTTAAAGTCAATGATAAACAGCCAGCAAAGATACGGATATAGGTGAGAAAAACATTCCACAATGGGAATTATTTACTGCATCTGGATATAATTTTAACATTTAACACCTTCAACAGCTCATAAAGACTATTTCACGCATAAAAATGGGACTGCACACCGAAACTTTTGTTTTTAATCTCATCATGCATCATCTCTATATATTCCTTCCAATTATTTTATTAACTTAAGACGAAAAACAAAAGGCTCAGGCCAACAACAGACGAAAGAATGGGACACAATTATCAATATTGATAAAAAAGTTTAACAGAAAAAAAGCTTTTCTCTGCACAACGCTTTTTTGTAAATTTACGAAATCGCTTGTTGGATGATCGACAACACATACCTACTTCCAAGCAACTATTTCCTATTTTTGAGGATTTTTATTCTGCTTTACTTAGGGTGACGCATAAGTGACAAAATCAAAAAGAAGACTAAATTTCATGTTTTGATTTTCTTTTTAGATTTTTGCATTTTTGTAGCCATTCATCTAAAAATTAAAATATAAAATTTCTCGAAAATGGAAACTAGAAATCCTTACCTAATGAATATTCCCTTACAATTAAATACACAACAACAAAGTTGTAGTAGAGGGTCATTACAGTCTCAATCAAACCTGCCCCAAATCGCTTATGTCTTCAACAGCGCTAATAATTGCAATCATCTTAGTGTTGTGTGCAAAACTGAAAAGAGACGAGCAATCATCTTGCGCGGATTTCTAATTTTCTCGCGTCATTTACGAGCACCCACACACACGCATGCGAACGCAAACAGACACACAAAAACCCCGAAATAATAATAAAAAAAACACCATGCTTTCGTACCGGTGCCGGTGGCTATTACTCATTCCCTTTCGCCGACACCTGTTCGGTCGCACGCTTATGCAAGGACAACAAACGACCTGGGTCACACACAGACACACACCGTCCCTCACGCGGCTGACAATGATAAATACCTCACGGGGGGGTTTCGAGGTGCCCAAACACCTATGCGCGTATCCTGCGGAACAGGCACAGTTACGCATGGGCACCCGACGTGACGGTGGATGAGTTTTTGGGCAGCCTTCGGGCACCTTGGGATGTCTAAAATTTCACCCACTATCATGCTAAGACCGGAATAAATAAACACAAAGCAGTGGCTGCGGGCCAGAGCCACCGCTTGCCATTATCGTTGGGTGGGTTTATGGAGGGAAATGGGTTATGTTCGTAATAAAACAGATATCCTTCTACTCTCAGGCTCTAGCGAGACACTTCGTTGATGGTTGTGAATGGTTGGAAATAGGAACCATTATACAAGCAAATCGGTCATGAGACGGTACGCATCGGTACCAAAAGCACAATCTAGCACCGTAGAATGATAGTAATTTTTCTTTGGTAATTATAATTATTTCGTCTCGACGATATCAGTTTCTCAGTATAGCAAGTTTCATTCAGTCACGTTCTAGCTGTGGAGGATCAAAACGTCATCATTATGATTTGTTGATGATGTATGTTTTAACTTATACTAAAAAAGAAAGAATTGTGCACCTTTAAAGAACCTAACATATCAGGGGGGAAATATAACCACAACAATTCAGTTTCTTTTTTATTTCAACTATCTACTTCTCATGATAATCATGAATATTTTATTAATTGTTCATACACATAGAGGGCGTTTGCTTTTTTGCGACACTTCTACGAATGACTGCATTTTTAATCCTGAAAAATGCTGTGTTGGATTTAATCAGGATGTTAAGAGGATTATTTTGTCAATACGGTTTCTTATCTGCCATATTTCAAGTTTCCTGTCGTATAATTCAATGTTTACTTCATGCTCGTCGCACCTTAATTATGGAGAGATCTGAAATTTTACAACTTTTCCAGCAGCACTACATTCGATTCCAGCTATTCTAAACATTTATCTACCTGTGAAGATCCCTCCAACCATGTCATCTCGTCCAACAAATCCTAACAACCTTGATCACTTAACGATGTGGAGCTTAATCGCTCGGTACAACATTAAAGCTTTCCCGCTAGAGGAAAACTTTGCTCCAACGCTAAGCAACGGCGTCGTACCGAAAGCGTTAGCAATGCTCAATCCAATTAGCATAATGATAATCATGCTTTGCACCAGCTTTGCGGAGTAATTTTCCAGCAAAATTCTTCTCCCAAAAAAAAACGGTTTACATCGCTGAGCACCGATTTTTTCGAGGGCATTTAAAAACAAGATTATCTGCTGTAGTATAAACTGGAGAATGGTTAAAGAGAACTGTTTCATCGTATAGGAAATATTGTAGCATTTTCTTACATTCACACAAATGTGTTGCAACGGCATGCCTAGTATCTTGCGAAAAGTTAAAAATCAAATCATTCTTTCTCTCTCTGTCGGGAAATGTGTGCCACGTTACCACACAGCATCTCCATCAATCAACTGGGCTATTGAACAGTCCACCCACCTTAGCACAGTTCCCCTATTTTTCGCCCAAATCTCCCCACAACGAATGTAGCACCAAAAAAGCGTATAAATCGTCTCCCAATCGCAGAATCCTCCACACGGAGTGGTACTGTTTGAAAGGTTGTCTCGTAAATATAACGTTTTGCTAGCGCTAAGTGGCCGATTCGCCAACATTCCCTTCTTCCCTTGCAGGGTGTTTAGCTGGGTGAAAAATTTGATTCCCCGAAAGCAAGTAACTCAAGCAGCTCAACGTTGACGGCAAGTTTATGCATTCCACCGCGCGAACAAGTTATTACCCGAACTGACGCAAACATTAGCGTGGAATGCAAAAGTTGGCAATTATTTTAAAATTTACACACCTTTCATCTTCATCGCTCGAATAATGAAGTCAGGAGCGGTGGGAAGCGTTAATAAAGTTTGCAATAATCAAAGAGCAGAAAAAACCTCCACCCGTTGCACTTACCTTCTCCATTAAACTTTCGGCACGACGGGCAAACGAAGCTCGGCGATCCTGGGCACTGCTCATCTTGCCCTCGGTTACTTGTTACGCTAGGTCGAAATGGAAATGGATACACCAACACTCTTACACACACACACTAGAACACACACACAAACACTGCACTAAACAGGCTAGAACTTTAAACACGTAGGAACGTTTGCTTTATTTTACGCTAAATCACTTTAAGCTGCTGTTGGTCCTATAGGTAAAAAGGAAAGCGTGCTGTCAAAATGCTGACGAAGGTTCAGGTGTGCTCAGTACACTGAGAAGAAATGCTCGTTCGGTGAACACCCTTTTTGCATCAATCTTATATTTGTAGTGACACTGAAAGGCACTGCCTCCGGGTTGTTTTCTGCTTCTACAATCGATTGAACACAATTAATCATTCAAAGGGATATCGGGCCGGGCGGAAAAGAGTGCTTTTGTCACTCTTGCTGATTAGCGTATGAGTATCCGAAACAATGAATGATGATAATTTGTGTCATAGATCACGGAGCGTAACGCAATCGCAGACGCGATCACTGTCGTGATACTTTCTTTTTACTCTAGTTTTATTTTTATTTTGTATTATTGAACAGTAGGATATTATCAAATAATTAAAGTTGTTTGCCTAATTTGCAAGAAATAGCTACCAAAAACTGTATCAGTGGTATAGTTTTGTAAAGCAAGGTTGAAATAAAATACTTTTTTGCTCGGAAATACCAGTGGGTTATGAGCTGTAGTAGGGTTATTTTGAACTCTCCATAATTGCGCCTATAGCTGTTAAACGAGGCGATCAAAGGTACATGAAATGATTTCAGGAAAATCTACAAATAAAATATTCTGAACTTGAGTAAATGGTAGGAGGGGGGGGGGGTTAATATTCCGAACTTGGAGATATTGGACAGGTATCTAACGCAAATTAAAAATGTTAAAAATGTTGGTTATAATGGGAATATCACACACTTCAGGTTAGGTAATAAGCAGATTTATGTTTCCAAAGTAAGTAGGATAACAATAATATTTAGTGAAAACGCTCATAAATTTCAGACATTGAGTATTACATTAGTTGGAAGATAATAACAGCAGACTATGCTTATTTATATAATAAAGCATAAAATACAGTGGAGCATCGGGACTTCACCTCGCCTGGATATGTGAATTACACAGATAATGAGTCAAATGATATATTTAATCACAAATTCCTTATGGTTTTTGGAAATAAATCGTATAGTTTGATAAAAATTACCCAGTTTTTATTAACTACATGTTTCAATGAGAATATTTTAAATTCGCTATTAATCATATTGTTTTTTGGTATGCTAATTGGTATGTGATATGAAAACTGATTGTTCAAATATCCTCCTCAGGACGCAATGTCACCTTTATGTGGAACTGTCATTTCTCAACAGCACGGGTAAACGGATGGCCGGATAAAAGGTATCCGGATAAACGGTGCTCCACTGTATAACATCAATTTGGCAATTCTATTGCTTTATTTTTCGAATGATTTGAAAATTGTATTTCTTTACTAAGATGCTGGAAAATAGATTCCAAATATCTGAAAGTATTTTAATAAGAACTTAAACTAAACTATATAAATTGTTAACCAATACGGCCGGGACTGACACTTCTACATAAAAAAATGAATTTCAAATCAAGGTGACCTAGTCTCTCTTTCTCTCTCTCTCTCTCTCTCTCTCTCTCTCATCACTCTGTATTTTGCTCTGTAGCTCTTCCTAAAATTAAATGTCTACATTTCTATGAAAATTGACCTTTTTTTCATGCAGAAAGTTTGCCGAGCACTGCTGTTAATCATTTTCTGATTCCTGGAGCTAACGTTTAAACTAGAATTTTGTTGCACCTGTCTTCTGGAAGCCATTAGATGGATGTGTATTTCTCATGAAATGTTGCTATAAATAGGGTTTAAGAGCATAACCAGACAATTTCCTAATGCTCTACCGAGTTCCAATCCGTTTGTCTAGCGTTTGATGCATGATACACTTCCATGTATGAGCTTGAAATACAAGATACAAATAAATTGATAACTTTTTATTTTTGATGCACTTACATTAACTGATTTGAAAAGGATTCATGAACTGTAACAAAAAACAAATTTGGATGGGACGATTCTACTGTATTGCTTCATATTAATTTCATTACAAGTTGAAATACTACAGATTAATTATTATATTATTTTTCATACGAGCATAGCATTAACACACCGAAATTATTACATGTTAAGCTTAGACTTATGTAAAAACAGGGCTTATGATGATGCTTATCGTCTGTAAGAAATGATTTGGTGCTACTGGAATTCTGGATTGATGTATGACTAGCAATTTCAATCTGGCATTATCAAAACAAAACGCTGACAAGCGGGGAATTAAGTTAATTGCGTAAAGCATAAATAAGTCTTGCTTGATATAGCGACACAAACTCAGTTATTGAGAAAAAATAGATTTTTAACTATTTATTTATGTTTAACAACGCTACTTCCTCTCCTTAATCCGCACTCAAACACATTCAACCTTTCGTATCGCTTAAATCTTCTTTTCTTTTTTTGTTAAATAAACCATCCCTTATCAGCACTACCACAATCAGCGATTACGCTTGCATTAATCCACACCCGCAACACCTCATCTTAAAGAAAAGCCACCAACCACCCAACCGAAAGTGTCAACAATCTCACCAATAATTACCACCATCATCGTACATCGAATGCGAACGCCACACGTGAACAGAATCGACTGAAAATCCCGTCCACTGCCAAATGCACACCGACTGTACGAGGGTACGAGCCGCTGGTACCATTATCACCAAAGCCGGTTGTTGCTGTATGTTGTTGGTGGAATCGTTTTTTTCTGTTTTTTTTCACTTTACTTTGTGCCACCCCACCCCACCAGCCACTGTGATAAGCATGTTGAGCGTGTCGGCCGTTCGAAGACGTTAGTGAGCGTTGGTGCGCACAAGGGGCCCCCAACAGCTGTTTGTTAGGCAGCCGGCGTAGTTCGACAACGCGGTTTGATAAGCAACAACAATTTGTAAACGCGCGGACACAGATTGGAAGACGTTTGACAGCGCCCAAGACAAGACGTTGGGCAAGATAAAGCTAAAGCGTTTGGGGGTTTAGAACCGACTGCTAAACCGGTTCGACGCGATGGAGCGGTGAGAAACTATTGGCTGGAAAATCATTAATTTGTCTTCCTAAGTGCTTCCGGTCGTACGGTGAAAGATTTTGCCCCCCGACAATGTCGCTGCATTGGCCCGACACACGAGTGTGTGCCACGGTACAACAAAGTGTTATATTTCACGCCTTGTTCCAATCGTTCGTCTTCCCTGGGCACACCTTTGACGCGCGGAAAGAAAAAAAAGTGCCCCATAAGCTCCAGCAGCTTGATCGTTATCGGAAGCAAAACGTCCACGAAAACGGCAACGGTAGCAAGAAAAAAAGAAATAAGAAAAAAAGACTCACCCCACCCATCTCACACTCCAAGTCCCGGAACGGTCGTAAAGTGGTCAGTAGGCAATTATATTCCCATCAGCCCCCGGAGGGGCGGGCGGGGAGCATGAGGCGACAACTTCGTGTTGCCCGTTCCACGATGCCATTGCCGTTGGGCGATGGGCTACCAGCAGCAATATGGCACGCCGGACAGCCGGTACCGATGGTTTGGCCAACAACACGGCACACATAGCACGGTACCGCGACGGAACATGAGAACGATAACTTTTAATTAAATCGAGCCAACCAGCCAGCCAGCCAGCCAGCCGGCCAGTGCATCCAGTGCGAAGCTGTGTACCACCGGGTGCGGGTGGTGGTCGTGTTGATAGTTCACATTCCACAGGAAGACACAGTGCGCCGTTCGAAGAAGCGGTGGGAAGCCACGACGAAACATGACGCATCTTGGGGACATTGAGCGGACGCATGCTGCTCGCCTGTTCGCCCCACTGTGTGTGTTCGCATGCATCGTGTTGCTGAATTATACAAAACCGACCCATTCTCCATTCTCCTCGTTTGCCTTTGGCACGTACCCCGCGAACCGAGGGGGGTGTCAAATAGACAGATAGAGAGAAGGTGAGGGAGTAAGAGAGAGATCTTGTGTGAGCTAGTTACGCTCAACCCCCTTTAAACTAGCGCAACGCCACGGTAAGGCGGGCATTATGCCGTCGCCGCCGCCGCCACTGCTGCCATCCGAAAACAAGTAAATTAATTTTAATTACTATTTATTGCCCACGTTTGTTTATCGGGAACGATAATTCTAGCCCCCTCTCCACCCCGTCGGGTCGGACTGGGCAAACGTACGCGTGTCGAGCGAGTGTGGTGAGCATCCACTGCATGTTGCGGAAGAACCTGTTAAAGATGAAGTTTTAGAAGTGACTTTTGCTCATACATTTCCTTCACTAGCAGAGCGAACCTGTTCTGGAAGAAACCGTTCGATAAGCCCATCGGTACGTTGTTGTTGCTTTTTTTATGCTCCCAGGCACGTACAACCCAGTACCCAGGGTGGAATGCATTGATCGGAGCATTATCCGGAACCGGGAGTAAGTAACCGGAGGGGCTTCTATCGGCCAACGGCAAACAACATGGCAACGTTTGTAAACAAACAGAAGCACTACGAACGCACACGCATACACACACACGAACAACCGTTTGTAGGGTCGATCGTAAGCCGCCCGAAGCGTGTTCATTTGACTTTATGATTTTGTATCAATTTTGAAACACAATCACTCACACACACACACACACGTTCACAATGTCAATGAATCGATAATCTTTGTTGCGACAAGTGTGGCCTTAGCGGAATTCGACGAAAGAGAGCAAACAGTTTCATGTGTCTCTAATATTTCGCTTCAGCTGTAGTAAGCAGCAATGCGTGATATATCGTTACACACAGACACATACACGCAAACAGACAGTATATTGCGCCATGCGTTCGTCTTAAATAGCGTACGCAATAATTTCCATTTACAACGTTTCGTTTGCTGCGAATGTTTACAACGCGCACGAGGTCAATTTCTGGTAACGCACGCACACACGTGCCTTCACCAGGGGGGTTGAGGGGGCTGTTTTGATCTATTTGCCCGAAAAGGTGGTACCGGTGGGACCGGAAGCTTTGTTGTCTCGGTTGATACAAGGTCGCCGAAGTAAAGCGCGGCGACGTGCAGGGTTCGGTAGCGTGAACTATTTTTAAACCACCCCAAACCAAACAAACAAATCGGCCCCATTGAAGGTTAACTCCAGAGTGGTGGGGGCCTTAATATAGTCCGGCAATTAATGGGTAATCTTGGGTATTGTACACACCGGCCAATCTGGTGCGCGTTATCGTTATCGGAACTCGGCAGCGAACCGGATGACATGCCTTCGAAGTGCCTAAAATAATGACCCTGTTTGAGCGCCTGAGCTTATGCAATTGTGTTTTAATTTGGGTTAGAATAAAGCGATTTAAAACCGTTTAAGATAGAGTCGTTCCCGCTAAAGGTTTCCGGTTTCTTTATGACAGTGTGTTTCAATTTTTGTCACTAAAGTCACTAATTTATTACAGTGTGGTTCATTGTGTTCTTGTACTTTTGTTGTATTTTTTTTATTTTTTACAATGTTTTTGTCAAGCAGAAATGATTGAAAATTCATCATTCAAGATTTAATTGACTTTTAATCATCTATATGTTATGTTATAAGCTTATTAAATACAGTTTGCAGTACATTTTTGACCTCTCAAAAGTACCCAAATCATAAAAGAAAATTTGGTCAACTTAAAAGACATGTTTTGTTTGAAAAGCTTTAATTAAATTGATGTTTTAACTAATTTTTTTATTTAAATTCAAATTGATTGATCATCATTTCAAGATGAAAAATCATCTTCAGGAAATAAATTAAAAAAATTGAAGCACAAATATTGTCACAAAAAGCATAAATTGGTGCTTTACAGACAAGAATTGATGACAAGGAAGCAAGTATTGGTACTTAAGTAGCTTTCTGTCACAGAAGCTAGAATTTTTTTGATAATTATTTCAGCTTTCGGTCAAAAAAGGCATAATTTTCTGGCCAATTTTAACTACAACGAACCGATCTAAAGAAAACCTATTACGTGCTACTTCAACGAAGCCCAATAATGACTAGAGCAGAGTGAATCGATTGGCCTATTAATGCCAACTGCTAGCATCGCACCACTGATGTGATACAAATTTCATCCCCTTTTCATCACTAATTTGTATTTTCTTTCTGCAGTATGATCTAACTGTGAGTTTTGCCAATCGTATCGATAGAAAAACACATCGTCCATTATATTCCTCTTGCCATTTACCGCCAAACAAACGCTTATCGAGCTATTGAAGACGTGCCGTGAATGCAGAATCTGTTCAGTTGTTCTTACTGCTGATGCATCTACCAAACGCCCGATCCGCCATCCGACACGTGCCAATGGGATGGGATCGTTCGATATAATAGTCACAAACAAACAACGCACACACACGCGCACACACACGATTGCTGGAATGGGAGGGCTGGCTGGCCGCAGCAGCACTGCCATATTGACCTGGCCTTCGGCTCGCTAATAGCGTTTGACCAATTTGATTGAATTTCGTTATTCGAATCGATCGCGGTACCGAGGTGTGAAGACGAGAGGGAAGTGGGGGAGGGTGGGTGTCCCGCTCATTTACTCACTTACGACTTCACACCCATCGACCGTGCGCACGAATTGTTTTAATGCTTCGACACGAGATGCACACCCAGTTTAATCGGTCCCCTGGGTGGTTTGTGGGGGGGGGGGGGAGTTGTCATTGTGGGTGGGTTGAGGTTGATTTTAAAACAAACACAAGGGGTCAGAAAGGGAAAGAGAGGGTGGGTGGGAATGTTTAAACCATGCACAGGTCCGAGAACATTAAAGGTTGGTTACACTCTCGGGCCGACCCGACGAGCAATTGGGAGGAGAAACGTGCGTTAAAATTAACCATTCAATATCGGTCTTTTTGCCGTTTCCGTACAGATCGCATACACACACACACACGCGTGCAGAGTATCCTGAGGACGAACGGTTGCACATAGGCGCTGCAAAGGTGAAGTTCAAAGTCAATCGAAGACGATCTTTGCTGGGCCGACGTTCGAATTTGGCGACCATTGTCAAATCCAATCGTGCTGTTGCTGGGACGATTTTATGCAACATTTTCACTCTACACGGGCCAGCAACAAACTCTTTGTCACGGTGAGAGTTTTAACGTATCGCACTTCACACTGTCACACTGTTCCAAAGTCGGTAAAGAGGCAAAACTGTGCCACAACAAAGGCTACACCTCCCCTATTTAAATGCAGTTACCGAAGAAACACTCCAAACGCCACCAACGCACACGGGAAACTGTTCCTTGTCTTGTTCGGTTTGCCGCTTTGCTAAGAGCCCAGCTTTTCCTCACGCAACGCTCGCTCTGAATCTCTGAGAATCCGTCCGATCAGATTACACAAATCAAACTGACCGCCCTCGAATCGACGCAGCGGCACAAAACACACCGAGCCCGAGCACCGAGCAGCGGCAACGGCTGCAGCGCGGTTTGGTAGTATGCTGTAGTACGGCTTTACCCCTTACGATCCCTCCGCGCCCGACCACCATGGGGCAGGTTCGTTGGGTGGTGGTGTTGGATGGGAAGGGTGCGCTTTTTCCCTCTCTCTATGCGGTACGTACGTGTCACGAAGGAAACCGGCGATCTTGATTCTAACGCCTTCCCTAACACGTACACACATGCTAAAGGAGGCACACACACACACGCGCGCGCGCTCAAAACACGATCGTCTGTCCCTTGCTTTTTTTTCGGATCAAGATCGTGGGCGGCAGGGACGGTGGTGGTTGTGACCAAAGGAAAATAATTACCACTTTTTCCCCGCCACATGCGCCGCTTCTTCTCCGCACACTGTGGGTGGAGGGGCGAGAGAAGGGCGTCTCTTTATCCGCCCCCCCCCCCCGCAACTGGTTGCATCTTTTAACACAATCGACTCGAACACACACTGTTACGCCAGCTGTTGCTGGTTTTTGGGGTGGGGATAATGTGTGTGTGTGTGTGCGTTTTTTTCTGTTCCAACCTAATTGCCAGTATCAGTTCGTCTGTCATTTTGGAGGGGTGTGGAAATTTATTAAAATTGTGTGGGAGTGTTCTTTTCAAAACTTCTTAGAGGAAGGAGATTTTATAGTGTTTGTGCTTTTTTACAGCTGTAGATTACTATTTAAGTTCTTGTGTTGGGTTTTAAGTAAAGCTATTGAATGAAGAATTATAAATATTTTAAACAACATAATGTAGTTTAATAGATAATCTTTGCAGCGTGTTTCCGATTTTTGTGGTTTCACTTTTAATCCTCTTAGTCAGGGGTCGGCAAGAGGCTCAGGAGTTTTTCTAATGCACTTCTTCTTCATCGACTGGACAAAATAGTGTTCAGTTAGGGCAATTAGATTTTATATTTTTTTATAGTAGGTAGTTTACCTATATAGTACGCATTTTTATGCGATTTTTTTTAAACCGTTTTCTAAAATATTCCCTTAAATCAAACAGCTCTATTAATAAAATTCTGCATTTTATTTTTTGTTTTATATTTTTTGTCTGATACACTAGATGATTTTGTTTAAATTCTTTATGTTCAGTTAAAATTTATAGTTAAAAAATATTCTACAATAATATTCATATTTCTGGGGGGAAATGTGCGCTTTTGCTTCCGGTTTCGATCCGGTTTCCATCAGTCCAGATTTTCTCTCAACCCATCCTTTTAATGGTATTCAACGATTAAAGAAATACAAGAACATTTTTGAATTATGAATTTTTAATAAACATGAAAAGTTTCAAGCAAACCATCTATCTAATAAAACATAAAATATAAAACAACTTGTGAACTTTTGTATCCTGATATTTGACTAAAATACTCGCTTCTTTGCGAATCATTTCCAATCTCTATCCAGGGATTATCACAATAATCTTAATATGATTAAAAGTAACATAGAAATATGCAGCTTAATGTTTGACTTCTCCTGATCTACTGGTCTCTGATCTGAAGCACATAATCTCGGGTTATTCGAGGTTAAATTAGAAGCCTAATATTGAATTTCAATTTTTTCTTTATTCAAAGATTTTAATTTAATTAATAAATTAATTTAACTTACTTCGCATTCAGTTCACATTATGGCCCTTTTCTGAAATACTGTGCCAACCCCTGCATATACATAAGCCTCACCAGTTTTCCTCTTCATTTCCATCCGGCTCTGGCAGGGGTGGAAGGGGGGAGGGGGTTAGTGGTTCCAACAAAAACCTTACAAACGACAAATGTCATCAGCAGGGGGTTTATACAAGGTTCGTTCCTCTTAACGATTTCTTTATTTTTCCCCTCCGAACCGGGCGACGACTCCCTTTTCACGCCGGTGGATAAAGCGTGCTGAAGTCATAAAGTAAGATCCCCCGCCGGTGCATTCGTCAAGTAAAAATACACCTCGACCACCCCCGCGGACGTCCCCCGGTCCCGGACTAAATATGCTTGCACCGTGCTACGAATCGTCACCGTGCACCGTGCACGTTCAGACGGAATTTGTGAACCGTTTTGCTGCCTTCGGTGACTGCTCACGGTGACCGAATTTTACGAAACGCATAACGGCTGGGGGAACCAACATTGGGAAGCGGGTTGGACGCTGGGACGGTCATTAAGATCGGTGTGACATTTTTAGAATCATTTTTTGGTTGTGTGTGAGCGAGTTTAGTTTGTTTTCCTCGTATTTTTGCTTTGTTGTTGACTCTATTGCTTGGGTCAACTTCTTTTGGTTCATCCATTTTTTCCGATTTTACACAAAATTGTTGATTGTTTGAAATGTCTTGATTTGTTTCAATTTATTGTAATCTTATTGACGAAAAATCTGTTTTTTTTTCTGGGTTTACTTCAATCATTTCCATTTTTAAATTTTTACTTTAAATTGCTCTCTTTAATTTTTCATTCAAATCGTTCATAATTTTGTTCTTAAATGTTGCATAAGCAAGCCATCATATTCATTAAATATTGCCCATTTTCAGAAGAAAAGCTTTCCCTTGTACCTTAAAAACTAACCTTCCATCTGGAATTATTCACCAACAGCCACACACACACACGCCTCTCAGCCAAACTCCTCGAAAATGAGACGTGCTGGTGGTTCGGCTCGGTGGTGGCAATTCCCCTCGGGACATATTAAGCATCCCATTGGTCCCGGGAACGTCTTACTTTGCTCTCGTTGTGTTTCGTTGTTTGTTTGTCTGCTGCTGCTGCTGCTGCTGGCTTCTATGGTGCAAAGGCAATCCCCTTTACTACCACTCCCAATCACCTATTCCACTCCATTAGAGAGAGAGTTTTCTGAAAAGACCAGTGCCGGTTCGTAGCTTTTGGCTGGCCCCGGGCAAAAACACACCGCCAAGCCTCTGCATTCTCAAACAAAAATATATGAAAATCTCAACACCCCGAAGGAAAACACCCGAAGGAACGTGCTGTATGCACGTGTGTGTGTGAGAGAGAGTTTGGTGAAAAACAAGAAACATTGTGTTCGGGGTTGTGTGAGGAGGTTCGGGCAAAAAAGGGGAGAGATGGTTTATTTTGGGGCGAACAGAGAACATCGATCGCAAGTATCGGTCGTTGGGGGGCAGCTCGAGTACGATGCACCACAGTGTATAATTATGCAGATGCGTGGTAAGCGAAGGAGCGGAACGGAACCGAGCGAACATTTCAACGAAATGAAAACGAATTCGTTTGTTCTTTATGCGGGGAAACTGGCAAAGGGAAAAATCGGACGGAAAACCCTGAATTTTTCTGCTCACTTGTCTATCGGAAACCGAAGGGCTTTTGCCGAGCAGTTTAAATGGCATGGGGCGCATCGAAGGTGAAATAATTGGAAGAAGTTGTTTGGCAAGGTACCAACAGCAACAGGTTTGCAAGGAAATAAATCCACCCCACAGGGCCGGGAGGGTTTTGGAAAATGCGTTCATTTCGAGGAAATGAGCGGAGGTGATTATTAGTTCACCAACCTGAATTGGCTGATCGAGTGTGATTGGAAAGTTTTGCTTCGTAGAATCGTTTAATTTGTTGCTATGTGGCCCTCGAAACTCGAACGTACAAATTGTGCACGAAGAAGAAAGCAACACCGGATATTCATAGATATTACGAACAATTACTATGAAAAATAATTTCAACAAATAAAATGTGTCATTTGTTTCGGAAAATTTATAAAAAATGTATTTGTTCCATCAGATATTGAGCAAAAATAAATAAATAATAATTTTAAATTGTGTTCCAAAATAATGGAGCTAAATTTTAAAAAAATGCTAAGCTTATAACTTTCGAAGCTTATTAAGTCAATAGCAATCGTAGGGAACTTATTTCCCATTTTTTATTTAAATGTTGCTTTTGTAATGACTCCGTTTACAGTCAGCCTTACAAATACGAGACTAGCCCGCGCCAGTTGTTGACACATTGAACGATCAAATTGTTGATAGGAAGGTTCTTTTCCTCTTAAAGTGAAGCATTGCAGAATATTGTATTGCTTTCACGAATGGATCTACTTACTTACTTATCCGGCGCTAAAACCGCTTTGCGGTCTTGGCCTGCCTCAGGAGTGTCCGAAACCGCTCACGGTCTCGCGCCTTCGTCTGCCAGTCCGTTATCCCGGCCTTAATGGTGGACGCCTCCACGCCATCTTGCCACCTCAAATTGAGCCTACCACGCCTCATCTGCCCTTGTGGACGGCCTAAAAAGACTTTACGGGCTGGCTCGTCCATTTCCATGCGTACAACATGGCCAGCCCACCGGAGCCTGGCGAGCTTGATACGCTGTACGATAGTGAGGTCGCCGTACATCTCGTATAGCTCGACTTTATAGCGGCTCCTCCATTGTCCTTCCACACATACGGGGCCAAGTATCTTCCTCTCGAACGCGACTAAGAGGGCTTCGTCAGATTTGAACAGTGTCCATGTCTCAGAGGCGTATGTGAGTAACGGTACTATATAGGTACTATATAGTCCCAGCTTCGTCCGTCGCGACAGGTTCTTTGAGGTGAACTGATTTTTCAGGCTGTAGAATGACCGGTTGGCAGCCAGCATCCTTGCGCGCAACTCAGCTTCCATGCTGTTGTCGTTGCTGACCTTTGACCCAAGATAGGTGAATTGTGGGACGACTTCAAAAGTGCGTTCACCTATCTGCACGTCACGCCTACGTAGATTCTGATTATTTGTTGGTGGGCCCGCTGATGTTGCCACCATCAGTTTGGTCTTTGCCTCGTTTATCTGCAATCCGAGGTTCTCTGCCGCCTGCTCGATCCCTTGGTAGGCTTCTGCTACATAGGAGAGCCGCAGACCAATGATGTCTATATCATCAGCGTATGCCAGGATCTGGGTTGACTTATAGAAGATGGTTCCCGAAGTCTTCACCCGGATGACCCTCTCTAGCGCCAGGTTAAATAGGAGACAGGCAAGCCCGTTCCCCTGGCGCAGACCCTTGGTGGTAGCAAAAGGTCCTGAGAGTTTTCCATCCACCCTCACGAATGTATCACTACTAAATAAATTATGACCCACTTTACACTGCCCTTTCCGACGGTTCCATTCGGGCTGTTCTCCTGGTTAAAGGATTATCTATCCAGATTTTTACTGCTTGCTAATATTAAAAATCTGAAAAGTCGTTAGGATCACTCAGGTGATTAGGAAAAACATTAAAAAGAAAATCCCGAAAGCTGATACCCTGTTTCATGGTGATGAATTTCACGAAACAAGGGCTTGTGTGACATGTTGTAGGCAATGCTTGAAACGAGTAGAACATTTCTCTTTTAAATCAATTTAAAAAAAACCCTCTATACTCAGTTCTACCACAAATTTAAGTTCCAAATTTCGTTTATATTGAATCCACATCATTTTTTCTTGGTAATTTCTGGCAAATACAACTGAAACCATTAATTTCCAATGCAAAACATATCACTGTAACAAAATCTTCAAAATGGCAATTAATTTGCATTTCATTAATGTCTCGCATCCGTTTTCATTGGGTTTAATTAAGATATTAAAAGCAAAATATTAAATAAAAACCTTCCAAGATGTTTTATGTGAAATAATACAATCATCAACAGCTTACACTTGTGATGCGATATGAAATTTACTTAAACATAATGTTCAATAGATTGGCGTGAAAGATTTATTTTAAATACAACTATCCTTTTTTACTATTTTTTTGTTTTTGATTAATACAATCCTTGGGTCTTATGCCAGACATTCACCCTTGGTATGACTATGCCCAACAAGATTTGGTAAGATAAATTCACATAATTTTGCAATAAATGCAAGAAATTAAAAGAAGTATTCTCTGCACTTCACGCCGTACTATACTTACCTGTCCTTACGTACATCCTGCGCAATCCAGACATATGAACAATTACGCAATGGAGGGATTACGCACGTGAGCACTTACACCGGCCGACGCTAATCAGCGTTGCGAGATGCAACGAGGCCAACAAGTCATCAAAATAAACAGACAGAAGCAACATACAAAAAAATCCACCAGTATGTCCATCAAAAGGCGCAGTTAGCACTTGCCCCATTCAATTGCAGCTGGGTGTCAGTATGATCCACATTCAAACACACACATGAGCTGCCGAGCAAACAGTGCATGATTAGGCATACACTTTCCCGCGCCCGAGACGGGCATGCCAAGCAGCTCATAACGAGTTCTAATCGGATGTCGGAGTTGATCACTTGACACAACCGTTGGTTTATAACAACCGGGCGGCATCGCACCGGCATCACGAAACTAGCTTTCATTAGTGGGAAGTTGCACCTCGTCCGGACCCAAACCGTTGGCTTCCACCATACGCTGGCCACTAATGGCACTGCTGATTATCGTTCAATTTGCACCATTTAGTAGCATCGCGAGTAAGCGAACGCTTTTGGGAGGTAAGTGTACTGTGGTGCGTCTCGGTTTGTGCACACCACCAAAGTGCATTCTAATGAGGGACAATCGTTGGGGCCGGGCAGGTGGCAATTGTGAAAAATCACGACCCACCGTTTCTGGCAATTTCCATGTCCAACGAGATGATAAGTGTTACGTGCCGCACGTCAGCAGTGTGCGTCGGAAGTGATGGCTTCCAGACGGGACCGCGAAGTTGTCGCTTCCTGTTTTGCCGGGCCGTGTGCTGCGAGCCGAGAATAGATCGTGGATTGTGTAATTTACATCATGTGCTGGTGCCCGTATTCAGGTGCAGATCACTTGATCGTGTGTCAGCATAATCTCACCGTTGCGAAATCATATCGGTCGGAGCGGGAGGGATCGGGAACGGGGACGTTCATTGGGGGGGTAATCACGAGGAAGGACATTTGTCTAGTGTGGTTGTACCGATGTAAACAGCCAGTGGCTGGGGTGTCAAACCCACATGGAAGGTAGTGTGCGTTACGCGTACGATTGCTTCTGTTGTTTGAGGTTATCAGGCCTTTTTTGTTTTGTGTATTAATCATTCCACTAACATGAACCATTCATGACTTGCTTGCCTGTTGAACGCTCCAACGCCGTTCAGTTTGATTACAGCGTTCGGTACGATCGTGCTCCGTTCGCTGGCACGATGAAGCGCACTTTCGACTACCATCCGCCAACGATTTGCTACGACAAGCCCGCGATGGCCGTCGTCTCCAAAGACGAGTACGAATCCCGTCGGATTCGGGCGCTGGCCGGCACCCGCGTGCTGGAGCTGATCGTGCCGAAGCGATCGGCCCGCACGTGGACGATGCAGGCCGGCGATATGTGCCGCGTGTCCCTTCCCGAAGGGTCGCAGGTCGGCGATTTGAATCTGTGGAACCTGGAGCACCCCCGACAGGAACGGTTCTATTCGGGCAAAACGCGCCAGATCCATTCGACGCACCTGAAAACGTACGATCGACTGTGGAGCTGCTTTCCGTACCTGCGGCCGATGGCCACTTTTGTGCGGGATTCGCTCGCAGACTACGGCATCGATCGGGATGGCGGATCGCTGCACGATGTGGTCGGGACGAGGTGTGATGACTACATCTACAAGCTTATTACGGGGCAGGATCGGTTCGGCAGCTGCCACAGCTACCTGACCGAGGCCGTGAAGGAGCACGGTTTGGGCGAGGAGGATGTGCACGACACGTGGAACATTTTCATGTGCACCGGGTTTACGCGAGTGAGTAATTATGTTCGATGGATTGCGGAAAGTGCATTTCTTACATGTTTTGTTTGTTTGTTACAGGACACTCAGCAGTACTTTTGTAAGCCAAGTCCCGCTCGGAAAGGTGACTGCATTGAGTTTTTGGCGGAAATGAATCTGCTCGTTGCGCTCAGCGCTTGCCCGCAGGGTGATGTTTCGATACAGGTCGGCCAGAAAGTGCCGGACGAAAAGTGTTTCCCATTGCTGGTGGAGGTTTTCCGAGCGAATTGATGCGCTGTGCGATAGAATCAAGACCATAATACATTAATACAGCTCTTTATTAAATTAAATGTTTGCAACGCTTTTAATTAGCTTTGTTTGGATGTTAAACTGTTGGTTGGTGTCTTGATCGTTTACGTGCGTGTGAAAATGTGCTCAAATTCTGCTCAGTAACGTCAATTTTAAATTCGAAAACGATACCCTGAACGTACGCAGCCAGATATATCCGCAGCCCTAAAACTCGCCAACGGTGCAAATTTCCCTCACTGGCGATGCTTTTTGTAAGTCGTTGTGACGTTTTTTGACATTTTGAGCGACGATTTTTTAGGGTGCGCTAGTGTGCGATTGTGTTGGTGGGCAAAATTAACGATAAAATTAATCGAAACGAGCACTGCTGGCAAGTAAAGCAAGGGTAGAGAAAATGAGCGAGATGCAGCGATATTCGAACGTCAAAAACCCTCGCCATGTTGTACGGGTGTTTGAACAATGGTAATCAATCGAGTTTTTAAAAATAATAATTATTTTCCATTTTTTTAAAAGAACTTCTGACCTGTTGCCTTTCATTTTTGTTTCTTTATTCATAAAATTTTCTTCAAATATGACTCATGGTTGAAATAGCAATTAATTTCACAATTAAATAGTTTGTTATCACCCGGTTTGTCCTCGACGCTTCCCACCGTACCGAAAGACGATCTGGCGAACTGTTGTCAGTTTTGAGAATTTCGCACGCACACACACACTTTTTTTAATTCGGTATCCAAAAAGCAGTGAAAGTACGGTTCGTTTCATCCGACAATTCTTCCCAATCGTGCTCGCGCTGTAATTCGATCCCTTTTCCAGGCGCTTTTGGTGGCTTCAGTGGTGTGCAAGGAACGGGACACCAAAAGTCAGCCGCCCCCGGGAACCTGTTGGAGGACCATACGGTACCAGGAGCCAAGCGAGCGACCGAAATCACTCCGACGATTGCAGTGCACCGGGTGTCCCGTTGTGTGCACGGCAAAAAGTACTAACGACTCCGAGTTAGTGAGAAGCATCCCGCCGCCCTTCCCTTCCCGCCAGCAAACGCGATGGCTTCCCGTGGTGGACCGATGGTGCTCGGGACAGATGGAACCGACTTCGAGCACAGGCAGCGTGTGGCCGCACACTACCAAATCAGGTGCTAATTATGTTTTCCACTGTCAAGGAGCGATTATGCCAAGGGATTATAGCAGGGCGAGGGTTGCAAAACAAAGCCTCCCTGGGGTGGGAAAAGCGCCTAAAAATCGTTCCGTGGTTTGGTAACGTGCGACAGTGTGTCCGGTGTAGAGCTGAGGTGCGCGCTGCCGAAGCATGTTCAGAAGCATTGGAATATTTTATTTTTCCCTTTGGTAGTGCGATAGAATTTTGCTTCATTGTTAAAAATAGCCGTACAATCAGGAACGCCCCGCGAGCGGTTTGTGAGTGAGGAAAGGCGTGAGAGTGAGAGAGAAAGAGCGAGCAGGCATACCCGTTGTCGGTTTGAGTATGCGAGTTCAATTTTGCGTGCATGTGTGTCAATTTTGAGGCAAGCGTGTGGGTGCATCAATTCTCAACCAGGATATTGATACGCTACGATGCATCAATTATCCTTGTGATGCACCGACTGTACGCTGTGGCTTTCCACGAACACCAAAACACACCCGCCATCCGTGCCAACTTGGATCTTTCTTTTCTGCAACGTGTACACACGCGTGTGACAGAGAGGGAAGAGGTTTGTTTTGATGCGGCAAACGTCACTTCAAACGATTGCCCCAAAAAGGGGGGTTTGGGGGTTGATGAGCGCGTGAATAAGGGTGATTTTTTATTTTGACCCGGCCTCTAGCCTGTACTGCATGATGCTAAGGTCATTTAAAGGCGTTATGCAGTACATGCATGAACAATTTAATACTCCATCATGTCCGCACAAAACAGATAAAAATGCTATCGTAATTATTTGCTTCAAAATGACCGTTATCAAAGCCATTTAAATGTTAGTTTAGCTAAACTAATGCAAATATCCTTCGCTTTTCTAGCGCCCTCAACAAATCCCGATTAAAGTACTGCATCTTCTTCCACTATCTGCTGTTCTTCGTGATGCTCGTCAAACTGTCCGCCGACATACTGGACCGGCTCGACATCTTCATACTGGAAATCGAGGAGCTGCAGATACCGCCCCCGCTCTGGTGGGAATACTTCTGGTGCCTGTCCGTGTTTCTCTCCTTCATCGGGCTGGCGGCGGTGCGCGGCAATCGCGTGAACGATATGAAAAAGTACATGGTTGGCATTAGCACGATCGGGTTCGTGCCGCTGCTCTACTGCATCTTCTACTACCTGAACGATGTGCTCGAGTATCTCAACCTGGAGGAAGGTACCGAACTAGACGATACCGACATATTCGTCTGGCAGGTAATTGTTAGTACCCCGATTGGCGACGACATACAGCAAGTGGCGCGCGACGGATCCAATGTCAACTTAATTTTCCTTTCCATTCTTTCTTTTCATTTTCTTCACCACTTTGCTTGCTAACCTTTTCTTCTGCTGTGCTTTTGTGTCTGTTTGGGTGTTGCGCTTTCTGCCCTGCACCCGCTGCACTCTTTCACCTTATTTTACACGATTTTCTACTTTCCGGTTTTCAACATTTTGCACAATTGCGCACCCACTCATCACTGTTAAACAAACCGTTTTCTTTCTTTATCTTTCCGTGGTTCTAAAACCGATCCACTCTTTCGTAGGGCTATCCGTACGGACTGCTGTGGTACGGGTTCGTGCTAATGGCCTTCCAGGTGCACTTTTTCTCGCTGTTCTTTGCCTGGAATCTGATCAAAGCCTGGAGACAGCGTGGCGCACTCAAGAAGGGCCAGTAAGAAGGGAATGCACAGTGCGCGCTATCCTTCCATCCTCCGAAGCCGCGTGTATGACGGCGCACCACTCGACAACGCTCAAACTGCACCCACAAACACACACACTCATATAAGCACTAGAACCACCAGAAACCCCCCCCCCCCCCCTGGAAGCGGAACAGCACTGTACGGGCGCTTTGCTCAATCAAATGCCCACCATGCGAGCGGCCTGGAAAGATGCAGACACTTCACCCTTCCCAAGCAAAACCCCATTCGACAAAGACAATATACCTAGTATTCGTGTGGGTGAAGTGTGTCACACGACTAGTCTGTTGATGTAAACGATGGTAGAACTGTGTTACTATTCCGTAACGACGAAAGCATCCGGTAGCTTACTGTAATGAGCCGAAAAGCGACTGCTTCGCATGGCATGGTGTTACGTTTAGCGGACAGCAGCTAGCAATGAATGATAGAAACGATCCCCCCACTAGAAAATCCCCCCCCCCCCAGTTGAACCAATCCTGCCTGTGGACGGGCATACTGTTTCCGGATTTTGGTTACCAAAAAACGTATCCCGTTCGCTTGTTATGTTTTCGTACCTAGTTGTCTAAGTAGAAACACGTACAGAAACAAGCTGTGTTTCGTTATTTTGCTTCCACATTAGTAGCTGTTTTGTAATCGATTTAGCTTCATCATCATTGCCCGCATTATGCTTGGATGCATCACGTTGTAGGAAGCTTTTGTTTAGCTCTAGAAAACGAATCTAAGCTCCGTTGAGGTAATGTGTAATGCTCGTACTGCTCCCATGGACAAAGCAACTTAAAGTAACGAACAACTTGAAGCAAGGAGGAAACGTTTAACATACACTGTGCTCAACTAGTTAATGTGTAGATGATGAATAAGACTAGCATCATTTTGCATCGTTATCATCGTCCATAGTAATGACTAAAAAGCTATTCCCCTTGTAAAGGAAGCGAAGGAACACACGGAAGAGATACCAACATCGCCGAAGACGAACGAATGGAAAAGCGAAAACAGAACCGGAGAAAGATGGACGACGCTCTCTTGGTGTATAACTGAAATAACATCGACAGCACAACAAGGTTTTGCCAACTGCCCCCCGTTGCTTGCGTTGAAGCTAGACCTAGAAATTAGATCTCCTTCACAAACTTTTATCAATCTTTTGTTTGTTTGTGTGTGTGTTTTTTTAAGTGTAATGTTTGATTTTGTTAATATACATTGTTTTTGTTATCCTTAGTGATCTCTCTCTCTGTTGTCCCAAGTTAAACCGATCCTAGTGCAATGAACGATCACACCTCTGCCCGCTCAACCCCAACCTGCGACGGGAATTGATTTTAATTTAAATGGCATCCGCTCTTACTTAAATGGGTTTTTGCTTTGTGCTGTACTGCTGACATGATATTAAGGAAAAGGCGAATGGAAAAATGACGACGACGACGACGCCGACAACAATGACGACTATTTAAACGAGCAAGACAAGCTGTAAAACACGAATAGTAGGGAGGGGGAAAGAATGAAAGAAGAACGAAAAGAAGGAATGACTGTGAAGAGGAAATATTTTTTTAGTAGAAAACAAAAACACTGAGTAAACATAATCGAAAACTGTTCTTATGAAGTTTGTAGAGAAATTGAACTGTGCTTAAGAGTATATTGAATAAAAACTGGTTTACTTACAAAAAAACACGATCAAATGTCTAGAGGTAACAGTTGTTCAGATGCTTCTCTTCCACTCAATTGAATTCACAGATCGTTTGCCAAGTGTTAGTGATTAACATGAGCGATTTATTGGGCTATTAGTAATGAAGGGTAAACGGATCCACCAAAACAACATCAAACGCTGTTGGGATTTAGAAAGAAACATATAATGTAACCGAAAACCGAAACGAAAGATTGATCTCGATACCCGATTACACGTGCTTCACTAGGTACGCGTTTTCTCTACCGATACCGTCGTTAATTTGCTTAGCTAGAAAACACTAGTTGGAGACGAGGGAGAGAGTGGTCGAATTGGAGGTTTATGCCGTCTACCCTACTACGGCGCCCTGATCCGTAGTAGCGTAAACACGTTAAGGCCCTTTGCCGTTGCTACACATAGCACTAGCACGATCCGTACTCGTCCATCCACGTTTCGTAGCGGGCGACATCGTTCGCCGAGACGGATTTGCGCGTCTTGACCATCGCGTCCTGGAAGTCCTGCGCCGTGACCGGTAGGTCGACCTCCTCCCGCCGTATCATCTTGATCTCGGACGGGCTTAAACCGTTGATGTGCCGTCGCATCGCCATCATTGCTGCATCGCTGCAAAGTGTGCCAGAGCATTGTGAGTCCGATTAGTGATGCAGTGCGTCCCTGCCCCCATTTCTACCAAGTCAATACGTACCGACACACGTTCGCAATGTCGGAACCGGTGTACCCGTTCAGCTGCTCCGTGATGGTGTCCGTGTTCAAGTCCGGCGAAATGTTCACGCCCTTCAGGCAGAGCTCCAGCAGCGCCTTGCGGGTGTTGTCGTTCGGAAGACCAATGTAGACGCGCTTCTCGAACCGGCGCCGGAAGGCTTCATCGATGTCCCAGGGATGGTTGGTAGCGGCCAGCACCATGATCACCTTATCATCGCTGCAGCAGACATTGACAAACCGCAACATTAGAGGAGGAATGGCATTTAAGATTTGGGCTTACAAAGTGGACTGAACTTACTTGGCCGCATTCAACCCATCCATCTGGATGAGCAGCTCCGCCTTGAAGCGCCGGCTAGCCTCATGCTCCGAGTCACTACCCCGGCAGGCACACAGTGAATCGATCTCGTCGATAAAGATCGTGCTCGGCGCGTAGAACCGGGCCATCTCGAACAGCAGCCGGACGAGCTTCTCGCTCTCGCCGCGATACTTGGACGTGAGCGTGCTGGACGACACGTTGAAGAACGTGGTGCCGCACTCGGTCGCGACCGCCTTGGCCAGCATCGTTTTGCCGGTGCCGGGCGGGCCCACCATCAGCACACCCTTCCACGGGCGCCGGATGCCGCGGAAGAAGTCGGGCAGTATCACCGGCAGCACGACCGCCTCCTGCAGGATCGCCTTCGCCTCGTTCAGCCCGGCCACGTCGTTCCACTGGACGTTCGGGTTCTTCTGCAGCATGTCCTTCTCGAGCGTGTCGATCAGGTGCGGCTCGTACCCGATCGGACTGAACAGCTTCTGCTTCTCGAGCCGCTTGACCGGCGAGTGCTGCTGCTGGGGCGAGTTTTCCTCCACCGAGGTCACCTCCTGGTCGTCGGACGCGCCCCCCTCCTCGGAGGAGGACTTTTTCGGCCGCTCCTTCACCTTCGAGGTGGCCAGCTTGCGGGCCCGTATGCGCTCGACCGAGCGGCTCTTGCGCAGGGACGACTTCTGGCCGCTCGTCCGGCTGCTGCGCCGGTCCGTGTTCGGCGTGTTGGAGGAGCTGGTGTAGCCGATGCTGTGCTGCTGCGTCAGCGAGGAGGTACTGTGGTGGTTAGAGTGATTGATCGAGGGCAGTGTCGGTTGCAGCTCCGGATCGCGGCGCCGCAGCGACGAGATCCAGCGCGAATCGGTCGCCGTCGGGGGCGATGCTGCGTTCGAGGCGAGGCTAGCATGGCGCGGGTTCGGGTGGACCTCTGGAAAGCAAAGCAAAAGGGAAACATAAATGAAAATCTTTGCGAATCCAACACCAGATTCGACACCAAGAAAACCGGCCTGTGGATCGGTCGTAAGATTGGGGTAGGAATTGAGGTTAACGATTAGTGTCCTTTCGCTTTTCGGTAGGACGGTCGCGCCAAAGTAGCACGAGGATACACAGAGTCATAAGTGTGTCGGCACTCATTAACTCCTCCACCCTTCATGAGGGGGGTCATATTCACGCCCTCCCAGGGACCTACTTTCCCGCTTGCGGTGCTCCACTTTGACCACTAATTGGTGTTAAAGGAAGCTCATACCCACCACCAGGTAGCGGACCGCACTGACCTTGTGTCGGTATTTTGTTCTTCTGCAGGTTCACCCGAATCGTGGACGTGCTGACCGTACCGGCACCGATCAGATTGCTGACGTTGCTCGTGCTGGTTGCCTTCTTGACGCCCATGCTGCCCCCGCTGCCGAGCCCGCCCGGGCCGCCGCGCAGGATCCCCTCCTGGCCCATGCCGCCCAGCGGTCCGTTGCGGGTCTCGAGCAGCCCAACGCCTCCGCCACCACCACCGCCGGGCACGCCATTACTGCCCGAGCCGCCGCTGCCACCACTGCCGCTGCTGCCGCCGCCGCCAGTTCCACCACCACCACCGCTGATCCTCGTCGGGCGGTGCGTGGTGGTGATTTTCGTGAACGCAAACGGTGCCAAATTGTCCAGGATCAGCGTGTCCATCATGCGGGCCATATGCTGGAAGCCGGACGTGGACGGTGCGGAGCTGTCCGGTGCCGGAATGGAGAGAGAAAAAAGAGGAAAATCGTGTCAGTAGATTAGGCGAGCTACTTAAAGGCGCTAATGTAGAATACATCTAATCGTGGCCCTAAAAACCCAAACTTTGTTCATCTTTGGATGAGGGAGGGAAGTTGTAATAAAATGTGGGTCAGTAAGTTGCTACGAGAGCATACGAGGTGGCTTTAAAAGGAGGTCAGATTATTGCGCGTAAAGGAGGTCTGGGAAAATTGGACCGCAAAGTGTTTCAAGGCAAGTAGGACAACAGTGGAGGGGAAATATTGAACGAGTTTTGTACCTTTTAACTTTTCTTTTATATGTTTTTAAATATTAATTATTATTCTACAGTCTTTCCTCCAATTTCCTGATATGTGACATTAGACATACGTTTTATTCGTTCATAACCAAATGGCTAATAGTCACAACCTTTTTAAGAGCTAAATTGGTTTTCAATTTGTTTTCAGTTCACAATAAAATAAGGCTTGAGAACATAAAAGTGTTCTAGAGAATAATTTTGTTGAACATGTTTATCAACAAAATTTTTAAGCATTTTACTAGTGTCTTCAACATGTTAGGTTCTAGTTATTGAATTTAACCTACCGATCTTTTATGTAAAAATTAAGGTAGAGCTGTCTTTAATCATATCGAATCATAAAATCAGTGTAAGAACTATGATATTTAGATGTTATACAGATGCATTCAAGAATTTTCGAATTTGGAATAAAACACTGTAAATGTTGCGTCCAAGAACTACGCAATTCTTGCTGAAATGATAAAAATATGCTCCGGAAGAAAAGAGACCACATCGGAGATTCACTGGTGTCAGCGTATTTAGGGGAAGGTAGGTAAAGACGGACACGTTAAGGGAAATGGTAAAAATCTAGGGATATATAAGTGCAACGACCATGAAAATGTGCATACATTATCTTGCACTCATGATTTATCAGAAAATGTGTTGAAATTTTTAAGTTTCCATCGATTTTTGCGTTTTTTTCATGAATGAAAAACATGGTTTTTTTCGTGCAGTTTTGAAATGTTCGGGTAAGACGGACACCAGATATGGGAAAGATGGACACCATGAAGGGTAAGATGGACACCTGTAGAAAATGTTAGAAAGTGAAGAGTTTTACAGTATTTTAACAAATTCTATCGCTTTCCACGTCCTGGTACGTTTATAAACCAATTCTTGGCCTATTGCAACGGCGATTCATTCTGCCATGAATTTAGGAATTGTAAACGGCGCTTGTAATATATCGTAGAATGCAGAATCTAAAATGTATTGAAATATCGCGCACTTACAGCTGACGTTGCTCCAGCTTATAGAACAACAGTCTAGAACTTCCTTTTAAATTTAGAAAAGTCTAGAAATTACTCCGCAAAAAGCCCACGACCCCAGTATTTATGAGGGACTTTTTAATAGTTTAATCCATTTTCCACCATGTCAAAATTCAACATTTGATTTTTGTAATCCATAGAATTTTTCATCTATTCCTGAACAATGTCATATCAATGCTTCATCTTTTTATTCCTTAAAGTTGTCCAAGTCGTGACAAGATATTGGATTTTGTGAAGCTCATCAGCGTCGAGCAAGTAATAGCATAACGAATGACTACTATTTAGACCGGTGTTTCATGTATCGCTTATTTCAATACTTTCTCTAGTTGCTGATTGGTTTATAGCACCGGAATAGCCTTATTTAAGGTATTTGAAGAAATATATTCATCACCAATTGATATATAAGAAGTAAAAAAATCAATAAATTCGGTGTCCATCTTTCCCTACAACAAGGTGTCCGTCTTTCCCGCTTTGGTGTCAGAATGTTTAAACCACCAACAAACAATATTTTGTATTGCTTTTATCCTCGTTCTTTCGCCAGTTTTTTCATCAATGATCATGACAACCCATTCATGAAATAAAATTTCCGGAAATATAAACAATACAAGTTGTAGAGCTTAAGATCGGCAGTAGTCAAATTAGATCCACAAGGGTGCACATGATGTTTAAATTTGTTTTGCTCGTGGATTTAACCAATTTTATATATATTATGCCAAAAATGTTCTCAAATGTGTTGTTTTACCTTCAGTTTGGATTCTACATTGTTGAATTACTCGAAAATTACCTTTTTCATGCATTTGTGAGAAGTGTCCATCTTACCCGCAGTGTCCGTCTTTACCTACCTTCCCCTATAAACTTGACGAGCGGGCCAATTGTACACTTAAACTCTCATTCTAAGCCGGTGGTGCTTAACATATATTAATGGTTCCATGTCTTAATACAAAGTATTTGTCCTAACACAGAGCTCTCCAAACTACAACCTGCGATCCGCATGTGGCTCTCGAGAGCCTGTAATGTGACCCGAAATGAGTTTGCAAATGGCAAATAAATAAGTCTATTATTTTAACTATTTTCAACACACAACATATTTGATTTCAAAGTATAAACTCTAACTACAATAATAGATGGCTGCATGAATTCGATAGATTGACTTGGTATTTTCGAATCAAAGCGAAATTTAAACCTTCTGATTAGCCAAAGGTAGCATCAAAAAGGCCTTTAACATCATTATTTGCGAAGCTATGTAGCCTGCGAACCTTGGTAAAGTTTGGTCATACAAACCAGCTGCAGCAAAGCATTATTATTTGGATACTAACTAACGCTAACAGTGGCGGATTAATGGTCGGAGGCCCTAGGCGGTAAGACGAGTTTAGGCCCCCGTGTAAATGGTAAATGATGTCCGTTGGGGGGGGGGGGGGGGGGGGTACTAAACTGGGTGTTGTGAGATTGAACAGTAAACTTGAAATACCGTCGGGGGCCCCTTCGATCATCAGTCACAGGTCCTAAAAATTTTGCTGAGGGGGGGCAAATAATTCGCCAGCCTCGGGGCCCCAACGTCCATCCTTCCGGGGCCCTTGTCGCTAGTACTCTGTCCATACTATAGAATGCTGATCTACGGGGCCCCTAAATCGGCGAGGCCCCAGGCGAGCGCCTAGTCCGCACACCGTTAGATCCGCCACTGAACGCTAATATATCTGTATGCGTCCTGACGCAATTGGATTAACGCATGATGGTTAGGAAATTTGCAACCCAAATTTTGGTTAATGCAAAACTGCAAAACTGTTAATAACTTGCAATAAAGCAGTATTGAATTGGTACCATTCGTGTACATCATTTATTTACTTTTTAAATAGTATCTATTGTTATTGAAAATATCATTTGTTTCAATTATTCGTAATAATAAACATCAAAAGTAGAATACACATATAAAAGCATTGAGTATTGCATATGAATTAGAACAAATCACAACGATTTTCATTATCCTTATTAGTAAAATATTTTCCAATAAATCTTTTATTGCATAAATCACGCACACAAACAATGTGTTTCGCCCTAGCCAAAAGCGGCAAGGCCATATTGATAATCCAGTGGAACATATTTAAATTTAAAATGACCCCCCCTGCCCCCTGTACCATCATAAAACTAATGCAAGGCCATTCGGGCAAGGATAATGATCTGCATTTCCTTAAACATATCGTGCCCTACACACCACATTCTTGAGAAATATGAATCCATTCTGCACGGCAACATGTCACAACACTTTGCCAGCGTGCTACTCGCAACCCAATTCCATGTACCTTATGGGTTGGCCGCGGCGCGACAACAACCAAACCATGCATGTAAATAATCATTCACCCTATTAATACACCTGTGCTTCCTTTGGCGATATCAAACCGAGACGAGACGGTTGTTGATACAGCGGTTCTTGCTTGACCCACTAACACGCCGCATGTACGTTGCGCGCCTCAGGGACAGGCCATTTTGACAAAGGGTCCGCCATTCGTTCACTAAGGTCCTGAATGTATGTGTGTATGTGTGTGTCCTCCCATGAGTCCCCCGTCTGCTGACAAATGATGCCCGCAGTTCAAAGACCTTGGCTACTAGCACTCACCGTGCGAGTGCGTCAAACGAATGGCCGATAAAGATCGGTCCTCTCACGAGCATACATGATTGGTTCGCTTTGTCGGGTAGTTGTACCTGGGGAACTCATGGTCAATGAGTGGAACAAATCGGTTTGGAAAAATGTGTTCCACTGGACCGTAGAAAATGTGTAGAATGTTTAAACAAAGCTTCGTTCCGCACGTTGTTATGCTGCGCGGATCCTTAACCTTTATGGTGACAGATTCTTTTGGATGATTAATCGAACAACAGCTACTACTGCTAGCACCTGCTACTGAAAAGTCCGTTATCCTTGACTGTTGTGTCCTTCGAGTTTCAGGTTGCTTGCTCCGGTTAATTTCGGGACCATGTCTAGCGTAATGGTACAAGGATCCGGCTTACTTGCTTGAAAGTACTTGCGACATGGTCTCCCTGTCGGTCACGGTGCCGTTTGCGTGCAGCCACAGTTGTATGCGCGTGGCTGACTCAGACAACCCCCCCCCCCTACACATATCGGTTCCGGAGATGATGATAGGTGGAAATATAATTACCGTTAAACCTCGCCCAACCCCCGACGAGTTCTTGTGATGAAACCGAGAAACGACCAATTTCCTCGCCGAACGATGTCAAGGTAAGGGATGTTTGATGGGACCAAAACCTGGCAATCTGTACTGAGAGAGGGCGATGGACGCCCTGATAAAGTAACCTTCGACACGCACCGTTATTAAACTAACAACAACAAAAAACTTGTTTCCGATTAGAATATTTCGAGCCCAATTTCAAGGAGCCTCATTCCATCGCACAGCATGTGATGTAGAATTGGGCTCGATATTTCATTGACACGCTGCGACAAACAGTGGCACTTTTTACGACGAAATAGCCTTGAAGGATCTTCAACTCCCGTTGTGCCACATTTTACGCAACTCATCCCCCCTTCTCCCCTTCAATGTCACCCATTTCCGGAGTCTACTCATCATCGTAGCGAACGATCCTGCCCCGTGTGGTATCATTTTTCACGGTCGATTTGATTTAATGTTGTCCTAAACTACCACACAACGAGGTAACGGAGAACGGAGAAATGGTTCTCCAAGAACCGGACCGGATAGTCATCATTCCAAAGAATTCCCAGAGCGCACCGGACCAGTAATTGGTGACCTTCGTTAGTTGTGATAGCTGACCGAATAGGTTAGTGTTCCCGCGTGGGAATAGTTTTTTGGAAAACTTTGCCCGAATATCTTGGGAAAATTGGGTCCCTTAGGTTCCCCTCACGGTGTGTCTGTGACTTTCACTGCCTGGTAGTATATAGTATTAGTAAATAAGGCTTGGAGCACACACACACACACACAGCGAGTTGGAGATTGATTCAATTACATGAAACAAAAATAACAACATATTTCTCTCCGTAATATGAAGTCTAGCACAGCTAGATCGGTATCCTTTGGCCATTTTATGCGCAGACCGTATATTTGCTTTCTATCGCATTTCCATCCTGATCAAAGTTGAACGAACTCTGGCCGGACTATCATGATATACCGATGGTCGCACTGATCCGCAACGTACGACACTTGTAGTATGACAATTTCCGGTCACTGAAAGAGTGATTTATATCAATTACGGTGGTTCAGATTGCTATCGTCTCTGGCGTGTGCAGTGGAATTGAAATTCCTCATACACAGAACCGTTCGTCTGATGGCATGCCTGGAAAAGCAAGCTGCATCGAACGTACCATTTTACAGCAGGTGGTGACAGATTGTACCCCATCATCGCGCACTGTTGCACTGCTGTAACTGGATAGATTCAACAAGAATTCTGTCCCAGCTTTCACACCCCCTTTGGAACGTAGAAGCAGTTCAACGACCCTGCATGTATGTTTACCACTGGGTTGGGAAGTTTAATTTTTCAGCCTCAATCTCTCCCATCCCCCAGACCCATTACTCCCGATGTTTGCGTTGATCAATTATTTACCGGATGGCTGACGACCAGGTGGCTTCCCGTACTACGGAAGTGTATTCGTCCAGTGGGGCGCTGTTGGTACGTTTATGTAATGGCTGAGGGTCCCGGCTCGCGGGTACCAACACATACGCGCGGGCCCAACTGGGACAATGACTTCCTGCCGGAAATCACCGAACCGGCAGGAAGACAAATTTCTTCAACTATACAACCACGAGTAGCCTCTTTCTCTCTCTCTCTCTCCTTGTTTGCCTCTGAGTTGGAGTTTAAATTTACAAACCCCCCCCCCCCCCCAGGGTTTTGCAACTGGGTGAGGAAACGGAAAAGAATTACGTACTTCAAAAGGGGTAAGCAGTACATTTCAATGCGAATTTAATTTTATAGTCACCGTGTACGGGAACGTAGCAAATTGGAATTAAGGGTGGGTTAATAAAAAAATTAGGTCAACAATTTAGGCGCATTGGTTAGAAGAGTGATTGTTACCAAACATGACAATAGATATCCACCATTTTAATGCTTTGGAGACTAAAAAGGGCCCCTTCAAGAAAGTTGCATGACGCAGAAGCAACTTCTTGGACCATTGTTCGAAAAGAAAACGACTCCACTGAAAGGAATGGGATTTTCCTACTGGTCAGCCCGCCGTGGGTTCATCAAACCTTTCGGAGCTCCATCGGACCCACCGGTGCGGACAGTGACTCCACCGTTTTTTGAGTGTGTATGTGTGTGGGGCATGGTACTTATTTACTCGGCTTCCGAACACGCTCTCGCTCACATACACGGTCACTTTCAGTCGTTCGGAGGTCCTGTGCCGTGCAACACTTTTCCCTGCAACCAACACAGACCTTCCTGCAACCTACCGAGGCACAGAAACACACACACACACACACACACACATGTTCATTTTGACCATAGGGTACCACCGTAGGCCCAGGGACCCTGTACTAAGATTAGCATGAAGTGGCCAAGTGTTGACGGTTTATATACAAATTCCTACACATGGCAGGCAAGCAGGCAGGCCAGCGTTTGCCTGGGGGCGCCGGCAGGGCAAATTGGTTAACGCAAACCGCGTTCGGTGCTGAAAACGCGGTGCTGCCGCCAACGGTCAATTACATTTTTATCGATTTGATCACAGACCAGAGAGAAAGAGAGAGAGAGGGGAAAAAGAGCAAAAAGAGAGGGAAAACCATTCGAGTTAAAGTGCTGAAGGTGAACGCCGAAAATAATGTCCGATGGAGATGGATCGAACAAAAGTGGAGTTCAAATCGTCCTTTCAAAAGTGTTAATAGAGGTAACAGTGTGAATGTAAAAATGAAATTTTGGGGATTTATTTAACAATAAGCCGAAATATTCGGTTGTTTTGCTCCAAACTATTCAAATTCGAAAAACATTATAAAATATATTTAAAGATAATAATTTTATGGAGAATGCAATCACAATCGAAAGTAAGTAGTTAATTAGTTTATAGTAATGTTTAATGTTGAATAGTGCGCTGACAGATAAAGTAAGAAGCACATTTTTGTATTGGAAAACTGATACAAAAAATATTTAAAAATCGTTTAAGCACAAGTTCAGTAATGTACAAGTATCAAAGTTCAACTTGTGTCTGCGAACTATACTTTCGATGCATCACCTTGTGTCAATAATACCTTAAACTCTTCCTTCGAATCTGAGCTACTCTATGTCAAAGTCAAGTTGGCATATCTTCAAAGATCACCTCTAATAGACTTCATAGCATCTCCAAGAAAAAATATCTTCACTATGCTCCTTCCTCTAATGAGTGCCAAAGACACTAAAGACACTAGCCATAGGTTTGCTTAGCACAGCTGCAATCTCCCATCATCTAACCGCGCGTCTCCCATCATCTGAACGAACCCAACACTACACCCCATAGCTTACCACTCGTGCAGATTCCATAGCGAATGGTACGGCGTGTGCCGGATCGACTCGATGCTGTGGATCGGGACGGCGACTTCGTATTCCACATGTACGTCGGACCGTTCCAGGGCCGGGTGCGAGTTGGAAACGGTACGAGACATTTTGTACGTGCTTGCGTTAGAAGGGTTGTGGTGTGGAACAGTGCTACCTGTGCTGCCGCCGGTCGGACCTTGGCGGCCGCCAAGTGCCGCCTCGAGCAGATTATTACCGGTGCCGACGTGCCCGTGGGTCGGCGGTTCGTACGGCTGCGGTGCGTACCCGTGCGACGGATGGTAACCGCCGTGATGGTACTCGTTCATCGCACTGCTGGTGCTGCTGACCCCGTGGCTGCGTGTTCCGGTTGCACCACCGTACTGTACCAGCATCCAGGGAACGCGGAACTTTCGAAACAAACCCACCAAACGGTCCCCCCTCCCTTAACCCCTGCTTACTTCGGCCGTCTTTCTTCACTGTAACCTTTAAAAAATCACTTTCACAAAGCTTAATCGGAGGCGATTTGCCCCACGTTACATTCACTCGAATCAATCACCCTGCTACCATAAGCCACTGAATGTTGTTCCAGCTAAAAGGACACTAGCGCCTCTAGCACAACCCACTATTAGAGGCTCACTCACACAGTGCCATTGGAGTGAGATGCGGTGGTGGTTAACCGCGACTGCGACCGAACCCGACCACGACCAAACAGCAACTGAGCCTTGCTGGACTGTGGACGTTCGGCGCTGGTGAGGACCCAGCTTGACCGCAAACGACCAATTCGACCACCTCCGGTCCTTCTCCACCTTTACGGCTTGACCACTGCTCTCCCCTGGCCGGTGGAGAGCGGTGCACATAGCAAAGGGAGCAAACGTGTGAAGTCAATCATTGCCTCACCTGTCCTCCCCGTCCCACGTTCCTCCGCCCTCGAATTCAGGACGAAATGTGTAGCTGTGTGTGAGTGTGACTCGGGTGACACGCAAACGGACATGAATAAGCAGCTGGACGACCGACGTCCGAGCTATTATTTACTTCTTGGCGTTCGTGCCGGTAGGAAATGGGAAGAATTGTAGGCAAAAGAACCTCTCGAGGATTGAAACGGGGCCTCCTTTTTTCCACCCCATGGTCCTAGAGCTTAGATGAAGTCGCGTGTTCACGAATAGAACACTACAAGAAACACCACCAAGGCTCATAGGTCCACAGACGCGTTAGGCGAAGCTTTTTTAGAACGGAGAAGAAACGCCACTTTGGTCAGCAAAGGCACCTCTACTGTTACCGTTTGCGTCCCTACGCAAACACCCAACGGCCTAATGAATTCTATCGGGTATGTACGAACGCTACCTGCTCTTGTATGACTGTGACCCCATACCTACCACTCTATTTACTGGCTATTCTAGCGCCATCTTAAACACAAACTCACGAGCGAAAAACACCCCCGTCGGGCGCCATTGTGCGTGCAGTTAAAACATTCCAAGACCTCCACTACCACCTCGGGGCTAGGACCGCGCCAATTCTCCCCGAGGACTTCGTTCGTGTGAATGTGTTACCCCCAGCTTTATAGCTGATGGAGATTCAAGACACGCGTTCTGCGACAAAAGAAGGCAAACAAAACTTGGCGCTGTGTCGCTTGAAGTCTCGCAAACCGATTCCCTGCTGGTGGAGGAGCAGTAACGTTGTTATCGATTGGGCGGTGTACCGGCCAGGGACTACTTTTAAGTGGACCCCTTGGCCGTCTCCAATCAAGAATGAGCACGGTGGAAGCAATGTGGAGCGAACGTGTTACTTGGGACTCGCTGCGGTGGTGGTGGTGGTTGTGATTGTGGGATGAGTTAATACGGTTAAGAGGTGAAATGCGGGATTTTGGTTCATGCAATTGTTTGGCCATTTGTTTGTCGTGCAAACCGTGACGCACTTTTCGCTTGACTAAAGCGGGTCAGCAGTGGGTGTGGGAATAGTAGGGCAGTTGTGGTTTGTGGCCCTTGCGCAGCACGAAAGCACCGTACAGAATACAAACTAATTATAATATTTAAATGTAAGGATGTGTTGTTTTTTTTAATGATTGTACGCAATGATAAGATAAAGAAAAGATGAGGGAACGAGATCGAATATATGCTAATTTTATCAATAGTACGTGTTAAATCACCAAGGATAAAAGTATGCAACACAGCAACAATGTTAATCAAAGATTATGAGTCCTTGTCCTACATTTGACTATATAACTTTTTCAAAGAAGTTATTCACAATTTTGCTACATAATACAGTGAAAAGTATATAAGTGAAAACCTAAGCAACCAGTAAGGGGTTTACAGTTACCAAGGCTAGTCGACTCATGGTACCTATATAAGACCCAAGGTGGAAAATTAATACAAACAAATCTATTAGACTGATCACTCATGGATTTCCTTTCCCAGGGAATACCTATCCACCTCTAGGTCTAATAATAAAGCTATGTAAAATAGTAACAACTTAAGTGGCCAAGGCAGAGCCATCTACTTCTGAGCAGCTCGTTTACTTACGCTTAAAGATGATAGTCCCGATATGAGAACAATAAACCCCAAACAAAATCACCGTCAGTTGTGTTAATGTATTCAACGATCTGAATAGCTCAATAAATGGTTGACTTAATCATATGTTACTAAAAATAGGATTAGCAGGTCTCGTGATACAGTCGTCAAGTCGTGTCAAGCCAGCAAATATTTCCGTCCTGCGTTCAAGTTCAAGCCTCGTACAGACTCGATCCTATTTACATGTCTGTCCTGTGCTAAGGGCAACCCAACAAAGTCGTTAACAGCGCCGTGGGAGGTAGTTTTGAGCCTTTTCTTTTCTCATATTTGCATTTTAAAGAAAAAGAATAACAGAAAACTGTATCTTGATTTCAACAAAGGAACTTGAGAAATTTACACTTTTTTACTCAAAATACCTCAGAATGTGGGGAATTTTGAAAGCAAATGATGATTTTGGTTTATTTTAGTACATAACCAAGTTCTTTTGATTTTTATTCAAAAGTTTTCATTTGCATTATCGAGGTAGAGTTTACATTGATCGTCGGGATCTATGTGTCAAATCAGTACAATTTACCCAAAGTTGATTTTGTAGTTGTCCCTTATAGATGAAAGAGACAAAATTCAATTATTACATTCTATATTCGAGGGGAAAATTAATCTTTATTTTCTTAATTCAATCTAAACAGCCCCTGATCAATCATTGAAACATACTACTTATCCAACTATTTCTACCGCTTCAATCATTTAACACGTGCAAGCATGATTTTTTCATACAGTTGTGAAGAATATCTTCTATTGCTTAGTGAAAAAAATAATGTGAAAAAGTATGTTTTACTGGTTGAAATTCCTTCCAGCATTACGAGCCTCCGTATGGGGAACCATTCCCATTTAATAAATAATTCCCATTTTTAGACATTTCCCAAGAGGCGGTACCACCCACTCACCCTTCCCTAAACTCAATACTCACGATTCCACGATTGGCAGAAAGGAAACTGTTGAATCCAGCGTCCGGATGGTGGTGTTTCCTCGCACCACCACCTTCTCCCGCGTGATCCGTCTGTACGTTTCGTCTCGTCGCATCCTTGGCAGACCACCACACAGCCAAACAAACACCACTCACACACACACAGAGCGAAGCACAACAAATGCGCACCCAAAAATAGTACCAAAAGGATACGCGTGGCGGTGGGTGGTGGTATGACGATACTGGGATAGCGGGCTTTGGCACTAATGTTTAGGTTTGGGGAAGTAGAGGAAGTAGTACACATCCGCCTGGCAGCAGTGGGTGCCGTTCGTGCCTGGACTGGATCGTAAAAATCGATTCCAGAGGAGTATTGGTGCGGTGCAAAAATTGCTTTTCGCGCGTATAGTATGAGGCTTTTCTTATTACACCACTTAAGACACACACATTCTGCACAACTGCATCAGCCTTTTCATCCACGTATGGTGAGCTTTACGCTACTGTATCACAACTAACAACTCTAAACATTGTCAAGGAAGCAAAAGGAATCGGCGCTCTTTGTCACATCAATTCCTCACATTCACTAGAGCAAACACACATTCTTTGTGGTTTTTGTTCACCCACTAGCTCAGCATCCAGCATCACAACACGGTATGGAGCAGCAGCAGATTGTGCGTTCGACTCAATTAAAGCGTTAGACGACGCAAGCAGCAAGAAGCCTTTATCGCCCACGATTCATTTTCTCATTGAATTAGCGGTCACGGCTCACGGAACCACAAATAATGGTGCAGAATGTATGCAAATAATGCGAGTAAAGTGGAAGCAAGCGTAGCAGAGCGACTAATACCGACACAACACACACTCTGAGCACCGGAAGCGGTTGATATATACGGTTCGATGAAAATCTCCGCCCAAAAATACCGGGGGATTGCTAACTATGGATCGTCTTTAACCAACAGTCAAACACTTGTGATGCGTAGAAAGGGCACAAGCCGGAAGATAACCCAATCTTTGCATCTTCGCATGGACGTGCCTCCCAACTTTGTGGACGACGGTGAGCACATTGACACTTGACTGAATGCAAGGACATGCGCAGATTTCAAGCACCGGCAGCCGACTGACTGACGGTCAGTTAGTTCCCGTTTAAAGGGATGGTCCGCGGCATCGGCTGACGCAGGGTGCAATATATTCGCATGTATGTGTGAGTATGATTTTATGTCTATGGCAAGTCTTAGACAAACTGACCACCATCGAGTGCAGGAGTTGCAGGACATGCACTCTAGGCAGTGTTGCATGTTTCATCGGTCAATGGAGCCAATGGGGATCGGAAAGTCTATGACGGCATTTTAAATATTTACCAACGAACTGGAGAAGGTGCATTTAAAAGCATTTAGCCTGTACTAGCTATTAAAATGAAGAACAATATTTGAACACTTTAGGATATAAAAAAGGTATGCATTGTCTTGTAAAGTTGGTTAAAATTTTCATTTGATTAAGATGTTGTCAAATTCCAGCAACGTATTAAATAAATTCAATGTTGGGTACGGTACGTGCATGCAAATGACCAAAAAAATCAACTCATTTAATGGTATTGTTTTTGTCAACACCAAATGTGTTGACCACCTTTTCCATAATTATTAAATGTAAGTTGTTCACTTTTTATACAATTATACCTTTATATTGAAGTTGTGTAAAATTGTACATAAGTGTCATTAAAAAGATTTTCTGTTTTTTTTATAAATATGTTTTTGTAGCTTTTCACATTGAGATTCAATAATTGAATTATAAGTAAATATTATTAACCCATTCAAGATGTAAAAATAACAACAACAAAAGAAGTGAAATATGAAGAAAGTGATAATGCGAGGAAGAGATAAACAGAGGGAATAAAATAAACTCACAATATTAAACAAAGTAATATAAATGAACAAGCGTTTGATAGAACTTAACTGAGCAATGTTAAACCATGAAAACAGTCATAAAAGTAACAAAGAAAAACTCAATAACAACGAGTTGATCCATTAATACGCAATGGGTACATTTTACATACTCAGAACACAGAAAAGAAACTTAACAACAGCTGTATTGCATGTCAAGAAACTTTACTCAATTTTGAGGTCTCACAACCCATAACTAGCAAACAAATCGAAACCATTAACGAATCATGCTAATCAATCATTATTTACATCGCCGGAAGGGAGTACAAGTTGTGGGGGTGCCTTTTTGATGCTTCCGTATCGAAAAGCTCATCGTAGCACGGATCGTTGTCTATCAATATACTTGACCCACTTACTGCCAGTACATTAACCTGTCCCAATTTGGGGTTGACATTGAAACCAAGTAGTCGAGGTAGGTTAGTTAATGATTTTGGAAATTTATACCTTTATCGCAAAAAGCTAATGAAATACTCCAATAAACCCTCTCCCAGTATTGAATTTAGACTGCAAAAATAAAAAAAAATACTCTACTCACATTCTAGTTCGCCGGAATAGCACCCGGTCCGAGGCCACATTCTCGAACAGTTGCGGCAGTGAAGGTATCGATGAGAACAACATTTCTTCTCGTTTTAACAGGGTTTTTTTTCTTCTTCTAAACTATACGATCATTCGATCAACTTTGTAAACACTTTACATACTAATTAAACACGTTTAAACCTAATAAAGCACATGCTCGCGGTCAGTCCGTTCCGAACGCACGACACGATTGTGCCACAGAGTGTCTTCTTTGTCCATGTGATGGCAAGTAACGACTGTTGTTAACGTTTCGTTCGTTCTATTCGTTTGTGCCATGGGTTGCTGCGTGCGGCAAGAATGTTTATCGTGCATCAACAGATTGCTATGGCGATAAAGCGTCATTAGTACAATAGCCGGACGCTGACGGCAATGGCGCGCGTGTCGTATGCACGTTGTCCGTCTGGAGGAGTGGGATCTTTTCTTCGGAAAGATTACCTAAAACCAAAGATGAGGAACATAACTGGTAAAACTAAATGTTAATTTTATTTCCTTTTTTTTGTATCAGTTATGGTTACTAAAGTTTTGATAGAAATGTACAGCAAGCCCTATCATACCTACTCGTCACTGTCCCCTTCGGAACGATTTCCACCCTCGGCACTCTTCTCGCTACCCGACCCTTCATCGCCCGACCCCGATGCGGACCCGGAATTGGATCGTGACCGCGTTCCGCGCGAACCCTCCGAACCTGACCCGGCCTCACTGTCGTCCGAGTCGGCCAACGATTTGAGCGCCTTCTTCTTGTCAATGTTCTTCTTGCGTCGGCCCGTCTCCACGTCCGAGCCCTCCTCGTCCGACGAGTAGATGCCCGCGTTCCCTTTCGCACCGCTTCCTTTCCCCTTGTCACCCTTGAATTTGTTCTTGATAGCGGCAATCGATATGCCGCCCTCGTCATCCGAACCTTCGTCGTGGTGGTACGCATTCCCAGCGATTCCTGCACCCGAGTCCCGGCCTCGCTTCGGCTTCGAGGAAGAGGTTTGCTTCGCCCGCATCGCCATACGCAGCTTTTCCTCCTCCTTCTTGAGGTTCTGTTTGCGGTCCGCGTCGGGATCGAACCCGACCTGCGTGAGGATCTTGATGCCGGACGTTTTCTGCGACCGATCGGCCAACGAGATGAGCATCTTCTGATGGGTGAACGATTCGGTCGAGTGCGGCCGGAAGGTAAGCTTGGTGCGGAACACGGACTGGCCCTGCAAACCCGTACCCTGCCGGATGAACAGATGGTTGTGGTCACCCTGCAGCGGCTGTTTGTACACGTCGAAAATTTCCGACCCAAGGTGCAAACTCATGCTGCCATCGGACCACTTCACAAACCGAGCGTTCGTTTCGCGCAGCGCATTGCCCTGCCGGTCGAAATTGTTCCTCCAGCGGATTGTGTTCTCCACCTTCAGCTTCAACCGCTGCCGACCTTCCTCGTCGAGCGTTTCCTCCTCGTCGATTTCATCCTCGTACGTGTCCACATCGAACGGGCGCGTCTCCACGGACAAGAAGTTGGGCAGCTTGACGAAGTGAATGTCTCGCCCCAGATCGGTCACGATACGTGGAATCTCCACATCGATGCGGGTCTCGGGGATTGGTTCCGGTTCCGGTTCCGGCTCTTTCGGTTCCTCCCAGCGGGCCAGCCGGTCCCGATTGCCTTCCTCGTCCGATGACCGGCGATCGCTGTCCCGGCTTCTGCTACGGCTACGGCTACGTGATCTAGAGCGATTTCTAGACTGTTCCTCCTTGCGCTGTTCGTCTTCCAGGTCGTCCAATTCATCCCGCTCCCGGCCGGACTCTCCCCCGGCGCCCTCGTCCGAGCTGATATCATCAGCGTCACCAAACAGTGCATCGGCAGTGACATCCTTGCCCTTCGCACCACTATCCTTCACCGGTCCTGCCTCTTCTTCCGAATCTGTGTCGATGAGTTTGTTTTTCTTTTTCGCCTCCATTTTTGCACCCTCATCGGAGTCGGAATCGCTGAGCACCGCACGCTTTCGCTTTTCGTTCACCGGTGACTGTACCGATCCGGAACGACTGCGCGCAGAACCGGAACGAGCCGAACGGGAACGGGAGCGGGATTTACGCGAAGGCGAACCCGGCGAACCGGATGCGGGCGTGCCGCTCCGGGATCTGTTGACTGGTGTTCCACTGCCGGAACGATTTTGTGGTGTGCCGCTGCGTGAACGGCCACTTCCAGAGCCCTGCGAGCGGGAGCGAGAGCGAGACCGCGAGTGTCTCGAACCGGAACCAGACCGGTGCGAACCGGCAGGCGAACCAGAACCGCTGCGCGATCGACTATGCCGTTTCTGTGCACTGCCCGGTGTGGCGGACCGGCTCCCGGAACGTGACCGGGCACCGGAACCGGACCGGGAACGCTGTGAACCGGCCGAATTCGACCGACTTCTGTTCTGCGTCGGTGTACCAGAACGTGAACGCTGAGGGGGCGAGTTGGATCTGCAATCAAAGGTCAGTTGTAAGGAATGGGTGTTTTTAAAAGGCACTGAGCAGAAAGACTTACGGAGAATCATGATGCTCCAGGGAAAAGCCCGGTGTAGGCGCTACTTGCGGTGTTCCGCTTCGACTCCGGCTTCTGCTGTTACTGCGACTTCGGCTCGGGCTACCACGACTCGAACCAGACTCCGAGCCTAGAGCAAGGGGCGATACAAACCAATCAATTTTCCGGACAAATTGCTCACTAAGGATTTGTCTTTCACTTACCTGACCCATCTGACTCTGTATCGTGGCCCATATTTGTATTTTCTCAATGAAATACGGCGGAATTAGCTTTGTTTTGCAAGCACGTCCTTAACTTTTCCGGACGCTTCGTTTGTGTTTGACAGCTGTGCGTCGCGAATCGGTAGGGGTACTGTCAAACGTGGAAAATAAAGTACGCAGCCAGTTTATAACATTTTTTAAAATATTTTTTACTTAAAGCAAATAGAATCTCTTGTTTTAAATTAAGTTCACGATTTTATTAGAATGATTTCCCTGTAAAGAAGTTAGCTGATACTTTCGATTTGAAAATGCGTCCCACCGTGATGTCCAACCGGTTATCACGTGTGGCCAGCCTGTACAAACGTCAAAGCGCAAGGCCACCACGGGGAGAAAAGAAAACAGACATATTTCGCGTTTGTTTTTCTCCGCTAGCTCCACAACAAGTCTCTTTTTCAACAAAGTTTTACATCACTTTCCGGTCCGCAAAACTTATCTCTACCATACAGTTTGGGTCCGGCACGGTTACCACTTACCGTCGATGCAGCAGTGAGCGCGGCAAGCGATGTGGAAATATGTTTCCCGTCGTATACGCGATGTGTACGACAAGACTGCCCATGTACTAGAGGTACGGCGCACCTGGAACTGTGGTGCAGGAGAGCGGTTCTGCGGTGAAAACCCGCCGGAAGACGGTACAGGAGCACAGGGGCAACATGAAGCGAATGGTCGGCGCTACTGTTTGCTTTACGTTGCCCGCCCGAACGAGCTCGGCGATCGGACGCAGCAGGAGTATGGCACGGGTTCGAACCAGTCCGATCGGGAGGGCACCCGGCGGAAGGAGTATCCCCAGACACCGTTCGAGCACTCCTGGCTTGGGGCAATAACATGGGTAAGTTCGATCCATCCTGCTGACTCATTGCGATAGGGAGCAAGCCTACCCGGAAAGCTTCTACAAAACGGGAACAAAAAGGCGCCCATCTAAATGTAAACAAATTCGCAATCACCTAATGATAAGATGCTTATCTGAGTTATTTTTGCGCTTGGCGTTTTATTCCTCTTTTCACAGACCAGTGCCATTATCTGTGGCTGGTACACCAGCCAGCTGCTCTGTCTTTATCGTCGCACCCAGCCGTTTGATCATCCGTCCCGCTGCGCCCCTTCCCAGCTGCTTCATGCGGCGGCTGAGCAGCGTAAACTTTCCGCCCGTCATTGCGAGGCACTGGTGCAGTACTTTGGGTTGCGCTCCAGCGGAAGCCTTACAGCACCGTATCCTAATCCATCGATCACGGATGGATCATCGGTGGCGGGAAGGCAGCAGCAGGGGAACACTCTGGTACAGCTGTTTGCACCTTTCATCCCTCGCGATGAGCACGACTTTGTGGACTACACCGACAGACATCGGGGTGAGGTGCAGCGTTTCGTTTTTCAAGTAAACAACGAAACAAAACCGACGGTTAATGCACCGCACGAGGAGTTTGTCTCGCAGCGTAGCACTGATCCGGTGGCGGACGTACCAACGAAGCCCGTGGAACAGCCGGAAACGGTCGAAGGGGCTTTCAAACACTTGGTCTCGGTGCTGGGAGAGATTGAGTATCAGCTAGGCTGCCGGAATCTGGAGCTGGGCGAGTATGCTTCAGCCGTTTCCCATCTGAAGCTGGGCACGAGCCATCAGCACGCGGGGGCCGCGTTCAATCTCGGCATCTGCTACGAGCAGGGCTACGGCATCCCGAAGGACATGGCTATGGTGAGTAATGATGCTCCTAACAATGGATAATTTATTTTATTATAATACACCCCACAATGTACTTTGACGATTGTAGGCCTTGGAATGCTACCAGCTGGCAGCGAAGCAGGGACACCCGCAAGCGATCTACAACGTTGGCGTCTTTCATGCGCGCGGTTTTGCTGGTTTACGTCCGAGTCGCTCGATGGCGAAGAAGTATTTCCTCGCCGCCGCCGAGCTAGGGCTGCAGGATGCAATTGTCGCTCTCGGACCAAAGTATCGTACCAGTCGGCGGGAATCGTTGGCCAGTGGCCAACAGCATGACAGCGGCTACGGGCTGCCATCGTTCCAGTTTGCACTCGAGAACGTTGACCAGTTCCACGCGGTAAAGCACAACGGTGAGCGGCCAAATGTACAGCTACAGCTTGTAGCATCCAGTGGATAGAGGAGCCCGGGGGGAGCAGTCTTTGGCGGCTGCCTCGTACGATCTTTGCTAGATTAGTACCTGTTTCCTGTGTTTTCTTCTCGGTTTTTTTTACGTTCCTGAGTTTTGTTCCTCGTTTCTCTTTATCTTTATCCACTCGTCATAAACGGTTCAGGTTTGTTTCCATTACAGTATTGCAAGTAAGCTGATCGTAGATGAACAGGCAATGTGTCAACCAATTTAAGCTTGTTTTGCGATCCAATGTTGTTGCAATTTCTTGTGGCAGCAAACGCAAACCGTTGGTGCGTAAAGATTTTTTTGTGGTGTTTGGGTTTTCGATTTTGGTGTTACCGTTGGATCAGAGATCGTCATAAAAAAACAAAACAAAGGTAAACAAAACAAACGTTTGAAATGATTCAAACAATTTAAACCTGTTTTTTTGCCATGGTTATGCTTAAAATGTGTGATTTTATGTAAAATTACAACAGAAACTGAAGCCAATAAAGGTGCGTTGTTAGCGTCGAAAAGTTAAGATCTTCTCTGTATATATTACAACAAAAAAATCCAATTCCGTTTGATCAGTAATGTTTTTGGTAATTTAATTATATCCCAACCAATTCATTTCATATAAATGCGTCATGATGTGTGGAAATGGTAACAAAAAGAGAGAGAGAGAGAGAGAGAGAGAAAAGAAAAGCGTTCTCATCCACGATCGCATCACTAAACCAATTTGTTCCCGGTGTAATGAAGTGTGCTTCGAACGGAAACAGCAACCATACGCTGCTCTTATCAACCGTGCATTACCAATCATGTTCACTCGCGTAGCCACTCAGCTGGCCCTTTTTCAAAAACTTCCGCTATATAAAAGACCAAATCATCTCACCGCCACGTGACGGATGACCACACTAGGGGTTGGGTTGGGTGGTATGCGATTTTCTCCTCCCGGAGGCCCGGAAAAGTTATGACACCACTCACCACAAACACAGAAACGCCCTATAGATCCTATGGCCGGAAATCAATAAAGTTGGACTCAGCTCCCCCCGGGGTACGATGTGTTGCTCCTTATCTTCACGCTGCCTTTAGGTTGCCTCTTTTCGGTGGATTTATGTTGTTTTGTGCCGTCTTCCCCAGGCACGTCCACTAGGCCGTGCACGTTTCGGAAACGTTTCTTCTACTCCTGCACGCGTTGAACTTTGACCAAAAAGTTTCCATCCTCTAAATCCACCATCGAAGAAGAAATCAGGACGGCGCAGCCCAGCAAACATGCAAACCACGTGCGGGAAATTAGCCACCGGAAGCACCATTCCTCCAAAGTAACGTAAAAGCAGAAGCAGGGGAGACAAACGGAGCCGACAAACGAAAAAGTTTACAATCATCTTAAACTTTTTATTTATCTTCTTCTCATATTACAACAAACATATCCTTCGAAGATCTCTGTACCCGTTCTGGATTGCGTGTGTGTGTGTGTATCTGTGTAAGTGTTCCTGGGAGTGTATTATGTAGGTGTGTTCAGTTTTTTGCTCTCTCGTTGCTGCACCCTCGGTTCGACCGAATTCTGGGGGGGATTTACTTTCGTTTTGCTTTGTTCTTTCCGAGAAGGAGAGAGCAAGAGAGAGAGCATGTACTTCCGGAATTGTTTGAATCCACATCCGCAGCAACGTGCGCTCAGCCCTCATCCCCTCTGCCCGGTGCGTCATCATTTAAAGCCGCTAATCCTCTCCCCTCCACTCTGCCTGTTTCTTATCGCTGTTTGTCCACTAACGGTCCACTTATCTCCAATGCTGGTGGGAAGGTGGAACTGCGCTCACAATACAATACAGGCACCGTGTGCGTCACAACCGAACCGGAAGTGGAAAACAACACGGGAACTGTGGGTGTCTATGTGTTTTTGGTTCATTGCTTTTGCGGCCACAAAAGCGGATGAAATTAACCAAAATTCTAATCGAAAAATGCACTAATAGTTTGTGTGTTAAAGACTCACATTAAATCCATCTCTTAAAGCAAATGATCTGGATGGAAGGGTGAGACACTAACAGTTCGTTTCTGTTAGAGATTAGTTGTTTTGTGTGTGTGTGTTTTAAATGGATATTAACTGCATTTTGTACCATTCGTTTCCATCACTCGTAACATTTCCATGGGGTTTGCCTCTTTTATTTTCACCTACATTATCTCTCTCCATCCTCTCTCTCTCTCTCTCTCTCTCTCTCTCTGTCTCTCTCTCTCTCTATTCGCTACTTTATTATATCCTAATGTAACACTTCACTTTATACACGCTCTGTTTGGCTAGTTTTTTTTATTATCCCTCGTTTACACCCGGTGCTTCCGGTTAAACCGAGAACTGTTACCCTTATTCATCAACGTCTTGGGAAGATTAGATTGAAACAAAAAAAAAAAAAGAAGAAAAATAAATCAGAAGACAGCTACAGGATATTTCTCTATAGTAAGCTCATCATCACATTGTTGTACGTCGGGCAAATGGGGGAAGGATTTTCTGCACATCGATCACACGGATTCCCTATCCCGCTTCTGGCTTCGTTAGCCACGCGCTACCTTTGCTTCGATCGATTGGTTTCTCCGTACGTACTACGGTAGAACGTGGTGTACCATCACTTTCTTGTGAGTGTATTTCTTTTTTTTTCTTCTTTACAAATCTAAACTCTCGTCGCCATGACCGTTTCTTGTCTACTTTCTTTGGGTGTTTGCCGGTGACACGTGTTTCGGGGAAAGAGACTGCGACACCAACTACTTGCGCGCACACCTTCAACGCCGCGTTTCAACCCTCTCTTTCTCTCCCTTTTTGCGCCCTACAGTCCTCCCAGTGTCGGCTCATTGTGCCCTGCTAGCTGCAGTACTGTTAAATGCACGTTTCACGCTTCGTCTCGGTCAGCAGCACGACCGCTTCCTCCATCTCGCCGCACCGCTGCTGCACCAGCAGGTTCGGCTGATAGTGGAACGTTGGTGGGGTGGCCCCAGCCTGGTCGGGCGGGCTTGTCTCCCGGAGCGATGGGTCACCCGGCTGGTTCGGTTCGGTGGTAGCACTTGCTTCGTTGTGGTGGTCCTCCTGCAGCACTATCGAAATGGCTGGCAGCACGAGCAGCGGGGACGATGGAGACGGTTCGCCGTCCGGCGTCGGGGCAGGGGAAACGGTCGCACTCTCATAGTTTCTATTGTTGCAAACCGTACTATTATTATTATTATTAACATTAACATTACTTTGTTGCGTGATATTGCCACCACCACCGTTCGACAGTGCGTTCGTCGCCTGCTCCATACTGATGCAGCTGTCCCCGCTCGGGCTGGGGCTGGTCGGTGGCGGTGGACCGTACCGGTCCGGCCTGTCAATGCTGATCAGCGGTATCTTGAAGCTGTTCTCCGTCACCGTCGAGTTGCTGGACACCACGTTCGTGGCGAGCGTCGTGGCGGACGTCGTGTAGCACCGGGGCCGCCCGTTGAGATTGTTCTCCAGCATCACCACCACGTCGGTGGTAAGGTTGGGCGACAGCGAGTTCCGGCTGCTGGGCATGTTGCCAATCTGTTCGAAGCGCGGTGGAAGTGTTTAGAGGGAACGAGAGAGAGAGAGAGAGAGAGAGAGAGAGAGAGAGTAAGAGAGAGAAAGAAAGAGAGGGAAAACAATATTAACTATCATGTCGTAATCTCTTTTATCCTTGGGAATTGCTTCTTCTGGGTGAGATTTGGGTGGAAAGGATTGCTATCTTCGGTCTGGAATCGAAAACGGCACAACTACTACGGTAACAAATTCGAAAGAAGAAAGCATTGAGCCCTTTAAAGGGGGAAAAGGAAAGAACAGTCCAATGGGGCTGTCGAATCAACGAGACATCGGGCACAGAAAGCAAACACGTATGGCACACAATCAATTCTCCGAGCTTCTTCTCGGGGGAAGGTGTCCATTAGCAAACAACTTTATCATTACGAATGTACCGGGTGGGAAGGAGGAGACAGCGCGGACAACAACAGTACACACAGGACAGACTGGCAAGCTGAGCCTGGCATCACGTGCTGGATCGTTGTAAATGGATCGTTTTTCACGTACCGAACCGATCACTCTCCTGCCCGGAGGACGGAGATATGGTGCGGGCATGGTAACCTCATTACACTCTCCACATTCCTATCAACTGCTGCCGGAACCGACTGCTCCCATCAATGCTGCCCTTTTTACAATCGACGCAGCGTTTCGTTTCAATCTGCAGCTGGTCGGGAGCACTTCTGAGAACAGGGAAGAAGCAGGGTTTGCTCGAAATGCTGCAGAGCAGATGCTACCGTATTGCTGCAACCATATCACAATCCTTTCCACGGTTGAGGGTGACCCATCGGTCAAGATTAAGGGACACACTACCGGGTGGGATGAAAAAACACGGGTATCTAATGTATCGGAATGCGCTGCGGGTTGAGAGGATTAAAGTGAGGAAGTAGTCATTTCTCTCCGCCCTTCTCGTTGCAAGTGTCTGTGTGCTTACTTTGTACGTCCAATACACGACGGTGGTCCAGGGTATGATGCTTACGATGGGTCGCTGCTGATGAGGGGGAAGCAGAAGAAAGACAACTTACATTACAACGCACGGAAGCGTGAAACAAGGGAAGGGAACGCAATAGTACTGGTGTAGTGGTGTCTGCAACGTTTTGCTGTAATCAAGCGCTGGTAATCAAATCGATAACAATATAACACAGTTCGTTTGAGCTCGCAATGGATCATGTTGGCAAACACAAAAAAGAGAGACAAACAAGGAAAGTATTTCGGTGTTCGCCTCGTACCACTTGCCGTTGTTTTCCGCTCGCCGAAGATCTCGTTAAGATGGATACGTACGAGATCAAAGATTGGCGGCTTCCAAGCGCTTTGCTCGCGGAAAAGGGGGAGGTGAGGCTAACCGATGCCAACAGGGCGGCACGGTTTCCAATCAAGTTGCCATTAAAGCATCCACCACACCCGAAAAACTGGCCTCAATCGACCGCCCACTTGCCGATGCGTCGAGAGGATATGAAACGAAACTATCTGGCAGAGGCAGGCACTGAGTGCTGATGTAGGTCAACTGCAAAACAACCCGCACCAGAGCGTTTCGAGATTGCGAAGTGCCTTCACTGGGGCCAGTCTGCTGAAACCGGACGATCCTTATCCAACGCTAATGAAATGGAATAGCGTAAAGGGAGCTGCCGATTTGTAGCTAGGACAGCGTTTTCCGATGCATGATCCGATGGGTTCCTTGGAAGTAGGGTGAAAAAGCACCAGCTTCAGCTGGGAGTTTTCGGTCGCTTCCGGGGAAACTGAATGGTTCCTCTCGAAACGAAATGAATGGACAAAATTCAACCGTCTAGGGACAATGGCTGAAGGGAAAATGCTGGCCTTACCTGTAGGGAATTTCGGCGAATGCAGTTGTCACTGTACCGTATACTGTTGTTCGCGTGCAGTGTGCCCCGGAATCGGGATCGTTTCGATTGCATCATCGACCGTGCACGTAGCTGAAAGTGGATGAAACGTTGAAGTTAATAGTTAAATAATAAAAAAAAAACAGGATAATCAACCATTACATTTAAGCAAAAAAAGCCTTTCCGGCACCACTTTCCTTCCGCTGGTGAGTGGCGTACGTAAAGAGCAGACGTAAAAAAGAGAAAATCTTCATCCTGCGCCCGCATGCTAGACCCGTGTCTGTATTTTTTTTTTAAACAGCGAATCCCCACCAAGAAGCTCTCAAAGCATCATAACCTAAAGGTTGTTTTCTTATGCAAGCACGCTTGTTGCGCAAGCACGCGTTTCGCTTTCTTTTGCCTTTGTTGTTTGGGCGGTTTGGGACAAAAGTTACGCTGCTGCATGCTGTGTTCGTGGAATTAAATACCATGGCGTGGTGGGGGGAGGGGGGAGGTTGATTCCCAAGCTCTGTACTCCATAGGGTTTCTCGCTTACTTTCACGTGTGCGGCAGGCATTTTTGTTTTTTCACCAGGGCGCACAAACAACACATTTCACTCTGGTGTTGTTTTTTTTATTATTTTGGTTTGATTTCACCGATGGTGTAGCGGTTTCTGTACAACGGATCAGCAGGTGGAGAAGGAAGTGCCGATCGGGCAACCGTGTGGGATGGTATTTTTGCGTCAAAGTTGAACTTTTTTAATATTCATAATCAGCAGTTGGAAACCGCAAAAACCAGACTCTTCATTTTAAACCAGCAACGGTTTTTAATGATGATGTTTTTTTTTTTTTACTTTCTTTTCCCCAAAATCATTGAATGAGAGTACATTTTACGTAAGATAAAATGCGTTTCTTAAATTTTTTGACAATTCATTTTTGTTAAATTTTTCACACAAAATTGAAGCACTTTTTTACTCTTCAAGTCGTTTTTTTTCGTTGCTACAACGTGCCATAAATCTAAGGCTTTTCTGGAAAATCCTACAAAGGACGAACCACAAAAATGGGATGACTCCACTAACCTTATTCCCTTGGGTATGATGGTATCGAAAAACAAAACCCTCCAAAACCGAAAGCAATCGTACGGACAAGGGATTTGCTTGAAGGTTTAAGGGATAAGTATCTCAAGCAATGGTGCAATGATGTTGTAGCGTAATATTTCAGTGATATGATACGTAATTGCTTTTTCAATTCAGTTGATACAATTTTTGGCACCCAGCAAGGAAGAGAGGTTTAGTAGAGTGCTTGCTGGTCGGCTCAAGCAGCTGTCTAAAAATATCACCGTACCGAAGGCGGTAAGTGATGTGCCCAATACAACTTCGATGAGCAGCAAAGAAGTGTTTGGAAATTTGTTATTGGCGAGACGAGACATTTTTTTTAGCACCCAATTTTTGGTCACTCACTTGGTCACGACATTTTCTCTCAATGATAAACACGACATTCTTGGAATATACTTGGTGTGTGGTCCCAAGAAGCAAAATGAGCATGCTATCTCGTTTTGTCTGGTTTGATGGTGTGTCGGGTCAAAAAGAGCGAGAAACCATGCTAATTTTGTTGCTTGGAACCACTCGCACGCACCGCATATCTCCCATGAGTATCGCGATGATCACCGACTGAAAATGTCGCGACTAAGTGACTGACTAAGAGTTGGTTGCACACAATGTCACCAAGCATGTGATGATCGCAACAACCGTTTGAGTCTCACCTCTAATCATCACAGTAGAGCTCGTGATGCTGACATGTATTTTATTTCAGCCGGAATTTGTCATAACAGTTTTGCAGATTTGATCACTATAAAAAAGTCATGACATAGTGACTGACCAAGCGTTGGTCGCAAAATTGTCATGAAGCATGCATTGGTCACACCACCCGTTTTGAGGATCACCTCCAATTATCAAAAATGAGTACATGACGCTGATATCGATTTCGTTTCAGTCATATTTTTTATGAAATTGACAATGACATTTTGCAGCACTGATTTTTTATATCCCAGTTGCTGTCTTCTTAAATTGATTAAAAAAAGTAATCCTTAATTATACGATCCCCTAACGAATGTATCTTTAATAAACAGCTCCACACCACACAAACAGACCACCGGTTCATGAAAAAAAGGATTCCAAAACAGGACCGGTTCACGCGAAACGATAGTGGCTATCAGGTAACGAAATCTGAGAGCTCGAAGCTATGTACCGAAGAAAAACGCGCTCTGGGTATTATCGCACTTGCCACAGGCAGTCCGGTACGGTACCGCTCGCCTAAAAATAGTAATCCTTTTATGAAGCAACCCAACCTCTATTGAAATATGCACGCAAAAACACTTCCCTGTTTAGGATCGCAATACAGCACACAGACGCGAGCAGCGCGTCTTTAAATTGCGTTCCGAGAAAGGAAATGATTGCCTTTGAAACGGAACGAAACGTACTTGCAGCGAGGGCAGCAAACAGTACACGCACCCACGGTCCAGCACCATCACCAGCTCGTTGTGGAAGGTGGGATTGTTAAATTCAATTTTCCAACCCATCACTTGCCAATGACAAAACGACAAGTCCATTTCGCGAGTGGGTGGTTCGGGTTTACGTTACATTTTTGTTGCTTCCGCAGAACAAACGTCACGAGCGAATTGGAGGAATCGTCATTGCGGTGAACGATATCGGGAAAACTATGGGTTGAATGGTTTTATTTTGTGTATTTGTTTATGGCAATGGAAATTAATGAAAGGACTTGGAATCATTTTAAAATAAGGTTGTTATAATAAGAATTCAAGATAGAAAATTTAATTTTGTTCTGTCGGTTGCCACTAGAGCCACAGAAAAGGAGTTTTAAAATGAAGCAAGTTAACATAGATATATTATAAACATTCGGTGTATTTTTAAATAATACGTGTGACTCATGAAAGGCGTAGAAGCTTTTTCGTCCTGAAAGGAAAATCAAAACAAAACAATAACCCCCGAAAGTAGCATGTCTGCTTTTCATGCTGACGATAGCGTCCAAAAATTCAAAAAAAGCCATGCGAGCATAATGGATTTTGCGAATAGCTCGCCCGTTTCGTCCTGCACCACCCACTCAGCGAACGGCGATGGAAGCGCCTGGTCGTTCATAATGTGGTGGATGCGCCTGGTCGTTGACAAAAACAAACAACAAAACATCTCAATTAGCTCCCGCGCGTTGTGCGCTAATGTGTTAATCTGTTACGAGCAAAATTAATGCTAAATGTGGACACCAAACATTTTACGCGTTGAGGTGGATCGCTAACAGGCCTGTGGGACCGGCGTTGTTTGATACACGTTGATACATGTATCGCGGAAGGGCTTTTGAAAAGCGGCTCTAATTAGTTCTTATAATGGAAACATTTAAGAAATAAGTACTGTGTAATTTATTAAATACTGGCCGAATCACAAAAAAGGTTCCAAAAACGCATTATATGCGTTTGAAGCTTTTTGGCACAAGTTTTATGATTTAAAATTTTGATTCACTTAGTTTGTATCTAATTAATAGAATGCAAATAGATCCAGTGGAATTGCAATATTGTAAACCAATTTCCTGTCGAAACGATACATTTAGTTATGTACGAAAGATAGTTCTTCTTCATTGAAGACAATTGATTTGCACAATACCCATCGAACGAAACGTTAGCACAAATATCTTCAATCAATTTTTCACGTTTTAGAAATGTACATTTCACCTTCAGCAATAACAGCAAAAGCCTTTTCCCTACACACTTTAATTAGCAGGCCGTCTAATTACGAAACGTTTGGCATTTTCAGCCGCATTTCCCGAATGGAATGTGTTAATTATCTAACATTCTAAGGCTCCGGGGAAGCTTCCACAATCATTGCTCCACAGCCAAGCCAATCCATTTCCACCCCCCCCCCCCCCCCCTCGGGGTGGGTGACTGTTTTGGGCTTGCGTGGTGCAATCTACACTTACCAGTCGGGAGCTTTCGTAGCCCGTGCCGTACCCGTTGCCGCCGCCCGCCGTATTCACGTCGATCGTCGTCTCCCGGAAGCTGGACTGATCGCGAGCGAAACCGGCACCAAAGCCGCGCCGTCGTCCGCAGAGTGTTTCCCGAAATGCGACCCGGTACCGGTGTGACATCACATTGTACAGTATCGGGTTGATGGTGCTGCAATGGGTGAGAGGGAAAGATAGAATACTGTTACTGTTGATGGCAGCGGGACAGCCTACGTCAACCGAAGACTGAAGAGCTGTCTGTGATGGAGATGTAAAATTGGGCTCGCGGTACGGATAAAATTGCTCGCACGCAAATATGTTGTTAGCTTTGGGCCTCTGATTGCAGTTGTGGGTAGGCAGAGTAGGGTGGGGTGGAAAAAAATCAAAAGCTACAGCAACCTTTCACTCCACAAATGTTGATAGATTTCATGTCATATCACGTGAATTGTGTAGGTTTCTCCACTTTCCATTCTTCCAGCTCGCGCTACCGGTTAGATATTCTAATAACGTGCGATAAGCAGACGGCATACATTTTATGCTCATTGCCCATTTTCTACACCCAGGAGCGTGAACGTTGTACACACACACACACACGCACACACACGTGGCAAAATCATAACCCTCTCGTTGGCGAAAATAAAAGCGCGTCCTTTGTACCGCTTCTCGGGTAGCGGGCACCATGCGCCCGATTTATTGCGAATCTCGGTACGCCGGGGCGGGTTTTATTGAGATGGCACATATTGCTTGGTTGGTTTGTCAATCAAAGTTTTCGAGGTAGATTGAAGATAGAGTTGGCAATTGGTTTGAGCCAGGGGAGTGCAGAAATAGAGCAATTTTACCTTTGTGGAGCGTTGTTGGGATGCGTTTCTTTTTTTATTTAATTTAATTTAATCAAGTAAGGTTTTATTCGCTTTTCAATATGCTGGTACATGGAGTTATTGAAGGTTTTATAAATATTTGATATGGAACCAACCAAATGGAATTAAAACGCGTACCGTTTGACACCAAAGTGTAACCAAATGTAAATAGTCATGTTGTGAGCAAAAAAATACTAAAAAATAAATCCAATAAACATCATTCGTTAATTTAATTGGGATATTAATATGAATGAGATTTTTTTGGAAGATAATATAGATAATACAGTAGCTTGGAATGGACATTAAAAAAATATATATGTTATAAAAAATGAGGCTAAAAAGATGCGTTAAAACCGAAGAAATATCTTTCTTTTTCCATGAACTTTGAACAAGTTTACTATAGTGAAAATTGGTACGTGAAACCTCAATTTCATCTCAAATTGATCGTAATGCTTCCTTATCAATGATTATCACTCATACATTGACTATCATGAAATTTTAGTTTGCCTCAGAATGGCCGTTGAAAAAATAATAAAGTTTTATAGGGCATCGTTCTACTGCGATAAATATTGTATTATCCATGCCATTGCTTCACTGATCAATGATAAAAGAGAAATGTTTCAAACAACCAAAAATAACAAACAGTTTAAAAAGTTTGAAAAGCTGCTAGAAATGTCTAGGACCGGCGATAGAAGTTGAAAGTCATAAATTCAAACACAATCAAATGTAAGTCGATCGCATTACGAACGCCACTCAAACAGACCCCAGAAACCAACACAACAATTCTATCGATGTTAGAGAAGATGCTCATAACTGTCCGTTTTTGCGTAGCGAATCGATTGCAAAACTTTTCCAGCCCTAGCCTAGTGGAGAAACTTTTCACTCTTCTCGCTCCTCGCCGCTCATTCCGAGTGCAAAGAAGTGCCCGGACACACGCTCCGCATGAATAGGGAGCCCTTTACCGCACCGAATGCAACGAAGAAACAGCTCATTGTTATTCCATTCCCCAAAAGCAGCATATGCGACCTCCAAAAAGAGCGCAGAGTAAACGGGCTACCCGCGGCAAACTGGTCTGCGCACGGGAAGCGTTTGAAGCAATTTGTCCATTATTTAAATTTCCCTCCCGTCGGCCATCGCTTCCCAGAGTTTTGAAAAGGAAAAGAAAAAACCCAGCAAATGGAGAAGAATTTTAAAACTATTCCGGTTTACTCCCCTTGGCCGTATTTCCCCATCCACAACCCATGCGAGGATGATGAGCTAAGCATGGAATGTAAATAAAAGGGATGCGATTTTATCACGTCCACCAAACGGTACCGGCGCCAAGAACAAAGTGCCGTGTGCACTTGCGATCCTTTTTTGTGGATCTGCTTCTTAACGAGTCTCGCAAGGATTTCCAGCACACCGGCTGGCGGCATTGGTGTGAACGTGCCGCAACAAATTCCTTCCAAACGTGCATACTTTTTGAGAGGGTTGGGGGAACTCTCCCTCCCGAAAGCTTGACGGTAGGTACACCACTGTAGGAATGAAATTTACATCAACACACCGGGCACGGTTAGTCGCGGGTGGTTGTGGATGGACGGGACGGCAGTCAAAGGTACGCCCGGCACACACACACACATGTTGCCAGGAATCTCACTCCAAACCTACGTACGTGAACGAAAGGCTAGCGCAAATTGGTTTTCGCTTAGTGTGTAAAGTTTGCTCGAAGGCGATACGCTATTGCCGTACCTTTTCTCCGATATGGTGCGAGCGTGCTATCGGAAACGAATAAAAATCAAACACATGTGGAAGCATATGTAAATGGTTGATTCACAGCATGGCCCTGGCAGATGGAAGTGAATGAACTCAGCAAAGTTCCCGTACACCGGCGTGCACCTTAAGAATGATAAGAGATGATGATTGTTTTTAAAGTTGTGTTAAGCAAAATTATCCGCCAGAAGCGTTTTGATATTTTGTGTAGACTTTTATTACAAGCGAGACAAGCTCTTGTACAAGACAAGCGAGTAGTTTTTAGTATCTTTAAATAGAAATAACTTATAAACAGCAACAAAAATAATGTTTGGTATTATTTCGCGTATAATTAACTGCGGATTAAAGAAGGAGCCTGTTGAAACAATTCAATCAGCCTGTAATAGCAGGTGTGACCGTAGAACACATAATCTCAATAAAGTCAACATGTCAATGTCACTTTCAACATTATGGCCAGCTTGAATCACAAAGTAAACTCATTCCTACATATTTCAATATAAACTCAAGTGCATTTTTCAACTAAAATCATTACGAATGCACACATCGATGGCACGCATATTTCGCTGCGAATTACTGTCAACCGAATGATTGCAATAGTATTAAGTTGTGCTTAATTTTTCAAAGATCTTTCCATTTTTCTTGCTCCCGCCAAGAAAGCACTTCCATGAGGCGTCTTTATGGTACCATCAAATCGCAATTCATCCCCACTCGGTTAACATTCCTTTCAACATTTGTTCTGCATTCGTTCGTACGTTCATCTCCATTCCGACCGAAGTGGCAACCCGTTTGCATAATTCCACATTGACAATGGTTCAATTCTTAGCACAGCACAACGGCTGTGACAAGGGGAAGGAGAGCTGGTTTTCTTGCTGTTTCCAAAAAAGAAAAGCAAAAAAGATGCCTGCACCAACGAACATCGGATATGGTTACGCAATTTCCATCTTTTCCCTTCCGTGCGAATAAATTGAATGTTTTCGGATAAACGAGTACACCGACCTTCCTTGCTAGCGAGAGAACGGTGAACGGAAGATCAAAATAAACCCCGAGAACGAATGGTGGGGGGGGGGGGCGAACAAAAGCAAAAAAAGGGTATTCTAATCCTTCCAGCATGAAGCCACGGTGCCATTCTTATCTCTTGCCGTTCATCCAACGTCGTCTGGTGCGTTGGATGGTGTCGATAAAAAAAAGCGGAACGTACATGCCAAATTGTACCTCGTCAAAGATCGGTTCCGGTTGCCACTTCCTGGGGTGGGTGAGTATGCTGAGAAAATTGCCAGAAGCTACTATGCAAACACACGGTCGTGTGCGTCTCTAGTGTTGGCTTGCTGTCGCTGCACTATCCCGTAAAAAGCGCGATGTGTGCCAACGGCTAATCCTCATACATGCCTGACTTCCCACCTCTCTTGTCGCGGGTTTTTTTTGCCGAAGATAATGATAATAATAATAAAAAATAATAATCGAAAACCTTCGCTTCAATTCACGTTAAATTATCTAGAACGAAACCCCAACACACAAAATGCTCCAAGCACCACGTGCTGAGCAGTAGATTGAAAATTCCGCTCGCACGGACGGGTGTCACGTAAACCAAACTAGAAAAGGAAAGAAATGTGTGTACGGTACCGCCACAATCGCCAGGTGGCAGGTGTGTTGCACAAGGAAGGAGGAACAAACGAACAAATGAAGGATGAAATGTATTTCCAACTAGAGCTTTCGCTGGAATGGGAAATCTAAAGACAATACAAAACAATTCCCTTCTGTGTTAGCTAGAGCATGGCAGTACATGAGAACTACATTGTAGGGCGATGGATGCAGTTTGCGGTAAAACAGACGAGCTAAATAAAGTTGCTTTGCTAGTGAAGGTATGTTTCATATTATGGCTAATAAAAATGTTAAGTTGTTTGATTGGTTCTGTCTGGTGATAGTTCATGTTACTTGCCTACATCTCTCTTTTGAAGCATCTACAGCAAGTATGGTATATCAATCAGATATCTTTTTAAGATAACAGATTACAAACTACGTCTTCAAATATGACACTCGAGAGCCGATATGACGGCTCACAGAGACTTTTAAATACATAAAACATGGTATGCCATTTGATAATTTTTAACAAATATTTAACTAAACTTGTAATTTACAATTATAGATGGACAAAAATTATACTTCATTCTCAAGTCAGCTGTTCCAAGCTTCACTGTCCTACTTAATTATTAGTTTCCAATCTAATAAAACACAAAACAATGCCGTTTACTCTCTAAATAATCTATTGGCGTAATATTGTCGATTGCAATGCATACATTTAGGTGCTCTTTCGTGAGCCTTGTATTGTTTGGAAGTTAGTTAGAAAGCTTTCGAAAGATTCCATCGCCTCAACTTCAACCTCAAACAGTTATTCCTAAACGTTGTTAAATAAGCGCTATACACAGAATAGTTAGTTAGATAGTAACTCGACTCCTTCACTTCCATTGCAAAGATTGTGTATCGAATGTTACCGTCACAAAACGTCTATGATGACTTAATATATTGTAATGTACGAAACAACTTACTTTTCACAACGCAAACCCAAGCGCGTCATCGTAAATGTTCGTAACATGTAGCAGTTTCTTTTGGGAGTGATGAGTGTGTTTTTCTCTTCGCCTACCTCCATAAGCATTCCATCAAGGTTGCTTAACGATCAGCTTTATTACACGGCTGGCGGTACCACCCTGCCATCTTTGCCCGTGCCACCACCAATGTTGGTAGAATTTCCGGCAAATCTCATTATCATTTCAATGGGAAAACTTTTTCGCACAATTCCCACTCGACAACATCAACACATCCGATGCGCAGGATGAGGCGTACCGGTGAAAAGGATGACGCTAGACCGTGTGCTGTCCTGGATCTTGGGGTGCAAAAAGTCACGAAAAAGAAGCTGGTGGCGTTCTTGGAACAATTATCTGCCCACGAGATGGCATCGTGGTTGTTGATCGTTGGAATGGTTGGAATGGGCTTCGGTTTGTTTGGAGGGTTCAGGTACTGAGATTTACCCAAGCGCACGTGTTATTTTGTGCCTGTTTGTTTGTTCTTAAAATTAAACTAAAATTAAAATTAAAATCATTGATCATTGACAGACCTGTTGCATCAACAAGTTATATTTCGGACAATTGAAGCCATTGCGACGCTTTCTAAATTCATTTCGGTAAGAAATGATGTTTCGCGTTTCGCGTCTCCTCAGAAAATACGATAATTATTTTCATTACACAAAAGATAATTCAGCTAAGTGATACAGTCAACTAGGCCATTCTTACGAGGACAAAAAAAACAGCTAGACAATACGCATCATAATAAATAGCCCTACGTTCAACTGTGCGAATATTAAGAGAAAATGACACGAAAACAGAATTGCTCAAACTGAAACGATACGAAACACAAAGTTCTATCTACCGAATTCTATTGCCTAGCACTTCACAACATCTGGCACAAGCCACGTGGATTAAACCGAAACGGCATAAAATAAGTTCCAACTGCTTATGACCGAAAAGCTTGAGAAACTGTGCCGAACAAATCCGAAACACAATCCACTGGCAGCAGAGCTGCATGATTAAGCTGCTCGTTCTTTTTTCGGGCAAAGATAAACTTCATTTTGCAAACTGTCTTTCGTTTGTGCGGCTGTTTTTTTTCTCTTCTCGCACCTTGCTTTCACTCTTTATGGGTAGCTCATCGTTGAACTTTTCTCGACAAATGTACACCCGCAGAAGTAGATCCAATGTACGCCGCATTTGGGCCAGAAAAGAAAGTGCGGTACTGTAACATCTGTGCCACACATCTGTTTACCCTGAGTGGAGGGAAGGAGAAAGTGACAACAGAAAAACCGGAAACAATCCTGGCGACCGTTAATACGCAAAGCTGTTATGTTGCGCCGGACGCAAATTGGTTTATGTAAATGAGTCACTTCATCATCGGGCTAGTGAGAGTGAGTGTGAAAACAGAAACCAAACAAAAAACACATCAAACTGGACCTCTAACTCTGCCCCAGCGGTCGCATCCTAGGCATAGAGTGTCAAACTTCTAGCGAAACCAGTTTCGGAAAACTTTTGTCTCGAATAAAACCGCTCAGAAGCTTATCGCTCACAATCGTCCCTTTCCCGGAAGGCTCGGTGCAGGTGTGAATGAAACTGTACCATTTCGTACAGTACCACTAAAGGCGTGAAGTATTGCCCGCTTTAATGGTAATACTAATCATAATAATCGTAAAGCCGCAATTCCGTTCCCAACTTCGCAGAACCGTACATCAACATCCGTTTATCCCCGTCAGGCAGACGCAGCCCGCGTTCGAAGTTGTGAGAAATTCTCACTTACTCGCACCCTGCCGCTCTCTAGCGCCACTAAATCCGTGATTAGAGGTCACCCAGTTGGGACCAGTTTGAACAACAATTTGGTAGAACTCGGTGGGAATCTGGTCGACCGTTAATCGTGCAACAGCAAGTGCACAACAACAGCAGCAGCAGCAGCAGCAGCTCGGAAATATTGATAGCAAATTGGCGTATGAATCGGTCATGCATCGTCACGCCGAATGAGCAAACTTCATTAGACGGCGTGTCATTAGGGCAATGTGGGCGCTCTTGACTTGGTAGCTGGCCGCAAGAAGTTTATTGGCGTTCGAGGTAATCATTAATATCAACGATGGTAGAATACGGCCTACACTGGAACCATGGGCTGGGAACATAATTTTGGCAATGTTGGTGCGAAAATTCCACAGAAATTCATTACGATAAAGCCGTTCACTTCCTCCGTTGAAGCCGGTCGAGGTGAAATGAAAGTTTGGGGAGCACAAACGAGCAAATTTCAATGCTCCACAAGCAGCAGGCTAGATTGTGGCTAGGAATTAGAGCATGTAAAATGATTTTTGAAACAAAAATAAAGTCTGGTAGAGAGTGCCATTTTAATTTTGTTTGAAAATGTTGCGTCTTTTGAGACACCACTTTGTGGACAGTGTAGCTTACACTAGTTGGCGTGTGGTAGAGAGCGGTGTCTATCCAAAAACATATGGTTATAAGCAAGTGGACAGTCGTTTATTGGACTGGTAAACCCTGTATTATGAACATTTGCTGTACTATTTCTGGCTTTGATCGATTACTGAACAGAGGTAAAGAACCCTCTTAAGTTTGAAATTGATTAGTTTTAAAAGTAGGCACCGAAAAACGGACCCGTTTTGTATCGCTACCATTAGGACAGCTTCATTGTTGGCAGACCTTACCCAAATTCCAGCTAAAAAAGTTAACACACGACTACGTTTAAACGAAAGCTATGCATTGATTGAAGTATTTCCAATGATCCATGTTGCCAAGGTCAACAAATTTATTAGCATGTCCCTTTTCTCTAGGTTCAAAAATAAACACGGAACCCAGCCTTTGCCGCCTTCGAATCGTCGAGCCCAGCCCATCGAACCCCGGCATCAAACACAGTGATTGTATCTTTGATTGTCCTTTTCTGATGCAATCGAAAATCTTTTAGCTCCATTTGACACTGGCAACTGATCCCTTCCATGGCGGAGGAATAATGGATCCAATAAAAAGCGATTTTATTATTCAACCTTTTGAAGACTTCCAGGAAATGTGGAGAATTGACACAAGCGAATCTAAATATATCGCATCACCATCAACATGAGCAGTTTTCGAATAAATTGCCAACGAAAATATGTACACAGAAGACTGACCTTGGTAAATAAGCGATAGCTTGACCGCTTACCATCATAAAAAGGAACATCCGGGCTCGTACCGGAGCGTAGCACGAGACAAACACAACGGAGAAAACAACCCAACAACTCAGCTAAACTAAAAAAGGTTCACTGACTTACGCGCAGAATCAGCATCTTCGTCAGCAACGCCGTAAAGCTGACCGGCGAGTGATGAAGTGATGGTCGCTCAGTATGTAATGTTCACCCTCCAGCGGGTCAGCCTCACCCCCATCTAAACGGAGTCAACAAACTTTGGTTTTCGACCGACCAACATAATGGCAAACAAACATTGGGTCGGTTGCAAAACAATTAACAACGTCCGCTCCCAGCTGGTAGGGATTATGGGGAGACGCCGGATATGCACGAAAATGACAGAAGACAGAAGGATGGCACGGTGGAGGAAAGGAGGGTTATACTCACCAGGAAACGTAGTACAGCCAGCCGGCCACGGAGAACAGCCACGTGTTGACCGTGTTGAAGTGTTGCCAGTCGCGCGCGTACAGAAACAGTAGCCGCTGTGCATGGAAGGGCGCCCAGCAGACGAAGAACGTTATCACGACGGCAGCTAGAGAGCGGATGAGAACAGACCAGAGAAGAAAGTGCGCATGAAAAAACCAGGACAACAAAAAAGCTGCTGTTTGCATTGAAAGTGGATGGAGTGTTGAGGCAAGGAAATACTTCACTCGACTCCTGGAATGCTGTACGATGTTTTCATCTTCTCGCAGCCAAATGAGGCGCAGGGACTTGATTAAATGTGACCATCAAGCGGGTACGCGCCTTGGTCGGTTTATGGTGGGCGAGGGGTGGAAAATTAGAATTTGTTTCCCGCAGCTGGGAAATGAGTTGCATTGCGTTCAGTCATCGTTCTGCTGTTTGCTCTACAACAGGCAAAGCGAACACTTGACAACAACACCACATGGTTCGATACTCTCTACAAGTACATCGTTTGCGCTTATTACACGCCCCGACGACGATGACCTTCATGAACAGCTCCATTTGCTGCACATGTGCTTTCTTGTGATTTTGAATTGCTTCGAATGTTTGCGCTTCTTGCTAAGCACTGAGACCAGCACAACACGACCGCCCAGGATAGTTGGAAAATTCCAGCAAAAGCCCATCGGTTTAACTTTCTGTTGACAGCGTTTGTCAGTCTTTGTCATCTTTTGAAGACAGTAATTTACCAAATGTCACCCGGAAAGCATCTTAACCGCAGAGCAAAATGTACAGTGTGCCAAAAACATTGTTCCCCCAAAATTTGTGCGATAGTGGATGGCGTTGTTTAGCGTTGAGGCAAGCAAAGTGGCGAAGCACCCTAAAAATTACGATCATTTGTCATCGTCAGCGCTGTGGTGGAGGGAACGCAACCGAATAGCAAACGCCCCTGCAGTTCCACCGGTTCATATTCTGCCCGTTCCTGTATCCGGTTGCTGTGTTGATTTATGTTGGCTATTCAATTTTTGCACCTTGAGATTCATGGCCGAGCTCCTCGTTCGCTGATAAGAACGCCGTAGTCTACGCTTCAGTATGTCTATAGCTTGTTGCGGAGTTGATGTGTGTGTGTGCGGGTGATCCGGACAGCACGTGCTGATCCTTGGCACTGAGCAAGGCAAACCCGTTACAGTGTGAACTGCTGATAGGTATAACGTATCGCGTTACGAAACAGGAAGTACAGCTACCCGCGAAGGGCAATCACTGTGAATCGAAAGAAAAGGAAAGCCTTCCGTTTTGCACGGTCGTGCTCAAGTTGTCGTCAGATGTGTTTGCTGAGAGGGGCGATGGAATTGATGGCTTGACCCTTTTTCTTAGAGCGCCGCAGAAATCCGCATTCCATCAAACACGTCCATTACGTATGCTTTTGTTGAGCATCTTAAATTTGGAGGGTTTGTTTTAAAAACTCATGTATGACAAACAACTTGTTAGTTCCCCTGGTAAAGCAACAATAATTTTGAAATACTTTAAAATCATTTACATTATTCTGTTCCACCGTTCCGAAGTGTTGATGAGTTTCAGACCATTTACCCATCGTTACTGTAATCGAGTTTTATCGCACTGTTCTGAGGGTGGCCACAGGTGTTAATCTTCAAAAGGAACAGGCAAACATAAAGGCACCCTCGAGCTGAAAGCCGCTCATTGTCGGTACAATTGAAATTAATGGCCATTAGAGACATCATCACTGTTAACAGCGGCAGCAAACTCGTGGCCAGCGATGGGCTACTTCGGCTGAAATCGCTATCGCTCTGACCTTTCGCACCCATTATGGCTTGCGGAATGGTCTTTGGAATGGGCAACGTTGGTGACCGGATATGTGATGATTGCTATGGCGCTGTAAAAGCGAACGCAGGTGTGCGTGTGCGTGTTGTGGAAGAAAGTTTGTACACCTTCTGTTGGTATGTACCATTCCAAGTGACCAGGTAATGCTCTAGTAAGTATTTATAGTTTTTTTTGTGAATGAAGTCTACAGATACAAGGGTGGCCTTATCTCAATAGACAAAATAGAAAATCTCGTTATCACGCGTGTTTTACCTTTCATAAATTGAAATTATTTAATTTTATTTTATATTTTAATCATCATTATAAGTTTGATCTTTAGAGATCAAGTAATAGGAACTTCATTTTTCAGCATAATAGAAACTAATAAAAAATCATTAGATATAATTATTTTAAATCATTTATGACGGAACTAACATCTTTTAACTTTAATACAGGGTTTATTGAACCTCTTTTATTTTGTCATTTTATTTTCAAAGTATTTTTAAAATTGACTTTAATATATTTTTATTAAAACCCATATCAATTTGTGAATGGTACCATTTCATTTATTGTGTCTTCCATTAGGCTCTGCATTAAATAAAATTTGTTAAAACTGTGAAGAAACTACCTCAATATACTATTGATTATCACAGGAAAATTATTTAAAAAACGATTGATACCATTTTCGCTGCTGCTGTAAATGTTCCCATCAGCGATCCATCAACAAAATTGCTCCCATTTGGTATCGCCACAAATTGCAGTTTGCTTGATGAGGTAAAACTCAATTTAAAAATATTGCTGACTACGATTACCCAACGCCACTGATCGAGCGGTTAGCTCCGCACAGCGTACCCTCCCGTTGCGCTTATCCCGCCGGCAATCGACAACGGATGCTTCAGTAGGGCAGAAAAAGGCAGGTCTGCCCCTGTTAAGCTGCCATCGATGAAACACATCGACCGTACGCCATCCACGTACCGACACCTGGTTTTACTAGCGAGAAATATGCTTCCCTAATCCGACGGTCTCGTTGCCCGCGACCGGTGCGCCTGCAGCAGGGCAGGAGGAATGACTTGTAACCTACTACACTTACCCAGCATCCGGATGATGGCTTTCCGTGACTGTGATATCCTCGATGGTCCATTAACTGATCCGTTGCGAACGCCTGCGAAAATGAAAAATGAGCAAAAAAAAAAACCAGCGAGGTCGAGTTGAGCGGATGAGGTTGAGCAATGCTACCCAGCAAACTACCCCTTGGAGTAGCCACGGGACCGGGGAGTTGCTTTGGTTGAGCAAAGCCCGGCGCAGCCCTGAGCAGCTCACCGAGTTCGGCCGTCCGCTGAGTGCGGGATCGTATCTGCATCCCCATGCGCCCGTACAGCACCACCATGATGAGCATCGGAAAGGCAAAGAACAGACAGGTTGACAGCTCCCACAGTGGAAATCCCTCCGGATTGCTGAGCATGGCGCAGAACGCTGAGTCGAGGATTTTCTCGTTTGCTGTGAAATGTAGAGAAATGAAGCAATACACAACCACCAGCGCACACATATATCCATGTAGTTCATACGTAGCGAAGCAGGAAAGAAAAAAAAATGGAGTGCCAATGGGAGGGAGTGTTTGTGTTTCGCTCACGTTTAATAATGGTTCGCAGGGAAGAGAAATGAATGTGGCTGGCGGCAGGGCACGCAAACTCACTTGGCGGATAAGCGATGTAATCGATGTCGGTGAAGACGGCGAACGGGACCGCACTCAGCAAGCTGACGACCCACAGGCCGGCGATGATGCGCACCGGCCGCTGCAGCCCCGACATGGTGTACAGGTGCAGCGGGTGGCAGATGGCAAGAAAGCGCTCCATCGAGAAGGCGACGATGGTCAGCACCGAGACGTAGGTGGAAGCTTCCGAGATGAGTGCGCGAATTTTGCAGAAGGGCAGACCGAGATTGTACGGATACTGGTGCCAGTAGAGGCTGATCTCGTACGGGAGCCCTGTATGGGAGAGAATGGGAAGGAGTTGAATTGGTGATATGCTTAAAAAATGGGGAAATATTTTTGAAATGTCTTTTTGTGAGTAAGCATTAGAATTAATAGCTGAGACTTAAAAGCCCATGTGATTGAGCGTGAATGCTGCTTGCCAGAAACAAAATCCTAAAATCAAATGTTGGTTTATTTTGTATTCGATGCTAAATTACTTAACTTTACAAGAAATACTGTCATATTCATTATTTTTGTGTAAGTAAAGGAAGTTTTCCTGAACCTTTTTGTTGCGGTACTGTGGATATTGAGAAGCGTTTCTCCGTCTCTTAGCATTAATATTCACACTAGTTTATTCTCACAAAGCTTCATGTGACTTTTATTGCAGGAACTTTATAAATTCATTTATGAAAATATGCACCTAGCAACAAATCGTTAGACAAATGTAAGAAACCGTCGATCCAACTTACGAACGAGAGCAAATAAATTCTTCAGCCAGGCACTAGGGTGCCAAAAAAGGCATTTTTACTTCAGTATGGGTAACTTCACCCTTGCATATTTCATCGCTACTACAAAAAATTCCCACGTCATTAATCTTTTTTAAACCTCACTTTGAATAGCATAAACAGTTTCAATTTGAAACATGACAATATCATGACAATAGAAACCATTCAACCGCAA